>NW_025408679.1:1601013-2201013 GCF_020360975.1 Hirsutella rhossiliensis | reverse complement strand
GCCGACCGTGAATTTGCAGGCGAGCATCCAGCTGGCCTGCAATCTTGCGGCTGCGTTCGGCGGCCTCGCCTACTTCTTGTTCAGAAACTACCTCGGGCCAAGGAGAGGAACGATCGGCCATCCGCACGGCCCCAGTCTCTGCGCCCTCAAGATCCTGCTTCGCCCTGCCATCCCGACCTTTGTCGAGTCGGCCATTCGAAACGCCTTTTATTTGTGGTTAGTCACCACAATAGTATCCTTGGGTACAGTGTACGCCACGGCTTGGGGCGTCTTCAACACCATCCGTTGGGGTCTCGTCATGGTCCCCGTGTCGGCCTTGGAAGCCACGACACTCACCTTTGTGGGACACAACTGGGGCCGCTGGCGGAGGGACACTGGCATCGCCACGCTCCGGCCCCGGACGAGCCTGGCGTCCTTGTGTCGAATCGTCCGTCCGGCGTTCATCTCCGCCGCCGTGGCGCTCGCATTCGAAGTGCCACTCTGCATCGCTATGTATTTTGTGGGAGCACGCTCGTTCGCACGGTACTTGAGCGGCAGTGACGAAGTGGCCGAAGTGGCCGCACGAATGTGGAGGACGTTGGACTATTGCTATATTGTGTACGCCGTGTCGACGCAGATGAGCGCGATCTTGCTCGCGACGCGGCCGAAATGGTATCTTTGGCAGAGCTTGGCCAGCACGTTTTTATACGTCCTGCCCTGGACTATCGTCTGCCAGGTCGCCAATCTGGATAAGAACAACGCCTGGACATACCATGCGCTGACGTTTGGAGGCAGTCTGGTGATGAGCTTCATCTGCATCATGGCGGTCCTAGGGCTGTGGGCGTGGACTCTGAGAACGGGGAGGGCACACTTGGAAGTGGTTACTTGGGGGGACTAAAATCCGTCCCGATTCCCGCGCATGTCAAGTCATGCACCGGGACGGATTTTAGTCCCCCCAAGTACCTGGTACGCCATCAATCCGCAACATGCGTAACAAGCAGCGAACTATTGCAGAGATCCAATCTCGGCTTGCAAATGGATCAGATCCCCTGAGGCACTGGCTCTCCCAAGCACGTGATCTTTGCGCCGCCATCGTAAACCAGGAGCTCCCGGACGAGAACCTAATGATCGACGTATATCACTTAAAAAGACATGAGACAATAGGGGACAACGAATTCAAGGCCTATACTAGCCTAGACCCGAGATTCAAACTGCCACTTCCACGAGCACCACTGTGTGGTAGCAATGTCTCATAGAGACATATGCGGGCCAGTGCTCACCAGCGCTCTGCGAAGCGTCGTGAAACTCAATTCGAAACAGGCACGCCCTGCGCACCATACCATGTGGTGTCATCGGGCAGCAAGGGTCGGCAGCATGGGAACGGGAACGGGAATTGATGGTGCATATAGAGTGCAATTGGGTTGCTGTCGAGGGACTAAACTCTCTCTAGTCGACAGACACTTTTGAGGGTACCATGCTTACACCCCCTCTGCTCACCCCCTCTGCTCACCCCCCCTTATGCTCCGCAAAAATGTTGCCGCTCCATACCAATTGGACCAACTTCACTTATACAGAATCTACTCAATCTTAAAGCTTTTCATGAGCCGTCACCTGTAGCAGGTATAGAAATGACTGTACCTACATTTTTTGAAGTCAGCTGATGACCCTAGGTGTCGTGGTCCGTGAGACCCTGGCATCGCAAAATGGCAATTTCGACCCATAATCTCCTTTGCTTTCCACTCTTGCTCATCCTCCACCACCCGTCATTAATGCATCCAAAAAGGCCTCGTTCGATCTATACAGAGGTCATGATGGCTGAGGCAATCCTCGATGTCACTGATAAAGGTCTGTCGCAGCGCCGGGCTTGTCAGAAATGAGGGGATACCCCAGAGGACTATTTCCAACAGAATGCGAAGTCAGTCGGCATTAACTGACCAGAATCAGCCTGGAAAGTACTTATCCAGAGACCAGGGGGCCAACTTGGATGCCTGGACTCTTCGCCAAGAATCTCTGGGTTATTTTCCGTCCCAGAGTCAAATTCGCGCCTGCGTAGTTGCCGTTCTGAAAAAGCAAGGCTGCGACTCAAAATTGGGACGTCATCGGGTAGAAAAGCTCATTCAACGTCATCCAAAACTTAGAAGCAAGGTCGGTAGGCATTATGAAGCCAACCGATTCGACTCATTTACTCCCAAAGCAGTGCACTGGTACTTTGACATCAGGGAGAAAGAGTACGGGTGGATCAAGCCAGAGAACACCGTGAACATTGATGAATGGGGGATTATGTCGGGCTTTGGTTTGCAATGGACTCTCCATAAGCGATACAAGTCAACCCGATTTCTTTGCTAAGTCTAGACAGTCTGGTGGTTAGAAGTTCGGAACCCAAACGGAAGACTCTTCTCAATGGACCCCAGTCCCGCGGTTGGACCACTTTTCTAGAGGCCATCACCGCCAACGGGCGCACCTTGACTCCAGGCATCATATTTAAGGATAGAAGCCTCCAGAAACAGTGGTTTAAGGAGGAGTTTCGGAGATTTGCGGACTGGCACTACATAAATTCACCAAGTGGATGGACGGACAACCACATTGCCGTTGAATGGCTTGATGAAGTTTATTTGCCTCAGACGCGACCTCAAGACGACTCTGAGGCCATGCTTGTCATTCTGGATGGATACGGGAGTCATGCAACTGTTCGTCCTTTATATTTATGGCATTGAGGCCCTGCTGATTGACGATAGAATAAGTGGATGGCTACGTGCTTTCTGAGTTGTTATCTTTCATCTTACTGTTCTCATGGCCTCCAGCCATTAGACAATGGAGTTTTAAATGCTATAAAGGCAGCCTACAGGAAGGAGCTTGACGGACTGGCGTCTTTGACGAATTCCACGCCTGTTGACAAGGTCAACTTTATACGTGCGTATGCCACGGCACGTCAAACGAGACTGACAACAAGAAACATCTTGTCCGGTTGGAGAACCACTGGAAATTGGCCAATTTCGCGATTCAAGGCGTCGGGTAATCCTGAGATCCAAGAAGACAAAGTTGCGGCATCCCCGGAATATAGGCCGGTTTTGGACTTTGACGACACCCTGAAATCCAGCCACCATATTGTGATCTTGGCAAGGCCAGAACACCTACGACTCGGAGGCAATATGCCAAAATAGATAAAGGCTGGGAAACTCAAGAACAGACACTAGCAGAACATGTTGATAAAATTGCTAGGCTGGAGGAGGAAGTGGACAGGCTGAAGAGATGAAGAAAGAGAAGAGCGATCCCTAACTCAATTAGACGCTTCATGTGCCTCGCCGAAGCTTTGGCGGCCGGTGAGATTGTCCCCGAGCTCGGGAGTCCAAAGAAAGCGGCTGTGGTGAATTGCGACTCGGAGGAGGAGGAGGTGGAGGAGGAGACGGAGACAGCTTCGGTGATTGAGATCAGCGTATCTGGGTCTTCCAGCGCACTACCCGACCCGGTCGCGTCATGCAAAGACAAAAAGCCAAGTAGTGTGATGTAGCTTTTCTATTTACATCTCGATAATTGGCTGAAATATAAGGGAGAGGGGGGAAGGGTGGGGGGGGGGGGGGGGGGCAAAAAGGAGGGTAAGCGTGGTATTCCTCTTCAGGCATATCTTTACCATCCTTCAAACATCGAGTGCACTCAACCGAAACAACAGCCATCATGGCTAAGGTGGTCCCAACTTCGAAGCATCACACGCCATCTCTGAGATCTGGACAAAGCCTGGGGTATCACAGACCTTTCCTTCGCCGTCCCATCTGCCCTGCTACCCATCCACGGAACACCTACAACACTATCGTGGACTTATATATTGCGGGGCATTCCAGCGGCAACAAAGGGCAGAGGCACATGGTGCAGGATAACTGATCACCAAGATCCGATGCCCCACGACCAACTGTCTCTGCCGAGGGTAACTCGGGCTTGCGCGAGGTTGTATCGGATAAATCGAGCAGCGCGGAAGAGTAGCCTGGAGGAGCACCCGCTGAGACACCCACAGCAAACAGTGTTGCAGACTTCTTCCGCGTCAAGAAACTGACCACAGCGCCAGAAAAAGAAGGTGGAGGATGCTTGCCTTGTGCGGCCCAGCAGACGTGCCCCAAGAGGAAGCAAAGTCTACTGACTGGATCGCCACGTGGCATTAAGAAGCGCCATAGCCACACAGGCATGTTAGAAGGCGTACATGGTACAGAAATACATGTAGCGTCAGTGCACATAATGTATCTTTGGCGGGCTCTAACAGGAGCGCACCCCGACAACGTTGTTTTCCTAGTGTGTGAAGACAGGATATTATCGAGCAACATTAAGGAGTACCGAGCAAGGCGCCGCCAGGCCGTTCCGGGTTGTCTAGCCTTCTTTTCACGTACGTCACCGGGCTTCACCTGAGTGCTGGGCTCGTCGGGGGTGACAGACCGCCTCCCTTCCGAATTGTTTTCTGCGAACAGATTTTCGAGGAGACTTGTATCAAACTCGAAAGACGCATCTGATAGCCAGGCTATGTCGTCCTCAAGCTGGTTCGCGTCTGCAGCTGCTTGGTCACGGCTTGGATCCGGGTCAACGTGCTCGATAGAATGGACAGCCGGAACAGTTGTGTTCTCGGTGGAGTGGTTCGGCACATCTGCTATGCCGTGCGGCTCCACGGTACCAGCGTTGTCAGAGGCTCTGCGCCTATGTCCAGCAGTATTATCAGCTGTGCTCCTAGGGGCTGACTCCGCGTCGTTAGAGCTTGTGTCCGGAAACTCGTATGGATCGGCTGGCGCGCTGCGCGGTGATTGCGGTGGAGGAGGGCGTCTTCCGCGCTCCGCCTCGAGGTTTTGCCCATTCGCGCGACGGTCGGATGGCATGGATTGAAGCAGCGCACGGCTCTGTCGATACGCCTGTGAGGTGACCAAAGGGCCGCAAAGGCACAAGGACAAAGCCGACGGCCACATATGCCTGCTTCTATGGACCTCAACCCACTCACTATACACCAGTATTTGGTTAAATCTATAACGCACACCTGATTTGCCTATCAAGGTGGCAATAGCCACAACTGGATGGATTGACAGGCCCAGAAGGTGCTGCGGCTACGGTGAGTCCTGTAATGCGCACGCAAGTGGCTAAGTGCTCCCCATGACGTCGTTGCTGTGCCCACTCTGGACTTGCATCCGCATGCGCGCGCCAGCACATCGTGTACAAGGCAGATGAATGCGGGTGTTAGCTATGGAAGAACGCGTGCGGGAATGTGCAGACTTGTCCAGATATAACCTCGACAGAAATGCTTCGTCAGTAGAATCCATGTGCCTCAACGATGTGATTGAAAAGAAGACGCCGGCAATTTGAACGAGACCCGGCGGCTCCTGGCCCCTCGACAGTTGCTATTCTGTGCTGCCCTAGACTTCAGCGCCGCCTTGATTGGCGCCAGTGCTCGCTGAACCTGCTTCACGGTCGCCACCTCGTGCGGTTCGTCGCGCAGTATGCAGTCAAAGAATGCCTCCATGTCCTTCTCAGACGTATCATCAAGGCCTCCACCCTTCTCGTCAGCATCTCACAGTGATTATATTATGAACGGGTGTTCGTACAAGATTGATTGTCCGGTAGGTCTGTGGCGCCTCCGGCGGCCGGAGCGCTGGTCGTCTCGGTACACGCTCCATCATCTCCTTGGAATTGCCTTGTGGGAATCGCGATGCTCATGCCTACGAGTTATAGCAAAATCTGATTTTGGTTACACATGGTGGACGAGTCAGGCGCGCCATATTCTGGAGAATGGTATCGTGTAACAAAGTCGCAATGCTTAAGTAGTCAATTCCGCGCCGTCCCGGATTAAGCGGAGTCATGCATCTGATGCTACGTGCACCTTTTGGCCTGGCTTCGTCTACGGAACCGGGTATTGCTTCTCACTGCCAAGCAGTCTGCCCCCACCACACGAGCTCCCTCTCCAAAGCCTGGGCAGCTGCCAAGATCGGCGGTTACCAAGAAATGTCTGTCCACCCTCATGGCCAAGAATAGGCAAGCTTGAGCTTGTCACTGTCTGTGCCCGTATCCAACGCTCCACCTGCATTTGCATGATCTCTTTGAAAGCCGCTTGACTCGTGCTTGCTCTCTCCCCTCGCTGCTACGGAAGGTGAGTCCCAGTACGAGCGCAGGTTTGAGAATTCTGCGGCATTCAGCAAAACCTACCCTCCGACAGCCTTGTGTATCGTGAAGACATAACCGAAGTAGTCTATCAGGGCCTTGACGGTGACTGCAATGCCCTGTATGACGGCTTGTGTTCCAATGTCACTTCCTTCGGCTGTTCCGCTGCCCTGTAGCTCAATCGCGACTCGCTGAGCTCCTGTCAATTCAAACAGACGCTTTAGCTCTGTCGCGAAGTGGCGTGCTTTGTGACCCATATCTCACATATCGTAGCGCACAACAACTTTGCGTATCAAATTCCCAACACTACTCTCATAGACCCTTTCGCTCCAAAGAGGCTGCAGAAACTCGTGAAGGCCATCCCACCAGACCAGAAACTCATTCTCTCCGTAGAATATCTCTCTGGCCTCTGCTGCAAAGAGCATCCGAGGGCGTCGGTTCTCGTCGCAAGATCTTGAAGTAGCGGAAGGCCAGAGATGCCAGGGTTGAAGGCATTCCATTCGAATAACGGATATACAATAACAGGATCAGCCTATACAAGGTGCTGGCGCAGAGTCACCTTGCGACTGCCTTCTGGAGCCGTGTAAAGTTCCTCCGGCGAGCAGCAAACCAGTTTTTGACCGTCGCTATACGTCATGTTTTACTGTGGAGCGCGGATATCAGAGCGAAGCTTCCTATTCCAGTACTATTCGATAACCGGGGAGTCTTCTTAACTTAAGCGATCTCGTTGAATAATCACTGTTGCTGGGGAGTGTTATTTCATATCAAGTGATATACGTGATGGTGCAACACGGAACTGGTCCGAGGAAGTCGTGTCGCTATAAGTCTAGTTGTACCTGTAGCATCTCTGGAGATCTCAAATGTCCAACGGAAAGCAGCTGCTAGGCTTATGTGGACGAAGACTGTTCCGGAACTTAAGAATACAGTTGGATAATGGACTGGGGGCTTCACCTTGCGAGACAGCTTGTCAACCTGTTCTGTAACGCCGTCTGGCTCTCCCAAAGAGATTTATACTGTACTCTAGCGACGTCACCAATTACAGTACAGTAACGTGGATGTGGCAGTTACTGCAATCTCCCCTCCCAGTAGGCTTTTCTGGGGTGTTGGCGCGGGCCTGGATACTGGTCCAGTGACTAACCTTCATGTTCATTCCAAAAAGTCGCCAAGTGGATATGGACTGCCAACGCTTGCCGTCTTCCATCGGATTACTCCATGCAGCCAGAAGAGGGTGGCATGATGGGCACAGCGCAAGCAGCTTCGGTAGCACAGCAAATGGTCTGAAAGTAATAATCGAACCTGATATATCGCCCAGTTATCCCTGAGGTTTATAACCCTTGGCTCTGTCGTATTGAACTATATCATTTTCGGGTACTGTGAGGCGCGTGATGCTGCTGAGCCAATCTTGCGTTTAGATCGCCATTATGGGCAGCGTAGGTGGCGATCGTGGCACACAGATTTTTGTTAGCCCTCAGGAGCTCAAAGCGAGCAAGGAGTACCAATCGAACTCGCTTCTACCAACAGCACCCTTTTCCAACTTGCCAATTTTGGCTCCCAACAAACTGCAAAAGAAGAGGGAAGAGAAGGCTCAACCCCATGTTGGCATCTCGACTAAAAACAATGCAGCGCAGTCTGAAGGAACTCTTGCGGTGCAAAGAGTGTCTCCTTGGACAAAATACAAGAAAATAATCACCTTGCTTGACTTGGGCGGCGAAGTAATTGTGTCAAGAAAGAAAGGCTCTTTGGATATGGTTGGTGTGAAGTCGGTCAAGAAAGACAAGGAGAACGAGACGTTGGAATGGCTGCGTAAGCTGCGACATTCCAATAATATCGCTGCATTAGAGGTATTCTCAACAGAAAGCGCCCTATATGTTGTCTACGAAGAGATGCATACACCGCTAGAGCATATTGTGAGGTCGACCGCTTTCCCAAGCAGCAAGGAGATTGGGATAATATTAGGACAGGTTCGAGATAATTCTAGCCGCTATGTTGCAACAAGAAACTGATTTACATAGATCTTAGACGGCCTAATGTGCCTTGAGAGCCTCGAACGCGCACACGGATTGCTCAGTTGTGATAACGTTCTCCTTCACAGGACTGGCCTCGTTAAGCTAGGTGAGTACCGATGGATCCCGTCCGGTGGACGAATCAGCTGACCGACTATGGAGCACAATATGACACGTGTGTACCAGCTTCATCCGAGAATAAAACCAGAGACTTGAAGGGACTTGCTACAATCACCATGAGACTCATGCAGAAATACGTGTTAGAAGGCGGCAATGTTGGTGTGGAGAAACAAGCGTGTTGGCGCCAGTCACAAATCTTGGGGTTCTTGTCATCAATTACGTCAGCGGATGGTCCTCGAGATCTAAGAAAGGTAAGGCTATTCGACTCATATACGAGTATTCCAATCGCACATTTTTCTAATAGGTTTAGCATCCTTTTCTTGAGCAAATCTGGCACAAGGCGTCCAGATGGCCGATTGAATCCCTCTCTGACCTAATCATCGTAGCTGAATATACTGTACCTCGATATTACCGTTGGGTACAATAGCTACGGAATGCTCTCTCTTATGCAATATACCGGTACTTTATAAAACTGGCCTTACTATCGTCTACCCGACACATTGCAACGGTATGTAGTCAGTCTGCTAGTATAGACTACTTTCAGCGTTCGGAGGCCTGTCATGCAGAAGGCAGGGTGACTGGTCCTTTGCCAATCGGTGCCGGGGCCCTGTAAGTTACAGGTTACCAGTGGCCCTTGGTCAGCGGAGCCCACATACTGCCTCCGTCGAGTTGCTGTTGAGGTGCTATGAATAATGAGAGGTCTGTAACAGAATCTCGCTTACATGAAACTTTGCTAACCATAGCCATACAGATCCGCACTGGTGGCTGGTATTCAAAGCACGGAGAGAAACGCGGTGTCTTTATTCGTGAACACAGCTGCAACTGTTAACTGCCTTAGTGAACGCATAACAGGCCTCTATTGACGGGCATTTAAGAGCAAAGCATTCGTTCCCGAGTTCAAGCTGTGGTCGGCATCGCCCAGGCCCGGTTCCGCCCATACCAGAGCGCTTGCGGGCGAGCTAGTGCTGTCTTGCGTGAGGAGAAAATTAATGGTACCGTTCTGGAGGAAGGCAGTGTAGGCAAGATTGGACTCCCGGCACCTGAAGCTTCGAGCGAGAGGGTCCCGGGCATGGTCATGTGTCGGTTTGCCTCGGCAGCTCTACGGGGGTTGAACGACATCTACATCCCAGACCCCGATTAATGAATGGCTACACGTAGAGTACAGTGCTGGCTATAACGACTTCAATTTCTCAGAGTGAGTATTTGTTCCGGAGTGTCTGTACAGTACCGCAACAGGGACCTCTGACGCGGAGGCTACGTCTAGTTGACAAGGTCCTGGGGCGCCGCCGTATAACAGAATGGGTGTCGACAGCTGTACCAACAAGTGCAGCTAGGCAGCTTAGGACAAATATGCGCCCTTCAATACTACAGTATAACATGTATAGTACTACGCATTATCAACGTCAAAAGTTGTGACAACGGCGATTACCGGGCTGAAGTGGATAACTCCCTTTGTCACAGAGTAGTCCAACTCCGTACTCACCATGCATTAATCCCACGTACGCGCCACTCTGGCGGTAGCTCGCAATTTCCCCCAAGATTCGAGGTGCAAATGCCATGTTTATGACAAGCGGCATGTTTGGCCCCTATGGCGCAGCTGTAGCAGTGAACCGTTCCCTATCCCTCAACTTTGACAATGCACTGGCATCCAGCCGCAAATGGATCTTGCCACGTCAGGTTCCTTGAGACATTGCTGTCTACTTCGCTTACGGACTGGGCTCTCTCACGTCCGGCAAGGAGGCGGCTCGAAAGGAACTTTAGTCCAGACAGAGGCGACGAACGCCTGCCAGTCATTGATCGGCGTGGAAACCATCGGCAAGGACGGCCAAGGTGCAGAAGTCCACTACATCGCCCTAGACCTCACGTACACCTTGCCTGGAGTGGAGGCGTCGATTTAAACCGCACTCTAGCAGGCTGCATGTACCGGCACCCTACTTATAGCGGATGGGACTCGACTTCTATATTTCTTGATCCGGAGTTCGACCCTCGTAAACTCCGTGCAACACGCTGTAAGGCGAACAAGTCATAGTCATGAACAGAGCTTGCTGGTTATTATGAAGATCTTGGCTAGCAGTTCACTGCTAGTGACACTGGCAGTGGTGTCGCAATCTCTCGTTTGGGCCACTTCATCGGAGCAAGCGGTTGCGCTCATAGCAAGCTTGCCAGCATGCGCTGTAAGGGCTAGATGGCTTCCCCCCGTTCGCACTTGAAATACGCTTTATAGGTGCAGAGGTTTGATCCAGGGCTCCTAATAGTGCAAGTAGTGCGTGTGAACACCCCAAACGGCCCCTTCTGTGCGTGTGACGCCACTAGACCAAACTGCCAGTGCACTCGGCCAGGGCGCACTTAACTGGCAGTGCAAGCCCACATGGTCAAACCAAACTGCCAGTGCAGACCAGATGGCCAAACCAAACTGTCCGTCCGTTCGTCAGCGACAAACTGCACTGCACTGCGAACTGCAGTTCAGTGATCGGAATGGTCCGGTATGAGTTGGTATTGGTATGGTAAATACCGCCAAGACCTGGTATGGTTTGACAAAAACTTGATACCATGGTATTACCGGTATACCGAATCATACCAGTAACGCTAAAAATAAGCTCAGGTAAGAGGCTCACTGCGGAGAATGACCAGGCAGAATCCGAGCGGCGATGATTCCAGTGTCATCTGTAGGGCTTATTGACCAGTTTTCTGCCAGTTTATCTACTCCATTCCATCATGAATACCATCATCCTCACAATATCGACCTGGCTACCTTGGTCAGGTCGATCCGGCACCGAACGGATGCTTTTCGTCTTTGCTGCCGGGTAGCTATCCCAGGAAGGCCCGAAGGTAAGGCTAGTGTTAGTGCGTATTAGAAAGTACTTCTCATTGCACCCAGTTTTATGAGTTCTTCCATGTAGGACGGAGCATGACCTAACGTATCACTGGCCAGACTTGTCAATCGCGTCGTCGGAGGGACAGGAAAAGCTTAAATGATCCTTTCAGGGACAGGAAAGCTTAAATGATCCTTTCAATCGAATTACTTCCGTGATGTTGGAGCCCGAAAATTTTTACGTTAGGCTAGTTGGACGATGGACCAAGATCGAATGATCGAAAGCCACCATACCTTAATTGGTGTATGTCATGATCAATAGGATATCCACAGCGGGGTTTTGGTGGCTGATTCAGCGGCTGAGCGCCACAACACCGCAGTTTAGCGTCCGTGCCCTCAGCGGCTTCCAATATCCACCCTTGTCCACGGTCGGCCGGACGGCCCCCGCCAGAACGCCGCGTCTTGAAGGGCTCTCAAGGCTCGACGAGCTCGTCAAATTACGAGGGGAAACAAAAATAGTGTATTTCTACCTCTTTAGTTGTACAACTTTGCCTTTCTGTTGGCTCGGAGCTGTTTGCAAAATAAGTCCAGCGAGCAGCCGGTTTGCTGCTGTTGTAAGTTGACAATGTGCATCGCGGCCTCCTCGCTACACCTGTGGGCCTTCGCCACCTTGCGAATCTCCCTTATAACCTCGAGCCGTAACGAATACCACTGCATATTCATTTTGTCGCCCGGCGCGCCACCGGCTTCCCCATCTACCGTCGAGGTCGGCAATGGCTGGCCCGCCTCGAAGGCCAACCGTCCACTCGCTCCAGAGCGCCTCGACCATTTTTACTGCTCGGCACATCTGATACCGTGGCGGTGGCTCTGTCTTAACCGTGATCGTATCTGTCGCCGTCGGGCTCGTGGCACGGCTATCAACAATGCTCGACTGAGCCGAGACGAATCGGCTTCCATCTCCTCGTCCTCCTGCCCAACGACATCAACCACGGCCGGGGCCGTGGTGGCAGTGGTGGTCGTCGCGGCCGTAACGGAAGTTGAAACCATTCGAAAAAGGGACGACTGGGCTACCGCAAGACGTTCTTCGGTGGCTCGAAGCTGCTCGCTTAGCTCTGTTTTAAGCTGGATCGTCCTTGCTTCGTTCCGCGCGTCGATGGATTTAAGATAGTCCGCGAGGACCGGCATCGCCTGGACTAGGACTGCAAGCTGGCTTGGACGCTCCTCTTCAGGATGAAGTCCGATAGCTGGTGCGCGAACGGGGCGTAGGCCGGATGCCGGAAGACCGGGTGGTTCCAAACGGGGCTGCCGGGGTATTTCTTCATCAGGACAACGGAATCCTGCAAGACAACCTCCGTAAATAGAAGATGAGGTTCGTCGAACCCATCGCTGCCAGGTCGTTCTCCTGCTCGGTACCGGGACCGAACCGGCCTCGCCAACGGTCCAGCTCGGGCCAGATCATCGAGCAGGACCTCCGGCGGCGTCACGCCGGCACGGCGTATCTCAAGCACCCGGCCTGTGGCGGGTGCCCGGCCATCGTACGCATGAACTTGCGAGGCAACGAGTTCAGGTAACAGCCGACCATCTGCTCCTGGTTCCAACGACCCGCGCGACGGATCTGGTCTTCGCTAATCCCTTTAGTTCAGCCGTCCTCGCCCCGAGCTGCGGCCGATATGCGTCTTCTTCTGCGACGTGACGCCGGCGTAGGCGAAGGCCTTGACAACCCACTCGCGCTGTGAGTTGTACGAGAAAGCCGCCGTCCGGCCGGTGCCGTTACCCTTGATTAGCCGGATGTCGTACCACGGACCGCCTGCTGAAATCGGAAACGGCTCACTACCGAGATCCCAACGATACAAGAGGTAGAACGAGGCCACCCAAGATGCAGATTAGCGGGTTCCTATTCCGATACGCGCCGGCGGTCTCGAGGCGGCCGTGCTGGTTCTGCTTGCCGGCTCGTGTCGTAAGATGAGCGGCATGCACCGGTCGAGCCCTCCCGGCAAACTCAAAGGTGAATAGGTCTGAGATCTCTGCAGCCCGACGATCGCCGCCACGGGTGAGAAGATAATGGCCAAAGAGGAGATCCACGAGGTCCGAAAATGACACTCGGGCGATGTGCCGCTGTGGGCCCACAGCTCGTGGCATACTCGTTCGAACTCGCGAGTAACCATCGAGCAGAGTATCGCGGCCTTTATCGGCATAGTTCTCCCTGTCTCGTTGGGCGTGGACTTGAGGTACTCTCGTACGTTGTCCTCGCGCGGCGACGGGTGCGTATTCATTCGAGGGCCTTCTGCGTCCGGTAAAGATCCGTGATTGCGGTGACATAAGTTCGGACCGACCGCCAGGCCAGGCGGGTCTCGTCCTGCGGAGTATCAGTGGCGGCCTTGCGGCTCCTGACCTTCAGGGCCGACCGACCTCCTCGACGAGGAGAGGAGCTTCTCCTCTGTGACCGTAGCGCCGTCACAGTACTGTTTGTGGCGGCAGAATTGCTCGAATTCCTCTTGCTTCGGTGCGTACGCCGAGGTCGTCTTCCTGGCCGAGACTCGTGGATCGCAGAGGATCGTCTGCGCATTGGCGCGTAGCTCCGCGTCGTTTATCGCGTTCTGCCGGATGCGTTGGTCCACTCGTACGCTCGACGGCTTTGCGCGACTCCTGCCCTGCCCCTGCCCCGGCCGCTGCTCCTGCGAGCTTCGGCAGGCCCCTTGTCTTCGCCTTCCGTCGATTTGGCGTCCGGGCCATGGGATATATCGTGACGGGAAGACCGCCAGCCTGCGGTGACCACCAGTCGGGTTGGAGCAGGGTGGCGCGCGGCGACGAGAGATGCCCTATCTAGCGATCACGATGCGCACCGCCTGGTCGGGTCGCCCGCTAAAATTCCAGTGGACAGGGCGCCGTAGCGAACGTGAATAGCGGCTTCTCCATCGAATCAGCGACGCAATCAGCGGGGGCACCGATATCTGCGCGGCGCGCGCCGTTCGGGTGGGGTGGATATCCGCAGATACGATTGGCCCGCCTGGTCGCTGATTCTCGGATTGCCCCACCTGACCAGATCAGCGGCGCTCAGCAAACCCTCGGATACCAATATCCAACGCGGCCAACGCAGCCCACGAGGCCCACGAAGCCAACGAGGCCAACGAGCCTCACGAAGGTATCCGAGGGTTTGCTGAGCGCCGCTGATCTGGTCAGGTGGGGCAATCCGAGAATCAGCGACCAGGCGGGCCAATCGTATCTGCGGATATCCACCCCACCCGAACGGCGCGCGCCGTGGATATACGCAGATATCGGTGCCCCCCGCTGATTGCGTCGCTGATTCGATGGAGAAGCCGCTATTCACGTTCGCTACGGCGCCCTGTCCACTGGAATTTTAGCGGGCGACCCGACCAGGCGGTGCGCATCGTGATCGCTAGATAGGGCATCTCTCGTCGCCGCGCGCCACCCCGCTCCAACCCGGACTGGTGGTCACTGCAGGCTTGCCTTGGTCTTCCCGTCACGATATATCCCATGGCCCGGACGCCAAATCGACGGAAGGCGAAGAAAGCGGGGCCTGCCGAAGCTCGCAGGAGCAGCGGCCGGGCAGGGGCAGGGCAGGAGTCGCGCAAAGCCGTCGAGCGTACGAGTGGACCAACGCATCCGGCAGAACGCGATAAACGACGCGAGCTACGCGCCAATGCGCAGACGATCCTCTCTGCGATCCACGAGTCTCGGCCAAGGAATACGACCTCGGCGTACGCACCGAAGCAAGAGGAATTCGAGCAATTCTGCCGCCACAAACAGTACTGTGACGGCGCTACGGTCACAGAGGAGAAGCTCCTCTTCCTCGTCGAGGAGGTGGCCGGTCGGCCCTGAAGGTCAGGAGCCGCAAGGCCGCCACTGATACTCGCAGGACGAGACCCGCCTGGCCTGGCGGTCGGTCCGAACTTATGTCACCGCAATCACGGATCTTTACCGGACGCAGAAGGCCCTCGGAATGAATACGCACCCGTCGCCGCGCGAGGACAACGTACGAGAGTACCAAGTCCCTACAGCGCCGGGACGCCCAACGAGACAGGGAGAACTATGCCGATAAAGGCCGCGATACTCTGCTCGATGGTTACTCGAGTCGAGTTCGAACGAGTATGCCACGAGCTGTGGGCCCACAGCGCACATCGCCCGAGTGTCATTTTCGGACCTCGTGGATCTCCTCTTGGCCATTATCTTCACCCGTGGCGGCGATCGTCGGGCTGCAGAGATCTCAGACCTATTCACCTTTGAGTTTGCCGGGAGGGCTCGACCGGTGCATGCCGCTCATCTTTACGACACGAGCCGGCAAGCAGAACCAGCACGGCCGCCTCGAGACCGCCGGCGCGTATCGGAATAGGAACCCGCTAATCTGCATCTTGTGGCCTCTCGTTCTACCTCTTGTATCGTTGGGATCTCGGTAGTGAGCCGTTTCGATTTCAGCAGGCGGTCTCGTGGTACGACATCCGGCTAATCAAGGGTAACGGCACCGGCCGGACGGCGGCTTTCTCGTACAACTCACAGCGCGAGTGGTTGTCAAGGCCTTCGCCTACGCCGGCGTCACGTCGCAGAAGAAGACGCATATCGGCCGCAGCTCGGGGCGAGGACGGCTGAACTAAAGGATTAGCGAAGACCAGATCCGTCGCGCGGGTCGTTGGAACCAGGAGCAGATGGTCGGCTGTTACCTGAACTCGTTGCCTCGCAAGTTCATGCGTACGATGGCCGGGCACCCGCCACAGGCCGGGTGCTTCGAGATACGCCGTGCCGGCGTGACGCCGCCGGAGGTCCTGCTCTCGATGATCTGGCCCGAGCTGGACCGTTGGCGAGGCCGGTTCGGTCCCGGTACCGAGCAGGAGAACGACCTGGCAGCGATGGGTTCGACGAACCTCATCTTCTATTTACGGGAGGTTGTCTTGCAGGATTCCGTTGTCCTGATGAAGAAATACCCCGGCAGCCCCGTTTGGAACCACCCGGTCTTCCGGCATCCGGCCTACGCCCGTTCGCGCACCAGCTATCGGACTTCATCCTGAAGAGGAGCGTCAAGCCAGCTTGCAGTCCTAGTCCAGGCGATGCCGGTCCTCGCGGACTATCTTAAATCCATCGACGCGCGGAACGAAGCAAGGACGATCCAGCTTAAAACAGAGCTAAGCGAGCAGCTTCGAGCCACCGAAGAACGTCTTGCGGTAGCCCAGTCGTCTTTTTCGAATGGTTTCAACTTCCGTTACGGCCGCGACGACCACCACTGCCACCACGGCCCCGGCCGTGGTTGATGTCGTTGGGCAGGAGGACGAGGAGATGGAAGCCGATTCGTCTCGGCTCAGTCGAGCATTGTTGATAGCCGTGCCACGAGCCCGACGGCGACAGATACGATCACGGTTAAGACAGAGCCACCGCCACGGTATCAGATGTGCCGAGCAGTAAAATGGTCGAGGCGCTCTGGAGCGAGTGGACGGTTGGCTTCGAGGCGGGCCAGCCATTGCCGACCTCGACGGTAGATGGGAAGCCGGTGGCGCGCCGGGCGACAAAATGAATATGCAGTGGTATTCGTTACGGCTCGAGGTTATAAGGAGATTCGCAAGGTGGCGAAGGCCCACAGGTGTAGCGAGGAGGCCGCGATGCACATTGTCAACTTACAACAGCAGCAAACCGGCTGCTCGCTGGACTTATTTTGCAAACAGCTCCGAGCCAACAGAAAGGCAAAAGTTGTACAACTAAAGAGGTAGAAATACACTATTTTTGTTTCCTCCTCGTAATTTGACGAGCTCGTCGAGCCTTGAGAGCCCTTCAAGACGCGGCGTTTGGCGGTCGGCCGTCCGGCCGACCGTGGACAAGGGTGGATATTGGAAGCCGCTGAGGGCACGGACGCTAAACTGCGGTGTTGTGGCGCTCAGCCGCTGAATCAGCCACCAAAACCCCGCTGTGGATATCCTATTGAAGCATTGGGTGAAGAACAATGTCTTGAAGAGGGAAGGGGCGGTGGCGTGACCGTGGCGTGAGAATTCGTGCAAATTCCCCGTCTGATTTCCCTCCTCGTTTTGGAACAAAACACGTAAGATTTGCCTACCCTCTCTTTTTGGACATTATCATTGAGCTCAATCAATTACTTCGTATTTTTAATTCACCATATGGTGTGAATTTGTCCATCTTGTCGAAGGTGTCTTCAGTGACATTTTGTCGTCGTGCACGGACCAAGTATTATTATTTTGTATTGCGCCCGGAGGGTTCCCCCATAGAGCCACTACGCTAAGCTACGTACCTACTGTACATGGTTCCATCGCACCTGAAGCCCCACGCTTCTTTTCATCTGTTTCCAGCCTCGTTCGCTGTGACATGACAGGCCTACTTGAAGGTCAGTTTCTCCAAGTGTTCAGCGTCCTACCTTCAGCGACTGAAGCGCGGTCTGCCAAGTTGAAGGCTGTTGTGTTAGTATGATTATCCCTTGATCAGTACATGGTCCCTCGTCGGTCCATACTGAAGCGTTTCGTTGCCAATGCGAACTGTATTGTCGCCCGTACAGCCCCCATATCGGGCTGCCACTTGTCGTCGTCTGACTCTGCCTTGCCTCCTAGGAAGAAAGACACCTAGGTTTCCCATCTTTCCGCGAGCATATCGAAGCATGATTTCTCGTTGTACCGTCCATCTTCTGCATCGAAAGAGGAAATGTTCCACCGTTTCCGCCGACTGTCCACAGGTGCACTCATCCGATTCCTCTGCCCCGATTTTGCAAAGGTAGCCATTCAGTCGTGATTTGCCAGTTCGAAGTTGTACCAACACTTCAGATTCCTTTCTAGTTAGCTCGTCGTACATCTTGCGGGTGTGCTTGCCCGGCAATGCTTTATCGATGCGCTTTGAGTGCTTTACGGACCAAGTATGGTATGGATTTATTTCGCCCGGAGGATACTTCCTATAGGGCCTAGACGCTCTGGCTATTGACGGTTCGATACACTGATGCATGACACCTCAAGCCCCACAGATCATCTTACGCTGCGCCAACCGTTCCACTGTTCGCTTCATGACAGACCTGCTTGAAGGTCAATTTCTCCAAGTGTTCAGCATCCTATTCTCAGCAACTGAAGCGTGATTTGTCGAAGTTGAAGCTGGTTGTGTTAGTAATTGATGGTGGTTGGTACGCCGATTGTACTTGACGTATTCTTCTGTTGCAATTAACTTTTTGTTTTGTTTTCGGTTCTTCCTTTGAACTTGACGTTGTGAACTGGTGTTCTCTCATGACGTTGGCCCTGATGACGAGCGGGAACCCGGGTGTACCCTGTTCACCCAGGGGTGCCTCCAGCCGGTTTCGAACCGACCTCTCTGCAGAGCAGAGACTCCAGACGTGTCACCACTACGCCATGGAGGCTACGGACCAAGTATGGAAAGGTGTATTGCAATACTTGCAATAAATGTGGGGCCGATACCGATTATCGATTGCAGGCCTTTCCATGTATGGAAAACCACCCTGCTTCTCGAAGAAAACATTCGGCAGCCGAAGCGAACTACGCTATCCATGACAAGGAGCTACTCGCCATTCTCAGATGTTTGGAGCAGTGGGAACCAGAGCTACGGGCAGTAGAGCACTTCAAGATCCTAACGGACCACAAGAACCTGAGGTACTTCTACTCGGAAAGGAGGTTGACAGAGAGACAAGTGCGGTGGTCGGAGTTCCTGTCCAGGTTCCAATTCGAGCTCGAATGGAGGCCGGGCCGCAAGGGCGGATTGCCTGACGAACTCTCTCGACGGGACCAGGATATGCCGGCCAACTACTCCGATGAACGACTAAAGGGACGCATTATGAGGCTATTCCAAAATGATCACCTTAGAAGGGTCCCAATATCGACATTGTCTACCAACAACGAGGGTGCCCAGGAAATCAACTTCGAAAAGAGATCAGGATATTTGAAGATGAGGAGTTACAGCAGCTGTGGCACGCCGCACGGCAAGAAGACAAGCTTTATCAAGAACTCACGAAGCTGGTAGCAGATGGAGCGAAGAGTTTGCCAACAGAGTTACAGAAGGTTGTCAGCATTTCAGAATGCTCATTAGACAATAGAGGCCTGCTGTGCTTTAGAGAACGCGTCTGGATACCCGGTTCGGAGCCGCTACGTACAAAGATCATCCAGGAAACTCACGACTCTCATATCACCGGACATCCTGGAAGGGACCTCACGTACTCGACTCTGTCGAGACGCTTCTTCTGGCCGGGTGCCGCTAGCGATGTACGTCGGTTTGTGCGCAACTGCGAGGTTTGCGGACGAAACACCATCTGGAGGATACAAAGAAAGGACTCCTAAAGCCGCTCCCTATTCCGCAACGCATATGGAGCGAAATTACCATTGACTTTATTACTGACCTCCCACCGTCGGGGAAAGATGGCGCGACGAACTGCATGGTGGTCACGGACCGACTCACCAAAGGCGTCGAACTCGAAGGATTGAACGATATTTCCACAGAAGCGGTTGCAAGAAGACTCTTCGAACGACACTACCCTGTCCATGGCATCCCAACGGCTATCACCAGTGATCGGGGTCCCCAGTTTGTCAGTGGTATGTGGAAAAGTTTCTGTCAGATGCTAGGGATCGAGCAGCGGTTGTCGACGGCGTACCATCCACAAACCGACGGTGCAACAGAACGAATGAACCAAGAGGTAGAGAGGATTCTTCGGATATGGACGAATTATCTGCAGGAGAACTGGTTAGACTTGCTTCCAATCGCGATGGCGACTATTAACGAGAGGGAAGCAACCTCCACCGGACTGAGTCCGTTCTTCTTCATGCACGGCTACCACAACGAGCCAATCCAGTTAGTTGAGCATCGAAGAACGGAAGACACGACGCAGGGGGAAGCGACAGCGGAGGATTTTATTCAGAGACTACAGGACGCCACGGAGTTTGCGCAAGCAGCGATAGCTATGGCCCAGGAAATTGTTGACTTGATATGAGACATGGACCAAGACATGTTTAGGCAGCAGTTACAAGTGGTGAGTCACTGGATAGTGGCACGGACGTGCCACTATGTATATATGTATGTTGAGAGCTGTCAGACAGAATTGAATAGAAGTAAGTTCAATCGCAACAGGTTATGCACCCGGTTGCTTTTATTTTGCTTCCACTGCACGATTGAACTCGGCATATGAGAACACTTTTTCGTCAAGAATCGACGGTTGACAGCAAAGACCCGGCACTATGGGCAAGAAAGACTACAAAGGAACCATCCTTGATGGAAGAGACTCTTTGACAGCTGGAAGATGGATCTTGAAGATAACTTGTTGAGTGACGATCTTATGAGCTGCGTCACCGGTATGGCAACAGCGGAATCGTCAGATTTATCAATGCCAGGAGAGAATGCTGCGGACATTAAAAATGTCTCTCTTGCGAGAATGAAAATACGACAGAGTATTGACCAGATCCACAAGAACTCAGTCAACCATCTCACCGATCCACGAGCAATTTATCAGTCCCTCGTTAAGCGATACGCGATATCGAACAAAGCAGGGAAGACCTGGCTAGCCTCTGAAAAAGCGAAGGCGAGAGAGGCCATGGATAGCAAAGAAAGGCAAACGCGGTCAGGATCCTTGAAGACAGTGGTAGTGAATCTGAGAGATCTACCTACTTGCTTCCGAACACAAAAGTAACAGCCCCTCCACAATGGTATCTCGACAGCTGTGCTTCCGTCCATATCACCCCAAGGGAAGACCAATTTATCTCAAAGTTGTCCCCTACAAAGACAAGTGTTGAGATTGCAGACGGCTCCGAGGTTCGTTCAAGAGGGAAAGGAGATGTGAGGATCTTTTACGTCTCACAGAAAGGAAGAGCAAGGTCGACAATAGTACGTGGGGTGCACTACATCCCGGAGGCGACGAGCAGCCTGCTATCAGTCGGTGAACTGGAAGACAGGGGAGCATGTATTGTCGTGGACTCTCCGGGAAGACAGTCACGGTGACAAGAAATCAGGAGGAGGTGCTGTTTGGCCACAGACATAAAAGGTGTGGCGCTTGAGCCAGACAAGAGGGCACCGAGCCCATACAATCCAAGAAAAGGATGGCGATAACGGGGTAGCGCTGAAGTCAATCCTGAAGATGCCTGAAAGACTACTACATGCTAGGCTGGGACACCCTGGAAAGCATATGGAGGGCAAACTGAACGCCATAATGGATGATCTCGGAGACAGCTCATTCTGCCCGTCATTCTGCTCAAGCTGCACCGAGGCCAAAATGACAAGAAAGGTCTCAAGGAGCCAATGTCTGCGGTGACAGAAAAGCTAGAGAGAGTCCATATAGATCTTTGGGGCCAGTTGAGCTATCACTTCAAGGAATGAAGTACATGCTGACAATCACCGATCAGGCTACCGGGCGAGTTTGGGTTTATTTCTCTAGAGACAAAACGAGAATTACCGACAAGATCAAAGCCTGGGTAGTTGTTGCAGAGGCAGAGTGTCGCGAGTACGGAAAAGGCGAAAAGGTCAAGGCGATGCGCTTTGATCGCGGAAAGGAATTTCTAAACGAGGCAATGAAGGTATTTTGCACGGGAAGAACTATTCGGATCGAACCAACAGTGGGCTACCACCCGGAGGAATAGTATCTCTGAGAGGAGCATGAGAACCATATCAGAGAGGGGGTCTGCTATGCGTCACGAAATGGACCTCCCGGCAGCATACTGGGAGTTTTCGAATGCAACAGCGGCCTATCTGAGAAATAGGGAGTTGTCAAGGAATGGCTAAAAGCCCATGGGAGTTATGGCGTGGAGAGAAGCCAAGATCAGGGCACTTGAGAGTGTTCGGATGTCCTGCCTGGGTATTTATTCCCAAAGAAAGAGAACAAAGCTTCTGAAAAGAGCATGGCAAGGAGTTTTTGTTGGATACAAAGAGGAGACAGATAAAATCTATCTAGTCTGGAACCCAGCTGATAAGAAGGTCCACGAGGTTCGATTCGTGGAATTCGATGAGAGCAAGTATATGGACAATGAAATCAGCCAAGAATCACAATCGCAGTATGACGATGAGAAGGAAGAGAAAAGGAGCAAGGGAGCTCACTGATGATGACTCTGATGCCGAAGATTCGGTCGGGGATAGGACTACGGACCAGGAAGCTACAGAATCTGGGGAGGATGCCGGAGAAGCAGCGGATGGGAACCCGACCGACCAAGACACTGCAGATTCGGAGGAAGAGCTCCAAGGAGACACAATCATTGTCAATACAGGGAGGCGGATATAACCTCTCCTGAAAGGAGTCTGCCGAAAACAAGATCCCAGATTCGACGAGAGGCCGTGGCACTCAAAGAGCAGAGAAGCAGCGAGCAGAGCTGGAATGGCGGCAAAGAGAAGAACAGCGCATGGCAGAACGTCTGAAGAAGCGAGGGGAGAGTGGCAGGAAGGAAAGAGCCATGGTAGCAAGGACGCTTCTCCAGCCTAATACAGACCTGTACGACTTCGACCCGAAAAAGCTTACCTTCCGACAGGCGATGAAAGGCAGTGAGAAGGATCAATGGGTAGGAGCTATAGATGAGGAAGTTCAGAATCTCATTCGACGACAGACATTCTCGGAGGAAATCAACGAAGGTGACGTGCACGGAGAAGAAGTAGTTGATGCCAAGCTTGTGTTTGATCACAAGAAAGACAAAGAAGGGAAGATACTACGGTATAAAGCACGTCTAGTCGCGAGAGGGTTCACACAGAAACACGGGATCAATTACGAGGAAACCTTCGCACCCACGATCCGGCTCGATGCGATGAGGATCATTCTAGCTTTAGCGGCGAAGAAAGGCTGGAAGGTATACCAGATGGATGCTGTGGCTGCGTTCCTTGCAGCAGACCTAAAGGAAAGGATCTTCATGAAAGTGCCAACTGAGCTCCAGCAATATTTCGGGAAATACGTTCAGATCCTGAAGAGTTTGTACGGATTGAAGCAAGCTGCAAGGATGTGGTATTTGCTAATATCAGAATATCTCAAGGAGATTGGTTTCTCACCGATGACAGTGGACCCGACAATATTCAGACATACAGAGTCGGGGTAATCATCGGCGTGCACGTGGATGACTTTATGATTACAGGGGGGGACGAGGATGCCATTGAACGGGTCAAGGAAAAGCTGAAGGGAAGATTTGAGATGAAAGACCTCGGAGAAGCAGAGAACATTCTCGGAATTCGGATTCAAAGGCACAAAGGAAAGCTGATGATTGATCAATCACAATTTGCGAAGGAAATCGTGGCAGAATTTCTCTACGACGACTCAATGAAGCACGCAACCCCCATGGAACCTGGAGCTATACGGAAGCTCGTTGAGGAACCGGGACGACCTCTGAACCATGACGAATGGTTGAAATACGTGGAATTGCTCGGAAGCTGATTTGGCTATGCAATACGAGGTTCGACATTATATTCGCAGTTAACAGAATGGCATCTTTCACGGTAGAGGCATGCTGGAACCACTGGAAGGCTTTGCTACGAATATTGGGTTATGTCGGCAGGACTATTCACCACGGTATCACATATGGCGGAAATAATGAGCACGCACAAGGAGTCGAAGGCAGCGATATCGACTATTATTCCATTGACCACAACATCGAAGGGCACGTCGGCTCTGCAGGCCTACAAGATGGGGAAGCGTTCTCTGACACCGACTACGCTACTGATCCAAGGGACCGGAAGAGTATCCTGGGGTTCGTCTTTATGGTCTACGGAGGCGCCGTCATGACGTATAGCAAGAAGATGAAATCAGTGGCAAGATCTACGACAGAAGCAGAGTATGTTGGGATGGGGAGGCCACAAAGCTGCCCTCTGGGGACGTCGACTACTTGCAGAACTGGAAGGAAAGGGGAGCAAACAGTGCCACTACTGCTTGGAGATAATAAGGAGCTGTACAGCTGACCCGAGGAGTATCGAACACGTCGAAAATCAAGCATGTTGATATAGCATTTCATCACGTCGTTGATGAGGTCAAGGAAGGGAGAATCCAAGTCTACTGGGTTCCAGGGGAGAATATGCTAGCAGATGGGATGACCAAGCCTCTGCCTAGGGAGGCTTTCGAGAGGAACAGGAGGAGGATTGGAATTGGACCCGTACGCTATGAATAGCGTTTCCATTGTATTAGTTGAAGTCTGACAGCTCTAGGGGAGTGTTGACTTGGTATGAGACATGGACCAAGACATGTTTAGGCAGCAGTTACAAGTGGTGAGTCACTGGATAGTGGCACGGACGTGCCACTATGTATATATATGTTGAGAGCTGTCAGACAGAATTGAATAGAAGTAAGTTCAATCGCAACACTTTGCGTGCCAGCGCTGGGCCGGGGTTCCGTTGGTCTGGCTGCACCGTAATGGGTAGGGCAGGGCCATAGAGTGCGTCTGTATTGGTTGCGAGCAGCTACCCCCCTCTTTTTTCGGAGTAGTCGCGCAGAGAAGCTTCGGTGTCGGAGGATGAAGTAAAATAGAGGACTTAAAACAATTCAAAACTGGCAAACTTAAAACACACACACAAATCAAACAAGATTGAATACAAAAACCGGCAGACCCAGGGTGGCAAACCACTCAATCCCAGCAACGGTTGCTCAATATAGTTGAGCAACCGTCAACTCAATCAACTCAATCGAGTGTCTGCTGAATAAGCTTGTCAATTCAATTCATGCTCCCGTTGATTGATGGATTGATTAGATTGCCGTTGACGGTCTTATTAGTTGTTCCTTCGACACATGGTCGAAGGCCCCCTTTATATCTAGAAAGAGAGTGCTGGTAATAGCCTTCCTCTTTGCTGCTTGCTCTTTTTGATATAGTGTAAGGAGGAGGGCTGTATCTATCGCAGATCTTTGTTTCCTTCCCCCTAGTTGCGTAGGCCCTAGCAGGCCGGTTGTGTTGGCTAATTAGGTAGCTTAGCCGAGTTGCAAAGAAGAAGACAAATTAGTAGGGGAATTACTAGGGAGCCTGTCTTCTGATGCTCTTACCTGACCGTCAGGGGTAGGCGCAGTCTTCAGCGTGCCCCAAGGCCAACAGTCACCCTTCGTGTCAGCTTTCTTTGCTTCCACGAAGGGCTGATAGAAGCCACAGTTCACTCGGGCTGTGCCTGTGGCCCCAATCCTAGCTGACGAAGAGCGTTGAGAAGGTTCGGCGAGGAAAAAAGGTTATCGAAGAAGACGTGGTATGTCTGTTCTGGTAGCTGCTTGACTAGGGCAACAATGACGCTCTGAGTCGGGTTGAGAGAAATGCTGTGTTGCACTGTTACACTGGCACATTGTGAAAGGCCTCTAGTGAGTTGATACAACTAACTAGTCCCTATGCTGTTTACTATCAAGATAGAGAAGAAAGAAAGAAAGAAAGAGAATCTACTACATGAGAGCACAATAGCATTTTATAGCTTCGAGCCAATGGAAGGTTCTAGAAGCTAGGCGGCGCAGCCGCCGTTAAAGCAACTTGCCCGTTACATTACCTCCTCCCTTCCAACGTTTCCTCTTCCGGGGATCGTGGCAATCTGTGGCAAGATGACTTGAGAAGGTGACACTCCTTTTATGCTTCTTCCATTGCTTCCATGCATCGGTGTGTCGAATAGTGGTAAGGGGTTCCCACGTAGGCTGCGAGTAATCATGCCATTTTACGAGCACCTTCTTATGCGTACCTTCCATTCTTTCATCCAGAATTCTTTCAACAAGGTACATCTTTTCGCCGTCCACCAGCACCGGTGGGGCACTCTCTTGATCGAGTTTCTGCGAAGGCAATGGGTCTCCGGGACTGGCCGGAGTAGGTCGACGTGAAAGACTGGATGGATGCGCCCAGGCACATCCAACCTGTAGGTATGTGGGTTAACTTCCGCGAGCACTTGATATTTGGCATGTAGCCAATCGAGCTTCTTGCAGGGTCGCGATGTTTTGACATTTCTCAAGTTGAGGTATACCCAATCCCCAGGCTCGTATCTCGGTGCGGCTGTCCTGTGCTTGTTGGCTTGCGCTTGCTGTATTTCTGTTGCGATTGAACTTACTTCTATTCAATTCTGTCTGACAGCTCTCAACATACATATATACATAGTGGCACGTCCGTGCCACTATCCAGTGACTCACCACTTGTAACTGCTGCCTAAACATGTCTTGGTCCATGTCTCATATCAAGTCAACACTCCTAGAGCTGTCAGACTTCAACTGCAACGCTATTCATAGCGTATGGGTCCAATTCCAATCCTCCTCCTGTTCCTCTCGAAAGCCTCCCTAGGCAGAGGCTTGGTCATCCCATCTGCTAGCATATTCTCCCCTGGAACCCAGTAGACTTGGATTCTCCTTCCTTGACCTCATCAACGACGTGATGAAATGCTATATCAACATGCTTGATTTTCGACGTGTTCGATACTCCTCGGGTCAGCTGTACAGCTCCCTTATTATCTCCAAGCAGTAGTGGCACTGTTTGCTCCCCCTTTCCTTCCAGTTCTGCAAGTAGTCGACGTCCCCAGAGGGCAGCTTTGTGGCCTCCCCATCCCAACATACTCTGCTTCTGTCGTAGATCTTGCCACTGATTTCATCTTCTTGCTATACGTCATGACGGCGCCTCCGTAGACCATAAAGACGAACCCCAGGATACTCTTCCGGTCCCTTGGATCAGTAGCGTAGTCGGTGTCAGAGAACGCTTCCCATCTTGTAGGCCTGCAGAGCCGACGTGCCCTTCGATGTTGTGGTCAATGGAATAATAGTCGATATCGCTGCCTTCGACTCCTTGTGCGTGCTCATTATTTCCGCCATATGTGATACCGTGGTGAATAGTCCTGCCGACATAACCCAATATTCGTAGCAAAGCCTTCCAGTGGTTCCAGCATGCCTCTACCGTGAAAGATGCCATTCTGTTAACTGCGAATATAATGTCGAACCTCGTATTGCATAGCCAAATCAGCTTTCCGAGCAATTCCACGTATTTCAACCATTCGTCATGGTTCAGAGGTCGTCCGGTTCCTCAACGAGCTTCCGTATAGCTCCAGGTTCCATGGGGGTTGCGTGCTTCATTGAGTCGTCGTAGAGAAATTCTGCCACGATTTCCTTCGCAAATTGTGATTGATCAATCATCAGCTTTCCTTTGTGCCTTTGAATCCGAATTCCGAGAATGTTCTCTGCTTCTCCGAGGTCTTTCATCTCAAATCTTCCCTTCAGCTTTTCCTTGACCCGTTCAATGGCATCCTCGTCCCCCCCTGTAATCATAAAGTCATCCACGTGCACGCCGATGATTACCCCCGACTCTGTATGTCTGAATATTGTCGGGTCCACTGTCATCGGTGAGAAACCAATCTCCTTGAGATATTCTGATATTAGCAAATACCACATCCTTGCAGCTTGCTTCAATCCGTACAAACTCTTCAGGATCTGAACGTATTTCCCGAAATATTGCTGGAGCTCAGTTGGCACTTTCATGAAGATCCTTTCCTTTAGGTCTGCTGCAAGGAACGCAGCCACAGCATCCATCTGGTATACCTTCCAGCCTTTCTTCGCCGCTAAAGCTAGAATGATCCTCATCGCATCGAGCCGGATCGTGGGTGCGAAGGTTTCCTCGTAATTGATCCCGTGTTTCTGTGTGAACCCTCTCGCGACTAGACGTGCTTTATACCGTAGTATCTTCCTTCTTTGTCTTTCTTGTGATCAAACACAAGCTTGGCATCAACTACTTCTTCTCCGTGCACGTCACCTTCGTTGATTTCCTCCGAGAATGTCTGTCGTCGAATGAGATTCTGAACTTCCTCATCTATAGCTCCTACCCATTGATCCTTCTCACTGCCTTTCATCGCCTGTCGGAAGGTAAGCTTTTTCAGGTCGAAGTCGTACAGGTCTGTATTAGGCTGGAGAAGCGTCCTTGCTACCATGGCTCTTTCCTTCCTGCCACTCTCCCTCGCTTCTTCAGACGTTCTGCCATGCGCTGTTCTTCTCTTTGCCGCCATTCCAGCTCTGCTCGCTGCTTCTCTGATCTTTTGAGTGCCACGGCCTCTCGTCGAATCTGGGATCTTGTTTTCGGCAGACTCCTTTCAGGAGAGGTTATATCCGCCTCCCCTGTATTGACAATGATTGTGTCTCCTTGGAGCTCTTCCTCCGAATCCGCAGTGTCTTGGTCGGTCGGGTTCCCATCCGCTGCTTCTCCGGCATCCTCCCCAGCTTCTGTAGCTTCCTGGTCCATGGTCCTATCCTGACCGAATCTTCGGCATCAGAGTCATCATCAGTGAGCTCCCTTGCTCCTTTTCTCTTCCTTCTCATCGTCATACTGCGATTGTGATTCTTGGCTGATTTCATTGTCCATATACTTGCTCTCATCGAATTCCACGAATCGAACCTCGTGGACCTTCTTATCAGCTGGGTTCCAGACTAGATAGATTTTATCTGTCTCCTCTTTGTATCCAACAAAACTCCTTGCCATGCTCTTTTCAGAAGCTTTGTTCTCTTTTCTTTGGGAATAAATACCCAGGCAGGACATCCGAACACTCTCAAGTGCCCTGATCTTGGCTTCTCTCCACGCCATAACTCCCATGGGCTTTAGCCATTCCTTGACAACTCCCTATTTCTCAGATAGGCCGCTGTTGCATTCGAAAACTCCCAGTATGCTGCCGGGAGGTCCATTTCGTGACGCATAGCAGACCCCTCTCTGATATGGTTCTCATGCTCCTCTCAGAGATACTATTTCTCCGGGTGGTAGCCCACTGTTGGTTCGATCCGAATAGCTCTCCCGTGCAAAATACCTTCATTGCCTCGTTTAGAAACTCCTTTCCGCGATCAAAGCGCATCGCCTTGACCTTTTCGCCTTTTCCGTACTCGCGACACTCCGCCTCTGCAACAACTACCCAGGCTTTGATCTTGTCGGTAATTCTCGTTTTGTCTCTAGAGAAATAAACCCAAACTCGCCCGGTAGCCTGATCGGTGATTGTCAGCATGTACTTCATTCCTTGAAGTGATAGCTCAACTGGCCCCCAAAGATCTATATGGACTCTCTCCAGCTTTTCTGTCACCGCAGACATTGGCTCCCTTGAGACTTTTCTTGTCATTTTGGCCTCGGTGCAGCTTGAGCAGAATGACGGGCAGAATGAGTTGTCTCCGAGATCATCCATTACGGCGTTCAGTTTGCCCTCCATATGCTTTCCAGGGTGTCCCAGCCTAGCATGTAGTAGTCTTTCAGGCATCTTCAGGATTGACTTCAGCGCTACCCCGTTATCGCCACCCTTTTCTTGGATTGTATGGGCTCGGTGCCCTCTTGTCTGGCTCAAGCGCCACACCTTTTTATGTCTGTGGCCAAACAGCACCTCCTCCTGATTTCTTGTCACCGTGACTGTCTTCCCCGGAGAGTCCACGACAATACATGCTCCCCTGTCTTCCAGTTCACCGACTGATAGCAGGCTGCTCGTCGCCTCCGGGATGTAGTGCACCCACGTACTATTGTCGACCTTGCTCTTCCTTTCTGTGAGACGTAAAAGATCCTCACATCTCCTTTCCCTCTTGAACGAACCTCGGAGCCGTCTGCAATCTCAACACTTGTCTTTGTAGGGGACAACTTTGAGATAAATTGGTCTTCCCTTGGGGTGATATGGACGGAAGCACAGCTGTCGAGATACCATTGTGGAGGGCTGTTGCTTTTGTGTTCGGAAGCAAGTAGGTAGATCTCTCAGATTCACTACCACTGTCTTCAAGGATCCTGACCGCGTTTGCCTTTTCTGTGCTATCCATGGCCTCTCTCGCCTTCGCTTTTTCAGAGGCTAGCCAGGTCTTCCCTGCTTTGGTTTGGTGCCAAATTGCACAATCATGCTTGAAATGCATGCCGCCACAAGACCAGCACCCCCCTGCCTTCTTCAGATATTCCTCCTTGCTATCATCGCCACCATCCTGTGCTTTGGACCTGTTGTTCCCTTTGTTCCATGCACTGCGGCCACGACCCGCGAATTGTGCGGTTTCCCTTGATTGTAGTATCGACGAGTTCCAACTCTTTGCTTTCCAGAGAGCTCTGCACCTTTTCCATTGTCAACGTCTCTGTCGAGGCGTTCAAGATCTCGACCGTAGTGTTAAAAGCGCCGTCCATGCTCATTTGCAAGAAGCAAATCAATAGCTGTTCATGGATAACAATGTCCTTGTCTTGGCTATTAATCTGAGCTCGAAGTCGCTTTAGGTCGTCGACCTTCTCCTGCACAGTTCTATTCGTCTGCGTACTAACGTCGTATAGCATTCGGATCAGCTGTCGAAGGCGCGCTTTGTTCGATGTCGCATATCGCTTAACGAGGATTGATAAATTGCTCGTGGATCGGTGAGATGATTGACTGAGTTCTTGTGGATCTGGTCAATACTCTGTCGTATTTTCATTCTCGCAAGAGAGACATTTTTAATGTCCGCAGCATTCTCTCCTGGCATTGATAAACCTGACGATTCCGCTATTGCCTTATCGGTGACGCAGCTCATAAGATCGTCACTCAACAAGCTATCTTCAAGATCCATCTTCCAGCTGTCAAAGGAGTCTCTTCCATCAAGGATGGTTCCTTTGTAGTCTTTCTTGCCCATAGTGCCGGGTCTTTGCTGTCAACCGTCGATTCTTGACGAAAAAGTGTTCTCATATGCCGAGTTCAATCGTGCAGTGGAAGCAAAATAAAAGCAACCGGGTGCATAACCTGTTGCGATTGAACTTACTTCTATTCAATTCTGTCTGACAGCTCTCAACATATATATACATAGTGGCACGTCCGTGCCACTATCCAGTGACTCACCACTTGTAACTGCTGCCTAAACATGTCTTGGTCCATGTCTCATACCAAGTCAACACAAAGCAGCCCAATTTGGATCCTGGTATGAGCTGGGGCACAGGTTGCAATCGATCTCGTTGCCCATAGCCGGATCGTACATACAGCGGCCTGGTGGGTTCCCACCCGTGAAACCGGCTGGTAGGATCCCTTCGCGACCGATTCGTATCTGACCGCACCCGTTCCTTTCACAGTGTAAGGACAACCATGCTGCTGATTCCGAGCCCCAACAACCGTAAGCCGTATTCAAAGCCCGTGCACAGGTACCCCAGACGAACACGACCGCGACTGGCGCGAGCATGGTCAAGGTAAGTTACGGCTATATATGCTGATGAACACAAGACGGTTTAAGAGGGGGGCGCTAGACCGTGAGTGGCGTTCAGTGGTAGAATAGTATCGCGGAATGACTGAATATTTTAAAAAGAAACACAAGTAATGATTCTAAAAGCTGGACGATAAGAGGGGAGCAGACTCCTCCTTATATAAACAATTTCGGAATAACCAAGTGACATATACAGTTGTACCTCGTACCATATTGAACCGCATTGTTTAGTCATCCCGTTCCGAAGATATTGGGAGTTGTTAAAATGCCCCCGCATTTCAATAGAATGCCCCCAAGTCGTGGCTTAGACGGTCACATGACAAGGGCTTCCCCACACCATCGTTTTCCCTGCTTAACAGCTGGCAAGCAAGACATCGGTCTACATACCTACACCGTCCATCAAGCAGATTAACGCGCAAAATACCACGTTTACTGTCGCGAAGCACGTCTGAGATATTGAGTTTGGGGTGACCATGAAGGGTATACCGCTCAGGGCCCCGTTGGGCGATAGCTGCGTTACGCAAGGAGGAATTGGACTACGGGCATGACTGTATCGTTGTTGCAACATAGCCGCGCTGCAATGTAATGCAAAGATGCATTTGTCTTGGCTGAGACCGCGTGAGACACTGTTAGTAAAGTACACAGCAAAAATTTGGCGTGGTGGGGAATACAGGCGTCCGCCACAGTCTAAGCCACGACTTGGGGGCATTCTATTGAAATGCGGGGGCATTTTAACAACTCCCAAGATATTTGATTCCAAGGTGGTTGGCTGTGTTTGAGGTTGTCGGCATTTAAGGTCTTCCATTTTGGGTTAACGTAGATGACAACCTCAAACACAGCCAACCACCTTGGAATCAAATATCTCCGGAACGGGATGACTTATATCGCACGGAGGATGAGCAAGTGAGCATAAAGATCAGGGACTGGAAGACTCTTGATTCTGCTATCTAAGGTGGGAAAGAGGCGAGATCTTTATAGACTGCCTGAATATGAGAATGGAAGGGAATGGTAGTGAATGGAAGCATCTGATCAGTTCATCTGGAAGCCACTGATGCGTTGATGGTGCCTCCTAGAAGTTTCTGTGGAGAAATGTGGAAACGGACTGTGCGAATAGGGGGTCAGACTGTTGGAGGCTGGTATCTGTCAGTGTTGCTAATAATATAAACAATATGTCGGGAGGTCTGTACTGCAGTAACGCAATGGGTTGTATTCAAGATGTCTAGCTAGGAAGGGAGGAAAGGGAATGAGGGGGCACACTACGTGCCCTTTATACACGGATCCCCGAGGTCCATACACGTGACGCTAAGGGTCACGTGTGCGTGTGTGCGCACCTCACTTACAATCCTACTATAGCTATATGCTACATTCCCACAAGTATGGAAATTTCCATACTCCATCACTTCGTGGGGCTTAAGGTGTTACGCATTAATGTATTGAAATGTCAGTAGCTTTTACGTCTAGGCCCTATAGGAGAAATCCTCCGGGTGAAATACACATACATACTCCATCACTTATTCCATACGAGTATGGATGGCCAGCGACGACTCTCACCTCCACGCGGTGCTGGCTGGGAACCTGGGAATGCCTTTTGCCTGGGGGCATTCTCAGAGCCAAGAAGAGTCACCACCAGCCAGCACTTGTCCGCTGGTTTGGGCTACGGCTGTATGTAGGGCTCGTTAGCCCTAGGTACCGGCCACAAGCCACAAGGGAACACTTTAAAAACCATCCGACCCACGACCGCGAAATCGAGCCTACACACGATGGACAAACAGATTGTGGAATAGGACACCCTTGGGGTGCTTCGGGCTACTCTGTTGGAATGGAAACAAGGCCGCGCTGGGTAAACGACAAGAAATGGAACAGTTACAGCGAAACGATCGACAAGCAACGGCGCACTTGCGACCGCACAGAGAACGACGAGGCACCTTGGTTAGTAGGAGGGACGACACTGCGTCGCTTGGCTGTTCCGGGTACAGAGAGGATGCAAATGGACGAACTTCTGCGAGACACGGTCGGCCTTGCCAGAGAGATCTTGCAAGGCAGCGCGAAACAGATCTGACAATCTGCGGGGCGCAGCATATAATGGAAGCGACGGAAGACTGGGTGGGCGGGCCACAGTTACGACACTTTCTATATGGCTCGAGAGGACGGACGCGCGTGTCGGTCTACTAAGAGGACGGAATCTTGCAGGTGGCCATCGAGGATGGAATCTCCAAGTTGGCCGTTGAAGGAGGCTTAAGGAGCAAACTGGTATTGACTTGCGAACCGGCTGTGCCCCGCAAAGGAGCGGATAAGGATCGAAGGGGATGCAAGGTAGAGGGTCTATGTAGGTAGACGTGCTGCCACCTCTACGACGTATTTCGAAATACGAATCAATACTTGTTGCCAGCAGCAGCAGTGGCGCGAACGAAGGCCGAGCCATGCTCCAGAAAGTTCTCGAACTCTTGAGCGAGTCACGTCAAGAAACGCAAAAGCTCAGCCGAGCGATAGATGCGCAAAACGAGATCATATCCAGCAACAGCAGATGATCCAGGAAATGGATCAACAAGGGAAAGAGATGAGAGATGAGCTTCGTCACATCCGAGCGCAGTTAGAGACCCTGGCTACGCCCGCATCTTCTCTGCAGAGCAGTCCGCAGATGTCGTATGCGAGCGCTGCAGGGTCATCGCCGACGATCCAGACAATGAACCGGGGCACCGTACCAGCAGCTAAATCGGCACGAACAGCCGTCAGCGATAGTCTCTACTGTACGGTGGACACATCACGAGTCGAAGAAGCGAACAGGTGCCAGACGCAGATCGGCAACATCCGAAAGGCCATAGAGAGCGACATGAGAAAGAGTCAGAGGCAGGAGACTTGGAAATGCGCAGCGGTCGTGACAGACGCTCGAAACCCTGACCGGATCAAAATTTTATGCAGAGACCAAACCGAGTTGAAGCAGGTCAAGGAAGCAGCGCAGAAGACGGTAACTTCGGGAGCCAGGGTACTGAGAGATCAGCTCTACCCTGTCAAAGTCGACAACACCAAGCGTACCGCAGTGCTGGACGCCGAAGGCAACGTTCTGCCGGGCGCAGCTGAGGCGCTCGGAGCCGAGAATTACGTCACGATTGCCAAGATCACCTGGCTTAGCAACAGAGAAAGCCAAAGCGTACGGGTCAATGGTGATCTATGTCACTAAAGAGAGTGACGCGCAAAGACTTCTGGACGGCGTGTGGTTCGATGTTGCGGGAGAGTCCGCCTGCACCAATGTTTTTGAACGCCGCGTAGGACCGATTCAGTGCTTCAACTGTCAAGAGATGGGACACAAGGCGTTTTCATGCAAGAAGCCGCAAAGATGTGGCAGATGCGCGAAAGCAGAACATCACCACAGAGAATGCAAGGAGACAGTGCCAAAGTGCGTGCCCTGCGGTGGACCACACGAATCGTACAGCCGGAACTGTCGGGCGCGGAACCCTGGGGATGAGACGCAGGCAGCGTCTGGCCCTTCGGGCTAAGCAGCGGAAGTGAGAATCCACTTAGGATCGATTATGGCACTAACCTTCAACAATACTAACACACAGGTATTCGACTTCGATTTCGACAGACCGCGCTTCAGCTGCTGAAGGTAGGACGCTGAACACTTGGAGAAATTGGCCTTCAAGCAGGCCTGTCACGGAGCGAGTAGCGGCGAGGTTGGTGTAGCGTATGCTGACCCGTGGGGCTTAAGGTGTTGCGCATTAATGTATTGAAATGTCAGTAGCTTTTACGTCTAGGCCCTATAGGAGAAATCCTCCGGGTGAAATACACATACATACATACATACATACGAGTATGGATAGAAAGACTGGCGGCGTCCCAAGCGAGAGCTGATCCTCAGGGTGAAGATGGGCAAATATTGCAGCTCTGTGAATGGCATGCCGCAGAGAACTTCAAGAAGCGATTGTTAGACTCGGGCAAATATACGAAGGAACGAAGGGAAGAGCCCCTTCGGTTCGTTTGGGATTACATACAAGCTCCCGACGAGGCGCGACTTGAAGAACGGCGAGGCGAGCTGCTCGCAGAAATTCGGGAGCCGGAACGCCTTTATCTCAAGAATAATTGGCAACCGAAAGAGCGCCAATTTGTCCGAGCACACACGACAGTACCCGAACCTCGGATGTAACAGCACACAGAGAAACGAAAGCTACCATGTCGTGGTCAAACAGTCTCTCAACAGGCAGCTTCCCCTGCAGGCATCTTGTCAAAAACTGGCCGAAAGCTTGAGGAAATTGACTCAAAAAATCACCGAAGACGAGGATCGGAGCAGGGCGGACGTCCCAAGGCTGTTGGACCGAGCTGCTTTTCGCCTTCTTATCGGGAAGGTTCCACACTATGTCCTGAGCAAACTAGCTCCGGAGTGGGAGGCAGCAAAGGCCCTAAGGTGGGGGCAAAACACCGAGATCGAGAAGGAGCGCGAGGTATTGGGCGCTCTGAACGAGCCCAGATGTCCTTCCGCGTGTGAGTTTCCACTCAGATATGGCCTGCCCTGTCGACACTGGCTGTACGAGGCTGTTGTTAGGTCCTGCGCTATCCCACTCAATCTTCTTCATCCACGCTGGTTGCTCGACGGTCCTGACGTGGTACGCGGCTGGACCATGTCTTATGAAAAGCAGGCAGCTCCTGAAGAAGCAGAAAACCCAGGGGACCGTTACCAAGATGGCGGTAGGAACATGGTTCTTCAATCGGGATTGGAGGTCGTTCAAGTACAGGGGAGCCTCGGCGGGCAGCAGGCAGAGGAGTTCTCGAGACTCTTCCGCTTACAGAATGACCGTCTAATAGCAGGTTTCCGGGCGCAGGTACAGTCAAGAGCTCTCCTACCCCCGGAATTGCCTGAAGCACTGCATCAGCCTGGCTTGAAGAGGTTCAAATCCCACGGTGGCACGAAAAGACGATCCATGACCGGCTGTGAGGCCGCAGAGCATGCTGCCGCTCGAGCGGACCGCGCCACTTCGGATTTGCCGAAGGAGTTGGCCAGCTTCCTGACCATTCGACGACTCCGTCCTCTCCTTTGGCAACTTCGCCACAACCTCTTCAGGAAACGGGACGTCGAAAACGGAGTACGAAGGCTATAGAGTAGGCGGCAGCTGCTACTGGGAAGTCTTCAGATAGAGTGGGAAGGGGTGAGAAACCGGATATGCCTAAGCCGCAGTGCAAGAAGCGGAAGGCTTCCAAGGAGGACGAAACGCAGTTGGAACTGCAGCAGCGGCCTACCCAGGATTGTATACTAGTGGATTTCCCTTCAGACTGAAAAATGGCACTTCTTTCCCGTTCGGGCTGTAGCCAAGGCGCGATGGCTTTGGATCCTTGCTTAGCGCAACAATCCCTGCAATCTGACTGTCCGAACCTGACTGTCCGGAGCCATCCCGCATCTTCTTCGTCGTACGCACGCACGATGACTCGTTCCTCCTCAAGCTCGGCCTGGAGCTCGGCCTCGTCTTTTTCGTTCAATTGCACCCGCCGTCTTCTCAATGGTGGCTGTTTCTCGAGAGGAAACTGGGATAGTGGTGCCCTAATACGCTGGGGTTGGCGCTGTGTTGTCACGATCTGAAGTCATCGTCGCTGCTATTATGAGGCGAGAGATCCGGCTCTGAAGAAAGCATCATAGAGATGTAGTTATAATCGATGTCAGAGTCTTTGTCGGCGTCAGCTTCGGCAACCTCTTGTGCCCGCGCCTCTTCCCGGGCTTGTGAGTCGTGAACAGGCCACAGCGTCTGGAAGAGCCATGCGGTCGCGTTTTGGGTATGTTGTCCATAGGAAAGACCGATTTTTATCCGTAGCTATATTCCAACGCTCTTGAAGAGCCTCGCGAGTGATGGCTTCTTTCGGGGTTACCAGCTGTTGAACGTGTACCCTGTACGTGGCCTCTTCTGCTGCTCTTGCCGCCACGGCAGCTCCACCGCGTAGACGACGCTGTGACGACAAGGCTGCTGCACGCAGTTCCGTGGGACGAAGTTGTCGAAATTGAGTCTCGCTTTCCTTAAGAGCTCGCTTGGCTATAGCCTCGTGATCTTCCTCTTGCCGGGCGGCTACCTTCTCTCGTAGTTGCTGCATCGTAAAGGCGCCATCGTCGACGCCTCGGATACGGCGTAAGGTCTTCGTCCTGCGCCTCTCTCGCCGGATACGCTCTTGCTGGTGTTGTATAAACTGCGTATGAGCCGTTTGGGTTAGAATAGCAAGGTCAAGGCAGGGTAACGCGTTTTTAACGATCTCTCGTATTAGGCTGCTTAAAACATCGAGCCTTTTCCGACTGGCTTCGAGATCATGCTTTACCTTACGTGGCGAGACCAAATTCCTCGCCAAGAGGTGCGGGAAAACAGGCTCCTCTTGGTCTTTAGAGGCGGCTCGTAGAGGAGCAAGCACAACTTCAGGATCAGGGGGCCATAGCCCAGACTGTTCAAAGCCCACAAAGATATAGCAAGCCTTAGGGGCTCTCAGCCGCCGTATACCTGAACAGATTAAAATGCTACCACCACGGGCGGCAAGACCAGCTGTGCATAGAGACAGTGGCACAGGCCATAATGAGGTCTTTCGAACGGCGCCAAGTTAGGTAGGATTTATTTCGCCCGGAGGGAGGTCCCTATAAGGCCTTTACACAGTCTAGAGTACAGTTCAGCACGTTTGTTCCTTGACTCCCCAAGCCCCACAGATCATCTTACGCTGCGCCAACCGTACCACTGTTTTGCTCCATGACAGACCTGCTTGAAGGTCAATTTCTCCAAGTGTTCAGCATCCTATTCCCAGCAACTGAAGCGCGATGTGTCGAAGTTGAAGCGTGGTTGTGTTAGTCATTGATGGTGGTTGGTACGCCGATTGTGTTCTCTCATGACGCTGTTCCCTGTTGACGGGCGGGAACCCGGGTGTGCCCTGTTTCACCAGGGGTGCCTCCAGCCGGCTTCGAACCGACCCCTCTGCGACGCAGAGGCTCCAGACGTGTCACCACTACGCCATGGAGGCACGGCGCCAATGGCGGTAGCTGATGCAAGCATTTTGCCAGTGGATGCCTGGCGTGTTTGCCTGAGGCACCTCACCACTGGACCGGATGAATTTCGGCCCGGCATCCAGCTACGCCACGCGCTCTTCCGAATCCCATCTCCGTTCGGGTTCTTCGACACCTTCTTACTTCGGGCCCCCGAATCCTCATTATTGCAGCATCCCCGTGATACCTTACCTTACTAGTGATGTCCGCTGAGCCTGTCGGTCATACTTTTTTGCAGAATCGTCACGCTTTCTACGAGTTGCCGGATTGAATGGCTACTCTATCGGAACACGATCGCAACATAATCGCGCGCCACCCCTTGGACAGCTCTCTGGACCATCTAAAGAAATCACTTCAGGATGCAGAGGAGTCATATGCTTCAATCTCCGGTTCGCACGACGACGCTGTCGAAACTTCTGCAGATAGCTGTCAAAAGGCAATATCCCGTCTCCTATCTGCTTTGATGGGAGCTGAAGCTGCCCTCATTATTCGATCGGCAATCAGCAGTCGCGACGTAGCCTCCGAGCTGGCGCTTGTCTTTGGACGCGTCCGAAAAGGAGACTTCAACTACAGTAACTACCGCCCGCTTGTGAGACTTATCATTCAAAAGGCGTCCGGCTCCGAGATCTGGACCGCCGTACTCGACCTCATCGCCACACTTACCCGAGTGACGCCTCCTGGAAGTATCCCGGCCACGTTCGACAGTACGCCCATTACCCATTCCTCCGCTTCTCAGCAAGGTACCGAACAGACACGAGAGGTGGTGGAAAGAAAGGTCTTTGAGGAGATCAGATTTTGCACATACCGCGACGTGGAAGGATTCTTTGAGAAATACTTCGAGGGGAAAAACTGGACGCGCCGTGCCTTGGGCGTCTATGAGGTGACGAAGGATCGGCACGTTGATGGTGCGTGGACCGATGTTCCTGAACCGCCCGTGCAGGCCAAAGTTCTGGACTGGTGGTTCCGATTCCAGGACGACTTCCTCTCAGAGGAACGACGCCGCTACTATTCGACCACGAACCCGAAGGATCTTGTCGGTGCAGAAGCTCAGTAAAGGCCTTATAGGGACCTCCCTCCGGGCGAAATAAATCCTACTACTACTACCGACACTCTGGACAACATACTTCATATTGAAAACAATGCCGCGGAAAAGCAAGAACAGCACCAAGCGCAACTCGAACCAATTCGAGTTGCTCGATGACGAGGATGACGGTACGAACGACAATGTGGCCTGTAGCATCATTGTGGCCAATTCGACAAGCGCGGCCGACGCGACAAGGACCAGCGCTCGCGGTCGCCCTCTGAAACCGACACTGCAATTCGACCCAGAACCGCGCCCATCACGAAAGAAATCCGCCGTCCCGAAAGCGAAATCGACGAATGCCGACCCGGTGCCAACGAGGATTCATTGGCACGAATCGAAGCTCTCCTGAAACGCGTCGAGGAGCGGGCCGAAAGGGCGGAGAAACGCGTCGAGTCCTTGGAAGAGTTCATTCGAAACGAGCTCTTCCCACGCGTCGCTAGCCCTCCGAGTCCGCCACTCGAAATGCGCCTCATCAGCAACAGCAACAGCACCTGCCACCTTCGCCACCACCCTCCAGTCCCAGGACCACTGCCAGGCATTGGGTTGGACGTGAGTCGGGTCCTAGATAGTGACATAAAGGAAGGCAATGCCGGCACTATTCGTCGGCGCGCGAACGCTGCCCTTGAGAATTTGGGTGTGACCTGTCTTGGCGTCAATTCTAAAGGAAACGGGCGTTTTCGGCTTCTCTTTCGAGAGACGGACGTCGATAAAGTACGGCAGAACGACACCTGGATAAGGACACATTTCGATAAGGGAACGCTATATGGGGAGCAGTGGTACCCTCTACGGGTTGATAGAGCCCATCGTGGGGTTGCGACGGATGATATCGGATGCGCCGTGTTTGGGCGGATGAACGGGGTGAAAGTGCACAAGATGCGATGGCTCGGGACAGCGTCTGTCGACAAGGAATACCGCTCTCTGGTGGTACACCTGGATAAGAAAGAGGAGGTGGACAGGTTGCTTGCAAAACGAACGGTTGAGATGGCGAATGGCGAGTGTGCATACACGCGACCATTCGTTCAGGGACTTCAACCAGCGAGATGCTACCGTTGCCACCTCTACGGACACTTGCATTATCGCTGCAAGGCCCCAGCTCCGATCTGTGGACAGTGCGCCCAACCGGGCCATTCTGCGTCGACTTGCACCTCGAACGTTTTTAAGTGTGCAGCGTGCGGTGGAAAAGGAGCACACAAGGCTACAGATCCTGGGTGCCCGGTATATCGCCGGGAACTCGCCAAGTTACGACCGTCGCCCTACTAACATACATCCTCTGTCTTAACCTTTTCTTTTCAGCACAAACCCTCTACCTATACCTGTGGTTGCCCCACAGCTGGTAGGTTAGCTACACCGGACGGCTAAAGGCAGGTGGACTCTTCGTCAAATGCGGCGGAGGAGAGTGGTCTGTACCTCATCAGACAGGCTCCAGAATTGGAAAGGGACAGGTCAAATGAGCAAGAGACGGATTGAAGGATGTAAGAGAAATTTAGGCATTCGATCGGGACGAATTCCTTGGGCTCGGAACCGAGTATTGGACAACTCTAGAATAGGCTTAGCGAGTCTGACGCAGTGCCTCTGACTATCGTCAATGGCGAAATAAACATCATCATCATCACCGACACTCTGGCCTCCATGGCGTAGTGGTGACACGTCTGGAGCCTCTGCGTCGCAGAGGGGTCGGTTCGAAGCCGGCTGGAGGCACCCCTGAGCGAACAGGGTACACCCGGGTTCCCGCCCGTCAACAGGAACAGCGTCATGAGAGAACACAATCGGCGTACCAACCACCATCAATGACTAACACAACCACGCTTCAACTTCGACACATCGCGCTTCAGTTGCTGGGAATAGGATGCTGAACACTTGGAGAAATTGACCTTCAAGCAGGTCTGTCATGGAGCGAACAGTGGAATGGTTGGCGCAGCGTAAGATGATCTGTGGGGCTTGGGGTGTCATGCATCAGTGTATCGAACCGTCAATAGCCAGAGCGTCTAGGCCCTATAGGGACCTCCCTCCGGGCGGAATAAATCCATACCATACCGACATTCTGTCTCAACATCAATCTGGAACATCTCAACAACCATGGCGGCTATTGACGAAGCGCTTGCTTTCCTGAAGTCCTCAGAATCGGTCAATTACGCTGAAACAGCTCGCCAATTTGGCTGCGATGAGACCACGTTGCGCCGCCGCCATCAAGGCAAACAGCGCTCAAGACGCGATGCGGACTCCCTCTATAAATCTCGACTGTCAAAACAGCAGGAACTAGATCTTGTTGCTTATATTCATAAGCTTTCGTCACGTGGCATCCCGCCTACGCTGTCTATGATCAAGAACTTCGCTCAGGATATGGCGAAAATGGAGGTCGGAAAGAACTGGCCGTATAGCTTCGTCAATCGCCATCGTAACGAGCTTGGTTGTACCTGGTTCGATGGATTTGATGTGGCACGAAAGAGAGCCGACAGTGCTTCAAGGTATAAAGATTATTTTGAGCTGGTACGTTGATGCACAGCATCTCATTTCCGTTGCTGACGGTAGAAGATACGCTCAAAAATTGAGGAATACGACATCGCCCCTTCAGGACATGACATCGCTGCCTCCTTTTCTCATCTACCAAGGCAAGCCAGGACAAGTTCAGGATGCTTGGCTTACGGAATTTGACCCAGAGCATCAATCAGCCTTCTTTACGACCTCAGATACAGGCTGGACCAACCACGAGCTTGGAAAGAGTGGCTTGTCGGCGTTTTTGATCGGTTTACTAAGGCAAAGGCGCGAAACGGCCGCGATTATCGCCTTCTCATTACCGATGGCCACTCGAGCCATATTAATATGGACTTTCTGGAGTGGTGTGACCAGCATCGGATCATCGTTGCGGTGTTTCCCCCTCATTCTACTCATCGGCTCCAGCCCCTGGACGTATCTCTATTCGGTCCCTTGTCGACGGCATATACAAATCAGCTTATCCGGTGGATGGCAAAAACACAAGGACTTGTTGGGCTGTCCAAACGCGAATTCTGGACCTTGTTTTGGAACGCATTGGAGGCGTCCTTCTCCCCGGAGAACATTGCAAGCGGGTGGATGCGGACCGGCCTCCTGCCTTTGGACTCCGAAGTCGTCTTGTCACAGATTGTGAAGAAGGAATACGACGATTCCGATGCAGGCAGCGATTCGGAAGACTCCCTAGCATTGCAGCAACCTACCGCTCGAGAATTACGACGGCTTGTCGACAAAGTGGTCGATAAATCCACCGCCAATGCTGAAGTCAGTGCTCAGAAGCTGAAGAGCACTCTTGAAAGCCTTCAATCCGAGGTTGAGCTGCTTAGATATGAGAACAAGGGACTCCGTGAGACTATAATTCATGAGAAACAGCGCAGGCAGCGTGGTACAGCTCTGAAAGATTATCTCTTTGACCGTACGGATCCTAACTCTGCTCAGGTCTTCAGCCCGCAAAAAGTGGCTCAAGCTCGAGTGAAGAAAGCGGCGATGGAGGTCCAGAAGAAAGAGGAAGCAATCCAGAGGAATTCCAGAGGTTCAGCGACAGAAAAAGGCGGAGGAGCAAAAAGAGGAGGCGTTGGAAAGAAAGAAGCAGCGAGAGGAGAAAAGGGAGCGAAAATTGCAGGAAAAAGAAGCGAAGAAGCAAGAGAAAGCGGCCAGTCGACAACTTCGAGACGATCTCAAAGGTATAAGCCGGGAAAGTGCGCAACAGAAGCCGCGGCCCCAGCGGGTGCCTTCTAAAGCTCGAGAGAAGAGTCCAGGGACTCTAGACGAAATAGTCGTCGCTCTTCCACCAACCCCAGAGCTTCCGGTAACATCGCAGCCGCCAGATCAGCCAAAGGACGGGTTAGTAAAGAAGGTAAGGATTCCGCCAGACCAGACAGCTCGTGCCCAACGACCTTCTCTAGCTGTTGAGAGTGATCGGGAGATGGTAGTGGCATATCGGAGCTCGGGACGCCCGCAGCGGAATAGCAAGCGACCACAGTGGCTTAAGGACTGTGAAACAGGATGATGTATATAAAATACTGCGCCACGCCTTGCACTTTAGTCTTTAGGGCTGTGGTGCAAGGCGTACAATCAGCCGAAGGCTGCGAGTCTGGCTACCAGTCAAGCAGTCAGTCACTGAACAATCAGTACAGTATCTACAATCATACATTCATCTGTGCCTTGAAAATGTCGATCTTGTCGCCGGTAGCATCAAGTGGAGTTACGTAGACCCGTCGCCTATCTTATACGGATTCTGGGTAAGAACCTGTCGTTTGCGAAGTTGTTGATCCTTCATTTTCATCTTAATTCCTTCCGGCGGCGACGCATAAGTCAGGTGATTGCGGTCAAACGGGGCATCCAGCATCAGACCCTGCAGCGTTTTCACACGCGAGACGGCCACGTAGCTCAAACCGGTCTGAAAGTCACGGCACGACAGATCCGTCACGATCATGTCTTCGGTGATGCTCTGCGACTTGTGAACTGTAATGGCGTAGCACACGATCAGGGGAAACTGCGTACGAGTGCAGAGTGTGGCTCCGACGAGGAAGTCCCTGTCTACTGGCAGAATCGGGACAATCTTCCTGCCATCTGTGGTGGTCAGGAATACCGGCCCCGTGTACCGGTACTTGTCAAACTCCATCATGATCACGCAGGGAGGGTCTCGCATGGGGTCAGCTCCAGGCGCCCACGCGATATCGTATACTGTACCACGTGCACCGTTGCAGAGGCCAACCGGCTGCCAAAGGTTGGACGTCAGCATCAGACGGGCGCCAATGCATACGGAATCTGCTTCGCAAGGTTGCCTGCCTTGTCGTCAGGAGCAGCAGCAGCACCGGGGCCAACGTTCTTAGCCATGACCTGGATGACAGGCCGGCCTAGGCGGTCGAGGTGGTAGTGGTTATATTCGTTCACCCTGTCTTTCGTGGCGTATACTCGTAGGGAATTGACGAACTTGGCAACCTCCTGATCGTCCAGCTTCGCCTGAACACGGCTGGAGAGGAGCTTCCAGGACTCCATAGAGAGTTGGAGCAGCCGCAATTCCTCAAGAGCTGAGCGAAACGCTGCCTGATCGTCGCCGCGCTGACGCTGGGCAACCTTCAAGAAAACCGTCTTGTCGAAGCGCCGATATGCGTTCCTGCCCTTGATCTCTACCCCCTGCACCTCCTTGTCGTAATAAAGAGGCTTCTGCAGTACAGGGGGAAGCTGAAAGAAGTCGCCAACCAGGAGGATATTAAGACCACCAAAGAACTCCTCATTTCTATTCGGGAACGCCTCACGGAGACGGTCATCAATCCATGACAGCTGTCGCAGACCCAGCATGCTCTTCTCATCGACGATCAGGTACTTGACATCCTTTAGCTTCTTCTGGAGCTGAGCTTTGTCGATCGCTGACAGGGGCTTGAAGTCCTTGTTGATGGGGAGGTGCAGCAGGGAGGTAGTGCCCGATATCTGATTTCCGCAACGCCCGTGGGCGCGGCACGCCAAACAGGCGTCCTCTTCCGCCCGAGGCGGCTTGGAGGTGCGCCGAAAGCAGATTGATGAGGTATGATTTGCCCGTGCCACCGCCGCCGTCCACATGGAGTAACAACTGGGAACAGGCCTGGGTCAGAAAGTGGCCCATCACCGTATCGTACACTAGGCGCTGCTCCGGATTCAGGGAATCGCGAGCCTCCAGCGGCTGATGATCCACATCAAGGTGAAGGGGATTTTCGGCTTTGCGTTGCTTCCAGAAGTCGCCCTGGAGAATGCCGTCATCGGTATACCGTCCAACGTGGGGAGTCCAGTCATAATTCACGTCGACATCTCGCCGGCCCAGCACGTCGATATCCTCCTCCTCCAGCGGATGGTCTGGCAGCATACGGGCGAGTTCATGCCAATCTTCCTCCACGACAGGCTCTTCGTGCTCCTCCCGCTGAAACTCATCGTCCTCTGCCTGCAGCTCATTTGCTCCCACCTCGCCGTAATGGTCGTCCTCATGGAAATGGTGTCGCTGCCGGCAGCACTGGTACGCCGCCGCAAAGGACTCAAACGGCTGCCCGTCCACAGCAAGCAGCTCCTCCGGAGAGCGATGCGGATGGGCCATCATCAACTTGACACGGCAGAAGTCATGAAACTGGGGTGATGCCTCCGCTGACCTGTACCGAGGAAGTAGGACAGGACCCTCTTCTTCGCGTTCGCACCGAGTCTCCTCCACGTCTTGAGATTGTAGGACTGCAGGTACTCGAGATAGGTTATACTCTCATGTTGGTCATTTCTCTGCAGATATTTCCGGTAGCTGCCGACAGCCTCACTGACATCCTCGTCGACGCGGAACGACCGCACATGCTGCTCCAACGGACGGCAGTCGACGTACACAACCATCCGAGTGCCTTCCTGCAGAGGGATGTTGAGCAGCAAGTGGGAAATTTCCTGCGCTGAATAATCTCTCTCGGCAATCAACTTATTCATAAGGCGAGAGGAGAAGGACAACAGGGGCTGGTGGTGTGCTGTATGCGGCAAAACCTGATCTGCGAGCTTGCAGTAAGGCTCCGTCTTCTTCTCCGATTTGCTGCAATACTTGGCAGCATACGTAATGACTGCCTGTAAGCTGGTGCAGGGCGATATGTCGATATTGGCCAGCCAGCCCAGAATGATGGCAGGATTGAAGTGGTTCATGAGGCTGTCGTTGCGGGCTGCCTCGAAGATGTAATATGACTTACCTTCTTTCCTGATGACTGCGGCTAGCTCCCGCAAGGCACGGGGGAAGTTGAAACGACACTCCCTCTCCGGATCGGCGACATTGGCCGCCTCGATATCGGCTGCAGCCCTTGCATATCGTTCGCCAGGTCCCCACTTCTTTCGGACCCGCAAGCAGTACGCGGTATTGCATCTGTGGCGCTGGCAGCGGTTGACGATTTGCGAGAGCCGCAGGAATGTCATCTCTACGCCCAGCGGATCCACACTCAGGGGATTCCCTTCACCCTGGGGCATTGTCCTGTTCGGCTCCGGGTTAATGGCAGTGATGTGGAATCCCCACGTGCGTGCAAAAAGGTCGCGAGCGGTTTCATCCCTCATGTCGGCTACCGGGCCATTCTCCATCCAGTACAGACCGTGGTTGTGTGGACTCCACGCCCTTGCCATTCATACCGGCCCCAGTAATCCGTCACGTTAAACTTCGTTCTCAACACGATATCCCGAAAGAGACAGTATCGGCGGTGAAAGTGGAAAGCAGCAATGTGAGGTTCTGCCGCAACAAGTACCGCGACAATGCCATCCTTTCCGGCTCGGACGCGCCCAGCCATTCTTCATATCGGGGCATGTGTTGGTAGAGGCTCCGCCAGCGTAAATCAGCCGGGCTAAATGTGATGAATGCGCCAGGACAACCAAGCTGTAGGCATACGCCTCGAGGTCCTGCCTCTTTCTATTCCAAAGGGTCGCGTACCGCGAATCGACACCGCATGCCTTGTGATCGAGTTGATCAGCGCCTGCGCCCGTGGATCCTCAGCGTGTTCGAGCGCCTGAATAAGCTGCTCTCGCGTGAGCGGCTCACGGGTGCCATCGTGTTGCTTCACGAAGAATTTGGACCTCGCACGTGCTTGGGACCGCATCAGGGTGTTGAATGCGACAAAGCGGAAGGTTGGATGGCGCGCAAAACGGCCGTCGTGCCACCGCATCGCGTGCTCGATGTAATCCTTGTACTCAATGGACCGCAAGCGAGGCTCCACAAAGTCGGCTCTGCCGTCTGGAAACAGGCAGGGAATGCCAAGGAGAGCAGGGCATGAGAGTGATTGAACTCATTGATCGGCGTGTGCCGTATGTTGGGAAGCTGGAGCTCGTGCCTCGCCTGCCCTGGAGAGCCTGTGGCAAGGTTGCCCCGCATCCGCTTCGGATTCACCCGCGAGAATAGACCGCAGAGCATCCAGCTCCGTGTCCTTGGCCAACAGGTCAGGCACCGCAGCCGCATCCTCTAGGTCAGGCTCTGCCTCCTGATCTTCCTCCGGTCCCACATCGGCAGCCTCCACCTGACTTTGGGGGATGGCGTCCACCACATTGCCGTCCTCGGGCAGTTGGCTCAGTCGCTCGTCGTCGATCGCGATGGATCGATAGCCAGGATGATGATGGCGCAGGTAGTCTAGCCATATCATAACCGCCTGGCGACGCACGCGGAACTGGCGGGTGAATTGCCGGCTGAGATTAGCGTGTGACGACGTGTTGGCAGGACGCAGCAACACCGTGTTCAACTCCCGCGGCAGGAGAGGAGCTGGTTGTACACCAAGCCAACCTCGCGGAGAAAGTGAACGACGTGCCCTCGATACTTGTACTGCTGCCCCGCACAAGCATAATGTTCACGTGGACATGGACACGAGCAATCAATGCCTCTTCGGTAGGTGTGAGCTCGGGCAATCGGGTCGGTACGGGGCCAAAGTCGAGCTGGTTTTCCGCAGAGAAGAAGTAAGGCTCGTCGGGGCCACGTTTCTCATCCTTTCGATAGCAACGCGAACAAATGCCGTCATAATCTATTTCCATCTGAAACCAACACTCGCGGCATCGGCTGCAGTATTCCATCTGGTCATTGTTGAGCTTGGTCCAGAACTCACGGAGGGTGGCCCTATCGCAGTCCGTCAAGGCCCAAGCATCCAGGTCGCCAGTCCACGCCGGATCTTGTGCACGGAAGACCGCCATTTCTTCCGGTGGAATTATCACTGGACTTCGAATACGCCGTGGCGGCCGCGACAGTCGATATTGCCGTCGAGGTTGTCTCTGGATTCGCCTTCCCGGTTGTCTCGGCCGCCCTCCTGTGCCAGGGGCAGGACCACGGCGGCCGCGTCTTGGCCGCGCAGACGGCTGCTGCAAGCGACTACGAACAGGGCTTTCATACACTGAATCGTTATCGCTGTTCTCGTCTTCGTTCTCGGCATCGGAGTTACAATCAGCCCCTAATTGTTCACGGTAGCGACGCGGTCGAGCGGGGGAAAGCAGCAGGTTGAAATAGTCCTCGGCGTCCATATCGGGTTCGGAAAACTGGTCTCTATTGCCCCCTTCCTTGGCTACCTGATCCCCATTCGGCTGCGGCCGATCTCGACTCGCATCTACTTTCCCTGTTAGCCCGAACACACTGCTGCAACGAAAACACAAGGGACATCTTATCCAGGACACCCGAACCTTCCGAGACGCCGAGTTCAGATATGGAAGGAGTCAGGGACACAGTCTCCCCTGCACGACGTCGTGATCGATGGTCGCGCTGGATAGCGGCCAGCTTAACCCTAGCCCCTGCGGTAGAGAGATCATCTTGCGATACCTTCCCGCCTTTGTGAAATCTAGCAGCCAGGTAAGAATAATTCATTCTGGTTGCGTTGCCTCGGGCAGTCGATGAATCAAAATGGGAGGCGACTGGATCGGTCGCTGGCTGCTCAGCAGGTGACGGGGCCAGCGCCCGGAAGAACCGCGAGCTTTGTTGGGTTGGTGGAATTGGCGTTCCCAGCTCTATGTGCGGCTGGCTAATTGACTTTTTGAATAACGTCATAGCTGCATGAAGTCGTCGTAGCTTCTCCGGCGAACTAGGCTGGGTTCCCGATCTCTCGCTGGGAGGCGACAGGTCAGCATCTGCCTCGACTCTTTTCACGCTAGCTCTCCCAGGCGAGGAAGGACGGGCGGCGAGGTCCCTCAACGTCAGAATCGCCCCTCGGGATCTTGAACACTTCACTTCGTTAGTATTGAATGTCATACGGAGCGGGAAGACAGAGCTGACATGAGAACTGCACCGACTCCGACAGTCCAGGCAGTTCTTGGTGTTCCCGCCAGTTTTCCGTTTGCTCACGAAGTCACCTGCCGGTTTCTTCTCGCCACAGCGGGCACAGACGATCGAAGCCAAGTCAACTTGGAGCCCTTGAGTAGACCTAGAACTCATTATTCAGCCGAAGGCTTGAAGCAAGATATCAAGACGAGTTGGGTCAGTGAAGTTTCCATGTCACGCGACATTCCAAGTCACGCGACATTCCAAGTAAACAAACCGGGACCCACTTTTAGAGCCGTCATCCAGTTGCTGATCGTTTTGCGACCGTACATACAAATTTGGGACCAATCAGAGCCCAAGAAACTTATGACCCTGTCTGCACCCTACAGAAGAGAGAGAGAGAGTTGGCGACAGTAGATAGGAGACAGGAAGAAGAGTGAGGTCGAAATACGAGACACGGCGAGAGACGTAGAGCATTATCGTGAGTGAAACCGAGACAGAGCGTCGGGGAGGCAGGCTAGGCCGCTGGAGGGAGATTTTGTTTAAAAAGGCGCAAACTCAAAGGGCGTGGAGAGACGGCAGGGTTGAAGAGAGATGAGTGGGTAATGCATGTCTGGGCGAGTGGAAGGCTCGGAAAATTTACATGTGCTACCGGTATAAGTCGTAGGTATAAACAGAATAAGGAGTATATTGGGGAAGTTTTGACTTGATCGTCTTCATGAAAAGGAGAACAAGAAGAGAAGAGAATGTGCTATTCGAGCCTTTGGCAGTTGATTTTGAGGATGATGAGACATGTTGTCATGTTGTATTGTTTCGTTTGATGCTTTAAAGTTTAGAGAATATTCTTGGGCGGACGTCGGGCGCGCAGTGGTCGGGAAGATATCGACGCGGGAGGTCTGATAGAGCCAGAGGCGGATGTGTCTTGGTGATTGACCTGTTCGGTGTCCGTTTCTGACTCTGCGGGGTCTTCCGGGGACAGAAAGGAGGAGGTATCGGATTTGGGGGAGTCTTGACCGTCACAGTCGGTGATTATGGTGGAAGTTTCGGGAGAAAGTCGCGGTCTCTTGGTTGGGGTTTGGTAGGGATCGGGCATTGACCGACTTGATGCCAGCATAAGGGGATCGACTGGGCCAGAAGCATGCGGCGTGGGGGAGGCGGGGCTTTGGGCGGCCTTGGGTTTCTTCGTAGAGGTAAACCTGGCCAACGCAACGCTATAGTCCGAGGGATTGCCGACCGCGCTCTTGGGTGTCGTCGGCAGTAGTTGTGTTGCAGAAGCCTGGTCGGACATGGCCTTGTCGTGGAAAGTCCACGTGTCGGGGACGACGATGAAGATATAGTCTTGGTCGAAAGCCGGGGCATGTTTCATGATCTGGTGATCCAGTAAGCCGGCGATTTTGCCCGTACAGGTGAAGAGAGCGTTCGACTGGAACTGGCTGTCGCGCCTCTCGGTCATCTTCTTGCATAGGAGGTCCAAGGATTAGCGTGAATGGGGAAGATGACGAAAACTTGGAAGGGTGAAAGCCCTTGAAGGGGTTTTGCCGGGAATCCCAGGACAAATAAAGGTGGAGAGCTGGACAAAGCCGCAGCAGCTCAGCTGGGTGTCGTCAAGGGCCGCAGCCGAGTTTCCATGCAGGAGGTCGCGGCCGGAGCCGATGACAGGTCCCGTGAAGGAGACAATGGGTTGTATCGTTGGGAAAGTATCCACCGAGCTGAGGGTGCGAGTGACAATTCTATGGATATCGTCAGGGAGGGCAGTGGCGACAGAGAGATTTGGAGCATAGACTCACGGTTGGTAGCTGTGATCGCGGACTATAAGCGCGGGGACGGTGTATTCTGTGATGTTATCATCGTCCGACTCCAAGCCATCACGTCGCTCGATTTCCCACGTCAGGGCAAAGGGATGAACACGGCCGACCATGAAGAACCATTGCTCGGTCCATTCCGAGGAGATTATTTGTTGGTTGTATATGGAAATATTAAGGCTGAAGAAGATGCAGGTCGATGGATTGCCAGTATCTGACCGGATTGCTGCATACTCCGGAGTCGACAGCCATGAGGGCGTGGGAAGGAAGACCTCGCTAGGGTTTCTGCGTTGAGCCCTTTGACACGATGCTCATTCTGGTAGGCGAACCTAGCCGGGCAGCCGGGCTGGACAAAGGCCATCATGGACATGTCGGCGCCAGCATTTTCTGGCTGTCAAGAGGTTGCCGCGGGAGGACGAGGTATCGACGTTGAGCTGGGAGGCCGACATCGTGAGAACATGGCAGATGTAGTCACCGTGGAAGTGTAAATGAGGGGTTACGCAGAGTGGAGGTGGGCATCCTATAAAGCAGGTTTTCTTGCTGCTCGAAAGAGGGCTCGCGGCTAGGGTCGGGGAGACTTAAGAGTCAGAGAATGCTACCTAGGTGATAGATCAGAAGCGGGGGTATGCGGGAATGAGCTGGCGAGGTTCTTGAACAGTCTCGACCATCTGGTTCTATGGTCGTGAGTGAAGTAGGAGCCGGGGTTGGAAGTTGAGTAGGGGTGATGGCTATGTCGCGAGAAGTTGGAGGTCGGCGAACAGTAAGGTTAGTGTGGGTAAGTCTGCGGAGAAAGAAAGTCCAGCAGTACCCTTCGGTGTCATCGTTGCATGGAGTAGATAGCAAAGGCGACAATAACGAATGAGAGTGAAGGAAAGAAAGAGGTTATGGTAGTATTGCAGGGGTCCTTTTTTGACGGGCGTCGGTAGTTGGATGGGCATTGCGTGCGGCTGAGCGAGGCGGGTGCCGACCGTGTCGAGTCCACTATTGGGACACGGTGAAGTCGGATATAGGGGACGACCTGAGGAGGAGGATGCGAGTTGGTCACGAGAACTCCAAAAGGGGTTGCAAATCGAGACTCCGGTGGCTAGCGACTACAAGAGGACAGGCAGGGGATCCTGGCTGTCGCTTTAGCATGAAGGCCGTTGATGCGACGTTGGTGGTGGCGAGGAGCAAACCTAGCCGGGTAGTCCGGTTGCACGAGGACACCGTGGACATGTTATCGCCGGCAGCCTTTGGCTGTTGCTCGACGAGGTGGAGTGGCAGATATTGATGGAGCAACTGATGCGCAAGGTGGGTGGGACGGCGTTGGAAGGGCCGGAGTATGGTTGGAAGTGTGCGGCGGGCGGTTGGCGCGGCCACCCCATGTGCCGGAGGTCGGCAGTAGCCAGGATTCGCTGGAGTGCGCAAAGAGAGCACGGCGATGGAAGGGCCGCCTTTGGCAAAGCTGGGGTAGCAGGTCGCACGTGGAGACCAGCCGAGGGCCGGGACGGTGGACGCACATAGGGAGGGTAAATGGGGATTACAAAGGGTAGTAGTATTGCATCGCTTCGGTACCATAGGCAAGCATTATAAGGGAAGAAACGCCACGGCCATGAGAGTAGTGATCGTTAGGAAGCTTCCCACTCGGAAAGAAATAGTGTACGCCAAGAAGCGAGATTATCCAAGTGGAAGTGCTCCGAGCCAAAACTTTCTAGCCTGTTGCCAATCCACGCTAGTCGACGTCGAGGAGGCAGTAGCATGGCGGACAGTCCTGCAGGAAGCTAGGCGAGGCGGCCGCTCACCGTGGAGCCTGTTCGTTGTCAGTCGAGGATGGAGAAGAGGGTAGGAACGGGGGAGTGCCTGTTTCGGGGTGCGGAGATGATACAGGGGCAACTCCCGAGAAGGGGCACGGAGCACGGGAGACAAGGTTGGGGCGGTTCGGGAGATACAGATCAGTGGCGAATGAAGCATTAACGTTCCGGCTGATTCAGCCTAAGCAGTCTGCGGTCGAAGAAACCGCATGGAGAAAGCATGCAGAGGCGATCGCAAAGTCACTGCCGAGAAGACCGCCGCGAGGCGGTTTGCGGTCAAGCAGAGCACGGAAGTCCCGTAATTTGGTCAGCAGCGGAAATTCCGCGCAACGTCAGTCACCGAGTCCGCTTCCGAGGTTCGTGTTGCCTACAGAACGTGGAGACCAGGGGCAGTGGGCTCTAACAGTCCGCCCTTCATCGGCCGTTTTGCCCCAGGAGAGGTCCTGAAGGTGACGGGCAGGGAGATAAGGCGGCGACCGGCGGTGTCCCGGGTGTTCGTTCGAAAAAGGGACCGACGCTCCGACCTATCCAGCCCAAGGATACGACTTTCCAAGACCTAAGACGAACGGCGCAATTTGCAGCATCGATTGCATGGGGTTTGCCCAAGCTCCGTCGGGGACCGGTTCGGCGGCCAAGGGCACAGGTGGGTGTGGACGATGGCGCAGCAGAGGCAGCGGACGGCTCGCTGCGCGGACAGAGGCAGTCCCGGAGGCGAAGAGAAGAGAGCCCGTCTTCCTAGCCGGGATGGGCGCCCGATAAAACAGGTCCGAAGTGGAATCGGAAGGCATAGGAGACGGGAGCTGCAGGCCGAAGACCTGGCGAGTGTGCTGCGCTTTTTGGAGGAAGACTTTGCCTTGAAGGAGAGATTGTCTAACGATCAGACGTGGTGCACGCCAATACCGCTCGAGAGGAAGGTGTCGACGGTGCGAGACTTCTATCAGGCGTTCCACGATGCGAGCACGTTGCCGATACGGACCTGCATGGTGTGCTACCGCAAGTGTACGAGAGGAGAGTTGAGGGAGATTACATGGGATCATTGGCTGTCAAGTTGCGTACCAAAGGGCGGCCGCTCACCATTTTCATGCCGGAGTTGCTTTCCTGAGGGCGAGTCCGTGTCGGTGTGCGCCGAGTGTGGCCGATGCCTGGCGCGCAGGAGCCTGTCGCCGGCGATCCACCTTCACAGTCGCCTTGGCTGCGAGCACATGTTCCCCGATGAGCTCAAGGGACTGACGCCGGTCGAAGAGAAGCTCATCTCGCTGAACTCATGTTACGGGTTTGTCACGAGATATAGCATTCCGGGCGGGCAGAGGCAGAGCGTGAAGTATCCGAGGCATGTCAGGGGCCACATCACGGTGTTTCCGAACAATGTGCAGGAGCTGGCCACCAAAGTGCTCCCGCACCCCCTTTTGCAAGCACTGGACGAGATCCACATCTCGTGGCAGGGCGCGGAGAAGCCGGCACCGAGCGACCTGTCGAGTCTCTTGTCGGTGAGGCGGCGGGTGGTCGAGAGGGCCCTTGTCTGGCTGAAGCGGAACAACCCCACTACGCCGAGATCGAGATCGACGCGGCGGAGATGGAGAGCTGGGAGACTCGATACACGGGGTACCGTCGTCGGTGTGCGATCGTATGGAGCGGAACGAGCCGTCTGGGTGGGAGAAAGCGCGGACGGCGCACGTTGTGCCGCCCACGGAACGCGCCGTGGACGAGGAGGGCCGGTGGAGATCGAGGAGCTCTTCGCCCTGCTCAACCAAGGACAAGAAGCCGGCGGCCAGGGTGAAGGTCACGGGCCCAACGGAGAAGGCGCGGTTCGCGATGGAAGTGACGCCTGCCCCGACCAGAACGTTCCAGCGATCAACGAGGTGACGTCTTCTGGCATGTTCGCGCTCGACGGACCGCCAGACGTCGCGGACGTGGAGAAGCTGCAGTTTGCCTGTGACGCTGTTGGTGAAGGTGCCGACGACGGCCGTGCGGGCCCGAGAGCGTGGGTCGGGTCCCTAGCCGGGGGGGTTCGGGGGCGTGGCGACGGTGGTTGTGAGCCATACATCCGGGTTTCGCGGGGTGAGTTTACCGATTCCTTTGAGGCGTCCTTCTTTGCCAGGACGTTCCCGACCCTGTTCCCATTTGGCGTTGGGGACCAAGGCTGGTTGAAGAGACCATGGTCGACGCGGGAAGGTCACGGCCAACTTGCGAGGCAGGGCTGTCGAGGCAGAGGCGGCCGCGGAGACCCCGTATCGTCTCGAAGCTTGAACCTTCAGGCGTGGGCCGAGATCGTGCTCCGGCGCCATGGTGGTCGATTTGCACTGCACCACATCTTCGCATTTCTCGTCTTCAACATGGGGGTGCGATCGAGGAACCGCCGGGTCAGCATGTTGAGTGTGGGGAGGAAGAACTTCCGCAAGGTAGAGCGCATCGTGCGTTCGATGACCACAGAAAGGCTAGCGGCGGCGAGGGTCGAGTTGGAGAGCTCGGGTAAGACGACCGATGGTGACGTGAAGGAGCTTCTCAGGAGCCTCTCGCTTTACGGCCACCGGCAGCCCATGTCGAGAGGTCCGTCTCAATATGCGGCGGAAAATCCAGTCGCTCATCGTCGGATATGGCGTGCCGGCCATCTGGTTCACCATCAACCCGAACGACATTACGAACCCGGTGAAGCTGCGACTGGCGGCATACCGCACACGCGATCCCGACGCGGCCGAGGAGTTCTTAGAAGGCCTTGGGGATGCGTATAAGCGGGCACGGCTGGCGATATCGGATCCCATGAGCTCGGCCGTGTTCTTCCACCGCGAGATGAAGCTGTTCTTCGATCATTACGTGAAGGTCGGTGAAGAGTCGGTATTCGGGCGCATCGGCAAGTACTATGGCGCCGTGGAGACGAACGAACGAGGGCGCTTCATGTTCACGGCTTGCTCTGGCTGCACGGGAACGCGCATCTCAGCTCGATGCTTGCCGACATCCACGGGGAGGGTCAGGCGGCGTATCGCGAGCGAATCGTCCGATACATCGATAGCGTCTTCTCAGAGGTAAGAATGCCTACCTAAGATGTGCCACCGGGAGCCTGAAGTACTCTTCTGATGGCCAAGTGGGGCCGGGTTGACGTGCAAGGCAGGATCTGGACCAGGAAAGTTTTTGCGCCGTGCAAGCGGAGCGATCTGTGACGGGCGGTATTGGTTCCCTGCTGGACAACGCCGCGCAGTTCTCGGCCGCGTTTATCGAGGAGGCCAACTTCTGTGCCGGCGCGACGCAGGTGCACACGCATAGCCCGACCTGTGTGAAGTATTCCTTGGGCAAAGGAGGGCGGAAGGGGACCTCTGCCGGTTCAAGGCGCCATGGAGGTTAGTCGACAAGACCGCCCTCACGGCAGACGGGGTGCTGCAGATCCGGAGGACACACAGCATGGTCAATCGATGGAACGAGGCTATTGCTGTCGGGCTCCGGCACAACCATGATATTTCCTTCATTGCGACGCAGCGCAAGACAATGGCCCTCATCTATTATGTCACGAACTACGCGACCAAGGTGGAGGACCCGGTGTGGAAGCGTGTGGCGGCCGCGGCCGAGCTCCTGGCCGCCTCAACAGGTGATGGCACGGCCAACGGAGGGCGGGACGGTGGCGGAGACGCTGCCACCGATGACCCTGTCGGGAACAGGACGCGACAGTTCCTGATGAGAGTGGCGAACCGCGTGTTCACGGAGCGTCCGCTATCACAGGTCGAGGTCGTCGCTCACCTTCTCGGATATCCGGCCGAGTTCACCGACAGCAGCGCGTGGGCGTACCTGAACTGTTCTCTGCTGTACTGGGAAGTCTTTCGGCGATGGCGGCATCTCCGAGAAGCCAGTGGCGCTGCGGCTATGGATGACACCTTGGATGAGTCGGTCGTCGTCGAAGAAGAAGGCCTGAGAATCTCCCACGTCGAGGCGTACCAGCACCGGGGAGCTGCTGAAAGGCCTATGCCTGTATGACTACATATCGATCGTCAGACTGAAACGCATCGGCAACGACGAGAGCTGGGCGGCTTGGGGAGATGTCTTTCGAGGATGGATGGGCGCCGGGACGACGCTGGGTTCAGGTGCTCAGGCGGCCGGGCAAGCACGCTACCGTCTGCCTCGACGGCTACCTGAGCAAGGACTTCACCTACGATGACGAGTCGTGCTACCGGAGGTGTGTATGGCAACTGCTCTGTCAGCGGGCATTATCGGAGAGGCTAACCCACCCCTGAAGGGCAGCCGTGCAGCATCTTGCGCTGTTCGTGCCGTGGAGTCCTTCCTGGGCGAAGGAACAGGTGAGATCAACAGCATCTGGGCGCGGGCTCGAGACGCTATGGCCCCGAGAATATCATGTCTCGTCGACAACGTGCAGCTGCTTCGACGATCCGCCGAAGACGCAAAACGCGACGCCAAGCAATGGGCAGCCTCGTCCGGCGATGGCGACCCGACGGTCGCACACGTCGAGGAGGGTGGAGCAGGCGAGGCGGGCGCGGAGTCTGCAGCGACATATCAGCCCAACAGCATCGGAGACGCAACGCGGCTCATCGACGTCGTCCGAGGTGCAGTGGGAGCGAATCAGGTGACGGCCAAGTCGCCGGAGCTCATGGCAATGATACAGCAGCTCTGTCGGTTTCAGCAATCGGCGCTGCGCTCGACGGCCGAGCTCGAGGCCACGGCGCTGATCGAACGAGGGGAGAGGCGGCTAAGCATGCCAGGGCGGGGATTTTCCGGGGCCGCACTACCGCCGCAGGATCAGGTCAAGGCTATCAAGTCGCAGCAGGTAAGTGCCTCGAAGGAGAGGAGAGGATGATCCAAGGGATACAAAGCACGCCCGCCGCCTGGGAAAGCGATCGCCGCGCAGCGTTGCGAAGGGTGATGACCGGTTTCGGGAGGACGAGGTCGAAATGACGATGGCCGACTCCGACGAGACCGCTATCGACGCAGGGGCGGGAATGGACGTTCAGTTTGGCCCATCAACCTCCTTCCTCGCGGCGGGCAAGGTGTTGGCAACACGGCTGACGCTGAACAAGAGGCAGTCCATCGCTTTTCTGATAATATGCCGCCAGCTCGATTTGATGCAGCAGACCGACGGGGCGATGCCTGCCAGCTGCGCCAGTTCGTCGGTGGCGAGGGCGGTACCGGCAAGTCGCGAATCATCGAGGCACTCGTCGAGCTGTTCAGTAAAAAGAGCCTTTCGAATCGTCTGCTGATCACGGCGACGTCGGGGACTGCGGCGGCGCGGATCAACGGCATCACGTTCCACTCCGCCTGCGGGTTCACTAAAGACCAAGGGGCGGGGGGCGCGAACATGGTCAAAGACCTTGACGGGGTGCGGCTGCCGAAACAGGCGGAGCGGTTCATCCACGGCCAGTCTCGAATGGATTGGCAGGAGAAGGATGTGCTCGTCATCGACGAGGTGAGCATGCTCGGGGCGCGGACGCTGCACGCCGTGAACGAGCGGCTTCGCCGGCTTCGCGGATCGCGGCAAGATTTCGGGGGGATCCCCATCGTCCTCTTCTGCGGAGATTTTCAGCAGTTCCGGCCGGTCCAAGAGAGGTCGATCGTCCTGCCTAGCGCGGCCATCTCGTGGGACGTAGACAACTCGTTCAAGGCCGAGCAGCGTCACCAGCACGACAAAGCGCACGCACTGTGGAAGAGGTTCACGACGGTCGTCATGCTGGACGAGCAGATGCGCGCCGCCGGCGACCCGGAGCTGCAGAGGCTGCTGAAGCGGATCCGTCTAGGCGTGCAGGATCGGACGGATCTAAACCTCCTCAACTCAAGGTGCTACCGGGAGGAAGGCGGATCCCTTGGGAGACGGGCATCACCGTGGTGACGCCGCTCAATAGGAATCGGTGGAACCTGAACATGGAGGCGAGCCTGGCGTTCCGGGTCCAGCAGCGGTCGACGATGCGCATTTTCATCTCCGAGCACAAGTGGAAGGAGGAGCTGCCGACGGAGGAAGAGGCGATCATGATACTCAACCAGGGCGACGATAGCGCGATCCCGGTGCCGGCCGTCTTCATGTTCGTGGCCGGGATGCCCATCGTGGTGAACCACAACACCCACCAGGGGCTGAAGCTAGTGAACGGCGCGAGCTACTCGGCGGTGGAGGTCATTGTCGACAAGGCGTACCCGGGGCATCGGATCTCGGCCGATATGACGATCCACTTCGGGCCGCCGGCGGGGATCATTCTCGAATCGGAGACGACGAGATATCTCCACTTCGTCGGGATGCCGCCGGGCACGATCTTGTTGACACCCATGACCGTTAAGATACAGTGCCAGCGAAAAAGGCCGTGGCAACGCAACGACGTCAGCCGAAAGGGTTTGCCGTGCGCAGCAGCGTTCGCGTGCACGGACTACAAGGTGCAGGGCAAAACGCTGGAGCGCGTGGCCCTCGAGCTGCGAGGACACGGACGACGAAGATGGATGGAACGGTGGTGCCCTCGCAGTGCGACCCGTACGGCCTGTACGTGCAGCTATCGCGCTGCCGAACTCTAGACGGCATCATGCTCGTGTCCAAGGTGCGGGACAGAGACTTGGTGGGCAACCGGGTCCCCGAGGAGATGACTGCCGCACAGGCCAGGCTCGAGGTACTGAGCGAGAGGACCGTTGAGGAGGCGTTGCGCTGGCTGGACGGTGATGCTGAAGAGTCAAGGCGGCCGCGCTAGGTGACGCGATGAAGAGTTCGGCAGGCGGGAAGAGTCAGCAGGCGGCAGACAGGGTGGGAGGCGCCTAGTGGTGGGATAAGGCACGCGAAAAGGCAACAGAAGCCGGGGGAAGGGCAGCGACCAACAAGGAGGGAGGCAAGGAGGGACCAATCACAAGGGACCAATCAAGGGGCGGAGAACTTTTGGGGGGAGAGGGCGGGGTCTGCGGGGCACGTTAGAAGGCCTTTCGTTCCTCAAGGCATTGGGAAACTTATTCTGATTAATGTAAAGTCAGCCTTCGGCTGAATTAATGTGTGAGTTTTTATTGGCTGTAATCCCTGTAAGGTACACGCTTGCAGCCTTCGTACACTCAATGGGATGTGTGACACAGCCAATGTACGTGATTGACCAACCTGGCTCTGGGCGGTTGTTACGCCGAGCTTGAAGATCAAAAGGGTCGATATTCTGTTCGTTCGGGTGATCTGTTCATTTGGGTGTCCAGCACCCACTTTAGTGGGTACCAAAGCGAATCCCCTTAAAGTGGGGCGTGGCACGGGTAGCTAGCGCGCAGGAGAACATTCTCCAGTGGCGCGGGGGTTTATTTTCCCGACGCGTGGAAGGGACGCCTGTAGTGTGCGTTTCGCGACGCACCGTCTCCTCTTCTCCTTATCCATCACGCATGCAATACGACCAGAAGAAAAGCCTGCCGACCATGATAGATCAAGCCCGATCAAGTGTCATCAAGGACAACCCTATCGGAAACGGTCTTGATTCATTTCGCACCTCGTTCGATTCGCTCTGCGATGGCAGAAGCATAGACAAATCTTGTCAAAAAGGTACCATGAGCCCCCGTCTCGTACGCTTCTTCTAACCAGCCTGCAGATTTCAAGAACATCACTCTTGATCTCCTCTCCGCACTGCAGTCACTTCGGGCGTCGCGCCTACTTCAATCTGCTGCCAGTGGTAAAAGCCTGTTCGCCGACCTGTTGAGACTGAACGCCGCCGTCGACTCCAATGACTTAGATCTTGAACGTACAAAACCACTTTTGAATGCAGTTGTCAGAAAGGCGCCCGACCATGAGATTTGGAGCGTCGTGCTTGATCTCACCGCCTCACTCGCCCGAGTCACACCTCCTGTAAGCGTCCCAGCCGCGGTCGGCGATACGCCCATTGTCCATTCCTCCGCTTCCCAGCAAGGTTCCGAACAGACACGTGAATTGGTGGAAAGAAAGGTGTTTGACGAGATCAGGTTGTGCACATATCGCGACGTGGGAGGATTCTTTGAGAAGTACTTTGAGGGGAAAGAATGGACGCGCAGTGCCTCGGGCGTCTATGAGGCGACCAAGCACCGTCACGACGGTGGCGCGTGGACTGATCTTCCAAATCCGCCTGTGCAGGCCGGAGTTCTGGACTGGTGGTTCCAATTCCAAGACGACTGCCTTTCCGAGGAACGCCGCCGTTACTATTCGACAACGAAACCGAAAGACCTTATCGGCGCCGAAGCCAAGCGACAAATCGATCTCTTTGTCAAGCGAAACGACGGGCAACAGCCTGACGCAGTCCACGACTGGAGGGACGTCGATGTGATCGGCGAGCTTAAGGCGTCCAACAACAACAAAAAGGCGACTCTTCTCCAGCTCGGCCGGTACGTGCGGGATGTTTTCTCCTGCCAGCCGACGCGTCGATACGTTCACGCGTTTACGATTTGCGGGCGCGAGATGGAGGTTTGGGTATTTGACCGCTCGGGATGTTACAGCCCTGGACCGTTCGATATCGATGCGGAGCCCAAGCGTTTCATTCGGGTGATCGCCGGCTACACAATGATGAATGATGAGGAACTGGGCTTGGACATATTTACAGAGCAGGATGGCGATAATCGCTCGATACTCGTGGAGGACGTGGCCTCGGACAGTACGAGGCTGCGGTTGGCGTCGCAGTCTTTCACCCATCAACGGGCAATTGTCTGCCGTGGGACGTCTTGCTATTTCACGAAGCCTCCTATGTCCGAAGACTGGAGTTATGTCACCAAGTTTTCGTGGACATCTGACAGGCGAAAGCCAGAGGCAGATCTGCTCAAGCTGGCCCATGAGAGAGGAGTTGAGGGCATCGCCAGGTTAATTGGCCATCGTCGCATCACCAGCATCAATGAGATGCGCTCAGGCCTGAAGTTTACGAAGCCTTACCCCTTCCGAGGTTTTCCAAGCGGCGCGTCATCTCTTTCGCAGTCCTTCTCCCCGTCTCAACCCCACAGCGCCGTTTCTCGATCATTCAGCGAGCTTCATGGCCTAAGACTTGCCGATAAGGAGTCAGGGAAGCGCAAGTCGGTTGATGTCGGCCGGAAAAATGCTAAACAGTCAAGGTCCAACAGTCAAAGGTCAAGTCAAGGGCTGAATGAGGTCACATATGATGTCGAGGTAGCCCAGGGGACGAGTCTGCTTGCTCCTAACAATGGACCCTACGATAATCGAGTCTTCCGATGTCTAGTGATATCCCCAGCTGGCCGGGCGATCCACAAGTACGAAAAGAAATCGGAGCTCCTGGGGGCGCTCCGTGACGCCATCAAGGCACACAGGTCCCTGTATCTCAAAGGCAACATCCTTCACCGGGACATTTCCGAGAACAACATCATTATAACCGACCCCGAAAGGACCGGCCACATGGGAATGTTGATCGACCTGGACCTTGCCAAGGAGCTCGGCAGCGGGCGCAGCGGGGCGCGCTGTCGCACTGGCACGATGGAGTTCATGGCTATCGAGGTGCTGCTTGGGATCTCGCACACCTATCGCCATGATCTCGAGTCGTTCTTTTATGTTCTTATTTGGCAATGCGCTCGTCGAGGCTGGGAATTTTTGAAGAAGCCAATGGACTATTCTAATAGCAAGCTACGTGCTTGGTATACAGGCGACTACGATGACATTGCGCGAATAAAGGCAGGTGATATGAGCAAAGGAGAAGATGTTGGATTTGGATTTATCTTGAGGGAGTTCCCGCCAGAGTTTGACTGTGTGAAGCCGCTTTGCAGGGAGTTGCGGGGGATATTGTTTCCTATTCTCAATGGTGAACTCTTCAAGGGGACACCAAAGGATCCAGATATTCTTTATGGGCCAATACTCCGAGCATTTGACAAGGCTATTGATGATATCAATGCTATGGAAGGATAGGGTGGGGTATCTTCTATGACGTTTCGGTACGTCCTTTTGACGAATAACGGACTCATGAGACGGCAATGGTAATCACTGTGGGTGACAGGCTCAGAAACGGAGCGAAAATGGCTCTACAGCGGGTCAGCTTGTCTCACGAAGAGAGCATGCAAGTGGGCATTGATTGTGTAACGATAGGTGTGATCTGTTGTATTTTGTTGTGTCTGTCCCTCTTGCACTTTACTCCCGTTTTGCCGATATGGACAACGCGGTTCCCGTCGCACCCATCCTTCCCTGTCAATTTCGCCTTCCCCAGCCTCTTTGCACGTCTCTTTTCATTCAGCCGTGCAGGATACAGTATATCTCGCTGATGCTACAGGCTAGAGCAACAAGGCAATATGAGGTGCATCAAGTGGCCAGAATCCGGCCTCATCGTCTTGCACCTCTCCCACGCCCCCTCCATTGCAAACTTTCCCCCTACACCCCCTTCTCCCCGGCGTTAAATATCCCAGCCAACGACACACGGAGCGGGTAGCTACGCCGGCTCTAGCCCGAGTCGAGACCGCCCCTCAGACCGCCCTCTGGTCATACCGGCTTCCCCGGCACGACCCTGGGGCCGACCTTCCCTTCCTACGAATCCTCTCCGAGATGCGACCGACCATGCCTTGCAGATTGGAGACGCAATGTGACCATCACGTCGTGCAACCACCTGTTCACCAACTTGACCCGCTCCTTGAAGCTGTTAATCCCGACGTGAGCATCCTGCCCCTTGCCACGCAGGCAGCCTCCCTGCAAGCCTCGCCACTTTCCGTTACTTCAATATGTATTGCCCTGCTTCGGACTAAGCTGAGGGAGTAGAGATCAACGCGTGAACCTGCCTCAGGTCCACCCCCTGACCCTCACTACGCGGGATCCTGTGGGCTAGTCTGACCTAAGACCACCTAATCACTTTGGAAGTCTGTCACTACTCTTGCTTGGTAGTTGGCTTGTTGATGACGTTAGAGAGGGGATGAGTCGGATGACCGGCGCATAGATGCAGAATCTGACGGTGTTCCAGCCAAGGATGAGCATTATCTGATGGAAGGGTGGCCAAAGAGTAAGGCCAATTGCTAGGCATTCTTGTCACGGCACCAACCTGGGTTCCGTCACGTGCATCCCTGTACTTAGTCTAGACTCTGTTCCACCTCCGTAGTTTGCCCTCCTCACAGCACAACATAGATCTTCCCTGGCATCCTAGGTCTGCCCCGTGATAGTTTGTGCTGTCTACTCGGCTGCGCCGCCATCCCGATTGTACACCTAACCAGAGTTTTCCCATTCGACACCCCAAGTCCCACGCAACGAGATCACCACGCCGCGAGCGGCCCAGCCCTACCCTCGATCACTGGAATTTTTCCCCGCCCTGCCAAGACCATGATGAATCCCCAGAACCAGGCGGGCGCAACCCTCGCCGACGCTATTCATGATACCTTCCCAAACATCGCAGCTGCCCTTCACCGGGTCCAAGCTTGTGACTGCTCCAGCCTCGCCTCTATGCTCCAAGACCCAACAGACGACATGTACAAGAACCAGGTCGAAGCTCTCTGCCGCGCGGCCGAGAGCGCAATGGACCACTTCATCAACCAAAACGCCAATCTAGAGAGACGAATCGCGGAATTAGAAACACACCTCGCCCAAGCCCAAGGAACACCCCGGACCCAAGACTCCCTTGTCACCCTCGCCGATGAACTAAGAACTCTGCTGAGCGCCAGACCAACAGAATTGCGCCCTGAGTCACGCCCCCGTCGAATGATGCCAAACCCCAACCCATTTGAAGGCGATGAGAAGGATGTTAAGAAACGCCAACAGCAATATGTCAACTGGCGCTCTCAAGTGCTCCGAACTTTTGCTGTGGATAAGAGTTTCTTTGTCACCGATTTTATCAGAATCCAACACATCGCTGGCCTGCTTGGAGGATCGGCCTCGAAGCTCTACCGCAAGAAATTCGATTTCATTATTGAACATGAGGAAAACCAAGCCATATGGCCATGGCAAACCCATACCGACTGCCTGGCGGAGATGAACAAACAGTATGAAACGCTTGATCTGACACTTTCGGCTTCACAAGCCTTTGATAACCTTTGGATGGGCAAGAAACCCTTCCAAAACTTCATCGCTGACTTTGCCGCCCTGGCCGAGGAGTGTGGAAAGACTGAGACCCAGAAAGTTGAGTCCTTGCAGCTCAAGGTCTCTCAGGAACTCGCCAACGAAATGACGCACCAGCTTGTCCGCCCTGCTAGAGACAACTTCTCTGAGTGGTGTAAAATGTACCAGACGATCTACGATAACCTGTTGGCCAAGGACCACCAGGACAAACTGCGCTCAGGACGTCTAGGTAGTCGACCCTACCAAGGCCAAACACACCAGCAATTCCAACAACGCCAACAGGCTGACGCTGGCGACCCGATGGTTTTGGACGCTACGCGCCAAGCTAGACCTACGAGGAGGACTGCTTTACTAATAACCTCTGTTTGTACTGCAAAAGCCCGGCCACTTTAAAAGCGATTGTGATGAAAAGAAGCAGGCCGACGCAAAACGCAACCAGGCCTTTGGAACATATAAACCTAGCTATGGGTACAGTAGAGGAATGGGACGCGGCCAACCTGGACAAAACCACCGCCCCTACAATTACCAAGCCAGCCAACAACACAACCCACCCGTTTCCCAGCCCCAATTCCTGCGTATCCCCAGCCTTTCCAAGACTGCGATCCTCGAACAAGGCTATATTATAGCAGACGAGGAAACAAGGACTACACCAACCCCCACTCCCTCTGTCAACACCCCAGCCTCACTTGAGCACCGGGGAAAAGAATAACCTCCGCCCAGAGCCGCGGACGGAGGTCAACGAAGAACCAAGGATGCCGGAATGGATACGTCGCTGTCTCTCGAGCCACAAACCTATCAGACTTAGGTCAATAGACAGCAAATCTCTACTCATTCAAGCTACCTTAGTCCCGCGCATACCGACCCCATTGAGGTGACGAGCCTTATTGATAGCGGATGCTCTGCACGGGCATTTGCGGACCGTAGCTTTGTCAAGACCCGGAATATCGTAACCCAACCAACGCCAACAAAACGAGCCCTCCTCCTCGCCGACGGGAAACCGGCTGGCTCAATATCGGAATACTTCATTGCACCAATATTGATAGGATTGCACAATGAGCTCTGCCTATTCTTTGTTACAGACCTCTCCCCGGACACCCCTATCATCCTTGGACTCCCCTGGCTGCAACGCCACAACCCAAGCATCGACTGGTCCAGTATGTCCCTGACATTCACATCCCCATACTGTCACAACTTTTGTTACGTTCGACCTACCAACCCCTGGCAAACCAGTCCGACGAGCCTTGTCCTACCAGCCTCCAATTGTCGAAGATTCAGAGGACGACCATAGCAACTGCTCCAGCACTCTCACACATCAGTCCTCAACGGTCGACGACTCAGAGGACGATACTAGCAACTGCTCAAACACTAGCGAAGATGCCCCGTCATGACATTTGAAGCAACGCCAATATCTAGCAAGCCAGCGCGACGAGTCTCATTCTATCAGCCTCCAACAGTTGAAGACTTAGAGAATGATAGTAACGACTGTTCCAACGCTGGCGAAGATGCTCCGGTTATGACATTTAAAGCAACGCTGACCCCAGGCGCAAATCACTACCGTACCCGCAACCCGAAGAATCACCAAGGCCCCGAGTGCCGAGCCCAGATGATCCCCAATCAGCCGAGAACTAAACCAGCCCCGACTCGTATGACTGCTGGCAGCCGTCATACAAAAAGCCACCACCAAGACCTCCGCTACCTCCACTCAGCGTGCCACTTCCAAACCCATCTCGCGACACCGCCCTAGAACCATCAGACCGACCAGACCTATCGAACATACGGCTTACAAACGCTACAAACTTCGTCCAATTCTGCCGCGACCCAACCGTTGAGGCGATGAAAATGACATGGGATGAGCTTGATCGACTGGATAGTAGTCGCCAGCAGATGAAATACCGCCTACCTGACCTCCCAGAGGAATATTATAAAATGGTAGTCCTTGGTATAAGCAGCAAAAACATGGACTTCAGCTGGAAGGAAGCAAGACAGCTCTTTCCTAATGAATTGCACGACTTTGTTGACGAATGCTACTCACCAGCCCGCCTAGCCAAGATCACAGATGCCGATATCGAAAAGTTCATGAAAGGCAAGCCGGAGCGAACAGCGGATGACGTCTTGAAGAAGCTCCCGATATGGCTCCGCGACCTCTACGATGTGTTCCTACCTAAGCTCGCAGACAAACTTCCCCCGCAGCGCTCATGGGACCATAAGATAGAGCTTCTGACTGGAAAAGAACCTCCGTACCAAAGACACGCCCAATGAACCCACAGGAACTCAAAGTCATACGGAAATGGCTGGATGATAACCTGTCTAAAGGGTTCATACGGGAGTCCGAGCCCGCTGTGCAGCACCACTACTCCTTGCCGCGAAGCCAGGAGGTGGTGTCCGGATCTGCCAGGACTACCGCGGTCTTAACAACATCACCATAAAGAACCGCTACCCACTGCCTTTGATCCGTGAGACTCTAGATGCCCTATGCAACGCCAAAGTCTATACGAAACTAGACATTATCGCCGCATTTAACAAAATCCGCATCGCCGAGGAGATATATGGAAAACAGCCTTTATCACACGGTTTGGCTTGTTTGAAACATTGGTTATGCCGTTCGGCCTCTGCAACGCCCCAGCAACCTTCCAGAACTACATCAACCATACCTTATTCGACCTTCTGGATAAGTTCTGCACCGCCTACCTTGACGATATCTTGATATATTCAACAGATAAGAAGCAACATAGGGAACACGTCCGCGAGGTAGTCACACGACTTCGCGATGCAGGCCTCCAGATTGATATCGACAAATGCGAATTCGAAACAACTAGGACGAAATACCTTGGGCTGATCGTTACGCCTGGAGGTGTCGAGATGGACCCCGACAAGGTCTCTACAATCCTCAACTGGAAGCCACCAACAGCACTCCGCGACTTACAAAGATTCCTCGGCTTTGCAAACTTTTATCGCCGCTTTATCCGTGACTTCTCCAAGATCACCCGGCCATTAAATGACCTCCTGAAGAAGAGCACAATCTGGTCCTGGGAGGTAGAACACCAAACCGCCTTTGACCGACTGAAAGCCGCATTCTCCGTAGCACCGGTTCTAGCCTTATATGACTATAATAGGAAAACTGTACTTGAAACAGACGCCTCGGACTGGGCGTCTGGAGAGTCTTGTCCCAGTATGATGATGAAGGCGTACTGCGACCTGTAGCCTACTTCTCGTCAAAACACTCGGCCCAGGAATGCAACTACGAGATCTACGACAAGGAACTACTGGCGATCATTAAGGCTCTGGAAGAATGGAGGCCTGAGCTTCAAGGGACCCAAGAACCCTTCGAAGTCATCACGGACCATAAGAACCTTGAATATTTCACAACAACCAAGGCTCTAAACCAACGACAAGTCCGCTGGTCCGAGTTCCTGTCAGGCTTCAACTTCCGTATTGTTTATCGACCAGGCACCAAAGCCGTCCGTCCAGATGCGCTAAGTCGAAAGCCAGAAGACCAACCCAAGCGCGCAGACACAAACGACGACCGCATTAAGAACCGCCAACGGACCATTCTGCCAGAACACATCTTTGACCCAGAGGCCCTGGCTGAACTGACTCGAGAAGTCAATGGGAATTCGACCTCGCTGCCGCCCCGATAGACGTTATCATGCCAGCCATGGACAAACCCATCGATGAACTGGTCGATAGAGCCTACGAAAATTCAGAGATGGCCCAAGACATGCTGACGGCCCTGAGAGACGCATCAACCCACCGCCGCTGGCCCAAGAAATGGCGAAAGGAACTTCGCGTAGCAATGGCAGACTGCTCTGTCATTGGGAATCGCATATACTACCGCGAGAAGCTCTTCATACCACCCAACGATCAGGAACTAAAGACCCAGGTTATTTACCGTACGCACTCCACAGGCCCTGCAGGACACCCCGGGCGGATAAAGACAATCGATTTGGTTAGCCGAACTTACTGGTGGCCACGCATAACCCGAGACATCGAGGAATATGTTAAAGCCTGCGAGCTGTGTGATCGGGTCAAAGCCTCAGGTCGGCACCCCAGGATTCCTCCAACCACTGCAAGTGCCATTCCAAGCTTGGTCAGATATATCCATTGACTACATCACGCCCCTGCCAGAATGCGAGCGCCATGGCAAAACATACCAGCATGTCCTCGTTGTTGTGTGCCGATTGACAAAGATGCGCCATTTCATCCCAGTTGTAGGCCTAACAGCCGAAGAACTAGCCTCTGTCTTTATCAGCCGAGTCTATTGCCTCCATGGCACACCCGACAATGTCATCTCCGACCGCGGTTCCCAATTCATCTCCGAGTTCTGGCGCCAAGTCTCCGACCGCCTAGGAGTTCGACTCCGCCATTCTTCCGCCTTCCACCCAGAGACAGACGGACAAACGGAACGGATCAACGCAGGCATCGAACAATATCTGAGAGCATTCATGAACTTCCACCAAGACGACTGGGTCGACTGGCTCCCTCTTGCCGAGTTCGCCACGAACAACGTTACATCTGAGACCACGGGAGTATCACCATTCTTCGCTAACTATGGGTTTCACCCCAAACTCGGCACTGAACCAACCAAGCCACTGCCGCCAAACCAGTCCGCAGCCCAACGACGAGAGTTCCTCAAAGCAAACAACATCGCCGACCGCTTTGAGCGTATTATCACTCAGCTGAAAGCCCTTGCAACCCAAGCCGCCAGACGCTACGAGGAGAACGCCAACCTCAATCGAGAAGATGCTCCTCAGTACGCCGAAGGTCAAGAAGTCTACGTAAGCACGAAGAATATGAAGACAAACCGGCCGATGAAGAAAGGAGACGACAAGTGGGCAGGACCATTCCCAATTCTGAAAGTCTACCCTCGTTCATGCTTGCTTAAACTCCCGAGGGAATGAAGATCTTTCCGTGTTCCACAACTCGCTCCTACGACCGAAACCAGAAGCAAATGGTCTACCCGGCCAAGACGTTATCAACGAGGCCGAGTCAAAAAACATCCGAGGACGAGTCCTAGAACGCGATGACGAGACAGGAGAACTAGTCGAAAATGGCTATTTGACGGGCTACTAAATAGCCGCAGAGACGTTGATGGCCTACATTACCTAGTCAAGTGGAAACACTATGACCCTACCTGGCAACCGGCTAGAGACCTCAAAGGACATAACCAAGTACTCCTCGACTTTCATAGAGTTCACCCAAACAAGCCAGGCCCCCCGGTCTGGGCAAGGAAGTAAAGGGCACAACTATATACTTTGTGCCCAGGCCGCTCTTAGTCGTTTAGGCTGTTCGAGGACGAACAGCCGTTTGGGAAGGGGGTACTGTCACGGCACCAACCTGGGTTCCGTCACGTGCATCCCTGTACTTAGTCTAGACTCTGTTCCACCTCCGTAGTTTGCCCTCCTCACAGCACAACATAGATCTTCCCTGGCATCCTAGGTCTGCCCCGTGATAATTCTCTCTTAGGGGCGGCTCGCAGGCATCAGCCAAGCACTAGTAGATCACAGTTCCAACAAAGGAGGAAGGCGCATGAGTAAACCGGGCAGATAGATGCCACTAGACGGCTAGAGTCGCATTGCTGTGACTCACGAGATGATTTGCTGGAGCTCACATCAGGGGCTACAATGAAGCTCGACAGGGAATCGGGAAGTCTGTTCTACTCTTATATGACGGTGTTGGTGAAATGTTGTGTCAATACACATCGGAATAAGGGGGTCACCACAGCTAGATTCAAGATGCATGTTCTATCTCTAAAGGAGCAGTCTGAAGGGGCTATTTATACAGGAGGCCTTAGGGAGTTCTGGAGACCTCCTGAGTATGGGGCTCTACCCATGCATACTTGGCTGTGCCCACGCATAAAGGGGTAGCTTTCCTTACTCAGGAAGTCCTGATGCGTTACTGCTACATAGGCCAGGAATCCCTTTTCCAGGTCCTCCCTAACGGGGCTGCCCTGGTCCACAGACAGAAGGATATCAAAAAGCTTTAGTGAATCGGTAAGGGCATGGCCAACAGTGCCAATCTTCAATATCTATTTAAAACAACCAATGGAATCGGCGGTACGCCCCTGCGAGTCCTCGTCAACGCGTGTCAGCAGGTGCTCCCTAGGGAATCATAATGCGGTACCACTGCGTTTGGATAAGTCGGCACAGAATAATGCCAGTGCATTACCGTACGGCCGCCAGTAGACGTAGGCTGTGTTGTTACCATGGCTTGGCCGGGACTGTCGTGCATCGACGGGGACGGTTGCCCGCCATAGACGCGGCCTTGTCGCGTGGTGCTCGCGCGACTCAATGGGATTGTCGGTGGATACGGAGAATGAACAGCCGATGCCATGACTGCGGTAGCCACGCCCATGTGATGTTGATAGCCGTACGAGGACGTCACGAGCTGCGACGGCTCCCAGACGGACGAACTTGTCATCGACCCCTCGGTGGTGGAGGGGTTCCGAATCGACTGTCCCGACAAATATAGGGAGAAGTCTTCATCTAGACTGGCCAGGTGTCGCGGCATCAGGAGCCGTTGCAGCGACCGGACAGCGGCACTAGGGTCGTCGGCGTGAAAGGGTTGGCCTTGGTTGGAATCAAGTGGCAAGGTGCCCGACTGCAAGAAACGGGCTATTTGGTCGTCGCTAATGCCATGCCTGTTGAGGAGCTCCTGGAGCTGCTTGTTCTTATCGCACGAAGGATGAGCAAGTGGGCATAAAGATCAGGGACTGGAAGACTCTTGATTCTGCTATCTAAGGTGGGAAAGAGGCGAGATCTTTATAGACTGCCTGGATATGAGAATGGAAGGGAATGGTAGTGAATGGAAGCATCTGATCGGATCATCTGGAAGCCACTGATGCGTTGATGATGCCTCCTAGAAGTTTCTGTGGGGAAATGTGGAAACGGACTGTGCGAATAGGGGGTCAGACTGTTGGAGGCTGATATCCTATGTGTGACAGCCTACATCACTTGTGCCTGTATACGTACAGGCACCGGCGCCGTCACGGTGGCAAGAACCGCCTCCCTCGACACAGGCACATCACGACGGCTTCATGTGGGCACAGCCGCCGGCACAGTCTCACGGGACGGTAAGGGAGCATTTCCAGCAGCCAGGGGATCAGACGGACACGGCACCATGCAATTCCAGCGAGCGGGCCGTCCCCAAATTCGTTCCCTATGTGCCTCGCCCTCCGCCGCGTCGGACGGATCCTTCCTCACAGTCACAGTCACAGTCACAGAGGTAGGCAAGGCGGCCAAAAATGCACCTTCCACTGCTGTGTGCATATTGCATACACATCGGAATCGGTCGGGCCGGGCTTAGTGATAGCTTCAATTGAACGACCAAGGGACGCATCTTCTGGCGTTGGTGATCTTTGCAATATTGAATGCATCCTCCGTACATACCGGTAGTCGAGTAATAGGGCGGGCGCGACGAGGCGGCCACGGCGTTGGGAACGCGCGCGCCAAATTGTGGTGCGCGCCTACTCTTCCAAATGGGGTTTAAGTCTCCGTGCATGTTTCGAAATCGTCCGTGCATGTTTCGTTACTCAGTTCCTTGAGTCTCTGCATTCCATCAATTATAGCCTGATCAAGCCTGTTGCCGATGAAATCCTGGGGTCGTATGGGACTGAGAAGCTTGATACCTTGAAGCGTTGTACACCTGGATAGTTGTACATAGAGACTGGTAAAATCGCATTTGGAAGGCTCACCGTTTATTACGCGATTTCCTCGCAGCTCCAAGAGTACTTAATGCGAAATTGGTAACGTCTGTTCATCTGTAAACGCCTGGTAGAACGACTTGGAAGCCCCCACCTGGAGCGCAAGTGGGACCTCTTTGCACCAGGCTTTTGTTGCAAAGGGCGCCGGGAACTTTGCAGCTAGAGTCGTCCCCTTGTTCGATCGTCCGGGCGATCAGCTCTCGAGACAGCGTGCCACTTCGCCAGGTGTGGGCCGAGATGAAGACGGATATATCCCTTTGAGTGCCCGAAGACCTCCCCCAAGTCACTGGCTCCGCAGTGCGTAGCTACAGATGACTAACCTGAGACGCCTAGAAAAGGCCGGGTATACTACCACTTACTAGGTAGAGATAAGTAACTAGTGAAGCTGACCGGTTCCGATTCAGAGGTGTTATTTGGGAGCGGTCAAGTAGCTTCGTGTTGAACAGGACAAGGTCTTGCTGTGTCTGCATCCCGGCACGCACCCTACCCAGAAGCGCGCCGAGCTGAGGATCGTCTCGTGTACGGACTTGCTCTTCCAGAATGACCATCCGGCTACCCCACCCGGGTAGGACCCACAGAGGGGCGGGTGGCGTGGGCATTATGTACAACAGTATGCATGTACAACAGTATGCACACATTTGGATTGTGGCTGGACTTGGATTGTGGCTGGAGGGGCACAGCTGTGGCGAAACTCGAACGGGGCGCTATGCGGTCCGTGCGTGGGGGGCGGAAGGAAGAGCCTTTCGTTCCTCAAGGCAAAGGTGGCGTAACGCAAACAGGAGACCGGCCCCTGCGGGGCCGCCAATGCCTTGAGGAACGAAAGTGGCGTTGGCGTGGCGCAGGCGCACGGAGCGGCATGTGGTCCGTGCTAAGGTAGGGCGCGGAAGGAGGCGGAAGAAAGATCCTTTCGTCACGTCGTTCCTCGTTCCTCAAGGCACAGGAGACCGGCCCCTTGCAGGGTCCGCCAATGCCTTGAGGAACGGGACTGAAGCATTCGGCTTGGTTTGACACTGACAAGTCTGTTGAAAGGAAAGATGAGGCTTGCTCCCGATAGTGTGGCTGCTTGGACGCCGTTTTACCCCGCCACAACACGATAGGCTTAGGGTCGGGGTAAGGACGTAATGGAGCCTTTTCAGGAGCCATCATCTTGAAGGTCGAAGGAGTCCGAACCGTTGCGAATTATGCAGTGAAGGGTAACAATTTGTCAAGAATCGACTCAATGCCTCCGATTGATTACTCAAAGTGGGACAACATCGACACCGATTCGGAGCCAGAGACATCGCCCCAGCAAGCGCCAGCGGCAAAACCCACCCCGCCGGCCACGCATGCCTCGCCGCCGATGGGTACGCCAGGTTTGAGGGAAACGCACAGCAAGTCGGGGCATGTCGAAGCTGTCATTGTCCGATGCGAGGCCGAGAAACGCAAGTTTCCCCTTTGGTCTGCCACTACAATCCCTAGGGCTGATATTTGAAGATTTTGAAGTCGAATCGGCCTCGGGACCCTTGAATTGAATGAAGCGGAATCGGGTAAGGTCTTCAAATTCGACGAATCGAAAATCAGGAGTCTTTATTCAATTCATTCATCAAAATCTTGAATGAATGGCGATATGGTCGAAATATACGGTGAAAAAAAAGGATCACGCTTCGCAGCTGCCAGCCAAGGGGGCATGCAGGGGAGGAAAAGGCTAATGCCCAAAGCCACCCACCAAGGGCCTCCCTTTTCTTTCGGAGCAGACACACACGTACACATCAAGAAACTATCGGGAAGAAAGACAGACATCAGATATGTGTCAATTGCAGCGCACCTGTAGGAGCGCGTTCCACTTTGCCTGCATGGCGCAATGGTCTTCGCAACAGAAACGAGCTGCTTTGACCCCCATCATACCAATAGATTCCACAATGCACTTTCCCCATTAGGCACGCCACAGAACCACCGTTCTGACAGGAGCAGGGGTTCGCCCCGCGCGGACATGGTAACTTCGAAATCGGCCGCCCTTGCGATGACATTCTGCGTATTTAAAATTATGTTGTGCGTGTTGCAGTTGGATTCCGTCGTCGACACTCCACTGGCAAAATCCCAGTGGGTTGGAAGTGGGGTAGTTGGCGTCCATATATGTTGGTATAACGACCCTAACAGTGAGTGCCTGATACGCCCGCCGTTTCAGCAATCTTGCCACCCTATACGGAGTATCAAAAACACCATGAAGCTCGTGAACAACTCTCCCCTGTAAAAATTCTGTCCCCTGGAGGGCTGTTAGCGGCTTGCTAGCTGGGGCCAGATTTGCAGGCGACCCGACCGCGCTTCAGCTGCGGGGTCCATCGTGACCCTAACAGCACAGAGGAAGACCTTAGGAGAGTTCATATTCCTCTGCGAAGCCGGTCTCGACAACACGTCCACTCGGACCTCATGGCTCTCTTCGGAACCAAGGAGCTGTGGGTATTGGAAGGTCCGCCCTTCTAAACAACGGTGGCCGGTCGCGGAGGTTTTTCTCCCTGAAGGCAAGCTGCGCGACAGCCTCTGATTCCTTCTGAGGGTTTTTCCCTACCGCCGCTCCTCGCTATTTCCATCGCTTGGTTACTGGAGCATGGACTGCGACAGCAGCCTTAGCAACGAGCGAGAGAATTCTGACCGGAAAAACCAAGGGTTGACCATTGTGGCAATTGCCACGCGCCTGGAAGTCCCGCTGACGGGAGACAGGCTTCGACAAGGAGCGCCAAAGAGCCTATGAAATGCTGGATGGACATCTGGGAGGACTGGCCGCGGGGGCCCTGGTGACTTGTACTGGGTGGCCTTTCGGTGGCAGGAATTCTAGATAGTCTAGCTCAGCACGTCCTGTGCCCCGTCTCGGGGACCTGAGCGGCCTAAAGGCCGCTGGACGAAAAATACAACAACAACAACAACAACAATGAAGCTCGTGAACAGTGACATTTTATAATGCACACCATTTAAATGTAGTGCCACTCGAATGTTCTGGATTTTCTCGTTCGGGTGATATAACTCTCGATATCTGTGCTTAACATTTGCTCCATAAATGCCACATCATCCTCAAGTCAATCAATAGATCAATCATTTTCTAGTTGCAAAACTACATTTCAAGCACATATTAAGCTCGGCAGTCCAAATTTTTAAAATAGAATACAGGACTTATACCGTTAAACAGCCTCCGGCAAGCTAATTCGAAAAACGCGTTCAGATCCCTCAACATCTCAATACTGCGCGAACAATTGGAGGTGTGTCACGGCGAGCGAAAGGAGACTGCAGACAAAGCTAGCAAGATACTCTGTAACGAAAGAATACTAAGATGAAGAGGAAAGAAAACCACATAACTCCTAACGCCGTGACCTCCTCATATCCTCCCTGTCGCTTCGGACCTGGATGACGGGGCTGCCCGTACCTACCGTCGGAGCTGCCCGTGCCCGGAGCTGCCCGTGCCCGGAGCTGCCCGTCCGCGGGTGCCGTGCCCGTCCGCGGTTTCCGTAGTAGTCCCCAGGTGTGTCACGGTAACCCAGGGGTCCCAGGTAGGGCCCTGACAAGGTGACACGAATTGCGTCATCTCGCGATTAAGAGGCTGCTAGGGACTTATCTACTCCTCGAGCCCAATATGACTGCTACTTGTTTGTCCACACAAGCTAGCCCGATGAGAAAGTACCGAAACATCTGCATGATAAGGATATATTGTGCCAACCAGCTGCGTTTAGACGCGTTATTCGCGCTCAATTGACCACCTGTTAATCCTACTGCTGTCGGAAAGACACGGCCAGCCCATCCCACCTTTTTTTGCCTGCATTGAGCAACGGTCTTCGCGACAACTTCCACGACATTATTTTACGACGATCTCGCCTAATTCCTGCTTCGATATTTCCGACAGCGGCTTCGGGTCGACCCCCGAATCAACGCCCTGCCCGACGACCTATCCTACCCGTTCAACCTCGACTCCTTTATACTCTATTGTAGTTTATTTGGTATTCTCGAGCCCTTTAGCCAAGACCGGGTAAAACTTCGCGACCCTCCAACCTCCCCTCTTATTTAATCACTTTACGAGTGAATAGCTAATTATAACATGATACATAGTATGGCCCTTGCTGAATCGAAAACATCTGCCGCAGCAAGTTTCTTTGCTCCTAGGACCCGGCGTAAATTGCCAACGCAGAACTATGCCCGCATCGAACGTCCTCAATTCAACCCTCAGAATCCCGCGCGCGCGCGCCCTGATCCTAGCACAGCTCCGGCTCCTTCGTCCCCTCTTCCGACTGGCGAAGATACAATTGTCTGCGCCCCCCCGGGCCATCCTGACTGTGAGTCAGATGATGACATGCCCGACGCGGATACACCAGAGCCGCCATTGAACAGTACCGGTAGTCATATGACGCTCGCAGAGAAAGCCGGACTGATCAAGAAGTGGGCCGACAACAAACAGAAGCATGTTCGCAAGAAGAGAGACAAGAACAGCCACGTTTATTGGTACATGCAGAGGGAAGCCATTGACAGGAGCTTTTACTCGGAGTACAAGTATGGACCGAAGATATTCCAAGAGTTCCGGTGGACTTGTATAGAGTGCCTTCAAAATCCTTCTACTCTTCGGAAGATATTCCAGGTCCTTGAATCGAACCGCCGAGGGTTACCTCTGGCATGGGAGACCATTTAAAATCCCACAATATTACGAAGGAGTCTCACCACGCTCGAATCAATGGATACGGCCGCGCCATTGGCGGAGGAGATTATACAGAGGCAGATGCATGGAGCGGTCGACCCCGGCAAAGAGCAAGGCTCACGGCAAAGGAGTCTATCCGCCAGTGGTTTGTAAAACACCGACAACCCTTCTCTGTTGTTGAGACCCCTGCTTTCCAAGAGATGTTCTTGGCTCACAATACAACCTGTGTGTACAGGAGTCGTATAACTTTACGCAATCATATCTACACAGACTTTGTCGAACGCAGAGAGAAGCTGAAGATTGAGCTTGAGTACAATTGTGCTACCATCTCGCTCACCCTTGATATCTGGACAGCACCGAATCGGGTGCCTATTTTCGCCATTATTGCGCACTGGATTACGCCGGAGTTTGAGGAGAGAGAAGAGGTTATTGAGTTTATCGAGCTCAAAGGATCGCACACTGGCAAACAACTAGCTGAGATAGTTGAGAAGACACTTGAGGAGCCAGTGATCGGAATGGTCCGGTATGGTATGGTATGACCTCTATACCATACCATACCACCTGCTGATATCCTTACCGGTATGGCTTACCGGTAATACCAGTAATACCGCCAAGACCGCTCAGAATGAGGCGGGTTGCAAAAATAGGAAATGTATTGGCTACTAGCTGTCAACTTGATCGCTTATTCGCTTTCATTCTCGCTATCCCCGCTATCTTCGCTATCCTCAGCCCGAGGCTTCCCATACCAGGCACGTAGACACTCACAAGCCTCTATGATATCTGCCTTAAGCCTACCTCGACGATCAACTATACCAAGCTTTGCGCTACTAAACAGCCGTTCGCACTCATCTGACATTGGGAAACCGCAAATAGATCCAGAGCGAAGCGGGCGAGGTCTCTTTGCGAGTCATAACGGGATAGCCAATAGGCGATGGCCTCATCGCAACCTGCCTCCTCGTCATGCAGCCGGTCGGTCGAAATATACTGCTCATACAGATCGGTGGCAGCAGCCGGGCCGTCTATGCGAATGCGCTTATGTTCCCTCTGCCGATCGAATGCTGGGTCTGGATCCTTGTCCTTCCTGACTGGAGGTGGTAGCGCCTCAACAGGGTACTTTCCTTATACTCTGTCTCCCAGAGCTGCTTCACCGCCAGCTGTGCGCTTTCATACCACTTCTGTCTTCCTTCGTCGCCCTGAAGAACCCATTCTTGCCTGAACCATGCCCACTTTCGATACGGATTGAGTACTTGAGCTGCGTAATACGCTGGCGGAAGATCAGTATCTTCAGGAAATCGATGTTGCCAATTCCGTTGTCGGTTGCTGTAATACTCCTCGCACTTTGACCACGCAGCATCTGCACAACCTTGGAATACCTCCACGTGAAGTTGTCGTCGTCGTCTTCCTCGTGAATGTCATGGTAGTGATCCTTCGTCTCGTTGATCTCGCGGAGAAGACAGTCAAAGTCGAAAACCAGTCAGCGAGGATGTCTTGTTTCCTTCAGCAAGCATAGTTGCCGCGAAGAAGTCTTTTAGTGCGAGCTCGATCTTTTCAAGCTCGAACCAGTGCTGTCCATCTAGTTTGAAGTTCGAAATCCCTTGAGACCCTCTCCTGGTACATGACGAGCTGAGAAGATTTCCAAACGTTCTCGAACATTTAACGCTCGTGTGATCGAATGAAACCACGAATTCCAGCGTGTGGAGTTGTTCTGGATAAGCTCGAGCCCATCGAATTCGGAGAGATGGCCGCCGATAATAATTGCTGCAAACTCCTCCCGCCTTTGAGGAGTAAGCCGGATGTACCGCACAAGGTTATGGAGCCGGCCTAAACATCCAAACTTCTTCCACAGCTCCTCTACCTTCACGTAATCTCCGCGCTGGTGGTGCTTTTCAAGCTTCGCCAAATGCTTCTCACAATTTCGACCCATGAGAAACGCCTGGCAGCAGAGGTTGACAATGTGACCCAAGCAGCGCAGTCGGCGATGGCGACGCTGTTGCGGCTTCATCCATGGGCAGAGCTCCTTGAGTATAAACTCAACAGCGGTATCATTGGATGAAGCATTGTCCAGCATGAAGTATCCAATCTGATCTCCGCCAATGTCATATTCCGTCAATAATTCGAGAACGGTCGACCCAAGATTCTCGCCACTGTGCTCGCCATGAACGCGTCGCATGCCCAGGACGGTACTTCGTCGCTTGCCGGTGGCGTCAATCCACATGGCGACGACACCCAGGATTGCGTACGGGTTTGGCGAGGTCCAGAGGTCGAAGGAGATGGAGATTCTACTCCGCGACCGCTGGAGGTCCTCTTTCAGCTGTTGCTTCTTCGACAGGAACGCATCCATAACCCAACCTCGAATTGTTTTCGCAGCCTTTGGGAGGTGATTAAGTAGAGCAGGGTTCAGAAAGAAGAGTAGCTCTCGAAGTACTGGTTCTCCAACTGGAAGAAAGCAATATGGCAGTACACAACCCAACGAATCAAAAGCTCTTTGAACCTCTCAACGGTATCTTTCCAGAAAAATTGCTACTAGCAGCTGCGCTTTTCTGTTGCTCCAATACAGACGCCCGTGTCGCACCGCGTTTCCTCACGCCGCTTTGTGGATCAATCTGGTGCCTCTGTTCGAGATGATTTCTCACTCCCGACGTGCCATTGATCACAAATAACTCTTGCTTATACTTTCCGATCGCACATTCGTGACAGTAGTATACCTCTTTCTTGTCACTGTCTCGGATGTAATGAAGACCGTACTTCCACACATGCGACGAGCCGAGACGAGCTGCCTTCTTCGTCGTCTTCGCGCGACGCAGGTACGTGACATGGTCTTGTACGAATTCGTCCGGAGGCTCAGGATAACGGACAGAATTAGACGATGGCGTCGTAGCGGAAAAGTGTGGCGCGGGACACGATGCAGGAGATCTGGAGCGGATTGATGCTGAAATTGTCGTAAACGAAGATGGCGAGGTTGGCGCTGGAGATTCCATGATCATGACATACACCAATTAAGGTATGGTGGCTTTCGATCATTCGATCTTGGTCCATCGTCCAACTAGCCTAACGTAAAAATTTTCGGGCTCCAACATCACGGAAGTAATTCGATTGAAAGGATCATTTAAGCTTTCCTGTCCCTGAAAGGATCATTTAAGCTTTTCCTGTCCCTCCGACGACGCGATTGACAAGTCTGGCCAGTGATACGTTAGGTCATGCTCCGTCCTACATGGAAGAACTCATAAAACTGGGTGCAATGAGAAGTACTTTCTAATTCAGCCCGAAGGGCGTTTATTCAGTCAGAAAGAGAGGCATAAAACCTCTTCTCATTGGCTAATTGGCCTCCCCTGTACTCAACTCGTGCGGGGAGTGGTCGGTTGGCAACGCCACCAAATGAAGGCCATGCCGCAAACCCTGAGCGTTGACTAGGTAACGAGCTAGCCGTTTCCGAGCTTTTCTTCAATGCAAGTTTCCAAGCACACGCTTCCACTTCCATCGTGGGTCGAATCTATCGAACCCATCGGTTACTAACGGATTCTAGGTCAAATTTAGCTCCGCGGCCGACCTAGCTACAACATTCCCTGGCACCACCTGCGGGTGTGTATTGCTGCAGCCACGCAAGTCCTCGCAAAGCCTCCTGCCCGAGCAATATCTAGCAGTCTCGGTGGGAAAGAGGTGGATATATACGGTCAGATGGAGAACAATATGCCCGAGGCAGTCCGCAACTGTCGTACCTGCAAGCAAGATCTGCCCGAAGTCGAATTTCGAAGCGTCAAGGACCCTACGAAGTTTACAGGACAGTGTGCTAGCTGTAGGGCACACCGAAAAGAACGGGCAACCGAATCGCGAGCCGCCGTTACCGCGATGCGGAATATCGCCTCGAGACCATCGCTACGCAGAGCCACGAAGAGGACGGATTCGCTAGCTAACCTGACGCCTCCAAGGCGGACTGCGCCAACGCCTGCGTCTGTGACTGACCTACGACCTCCTGCCATGCCTGTTTTATTCCGTGGCCTGGCGCCTGCACCGGAACTGCCTATACCTCCGCTGGGGCCATCTACTCTAAGCCCTGTTGAGGACCTTCCCTTTTCCTCCTACCCTTGGCCTGCCAACAGTAGTTCTGGGCACGCCGATTCAAGACACTGCTTCTACAGCTCCTGTTGTGCAAGGCACTCCTATACCACAGGAATCGCTTCCTACCACTCCTTCATTATTGTCACAGGGTCATCACCGCGGCCGTTATACTCGTCAAGGCACACAGCCTCAAGCGCGGCTGTTTGATCAGAGTAGTGATCCGCCTTTACAGGTGACCTTGACTTGCCCGCCCTTAGTAAGGAAGATCAGGCGCTTGTGCGAGAGTTCTATACTGCCCTGAATGACGACAAGATGCATAGTTGCATTCGCTGCCAGGAGCGTTGGTTCGATATGAAACGAAATAGCTTGAAAATCTGCAGCCGCTGCATTGGTCGAGACAGGAAGAAAGCCCTCGACGAGCCCTACTTCTTCAGCGCTGCGAATAACCTCGACTTTGGGGAAGTCCCCGGCAATCTACCCGATCTAACGATGGTTGAGGAGATGCTTATTGCTAGGATTCACGTACACGTCAAGGTCCTACAAGTGCGTGGCGCTCAATACAAATATCGCGGCCACGTTATCCACTTTCTTCGCAACATTGGTAGGCTATTTGAAGAGCTCCCAGTGCTACCGAAGGAGCTAGATATCGTGCTCCTACGGCCTCCTAATATGGAAGGCGACCCTCGCTTCCAGCAACAGTTTGCTCGCGATTTCCGGGTACGCCGTTCATGCCTGTTGACCTGGCTGTATTACCTACAGCGCCACCACCGGGCTATCGCGATATCGTCGTGAGCCAGGATCGCCTGCAACGGCTTCCTCTTGACGGCAGCATAGTTGCTTCCATTGCTAGCCAAGTGGCTGACATACCTGACGGCGAGATCCCACAAGGCCCTGTTGAGGAGGCCTTGGAAGAGGATCCCTGCGATGCGGACGCATCAGCGATCCCGAACTTGCAGGTTACCGATACCGAATTAAACGCCCTGCAGTCCCGAGTCCTTGATGTTGCCCCTGACTCTGAGCGTATGGCTAATGTTGAGTATATGTCGCATAGCGCGCAGGCTCACCACCAGATGCCATTGCCATCCATTCGCAGGACCCCTATCGACGAATTCAACCGTTCCCAGCCGCTGTTATCGCTTGCGTTCCCTACCTCTACCCTGACGGCAAGGCCGACTTCGTGGAGCCTCGCCTACGGAGCATCACGTACCAGGACTACCTTGGCCATGCGATGAGATGGCATGACGGACGTTTTGCCCGCCATAAAACGTGGCCTTTCGTCGCCCTCAACACGCTGCTACGTGCGCAGGTCCGAAAGCGAAGTGACTACTTCGTCAAGCAACGCGACAGCCGCCGTCAACCCCTTACACGCGCTGACCTAGAGGAAGCGATGGCTGAGCCTGATGAGCCAGAGGCTCAGGACCTGATCCAGTCGATCACGCGCCAAGCCGCGGTAATCAGGGGCACCCGGCCGTATTGGTATAAGCAAAGGAAGGAATTGGAAGCATATGCCTACAATCTGGGCAGACCTGGCCTTTTCGTTACTGCAAGTGCGGCCGATTACCACTGGGAATCACTATATCGTCACATGCCTCGATTCCAAGAGTGGAAAGCAGCTCCTGAGGCGGCGCGCATGGTCCTGTCCCGGCAACTACTGCGAGACAACGCCCACATCGCCGCCTACCACTTCTACAAGCGTTATACGCTTCGACGACTATTGTCCTGAAGCAGAAGTTCAACCTAACGGACCTTTGGGGCCGCTATGAGTGGCAGGGCAGGGGGTCCAGTCACCACCATGGCCTATATTGGTTAAGTGGCCACCCAGACTTGGATCCTGACGATAATCGATCCCGGGAGCGATTTGCCCGTATCTGGGGATATCACGTATCTGCCGTTAACCCAGAGCCTCATCGAATACAGGCTCCTGGGAAGGGAATCCTGATCAGCAATCTATTGGAGCAGCCCTTACCGTTCAGTTCCTATCGATGGTAGTCAACCGCGTGCAACGCCACCGCTGCAACAACTACTGTATGCAGCGCAATAAGCATACCAAGCAGGTAGAGTGCCGATTTGGATTTCCTCACGGACAGCGCCTACTAGCCTCCCTTGACAAGTTGCCTCACTCCAAGCACTGGACCTTTAGGGGTGGGAGGAACGATGGCCAGATTAACCACTACAACCGCTTGCTTACCGTTGCATGGCTAGCCAATACAGATGTCTCTCCCTGCACGAGCCTCCAGCAGGTGATCGATTACGCAGCCAAATACTGCTCCAAGTCAGAAAAGAAGAGCGAGTCTTTTGCCCAGATTGGGAAGGCGCTGATGCCCCGGGTCAAGGACCACAACCCCCTGATTTCTTTCACGTCAAAGCTCCTGAATCAGCTAGTTGCTGAACGGGATTACTCGAAGCAGGAGGTTAGCCACTTACTCCTCGGCCTGCCGTTACAGGAGGGCTCACGAATCTGCCTATACGTTGACTGCCGTCATCCTGACAGACATTCCCGCTCCTTACGCATTGACGGCGATGAGGTTGACGAGGCCCCAACGTCTACGAAAAGTACGGTCAGCGCCCGGAAGCCCTGAAGGACCTGACCTACGTTTCCTTCCTCAAACACTGGAATTTCCGCTCTAGAGACCCTTCCGCATGGAAGCAATGGCGGCCAGGCAACATCGACGGCCAGGCTTTTAGTTCCCACGTTCAGGCCTTCTCCTATTGTTGGCAGCATCACAATCATGGTGATGACCATTACGGCCAGCCAAAAGAGGCTCGATTACAGCCTCAAGATGATCAATATGAGGCTCTGCCTGTGGGGAAGAATTTGATGACGAAGACTGGATTCGCCTCGCTGCCCTTTACCTGACCACCCCTTACCCAGGAAGTTCTTGACCTTCTTGGCCGCCGCGATATCGACGTCAATTACGACTGGACACGGCATGGGTACATATCCGGAACTTCGAGATGGCTACTGGAAGGACCTTATCGCTAGCCACCCCATGGCCAACGATGTGGAGGTCCTTGGCCTCAATGGCGTAATACGCTGAATCCACAACAACGGCTCGTGTACGACACATTCATGGGCCACTTCCAGGCGCGAAATCCCACTCAAATCCTTCTCCACGTTGATGGTGGTGGTGGCACCGGCAAGTCGTTCCTTATCAAGGTGCTTTCCTCCCATCTTCAGGCGGCCGCTCTGCCGAATCCTAGCCCTATTTGCCGCGTAGCGCCAACAGGCGTTGCGAGTAACCAGATACAGGGCAGCACCATTCATTCATTGCTACGCCTCCCAGTAGGTGGTGCTTTTACCGACCTTCCCCCAGCCGACGCAGCCGCCCTTCAGTCCCGCCTACGGCACGTCAAATACCTCGTGATCGATGAAAGAGCATGCTGGGGATTGAGCAGCTCGCGCGGATCGATTCCCGTCTGCGACAGGCCTTTCCACAGCGTAGCCTCGAGTTCTTTGGTGGTGTGAGCGTCTTGCTTGTGGGCGATTTCTTCCAGTTACCACCAGTCCGGCAAAAGCCCTGTATTCGACTAGCACCAGCCTGTCTTCGTTGGAAAGGAGAGGGCAGGTGGCCTACCGGTTATTTGACCGCACCGTCTTCCTGACCACGGTACAGCGCCAGGCTGGTGATGATCAGGCTCAGTTCCGTCGGGCGTTGCAGGAACTGCGTGAAGTCAAGTTATCCATACCGTCCTGGAACCTCCTTAGCAGTCGGGTACAGTCCAGGCTAACGCAGAGCGAGGTTGACAGCTTCAGGGCCGCTTTGCGGGTGTATTCTACCAGGGCCCGGGTCAACGAATACAATTACGAGCATATGGTGCATCTCAACGCCCCGGCAATACAGGTGGAGGCAAAGAATCAGGGCAAGGGCGCGGGGCAGGCACCAAGCGACAATGCTGGCAATCTATCTAACAAGTTCCCTGTTGCTAAGGGCGCCAGGGTAATGCTCACTACTAACCTATGGCAGCCAGCTGGCCTAGTTAACGGTGCCCAGGGTACTGTATACGATATCGCCTGGAACCCAGGCGCCGAACCATGGAAGATCCCCGGCCGTTATTATGGTGGACTTTGATAGCTACGATGGACCGCCATATCTAATAACTAACGAGGGCAGGAAAATCTCACCCATCCTCCCAGTCAGGCGTGATTTCCTTATGGGCAACGAGACCTGCGCTCGCACGCAGTTTCCCCTGATGGTGGCGTTTGCTATCACTGTTCACAAATGCCAGAGCCTAACGAAGGAGCAAATAGTTACTGATCTCGCTACACGCGACTTCCAGGCCGGTATTAGCTATGTTGCTGTGTCACGGGTTACGTCGCTGCAAGGCTTACTCCTTGAGGCGCCTTTCGATCGTCAGAGCCTCTATAACCACACGCCGACAGAAGGTTTATAAGCCTGTCTCCCTACGTGCTGCGTTTACGGCTAACTACAAAGGCTAAAGCAGGGATGAAGATGCGCCTCGCTGACCAACAACGGCGTCAGGGTCAACAGCTGAGCGATGCACCGTATCCACCACTCTACCTTGACTAAACGACGTCTTCCTATAAGCTACAGGGAAGGGGGAGGTTCGATATAGGGTATATAGTTAGATTGGGCCAGTCAAGGAGCGGTTTAAACAGCTGGATGGCCGCCGCAGGCAAAGGGGTTCTAGGGGTCCCCTAGGAAAGTTGAATTGCAGGAATACGATGTTCACCCTTCGGGCTGGATATTCAGCCGTTAAGCCCCTTGCCTTGGCAACTTAACGGGTGTTCGAAGTATTTTACGCACTAACACTAGCCTTACCTTCGGGCCTTCCTGGGATAGCTACCCGGCAGCAAAGACGAAAAGCATCCGTTCGGTGCCGGATCGACCTGACCAAGGTAGCCAGGTCGATATTGTGAGGATGATGGTATTCATGATGGAATGGAGTAGATAAACTGGCAGAAAACTGGTCAATAAGCCCTACAGATGACACTGGAATCATCGCCGCTCGGATTCTGCCTGGTCATTCTCCGCAGTGAGCCTCTTACCTGAGCTTATTTTTAGCGTTACTGGTATGATTCGGTATACCGGTAATACCATGGTATCAAGTTTTTGTCAAACCATACCAGGTCTTGGCGGTATTTACCATACCAGGTCTTGGCGGTATTTACCATACCAATACCAACTCATACCGGACCATTCCGATCACTGTGAGGAGCTCAGGCTCAAGCCCAAGCTTCTCGCCATTACGGGAGACAACGCCGCCAACAACGGCACGCTCTGTCAGTCTCTGTACGATTCTCTCAAGATCAAGTTCGACGACAAGGTGAGCCCAATAGGGAGGCCCGCATGCGCTTTCACGGCAGGAAGAGTTGGATCCGCTGTCTAGCTCACATTACCTCACTCATTTGCGAGGGCGTCCTGCAAGATCTCAAGGCAGGCACAGCGAAGGAAGCCAAGAAGATGCTGGATAAGTGGGACGAAGAGAATAAAAGCAACAACTACACCGTTCCGGGAGACTCTAGTCGAAGTGGGATTGCCAAAATCCGCCTCCTTAATCTCTGGATGCTGAGATCCGGGCCTAGGGAGCAAGACTTCAAAAGCATGCCCCGCACGCACCATCGGAAGCCAACCTACGATGTCGACACTCGCTGGAATTCGACCTACGACATGATTGACCAATTCCTGGAGCTTGAGGCAGAATATACCGAGTTCGTTGATACTCACCAGCAAGTCAAGTGCCCCCTGCCCTTATCGGAAGAGATTGTCGCGCTCTATCAACTACGGAAGGTTCTGAAGCCGTTTAAAGACCACACTCTGAAAGTCTCCGAAGCTATGCCGCAGATCTCACAAAGTCTCGATATCTATTGGGATTTGGAAGCTCTCCTTGATGATGTAGTCGAAGGGGTTGGCGACTTTTCAGACCTTGATATGTCCATTCGAAACGCCTTCTCGAAGGGCAAAGCAAAACACGTTACATATATGAAGAAGCTTGACGATCAAATGATGCTATTCGCAGCTCACATCCTGGATCCGCGGTATAAAGCTCACCAACTAGAAATGATGATACCGGATCAATACTCTGAGATTATGGCTAAAGTCAAAAGTATTTCAGAACGGAGTGGCCGGAGCTAGCAACATTGGATGCCACAAACTCATCTATGAGCCAATCCAGACCAGCTGAGCGTCCTCAAGGAGTCTCCATTGCGCAGTGGAGAGCCATCCAAATGAAGAAGGCGAAGGAGGCGGAGGCGGGCGCGGCGATCCCTATTTCGGAGCTTGAACGGTGGTTTGCAACTTCCCGAATAGAGTTCGACGAGTCTATTGCAAAGTCTCCAGACTTCTTACGGAAGTGGTGGAAAGAACACAAGGAGGAGTGGCCACTTTTGGCTGCGGCGGCGCGTGATCTCCTCTCTGTCCCTGGCTCTGAAGTTGACGTGGAACGCCTCTTCAGTGGTTGTAGAGACGAATTCGGTATCCGCCGTCACGCTTTGAAGGCAGATACAGCGCGAGTACTAACACTTCTACGGAGTGCTTATACTCAGGAAGATAAGATCGATCAGGCGTTGATCAAGGCGGCCATGGAGTATGACATCTTGCCCTTCGCTAATAGTATTATTTGGAGACCAGACCACATTCCGGGAATGCTGGTAAATGGTATGAATATACCCTCATTGTTTGTGTGTAATGCTAATCTGCGTTCAGGCGAGAATTCTCCTCCTAAACCCCCTGCTCCGGCGGAAGTTCCCACCGAGGGTCCTACCGAGGCTCCCACCGAACCTCCCACCCCCAAACCTCTTGCTTCCCAAGCCAATAAGTCTGCGATATCAACCCCTTATCTAGGTACAATGGAGGCTTCGGAGGATTGAGGCTCTACGAGTGTGTAGCCGTGCACAATGGCGATTCGAACGCGTTGTACCGACGCATTTTGAGGATTCGGCAGAGCTTTTGAAAGTGCTTATTTTCAGCGATTTGCCTAGGACATGCGGATCAGTATTTATGTAAGTTAATTTTTGTGGTATTCGGGATTATCAAGACACTTCTCAGAGGGCTATAAAACTATATACTACTTATTGGAGTTTTGAGGTATTTTTGCAATCGCTTAGGTACACACCAAATTCACTTCGTTTAGGGGGATCCCTTCAAACCATTCATGAATGGCCTGAATTGGCCCAAACCCAACTTGAATCGCGAAAATTGGAGCTTGAAGATTTTGAATCGAGATCCCAAAAATTCAATTCATTTGATTCATCCTTCATTCAAAATCTTCAAAAAATTCACCTTCGTATATCACCCCTAACAATCCCTGCGAATCATGTCGTGTTTTCGCAGTCGGTGCCGTCCGTCCCAGCGCTCATCGAGGTCCCGCTGGTCCTGTATCGGACGGGGACTCAGTCCGTCAACGAGGCAGACCTCGACAACCAGATTGCTACGTACCTCAATATTGATGCCAACTCCGAGTTTGCACCTCCAGAATGGCAGTCACAAGTTGGCACCGTCGTGGTCGCGCGTAAGGACAGGAAGTCATTTTATCCGCAGCATCTTGAAGGAGTGTGGATGTTCTGCGACCATATCCTGGACCTGTTCGGGGAAGGAGACGGGCCGCCGAGATGGCTTTACAGCCGCCACGCGTTTGAGAAATGGTGGGTGAATTATCGTGAAAGCCAAAAGCACTTGCGCTCTGGGAAGGGAGGGGAGCGAGATCCAGACGATTGGCGTGCGGCCCGGTCACCTTATCAGGTGTGACTCTTCTACACACGAAAAGGCTACATGAACGATCGGATTGACCACTGTCACTGCTTTTCTGAATCGCCACCCTCATATGCCCGTCTCGTTTGCGCCGCCAAGTTTGTGAGTCTGCGCATTCCATCAAGCATGGCTCGATCTAGCGTATTGTCAATAAAATCCTGGTATCTCACGGGACTGAGGAGCTTGATGCCATGAAGCGTAGTACACCTGGACAGTTGAACATAGAGGCTCGTGAAATCGCATTTGGAGGGTTCGCCATTGGTCAGATGATTTCCACGCAGCTCCAAGAGTACCTCCACGAACGTTTTACCCTGGGATTTGTAGTCCGTGAGGACGAACGCTGGCGCAACGGGTAATCCACGTCGCGTGCATCTTGCCGACAAGAATTTGAAGTGAGAGTTAGTCGAATCGAGCGTATGCGACATGGGTCGGATGAGTACCGTCCCCACCGGGAGGGACGGTATCGCCAAGGCCTTCGTCTCCTCGGACTGCAGAAGAATGCCGAGCGGTGGCCCGAAGTGGATGGTCACGTCATCTGCCAAGCAGTATCCCGGGTGATTGGGATCGATTATTACATCCACGGCAGTAAAGTCGGCCCCATTCACAACCTTCAGGCCAGTGTAGATGTTCTTGTTCACAACCACGGGCATGCCCTGGGCGTAGAATAAGACGCCGGGGACTTTGCAGGCAGAGTCGTCGCCTTGTCCGATGGTTCGCGCTACGATGTCTGGAGAAAGCGCGCCGCTACGCCAGGTGTGAGTCGAGACAAAGATACGGATATGCCGCTTGTTGAAGCGCGCCCAGCCCACGACAGCTTCCATGTTGAGGGCCCAGCGGGTGCGGTTCAGCGGCGTTATAGCGCGCAAACCATCATGGAAGGTGATTTGGGAGCGTCCTACAATGTTGGCATTGAGCAAGCTCAGATCTTCATGGGTCTGGCGCCCGTTACGAACTCGATCCAGGAGTGCACGGAGTTGGGGATCGTTGCGTGCGCGGACTTGGTCTTCGAGGAGCACCACGGTTTTGAACAGATGCCACAATCTGCAGCCGCTGTGGTGAGAGATGGTCGCTTGTCGCAGGGGGGTCTCTGTTCGGTCCGGCGGTCTGATGATCAGTAGGCTTGTTTCCCGCACGGGGGCGAACTGGTAGAAGTCTCCCATCAGTAGAACGACGGGCATCCCACCAAACGGTTCGTCCGGACAGTCACGGAGTGCCTGCAGGTGACGACTGACGTTGTGCAGAGTGGCTCCTCCCAGCATACTGACCTCGTCAATCACGAGTACCAGCTTCTGTTTCCATATCCACTTCTTCGCCTCCGAGAAGGGGGGAGGCGGTTTGTTTGGATCGCGATGGGAATCTAACCCACAGGCCGAGTGGATGGTCGTGCCGCCAATCTGGGCCGCCGAACTGCCCGATGTGCCGGTTATCTGCAGAAGATGTGGCTGGTTCCTCGCCGCGAACACGTCCTTCAGGGCATCGATAATCCTCGACTTTCCCGTGCCACCCGGCCCGCCGGTGTATTGAAGATGCTGACCCGCTGAGTCCGGATTGGCAGTATACTTGTCCAGAAACACGCAAACGAGTTGAAGGGCCGTGTTCTGTGGATAGTTCAGTGTAAAGCTGGCCGCGGTGGTGTGTCCCATCTCTGCGAAGCTAGTTGCCGGACTGACGTCGACAAGCATCCGAGGGCCTTGTTCATTGAGGTCGCTGCCCGGGAGCGCAGCAGCGGACTCCGTATCGCCGTAGCGAGCTAGCGTATCGTCGATGTCGGCGCCATCCGCGGAAAGCATGGTCCCCTGAGAACCACTCTCAATGTCGTCAAGCATCCGAAGATGCATTAGCTGTTGGGCCTTGGCCGCTGCTTGGACATCGTCTCGGGATATTGGGAATTGGCACAAGGCATCACCTTGATCATGGGGTATATTCCGGTACAAATCCTGCTGACGTTGCACCAAAGGTTGCTCTTCTTCAGTCAGGTTCTCTTCGCATAGATCGCGTATGAAATCTCCAAGGACGGGTGAGTCTCTCGTCGCGTCCGTGTCCTGCACTGCATTTCGCAAAATATGGAGTAGAGCTCTGTAGGCCTGACGATGAGCCAGCACTGGAGGCTCTTCTTCGTATCGGCCATCATCAAGTGGGTACTCGACGTCATTTGTGTCATCGCCCTCCGATCGACTAGCCCAGAGCTTCGCGTCCTTACGCGCGTCTTCGGCAGACTTCCTCAAAAGACAAATGTTAGAGACGTAGAAACGTAGGCGGGGACAAAGGCCCGCCCGATGCGTCGTCCATATGTCAGTTATATCGCCTAGGCTCTCAGAAATGAAGTTTTCCCAAGGGACGAATAACGCCAAATGTAGGACAGAGTTTCTACAGAGAGTGTCAGACGGAGCGAAAACGGTGCCGGGGGGTTAGAGCGTACCGCTTAATATAGACTGGGTGATCGTCCTCATGGTCGTCGCTGATGTATCCTTGGAAGATCGGGACGGCGTACTGGTCGGGCCGTCGAAGCCGTTGCATCCAGCCGTCACAGTCGGAAGCGGGCCCATCGAGAAAAATATGAGAATCGTCTTCACTCCGGCCTTTCCGACGCACCAAATAAATCATTGACATATAGTCATATAGGCATAGCTCTCGTAGAACATGGCCCCGGTACGCGTACGCGTCTAGGTATAAAGGGTCCGCCCTCCTTGCCTCAGACGGATTGTCTCCGCGGGCTGTTTAGCGTCCGTCAGCTCGCCGGCCTGATGGCGGAGATGTGCCCAAAGCCGAAAGATCGCCCAGTAGAGGGCCGTCAAGTTCAGAAAAGACCAATGCGGCACGTTGGTAAAGTCGGTGTCATATCCAAGGAGGTGATAACAGACCTCCACGGCCGAGAGTTGTCGCTCGGAGAAGATGCGGTTTGCCGTTCTCATCAGGAACTGACGGCTTTCATTCAATACTGCCTGCTGCCTGTCGTCGGGCAGGGCGGGATCTGGTACGCGAGACGTCGGACGACCGGCTTCGCGAAGGTGGCGGCCAACCTCGGCGGCGAGAGCGATGCGTTTCCACATCGGCGTATCCAGTTTGGTGGCGTAGTTCGTGATGTAGTACACCATGGCCAGGCCCTTGGTCTTGGTCAAGATCATCGAGACGTCGTGATTGTGGCGAAGGCCGACCGCCAATGACTTATTATACCGGTTGACGAGTGGATGGTTGCGCCGGGGCTTAGGGTTAGAAGCACATCCCGCAAAACGGGAGGGCCAATCATGTGTTGTACGGTTCTTGGCGGAGTGGATGGTGTCCTTGCCCATACGACAAGGGCCCCATGACGTCGATTTCTGGGGTAGACCGTCTCCCAGCACAGGATCCGTATCCAAATGGACATCGGGGGGCCGGGCTGGACCATGGTCGAAGTAGGGCTCCGGCCCGGGCAGCGGGGCCGGAGCCGGAGCGGTCAACGCGGGCGGTGGAGGCGAGAACGGAAAAAAAGAGGGAGGGGAGAAGTTGTTGTGTGGCTCGGGAAAGGCATGAAGCCGAGTGGAAGGTGGCGGTGAAGGCTGGCGCAGCTCGCACGGGGCGCTAAGTGGCCCGAGCTTACGGAGGTGGCGGAAGAAGGATCCTTTCGTCTCTTCGTTCCTCAAGGCAAACCTCCCCGGCACACAAGGCACGCCGCGCAACATCACACAGTCACCCGTAAGTGAAGCTTTTCGCGATATCTTAACAACGCCTTAATCGGTTGCAACGCCGTTATCACCGCCGCTCCGCCCCCGTCACGACCGTGCCACCCACGTCACCGTACCACTCGCCGCTATGGAGTCCATGAGCACTGTGTTCTCTACCACCTACGAGTCCGAGGCCGAGGCTACTCGTGCCTGCAAGACCGTAGGCTGGGAGATCGGCTTTGGCCTTAGGCGCCGGAATGCGAAGCCTTCGGCTCGTGCGCCGACCTATGTGTTGCTCATCTGCACGAAGTACGGCCCGTACGTTGATAACCACGACCCAGGCGTACACGAGTCGAAGAGCCGGCCGAACACATCGTCACAATGCACCGACTGCAAGTTCGCCCTTGGGCTTAAGAAGCAGCCTGGAGCGGGAGGCGGCTGGACTGTGCAGCCCACCGCGAAGTGCGAGCCTCACAATCATCCCTTTAGAGACCGCATTAGGCAGCCACATAGGCTGTAGAGAGACTGCATATACGGGGGAAGCTGAAAGAGCTCTCGGCGACTACGGATAGGGAAAGTCAGTATGCAAAGGGGGGGCTGGGAAAGGAGCCCAGCCTCCTAGATATTGTACCTATACAACTGAAAAGGGGATATAAATAGGGAGCCTAGAAGAGGGCATCGCAAGAGGGACAGACACAACGAGACACAAGGGAATACAAGAGATCACACCTATTGTTACACAATCAATGCCCACTTGGCATGCTCTCTTCGTGAGAGTTTTCCTCAGACGTCTCTAGAGCTCTCTGACAAGTTCTCGCGTTATGCCCTAGGTTCCTGCAGAAGCCGCAGCGCCGTCCCTTCGATTATGTCCTTGGTTTGCGACCACAGCTCTGACGTATTTCTTGTGTTACCTGTGCATCTATGTCATTCTGAGCCTGAAGATCTTGTCCATCGCCGAGAGTCATACTTCCTCCTTGCCGGAGATATGTTTTTTTGGCTCGTCGGCGACGGCTAAGTGTATGGATAGCGCAATGCGGTGGATTGTTAACTACCCCTTATACGTACATGTCCCGGCCATGTACATAGCGCGCGAGGCTCGGCCCGCTCTTGACTCGGTCCCAACTACCACCTCGCCGCCCTCTCTGCGTCCTGATTTTTGCAACCTCGTCGACGATGCCAGGCCAGCCAGCATCCTCTCCGGCCCTGTTCTCTAGTGTGTCGTGAACAGCGGGCGCATCGAGGTGCACAGTCTGCGGGAACAGGACCTGGCTAAAAAGGATAAAAGGACAACGGGACGGGCCTCGGCTCCTGCAAGTCTCTCTCTCCCCGCCCGCCCGTCGCCCGTCACCCAACACTGGCCCATCTCATCGCGCCATTCACTTCGTGCGAGCCCGTGCTCTTCCTCACAGCCAGCAAACGCCCGAGCCCTGCGCCTGCGCTTGCCTCGCACACGTTCCTCTTCACAGCCCTCGTCACGGCCTCTGCCGCCACGCGCAAACGGCGACTGCCCTGCTTGCTCACCGCCTTGGCGTGCACCTAGGTGTATTCATATATAAATAACGTGTAAGCCCCCCGCTGCCGTGCCCCGGCCAAGACCCTGGCCTGTCGCGATAGACCTTGCTCGGTCCGCGCTATTTTTACTTTTCTTTTTGACACGTCCCTGGAGATAGACTTGGCAGTTGCAATGGCAGACCGCGGCCGGAGAGGCGGACGCGGCCGGGGCGGAGACCGGGGCGGCTACTCTGACCGGGGCGGCCGCGGAGGCTATCGCGGCCGCGGCGACGGTGACCGCGGAGGCTATCGCGGTCGCGGGGGCCGGCCGCGCGACACGACGACTGAACTGGCCTACAAGTATGTATCCTGCCCCCGTCTTCCATGCTCGACACCCGGCCCGCTGACAAGGCCCGCAGCGTCAATGGATCCTTCCCGCCGCCCGACCCTGCCGTCACGGCCCTCGAGGACCGCCTCATCAAGACGCAGGCGTCGTCGGCCGCCGGCCTCGCTGCGCAGATGGCAAAGGCCAACATCCAGGCGGCCCCCCTCCAGGCCCGGTCCACCGACGTGTTTCCGCTGCGGCCGGCCTTTGGCACAAACGGCCAGCCCGTGACGCTGTGGTCCAACTACTTCAACGTCAACTTCAAGCCCATGGTGCTGTACAAGTACACGTTTGAGTTTGTCCAGGTCGGCTCCGAGACGTCGTCGGGCGAGCCGTCCAAGTCGGTCAAGGCCGCGAGCCGCGAGGTCAAGGGCCGCAAGCTCTACTTTGCCGTGCGCGAGCTGCTCGCCACCCTCAAGGCCGCCGACAAGACGCTGGTGCTTGCCACCGAGTACAAGAGCCAGCTCGTCTCGCTCCAGAAGCTCAAGCTGGCCGAGAACCCGCTGCGGTTCCGGCTCGCCGTCGAGACCAGCGGCAACAATTGGGACGTCATCGAGGCCACCATCCACGGCCCGACCGAGGCGCCCCTCGACGCCCTGCTCAAGTACGTCGGCTCCATGAGCGAGGGCCCTGTCGACGACCTCTTCCCCAAGTACCCGGACGTCGTCGACGCCCTTAACGTCGTCCTCGGCCACGGCCCGCGCTCCAAGCTGCACGACATCTCGGCCGTCGGCAGCGCCCGCTTCTTCCCCTTTGGCAGGGACGAGGCCGCTACCGACCTGTTCCAGGACTGGCACCAGCTCATCGCCGCCCGCGGCTTCTTCCAGTCGGCCCGCCTCGGCACCGGCCGCCTGCTGCTCAACGCAAACGTCAGCCACGGCGTCTTCCGCGCCGCCGGCCGCCTCGCCGACCTCTTTGACCGCTTCCAGATCCGCCCGACGCAGGCTTTGACAACCAGGCCATGCGAAAGATCAAGGCCTTTGCCAAGTTCATGCCCAAGACGCGCGTCTGGGCCGAAATCACGCTGTCGACGGGCGAGGCGGTGCGCCGCACAAAGTCCATCCACGCCATCGTGAGCCAGTCGGAGCTGTCCCGCCAGAAGCCCGCCGACGGCAAGCCGCTCAAGTTTGCGCCCAACTACGAGTATCCGGGGCCCAAGCAGGTGCAGTTCTTCCTCAACGACGGCAAAGGCGGCGGCCAGTACATTCCGTCTTTGACTACTTTAAGATGAGTGAGTTTTGGATGCCATTTCTTCTTCTTGGACTAGGACTGACCCGTGGCTGCAGAGTACAAGAAAACGCTCAGGACTACCCGCTGGTCAACCTCGGCCGCTCCGACAAGCCGACGCTGTTCCCTGCCGAGGTCATCGAGATCCAGCCGGGCCAGTCGGTCAAGGCGCGCCTCACCATGAACGAGACAACGGCCATGCTGGACGTGGCATGCCGCTCGCCCTACTCCAACGCGACGTCCATCAGCGCCGACGGCCGCAAGACGCTCGGGCTCGACGACAACAGCCTCAGGCCCTTTGGCATCTCGGTCGACAAGAGCCTCCTCACGGTCCGCGGCCGGGTGCTCAACGTGCCCATGATCAGCTACCTCAACAATCAGCAGAAGCGGTCCGACGTGTCGCCCTTCAACGGCAGCTGGAACATGCGCAACGTGCGCGTGGTCAAACCCGGGGCCATGATTGATCGCTGGACCTTTCTCAACGTCATGAAGCGCAGCGACAGCCCCATCATCGAGGTGTCGGCCATGAAGGACTTTGCCAAGTTCCTGGGCAGCAACATGGGCATCCGCATCAAGGACTCGCCCCAGGTGCCGGGCGACGGCAAGATGTTTACGAGCTGGGAGCGGGCCATGGGCGACGGGCTCGAAAACTTCTTCACGTGGGCCAAGAACAGCCGGATCCAGTACGTCTTCTTTGTCCTCACGGAAAAGGACAGCCAGGGCCTGTACTCGAAGATCAAGAGCCTCGGCGACTGCACCTTTGGCATCCACACGAGCGTCGTCACGTCCAAGCACCTGCTCAAGCCCAACAACTTCATGTACTACGCCAACGTCGGCCTCAAGGTCAACCTCAAGGCCGGCGGCGTCAACCACCGGCTACGCGAGGACGTGGGCTTGCTCAAGGAGGGCAAGACCATGGTGGCCGGCTACGACGTGACGCACCCGACCAACATGACGACGGCCCGCGACGCGTGCGAGGCGCCCAGCCTGGTCGGGCTCGTGGCCAGCATCGACAAGGACCTGGCCCAGTGGCCGGCCTGCTCGTGGGAGCAGCCGTCCAAGCAGGAGATGCTGAGCGCACACCTCGTCGACGCCTTCAAGTCGCGCCTCGAGCTGTGGCAGAAGCACAACCAGAGCGCCCTGCCCGACAACATCGTCATCTTCCGCGACGGCGTGTCCGAGGGCCAGTTCTCGCAGGTGCTCGAGCTGGAGCTGCCGTCGATCCGCCAGGCCTGCCGCGCCAAGTATCCGGCCAAGGCGTCGCCGCCGCGCCTGACCATTATCGTCTCGGTCAAGCGCCACCAGACGCGCTTCTTCCCGACCAGCAGCGACGTCATGTCCGACTCGGGCAACATCCGCAACGGCACCGTCGTCGACCGCGGCGTCACCCAGGCCCGCTACTGGGACTTCTTCCTGACGGCCCACCACGCCCTCAAGGGCACCGCCCGCCCGGCCCACTACACCGTCATCCTCGACGAGATCTTTCGCCAAAGTACAAGGCCACGGCCGCCAACGAGCTCGAGCGCCTCACCCACGAGCTGTGCTACCTGTACGGCCGCGCCACAGGCCGTCAGCATCTGCCCGCCCGCCTACTACGCCGACATTGTGTGCGAGCGCGCCCGCGCCCACCGGCCCGAGATCTTCGAGGCGAGCGACACCGACAGCGTCTCCACCACCGGCAAGACCGCGCCCGCCGCGAGCCGCCAGGTCCACGAGACGCTGCAGGACACCATGTACTACATCTAGCCCGGGGGCGGTTTGGATTTCGAGTGCTGCTGCTGCTGCTGGATATGTAGGTGTGAGGGAACTATCATGTGACTTTCATCCCCACTTTTACCCATGTAAAATAGCGGAAGTCAAAGTCTTAGGAATCTCGTTCCTTCTTTGTAGACAATCACTTTACCCAAGTCGCACTCGACCTTGTTCGTGCACTTGAGCCGTCACAGTAGGGGGCTAGCAGACGTGGTCGATTTGGATGCCGGAGTGCTTAGTTGTCGGATGGACTGCTCGGCGAAGCACGAGCAATGTTCCTGCTACGAAACTGTTGACTTGGTATGAGACATGGACCAAGACATGTTTAGGCAGCACTTACAAGTGGTGAGTCACTGGATAGTGGCACGGACGTGCCACTATGTATATATATGTTGAGAGCTGTCAGACAGAATTGAATAGAAGTAAGTTCAATCGCAACGGTTTGAGCCAGTGTAGGCTGTGATGGTCGTTCGAGTACCCAGTCGGTGATGTTCCAATGACCGTGTCTCCGTCCAGCTCCTTGACTTGGTACCATTGGCTCATATGCATCTGCCCAGATCAGGCTTCGAAATCGATCGATTTCGTCCGGCTTTGAATCGATCGATATCGATCGCTGGGTATATTGACGGAGTCCTTGGTAAGGTACCGTAGGGTAGTTCCCAGCCGAGGACGCATTTGCCAACGCGTCTTCAAAATACGCGTGACATTCCACAGCCACGTGGACCGCGCGGTGTAACGGGCTGGTCCCATGTGGGGTCTCGGCAGTCGCCCTCGACCGGACCCACACGAGCTGGGAAGTTCTGGAGCCGGCGCCCGTTTCCTGAGTTTTGCTCTGATTTCCCTTTCTGAAGCTCGTTCCAGTTCCTCAGCTAGCTGTGAACACATTCAGTTGAGACAGTCTACACTTTCTCACTGTAGCATCATTATCTGCCTAAACGGAGAGAGATTTCAGCAGTTGCGGAAGGATGGCATCACCACTTAAGATCACGCCTGCGGCGACACATTATCAATAGGATATCCACAGCGGGGTTTTGGTGGCTGATTCAGCGGCTGAGCGCCACAACACCGCAGTTTAGCGTCCGTGCCCTCAGCGGCTTCCAATATCCACCCTTGTCCACGGTCGGCCGGACGGCCGACCGCCGCCCGGAACGCCGCGTCTTGAAGGGCTCTCAAGGCTCGACGAGCTCGTCAAATTACGAGGGGAGAAACAAAAATAGTGTATTTCTACCTCTTTAGTTGTACAACTTTTGCCTTTCTGTTGGCTCGGAGCTGTTTGCAAAATAAGTCCAGCGAGCAGCCGGTTTGCTGCTGTTGTAAGTTGACAATGTGCATCGCGGCCTCCTCGCTACACCTGTGGGCCTTCGCCACCTTGCGAATCTCCTTATAACCTCGAGCCGTAACGAATACCACTGCATATTCATTTTGTCGCCCGGCGCGCCACCGGCTTCCCATCTACCGTCGAGGTCGGCAATGGCTGGCCCGCCTCGAAGGCCAACCGTCCACTCGCTCCAGAGCGCCTCGACCATCTTACTGCTCGGCACATCTGATACCGTGGCGGTGGCTCTGTCTTAACCGTGATCGTATCTGTCGCCGTCGGGCTCGTGGCACGGCTATCAACAATGCTCGACTGAGCCGAGACGAATCGGCTTCCATCTCCTCGTCCTCCCTGCCCAACGACATCAACCACGGCCGGGGCCGTGGTGGCAGTGGTGGTCGTCGCGGCCGTAACGGAAGTTGAAACCATTCGAAAAAGGGACGACTGGGCTACCGCAAGACGTTCTTCGGTGGCTCGAAGCTGCTCGCTTAGCTCTGTTTTAAGCTGGATCGTCCTTGCTTCGTTCCGCGCGTCGATGGATTTAAGATAGTCCGCGAGGACCGGCATCGCCTGGACTAGGACTGCAAGCTGGCTTGGACGCTCCTCTTCAAGGATGAAGTCCGATAGCTGGTGCGCGAACGGGGCGTAGGCCGGATGCCGGAAGACCGGGTGGTTCCAAACGGGGCTGCCGGGGTATTTCTTCATCAGGACAACGGAATCCTGCAAGACAACCTCCCGTAAATAGAAGATGAGGTTCGTCGAACCCATCGCTGCCAGGTCGTTCTCCTGCTCGGTACCGGGACCGAACCGGCCTCGCCAACGGTCCAGCTCGGGCCAGATCATCGAGAGCAGGACCTCCGGCGGCGTCACGCCGGCACGGCGTATCTCGAAGCACCCGGCCTGTGGCGGGTGCCCGGCCATCGTACGCATGAACTTGCGAGGCAACGAGTTCAGGTAACAGCCGACCATCTGCTCCTGGTTCCAACGACCCGCGCGACGGATCTGGTCTTCGCTAATCCCCTTTAGTTCAGCCGTCCTCGCCCCGAGCTGCGGCCGATATGCGTCTTCTTCTGCGACGTGACGCCGGCGTAGGCGAAGGCCTTGACAACCCACTCGCGCTGTGAGTTGTACGAGAAAGCCGCCGTCCGGCCGGTGCCGTTACCCTTGATTAGCCGGATGTCGTACCACGAGGACCGCCTGCTGAAATCGGGAAACGGCTCACTACCGAGATCCCAACGATACAAGAGGTAGAACGAGAGGCCACCCAAGATGCAGATTAGCGGGTTCCTATTCCGATACGCGCCGGCGGTCTCGAGGCGGCCGTGCTGGTTCTGCTTGCCGGCTCGTGTCGTAAAGATGAGCGGCATGCACCGGGTCGAGCCCTCCCCGGCAAACTCAAAGGTGAATAGGTCTGAGATCTCTGCAGCCCGACGATCGCCGCCACGGGTGAGAAGATAATGGCCAAAGAGGAGATCCACGAGGGTCCGAAAATGACACTCGGGCGATGTGCCGCTGTGGGCCCACAGCTCGTGGCATACTCGTTCGAACTCGGACTCCGAGTAACCATCGAGCAGAGTATCGCGGCCTTTATCGGCATAGTTCTCCCTGTCTCGTTGGGCGTCCCGGCGCTGTAGGGACTTGAGGTACTCTCGTACGTTGTCCTCGCGCGGCGACGGGTGCGTATTCATTCCGAGGGCCTTCTGCGTCCGGTAAAGATCCGTGATTGCGGTGACATAAGTTCGGACCGACCGCCAGGCCAGGCGGGTCTCGTCCTGCGGAGTATCAGTGGCGGCCTTGCGGCTCCTGACCTTCAAGGGCCGACCGGCCACCTCCTCGACGAGGAAGAGGAGGAGCTTCTCCTCTGTGACCGTAGCGCCGTCACAGTACTGTTTGTGGCGGCAGAATTGCTCGAATTCCTCTTGCTTCGGTGCGTACGCCGAGGTCGTATTCCTTGGCCGAGACTCGTGGATCGCAGAGAGGATCGTCTGCGCATTGGCGCGTAGCTCCGCGTCGTTTATCGCGTTCTGCCGGATGCGTTGGTCCACTCGTACGCTCGACGGCTTTGCGCGACTCCCTGCCCCTGCCCCTGCCCCTGCCCCGGCCGCTGCTCCTGCGAGCTTCGGCTTGGGCCCCGCTTTTGTCTTCGCCTTCCGTCGATTTGGCGTCCGGGCCATGGGATATATCGTGACGGGGAAGACCAAGGCAAGCCTGCGAGTGACCACCAGTCCGGGTTGGAGCGGGGTGGCGCGCGGCGACGAGAGATGCCCTATCTAGCGATCACGATGCGCACCGCCTGGTCGGGTCGCCCGCTAAAATTCCAGTGGACAGGGCGCCGTAGCGAACGTGAATAGCGGCTTCTCCATCGAATCAGCGACGCAATCAGCGGGGGGCACCGATATCTGCGTATATCCACGGCGCGCGCCGTTCGGGTGGGGTGGATATCCGCAGATACGATTGGCCCGCCTGGTCGCTGATTCTCGGATTGCCCCACCCGACCAGATCAGCGGCGCTCAGCAAACCCTCGGATACCAGTGTTTAGAGTGAGGAACCTTGTCAAGGGAGGCTAGTAGGCGCTGGCCGTGAGGAAATCCAAAGCGGCACTCCACCTGCTTGGTATGCTTATTGACCTGCATGCAGTAGTTGTTGCAGCGGTGGCGTTGCACGCGGTTGATTACCATCGATAGAAACTGAACGGTAAGGGGATGTTCCAATAGAGTACCGATCAGGATTCCCTTCCCAGGCGCCTGTATTCGCTGTGGCTCTGGGTTAATGGCAGATACGTGATATCCCCAGATGCGGGCGAATTGCTCCCGGGACCGGTCGTTATCAGGATCTAAGTCTGGGTGGCCACTTAGCCAATATAGGGTGGTGGTGACTGGAACCCCTGCCCTGCCACTCGTAGCGGCCCCAAGAGTCCGTTAGGTTGAACTTCTGCTTCAGGACAATAGTCCTAAACAGCGTATAACGTTTATAGAAGTGGTAAGCAGCAATATGGGCGTTGTCTCGTAGCAGTTGCCGGGATAGAGCCATCCGCGCCGCCTCAGGAGCTGCTTGCCACTCGTCAAATCGAGGCATATGACGGTATAGGGATTCCCAGTGGTAATCGGCTGCACTTGCAGTAGCGAAAAGGCCAGGCTTGCCTAAATTATAGGCGTATGCTTCCAATTCCTTCCTTTGCTTATACCAATATGGCCGGGTGCCCCTGATTACCGCGGCTTGGCGCGTGATTGACTGGATCAGCGCCTGAGCCTCCGGCTCGTCAGGCCCAGCCATCGCTTCCTCTAGGTCGGCGCGTGTAAGGGGTTGACGGCGGCTGTCGCGTTGCTTGACGAAGTAGTCACTTCTCTTTCGGACCTGCGCACGTAACATCGTGTTGAGGGCGACGAAAGGCCACGTCTTATGGCGGGCAAAACGTCCGTCATGCCATCTCATCGCGTGGGCAAGGTAGTCCTGGTACGTGATGCTCCGTAGGCGAGGCTCCACGAAGTCGGCCTTGCCGTCGGGGTAGAGGGTAGGGAACGCAAGCGATAAAAGCGGCTGAGAACGGTTGAATTCGTCGATAGGGGTCCTGCGAATGGAAGGCAGTGGCATCTGGTGGTGAGCCTGCGCGCTACGCGGCATATACTCCAGATCAGTCATGCGCTCAGGGTTAGGGGTCCCATCAAGAAATCGGGACTGCAGAGCATTCAATTCGGTATCAGTGACCTGCAAATTGTCAGGGCCCTACCTGGGACCCCTGGGTTACCGTGACACACCTGGGGACTACTACGGAAACCGCGGACGGGCACGGCACCCGCGGACGGGCAGCTCCGGGCACGGGCAGCTCCGGGCACGGGCAGCTCCGACGGTAGGTACGGGCAGCCCCGTCATCCAGGTCCGAAGCGACAGGGAGGATATGAGGAGGTCACGGCGTTAGGAGTTATGGTTTTCTTTCCTCTTCATCTTAGTATTCTTTCGTTACAGAGTATCTTGCTAGCTTTGTCTGCAGTCTCCTTTCGCTCGCCGTGACATAATACTAAGATCGCCCTTACCGACCCCAATACCCATTTGCGTTAATTGCTCTGCCAATTGCGCTAAGTGGTTATTGCCGCCGGTCACGCCGCACACCCGGCACCCCTTACCCTACGTGGAAGATTCCAAGGATATCAGTTAGAAACTGATCTTCCGTCCGCTAGTACGCGTACGATGGCTCCTACGACGAGCGAGACTCCGGCCAGCCTAGACGGGCCCGCCGACGACCACGACTGCATCGAAGTACAGATGGCTAGTCAGAAGAACGAGAGACAACCTGATCCCTACTTGAGGGACGAACGACAATGCAGAGACCGTTAGAAGAGACGGCTAGAGTGGGCCGCGACTTCCAGGTCCCCCAGAAACTGACAACAGACTTGCACGAGCTCCTCCTTACGGATTCCGACCAGGACCTCGTCCAGCAGTTCGCACACACCGTCCTTGCCGCGCAGGAGAACCCTACCCCCTTTACAGCAAAGACAGGCCGCACGAGCGGGACCCTAGACGCGGCCTGGGTGAAAAGCGTCATCGCAAATGCGAAACATGAGGGCCTTGCTAGGAACTGCAACACTTAGTCAACGAACGTAACGCGGCGTTACAGTTACTTCGTTGGACGGTCGAACGGTCCAGCACCCGAGAGAAGGTTGCCCGTCAGATCCTCGAACGAGCCCTCGCGAACCAGAAGGAGCTAGGCCGTCAGGCTGAGCTCGCCAGCAAGATCTTATGGATTACACGGACCAGATCCGTGCGATCGAGGCGAGCTATGCAGGCATCAAAGACTCTGGGGCGCTCCGACAGGATACCCCCGGGCCCCCTCAGGAGCACCACACACCCCACGACCTCACGCCATCTCCCCCGTCTGAAGAACGAACCCCCTCGCAGGCGCCATCGTCGACTACGTCCACAGCCCGGACCCGGCACAATACAATCAAGATCAAGGACCCGGAGCCCTTGGACAATGGATCGAATCCGCGTTACGCTGACTGGAAGGCAGCAGTGGAGCGGAAGATGGAATTAAACGCCTACTTCTTTCCCGACGAATTCGCTAGGATTACGTGGATCGCGACCCTTATCAAGGGACAAGCGCACGAGGTCCTAGCGCCCTACCTCGCGAAACAGGACGACCTGGAGATCAGATCCGTGGGTCAGATCTTCGAGCTCCTTGGGTCAGTTTACGATAACAAGAGCCACAAGTGGGAGGCGAGGCAGCGGCTGGATAGCCTGAAAATGAAACAAGGGGAGTCCTTTATCGACTTCGCAGCGAAGTTCGTAACCCTTGCGACAAAAGCAGGACTCCATGACCGAGACCGGATCACAGAGCTTCACAAGAAGCTCACCGGTCGGATCCGCCTAAACAGCCAAGATATCTACGAGCGGTACGAGGAGCTTACGTTTGCTCAATATCGTGACCGGATGACTGCCCGGTATCTTGTCCAGGTTGACGCGTTAGAGGGACTGAAGGAGGACCGAGAGGAGGTTGCGAAGACTAGGATACCGACCCCAGACCGAGGAATAATCCGCCTCCTCGGTCAAAGGCAGTCCGATTCGCTCCCCAAACCGAGTTACGGGCCCAGCGACCCTCGACTCCGCCGACTACCACGTTGCCGTCTGATGGTACCTTTAAGGGGAACTGTTTCGTTTGCAAAAGACCGGGCCATCAGGCTGCCGTCTGTCCGACAAAGGATCCCCACGAGTGGCCGCACTTGTGGCGGCAGTGGGGACGGTAAACGACCAACTGAGAGCGTTATTGGAAGGATCGGACAGCGAAGGTAGCGAGTCGCAGGACGATCAAGATGAGGAGTCCGAGGTGGCGGAAATGCCATAGCCTGAGCAAAGGCTCCCGCACAGGCTATATCCTAAGTATTCGCAAGCTTACTGAGAACTTGAACTTATCGACAATTGATCACTTAATTGGCGGTCCTAGTTTTGTGATTAATAGCACGATTCGCAAACATGGTCTCGCTATCTCAGTACGCATCCTTGTGGATACCGGAGCACAAACGTGGCTATTAGGCAACTCACGCCTAACAAAGCCAGCAGCTAAACGACTCGACCTCCCTAGACGCAGCTATACAGCGCCGCGTTATATTAAGGGAATTGATGGTCGTGCTCAGTGTATCACTTCTTCTATCCAAGCAGACTTCCAGCTCCAGGGGCGGACTTTCCGCGATCAACCGATCCTTGAGGCCGACCTAGGGACGAGGAACGATTTCCACCTGATCGTAGGACTTATGTTCTTGAGCCATTTCGATATCCGTCTCGACTGCCGCCGTCGTCGCCTTATCTTCCCTCCTGAGCTGGAAGCCCAGAGGGACTGGATCCCGGATATTGCACTTAAGGCTTCTCGTCTTATGTACCCGAAGCCAGTTTCCTACGAGTTCAGGCCGACGTAGAGCGGCGAGACCACCTTTGGGAAGAAGCAGAAAGACAGGACCAGGAAGAAGACGGCGCGGCCCATATCATCCAGATCTCTCCCGCGATACAGGAACCAACAGGGCCACGAGCACCATCGGCCCACGGCAACATCGTCCACGGTACTCTACTCATCGAGGGGATGACCTGGGAAGATGAACCGAGCACTGGCGGGCATCGAGTGGAGAGACCCTGCCAGAAGGATATCAGGCCACGGTACCAACGGAGGGCGCAGGATCTCGATATACTGATGATTTCGGCACCAGCATTCCACGCAGGTATCCGTCGCAGGAAGGACCATCGGCATGCCTACGAAGATGTGACTTTCCTCAACCTTCACATGATCGATAAGGCGCTCGGGGAAAGGGGCGAGCAGGATAACCAACAGGACGAGGACGACCGTTTCCTCGCAGAAAAGCTACCTCCAGAGCTCGCAGACCTAGCCGACGTGTTCTCCCGCGAGGACAGCAATAGGATGCCTCCGTCCCGCCCAGGGTAGACCATAAGATCGAACTAACAGGGCCTGCTGCGTTACGAACGCACCCATTGTACAGCCTTAACCGCGAACAGCTGGAGACTATGAAGGAGTATTTACAGGATAGTCTCCAGAAGGGCTTCATTGAGCCAAGCAGCGCACAGTTCGGATCCTGTCTGTTTTGCAAAAAGAAGGATGGCAAGCTGCGTTTTGCGTAGATTTCCGAACTCAATCAGCTAACTAAGAAGGATCGGTACCCTATCCTCTTATTAGCGAGACCCTAGACCGCATTGCGAAGGCGAAGATATTTACGAAGCTAGATATTAGGCAGGCGTTCCACCGGATCCGGCTCGAACCGGATTCAGTCGAACTAACCGCCTTCCGCACGCGTTACGGCCAGTTCCACTACAAGGTCCTTCCCTTCGGGTTATGCAACGGGCCTAGTACGTTCCAACGGTTTATTAACACGACCCTTTGGGACTACCTCGACTCTTTCTGTACGGCCTACCTCGATGATATCCTCGTGTTCTCCGAAGATAAGAAGGAACATATGCGAAACGTACGGCTCGTTCTAGAGCGACTTCGGGAAGCGGGTCTTCAAGTAGACATCAAGAAATGCGAATTCGGTGTCACAAAGACGGATTTCCTTGGGTTTATTATTAGTACGGATGGTATCTCCGTCGACCCTAGGAAAGTCTCGGCTATCCTGACCTGGCAGACCCCACGATGCAAAAAAGAGCTGCAGTCCTTCCTCGGATTCTGCAACTTCTACCGTCGGTTTATCCGTAACTACGGTAGAATCTGCCGACCCTAAACCGCTTGACAGGGAGAGTAGGTGGGATTTCGACGACCGGTGCCTTGAGGCCTTCGAGACCCTAAAGACAGCTCTAACTACCGCGCCAGTCCTCGTCCACTTCATAGAGGACCGCGAGACGAAGCTAGAGACTGACGCGTCGGATGGGGTTATCGCGGGCGTGCTCACAACTAGCGGACGATGGACAATGGCACCCGGTCTCGTTCCTTACGAAAACGATGAACGCAGCGGAGTGTAACTATGAGATACACGATAAGGAGCTCCTGGCTATTATCGTGTGCCTGAAGGAATGGATGCCCCTTGTATCCTAGTCGCTCCCGGAGTCATCAAGATCTTCACCGACCACCAAGCCTCCAGTACTTCGCTACAAAGAGGATGCTAAACGCACGGCAAGCTCGATGGATCGAGACCCTTGCTATGGTCGGATTCGAAATCCACTATCGCCCGGGCAAGCAAAACGTCGTCGCCGACGCTCTTTCCCGCAAGGCCCAGGACGTGCAGTTACAGAAGGCGCTCAAGGAGTTGAACCGCTCGCAGATCCTAATCCCAGCAACTCAGTTTGCAGGGGCACGACGGGAGGGCTGCTATAGCCGCAGGCGCCGCAGGCGGAGACGACCCTACTATTGCCATATATACCCCGGTTCCGCAAGACAAGCCGAGACCCCAAACTCTAGAGATGGGTGCCTACTGGAAGGATTCGAGCTTATCGAAGCGATCCTCCAGGCAAACCGGGCTTCACCTCGCTACGCTCCGAAAGGAGCAAGCAGAGATACCAGACTCCCGGTTCCAAGTCCAGAGTGGCCTCCTCTGTTACGATGGACGACTAGTCGTCCCCGACGAGGCGAACCTACGGACTGCCCTTTGTCACGAGGCGCACCGTCCGCGAAGTCAGGCACATCCCGGCCGGAATAAGATGAGGAAGATCTTAACGAGACGGTACTACTGGCTCGGGATAGGAGGTTTTATTGACCGTTACTGCGCGAACTGCGCGGACTGCAAGCGGTCCCAAGACTCCCGCCTCCGACCAGCAGGACTACTCCAGCCACTGCCAATTCCGGAGCGCCCCTGGCAGCACATCTCTATGGACTTTAAGACAATGCCACGAGACAAGAAGGGGTATACGGCGGTCTTCGTTACGGTCTGTCGGTTGAGCAAGAGGACGTTCTCCTACCGACATATACGACCTGTACCGCGCAGGATATGGCCTGGCTTTTCTACGAGCATATCTGGAGGACCTACGGCGCACCGGAGACCATTACGTCAGATCGCGGGCCGCAGTTTATTTCGAGCTTTTGGAACGAACTTTGTCGCCTCGTGGGGACGAAGATGAAGCTATCTACGGCCGAACATCCTCAGACGGACGGTCAGACCGAGATAATAAACCAGTTCCTACAGACAAAGCTCCGTCCCTATCTAGACTACTACCAGGATAACTGGTCCGAAATGCTCCCTGCTTGGATTTCGCACACTCAACCCACCCACACGAGAGCATCGGTCTAGCACCTGCGGAGCTTGAGATGGGATACTTACCCCGAATGTCGTTCGACTGGTCCGTGGCGCCACCACAGCGACGGCCCCCAGAGAGCAGCTAGGGCGAACAGCGGCGCAGCAGTTCGCCTCCCGGGCCGCCGAGGGGTCCGGTGGGCGAAACCCTACTCACCAAGCAGGCGGAATACAAGCGGCAGGCGGATAAACGCCGTAGGAGGTCGACTGGGAGGTAGGCGACCTGGTATACCTGAAAAGGGACACTGGTCAACAGGACGCCCGAGTGACGGCTTGATCAACCCTACCTAGGCCCGTTTCGGGTCTTATCGGCTAAGGGGCCAAACGCTTTCGAATTGGACCTACCACCAACGATGAAAATCCACCGGGTTATTAACGCTAGCCGACTACTTAAAGCGCCCTCGGATCCGGTACCAGGACAGACCTACGAACCGCCCCGCCGGTAGTCATACAGGGGAATCCGAGTGGAGATCGACCAAGTCCTTGCATCCAGGATTGCCAGGGAAAGCTGCAATACCAGGTTAGTTGGAAGGGTTGGGACCCGGACCCAGATTGGTATCAAGCGAGTAACTTCAAAACACTCCGCTAGCCCTACAACACTTCCACAACGCCCACCCCGATAAGCCTGGCCCTCCGGGCCGCCTAGCTGCATGGATCAAGCAGCGGCGACGGACCAAGTCGCCCTAGACACACCAGATGACGACCCCGACTCAACGGCAAGACAACACAAAAATGAGGCGGCGGCGGGTAACGAAGTAGGTATGTCTCTGGGTATTGGCATTACGGCATTGGTCAGAGCTCGGGGCGAGCTCTCCGGAAGGAGGGTAGTGTCAGGGCCCTACCTGGGACCCCTGGGTTACCGTGACACACCTGGGGACTACTACGGAAACCGCGGACGGGCACGGCACCCGCGGACGGGCAGCTCCGGGCACGGGCAGCTCCGGGCACGGGCAGCTCCGACGGTAGGTACGGGCAGCCCCGTCATCCAGGTCCGAAGCGACAGGGAGGATATGAGGAGGTCACGGCGTTAGGAGTTATGTGGTTTTCTTTCCTCTTCATCTTAGTATTCTTTCGTTACAGAGTATCTTGCTAGCTTTGTCTGCAGTCCCCTTTCGCTCGCCGTGACAGCTGGCCGGCCGGGACTGGATGGCTCGCGGCGGGTGCTGGCTTCCGGCCAAGGCTGAAGCCAAGCCTATCCCGCTCGACGGCGGTGAAGGAGCGGCGGCCCTGCATGTCGGCTGTGGCCGAATGTCCCGCGGAACGTCCGAACTTCTCGTCGCCGGCGGCCAAGGACCGGCGGCCCTCCTTGGCGGCTGGGGCCGGATATCCTGGGGAGCCCCCCGGCTTCCGGCCAATGCTGAAACAAGCGGCCCGGCTGCGGCGGGAGTTGTGGCAAGAGCCTCGGCCCTACTGGCCGGCCAGGACTGGATGGCTCGGGGCGACGGGCCGGCGGCTCTCCTCTGGGGCCGGACATCCTGCGGAGCCCCCCGCCTTCCGGCCAAGGCTGAAGCCAAACCTATCCCGCTCGACGGCGGTGAAGGAGCGGCGGCCCTCCATGTCGGCTGAGGCCGAATGTCCCGCGGGGCGACCGAACTTCTCGTCGCCGGCGGCCAAGGCCCGGCGGCCCTCCATGTCGGCTGGGGCCGGGTATCCTGCGGAGCCCCCTGGCTTCCGGCCGAGGCTGCAGCTAAACCTATCCCGTTTGACGGCAGTGAAGGACCGGCGGCCCTCCATGTCGGCTGGGGCCGAATGTCCCGTGGAGCGTCCGAACTTCTCGTCAGCGGCGGCGAAGGCCCGGCGGCCTCTGCCGACGGCAGAGGCCGGATTTCTCTCGGTGCGCGCTGGCTTTTCCCTGAGGCCGAGACGGCGCTGGGCCGGCCCAGCGGCAGCCACTGCCCCGCCGCACTCGGTGTCGGCTGAGGCTGGATATCCCGTGGCGCGACTCGGCCTGCGCTGATCCTCCATTTCCCTAGTCCTGGCGGTCTTCCCCGCCCTCGCCTCGGAGGCGCCTCCCTTGACGCCTCTTCTTGCTCTCTCCGAGAGGCGCCGCGACCGAGTGCCGGCGCTGCTGTGATCGGCCGGATCTCTGGTCCTGTGTACGGCGCTGCTCGGGCTTCTGGCGCCGGGCTTACCCTGTCACCCGCTCCGGACTGGGCCCTCCCGCCGCTGCTCTTTACATTATACCGGCGCCGCCTTGCTATCGAGCCCCCCCGCCATTGCCCGCCGCTAAAGGCGGCGGGCTATACGGCCTCGGCCGGTCCTTACGTGTAGGTCGCCGAGACGGCCTCTTCTTGCCTGTGCTTTGCATGGTACACTTTCCCTTCTTGTCATCTAGGTCTTGTCGGTCAAAGCCTCAGTACGCCCCTAGACGCTCGCCTGCTGAATTTTGAACCCATGTCTTACGTGTTGCGAATAAGTCTGCCTCCTTCTCCTCGAACATAGCCTCGCGCGTCCTGCTTGTCTTAAAACCCTCTACGTCTTACTAGACCGCCTTTCGAGGTTTCCTCTTCTCCTCTTGTCGCATTTTTCTCTATACGCATCTTATAGACCTCCTTTATATAGGCTCCTTATCTTAGCCTACCGCTAACGCTACGTTGCGTCTTCGTTTAGGATCCTTTGACTTCTCTTATACACCACGGCCACCAGCCCTTCCCTACTACACTAAACTCTTAAGACGGCATATTGGTAGGGAACACTCCTGCCCCTATACCTCGCCGCTTCTAGCTTCGCTCCGGCAACGTTGCTCGTCCACTACACGGCCTCGCCATGTCTTCGTCTCCGTCGGCGGACAGCTCTGCCCCGCACCTCCGCAAGCCCCTTGCCACTAGCAAGGGCGCGGGCGGCGACATGTCCATGATGTTCTTCGCCCAGCCCGACTGCCCCGCGAGGTTTGCCCACCAAGACGAGCACCGCATCAGGGGCCTTAACGCCGAGGCTGTTACGGCCAGGCACATACGAGCCTTGACGGCTATAAAGATGTATTGGCACTATGAACAAAGACTCAAAGCTAAGGAGCAAGAAAGGAAGACTAGACTACACGACCGAGCGGGCCCTTATATAGACACGAGGTCGCGCGTGGGCACGTGATGCTGCTTGGGCACGTGACACTGGTGAGGTGCTGCGCTGGCGGCTCTACGCTGGCGCCCAGGGTCGTGACACTGCCCCCCGTCTAAGGCCTTGATATGCGTATCAAGGTAGTCAGTCGTGGCGGCGGCTTCTTGGTTTCACGGCTTTCTCTGCTGTGTCGTCATCGTCTCGTTCCTCGCAGCCCTCCTCCGCTGCAGCACATTCGATCCAGTATTGCAGGTTGACGGGCGGCCAGCTGAGCCGTCACTTGGGCCATCGTTGGCGGGTCTTCGATTGAGGCCGACGTCTCCTCTTGCAGCTGGAGAATCGGGGTCGAGTCTTGGTCTTGGTCTTGGGTCGAGGGCCTTGATCAGGCACTTGCGATGCCGTACGGACTGACTTCCTTGTCGGGGTCCGTAGTCGAGTTTCTTCGGCATCACCTAGTCAAGGGCGAGTCGGGGTCGAATCCAACACGAAGCGAATCGGTGGGCCAAACCTCCTGATCACACACAGGAGGTCAAGTCGACAGGCGGAGGTTGTTCCTTTCCAGTCTTTAGGAAGAGGGAACGGGTCGATGCGCTGCACAGTCCTTAGTGCGTGCGCGGGTCAAGGCCGAGCCGAGCTGCACACGCAGACGAGTCGACAGGTGCCTCCAGTACCTTCGGAGGGCTTGGTCGAGTGTCCTCACGGACAGTCAACCCTCTGATCACATACAGAGGGGTCGGAAGTGATTCGCAACGCAGTCCTTAACGAAGCGAATCGGTCGGGCTCCTGATCACACACAGGAGGGTCGGTCGGTGTTGAGTCGGGCACAGTCCTTAGTGCAACGGGTCAACGGTCGGTCGGAGTGCACGAGTTTTCAGTCCAGCGCGAAGGACCAGGTTGTGGGTGCCTATTTGTTTATCGCGGGGCACGCGAAGGTTGCCTATATTTGTTTCGCGGGGCACGCGAAGATTGAGCTTTGAGTAGTGTTACGGCCAGGCACATACGAGCCTTGACGGCTATAAAGATGTATTGGCACTATGAACAAAGACTCAAAGCTAAGGAGCAAGAAAGGAAGACTAGACTACACGACCGAGCGGGCCCTTATATAGACACGAGGTCGCGCGTGGGCACGTGATGCTGCTTGGGCACGTGACACTGGTGAGGTGCTGCGCTGGCGGCTCTACGCTGGCGCCCAGGGTCGTGACAGAGGCCATCGCCCGAGTCCTCCTGCCGGTGCCCTCGTGGCTGCTAGAGTCGGAGTATGCACCCCTCCGGGCCGAGGGCGACGATCTAGGGCCCTCCCTCTTCTTTAGTCTAAACCTCTCCATCTACGGCCAGCCGGTCGTCGATACCGACTGGTCCGAGCAGTGGTTCTTTATGAGCGGCCGCGTTCACCCCTACGCCCTCTCCTGGGAGGTGGAGCGCCGCGACGGCCTCGAGGCCGGCCCGGACGATGCTATTCTCTACACCGTGCCCGCCCTTATCGTCCGCGACCAAGGTTACCAGCCGTGCGCCCCCCTCCCCTTTTCATTGTAATGCGCCTCCTCACCCACCGCCCCGCTGACTTTGCCCCCTAGCGTCCTGCCGCGCTCCTTGGCCTCTAGCGGCCAGTTCCCGTCTACGCCTCCCGTTGTCTCCTTCCATGGCGTCGTAGCCGGGCCCGGCCTCGACCTCCTGCGTCGAGACTTCCTGCCCGGTCTCGGGCCCGACCAGCTCCGCTGCTGCGGCTTCGTCCGGCTCACGACCTACATCGCCCCTGGCCTGCCGGACAGGATTCCATTTAAGGGCTACCACCCCTTCGAGGTCTTTGTTATCTTTCCCGTCTATGTTAACCCTTGGGCCGTGCTATGCAAGAAAATCGCCGAAAAGTCTAACTCTTCCTTCCTGCCCGGCGTCCCCTTTACCTGCACCGGAAAGGTCGTCGGCCTTCTCGACCACCGCGTTATGCTCTCCCCCCCGGGCTCGGAGCGCGATTACGTCTTTATCATCGTCCCGGACAGCTGGACCTTTGTCGATAGGCCCTCGGCCGCCGCCGCCGCCTCGGCTTCCCCCCTCGCTACGCCCCTTAGGCGCCAGACCCCATCCGCCTCCTCTACCTTCGATTCCGTCCGCGCCGCCTTGTACTCCGTTGCCGCGCCGGCCTCGGCCACGTCGGGGCCCCCTTCCTCGGCCTCGGCCCCGACCGCCCCCGACCCCGTCACGCCGCCGCCTAAGCGCTCCCACCCGGCCCTTGCCGATACGCCCATGAAGAGGGCGCGCTTACTACAGCTGCAGCATTCGCCGCCTTCTTCGTCTTCGGACACCGTCGGTCCCGCCGCCCCCTCCTCCTGTCCCCCGCCAGCCGCTTCTTCGTCTCGACTGGACGGCATCCCGCCCGCTCCGGCCCCCCCGCCTTCCCTTCTCGACTCTATCGTCGCGAGCACCTCCGACCCGCCCGCTCGCCCTCTCCGCTATCGCATGCAGAAATAAGCTGCCTACTATAAACCAATCGCTCTCTTACGCCTCCTGCCTTTACTAAAATGGAACGGGATACTATTCCTAACACAGCTTGTCGCTGCAAAATTACTATTACTCTACGCATTGCCACGTTTCTCCCTTTATTAAAGGACAGTTTTGGCTTGCGAACCCGTTTCTTACAACACTGCCTGCCTCTAGACGTTCTCCGTGACCTCGTTAATGTCCCATGCGTTGCGCCTCGCCCCTTCTCTTTCCCTTCCTTCCCATTCCCTTCTCTCTCCTTGCCAGCTTGCCGCCGCACCTCTCAGTTGCGTTTAGCGGCGACGGGGGCCCTGTAGTTGCGCCTCGCAAAGGGCGTCTTTGTTATCTTACATTCCGTTCCTTAGTTGTGCAAGTCATAGGGACGAGGGTCGCCGAAATCGGCGGTTGGTTCTACAAAGGCCGTTGCGGCGTGTGAGGCTGGCCTTAAGGCCGCCTCGACGGCGTTGCTTGCTTCCACTCACTAGCTCCCTAGCTTGCCTTTGGCTTGCATCCCTTCTTGTGTACCTTCCAGTCCTCCTTTTGGTGTTGCCTGCTGCAATACGCGACCGCCAGGCATCGGCTGCACCTCCTCGCCCCCGCCATCTCTCCACAAACCCGGCAGACCTTCCCCTCTGTGCTCTGTGCATCCTGCCCTTGCATTTGCTTTGCGCCCATGCTTCCGTCCGCCTGCCCCGCCTCTGCCATCGTGTCCTGCATTTCCTGCCTCGCCCTTATTTCGCATCCTTCTTGACCGCAGAATGACGACACGACCACGAGCACAAACGGCCTCTCTGCATGTAGGTACGATATCGGGCTCTGTAGAATCTCCTTTGCGACTTCGCCGCAACTCTCGCAGCGCGCCCCTGCTGCCTTCCGACACGCCGCCTCGTGCTCCCGTAGGATCGGCCTTATCCACTGTAGGAACAGTGCGCTGGCTTCGTCGTTCGGCCTCGCCTGGCCTACCTGCGTCACGAGCGTCTTCGGGATGCTATGCTTGTACTTGAGCTCCGTGGCCCCGAATTCGCACCAGAACTCCACGAAAACGTTGCAAGTGGCCATGCTGTAGTTGTTTTCCTAACTGCTCGATCGGTAGCTAGGGTAGACGCTTCTGCTCTCCTATTCGTGCCTTGGTGCCTCTCTTATACTCCCTCTCTCTTACCCCGCAACCGTTATCATCGCTGTATTTGCCTTCTTGCTTTTTCTCCCTCTTCCCGCTGCGGGATGGTGCCCGAATGGCCGATTTATTTGCCTACCTTCTTGCATGCATTAGTTCCTGGCGCTACCGCCTGCTTGCGTTCTTTGCTCTCGCCCTCTGTCTTCGTCTTGTTTGTCTCAATCCTCAGTCTTCGTTCCTCAAGGCTTTTTGCGCAACCCATGAGGGGTTGCCTTACCTGTTGTTGATAAGCACATGCCTTGAGGAACGAGGAACGAGTGACGAAAGGTTCTTAGGGTTCCTCCCCGGGGAGAAAAAAAATTCGCCATCGATTTCCCCCCCGCAAATGCCGCCCTCTGATTCGCTGGCGTTCTCGCTTTTGATTCGTCGGTTGTTCTTTTCTCGCTTTTCATTCGTCGATGTTCTCGCTTTTCATTCGTTAATAAATAAAAATAAATAATGCCCTGCCCCCTTGCTGCCCCTTTTAGTTCCAGCTGCGCAGTTCGCTTCCAACGCCTCCGTAGACCATACGCCGCCGCAGACCACATAGAGGAAGGTGCCCCGGCCCGGCTTCTAACCCCGCCATAGACCACACGCCTCCACAGACCACCCCTTCGCCCGTCCTCCTGGCCCTTAACCTACACTCCTTTACGTCGGAAGTGTGGAAAATGCAGGGCGCCTGCGTTACCTGCGGAGCCAGTCGGCCGCCTCCTGTGTTGTCTGCCTGCTAAGCTCCTCTAGCCGGGCCTGCGCTGCCGTCATCTCCTCAGGCACCCGGTTCCCCACTAGGTCCGCTCCGCACCTCTGATACGAGCATGATGCCGTCGAGCGTCGGGCACCGCGACAGCTGCACGTATAGGCTATACGGGTCGCACGACGACGGCACCGCCCTCCCCTCGACCGTCGTCATCCTCGCCCCCCGCAGCTCCAGCGCCACGCGCTCTAGCGTCCCGCCCTGCACCTTATAGTCGGTGCAGGCGAAGGCCGCGGCGCACGGCAGGCCCCTCCGGCTGACGTCGTTGCGCTGCCATGGCCGCTTCCGCTGCGCTGTGATCTTGACGCTGATGGGCGTTAGCAGGATCGTCCCGGCAGGCATCCCGACGAAGTGGAAGTCCTTGGTCGTCTCCGAGGCCAGCACGATGCCCGCCGGCGGCCCGAAATGCATGATGAGCTCCGCCGAGACGCGGTGGCCGGGGAAGGCGCGGTCGGGGATGACGTCCACCGCCGTGTACCCGGCCCCGTTCACAAGCTTTAGCCCCTGGTGCGTGTTCTGGTTCACGACGACCGGCATGCCCGGCACGAAGAGGAAGACGGCCGGCACCGGGGTCGCGCTGTCGTCGCCCTGGCCTAGCATTAGCACCGCCTCCTCTTCCGTCGGCACGCCGTCCCTCCACTTATGCTCGGAGAGGAAGACGCGCGCCGCCGTCCGCCGCCTCTCCCGGAACGCGAGCGCCGCCTCTAGGTTGAGGTTCCAGCGGTTGCCGGTTGAGCGGCGTCACCACCGTCAGGCCCGTCTCCCACGGGATCCGCCTGCCCGGCCGGTAGCATCTCGAGTTGAGCAGCTCTAGGTCCGACCGGTCCTGCTCGCCCCGGCGGATCCGCCCGAGCAGCCGCCGCAGCTCCGGGTCGCCGGCGGCCCGCATCTGCTCGTCTAGCATGACGACCGTCGTGAAGCGCCGCCACAGCGCGTGCGCCTTGTCGTGCTGCCGCCGCTGCTCGGCCGCGAACGCCCCGTCCTCGTCCCACGCCACCGCCGCGCTCGGCAGCAGGATCGACCGTTCCTGCACCGGCCGGAACTGGTGGAAGTCGCCGCAGAGGATCACTACCGGGATGCCGCCGAAGTCCCGCGCCGACCCCCGCAGCCGGCAGAGCTGCTCGTTGGCGGCGTGCAGCGTCCGCGCCCCGAGCATGCTGACCTCGTCGATCACCAGCACCTCCTTCTCCTGCCAGTCCATCCGCGACCGGCCGTCGACGAAGCGCTCGCCCTGGCCCGCCAGCCGTACGCCGTCAATGTCCTCGTCGCCCTCCCGCCCGGCCGCCCTGGCCGACCGTAAGGCCGCAGGCCGAGTGCAGCGTGATGCCGTTGATCCGCGCTGCCGCCGTCCCCGACGTCGCCGTAACCAGTACCCGGCTCGATAGGTCCCTCCGGGCGAGCAGCTCGACGAGCGCCTCGATGACGCGCGACTTGCCGGTGCCGCCCTCGCCGCCGATGAATAGGCAGAGCTGGCCACCACCGTCGCCGCCTGCGTCGTCGCCCTGCCGGATTCGGTCGAGTTGCCGGCACACGATTAGGAGGGCGATGGCCTGCTTCGTTGAGCGTGAGCTGGCCCGCCAGCTCCTGCCGGCGGCGACGAACGAGCTCGACGGGCCGAGCCGCACGCGCATCCCCGCCGCCGTGCCTGCGTCTGCGTCGCCGTCGGCCGCCGTTACGTCGATGTCGTCCTCGCCGAAGCCCCCATCACCCCGCGAAGGCCGCGCCGCGGTCGGCCCCGACGCCCGCCGCCGCCCCGCCGCCCTGGATGCCCTGGATCGCCCGCTCCCGCTCCCGCGCCGCGCTCCTCTGCTGCGACTTGATGGCCCGCACCTCTTCTTGCCGCGGCAGTGCCGCCCCCGACAGCGCCGAGCCCGGTAGGTTCACCCGCCTGCCTGCCCTCTCGTCCGCCACCACCGTCGCCGCGAGCTCGGCCGCCGACCCGAGCGCCGACTGCTGGAACCGGCAGAGCTGCTGCGTCATCGCTAGCAGCTCTGTTGACTGCGCCGTGACTTGTCCCGCGCCGGCGGCGTTCCGGACGACGTCGATGAGCCGGGCCGCGTCGCCCGCCCCGCCGGCGCGGTATGCCTCCTCGCCCCCTTCGGCCGCCCCCCTGCCTTCGTCGTCGGCCTGCGGCGCCGTCATACCGCCCTCCTCGGCCGTGGCGGCCCACTGCTTGGCGTCGCGCTTCGCGTCCTCCGCCGACCGCCGGAGGAGCTGCACGTTGTCTGCGAGCCGCGCGACCCTCGGCGCCAGCGACTCCCGCGCCCGTGCCCAGATGTTGTTAATGTCGCCTGCCTCCTCGCCGAGGAAGGACTCCCACGGCACGAATAGGGCCAGGTGCTGCACCGCCGCCCTAGATGCTGTTAGCCGATGCCCCTAGCTGCTCTGCCTTCCTCTTAGGCGCCCCCCGTCTTATAGTACGCACCTCCGGTGGCACGACTCGTCGTCTTCCTCGCTGAACTCCTTGCTGAGGTATCCGTCGACGCATACAGTCGCCCCGCAACCCGGCCGCCTAAGCGCCTGCACCCAGCCCTTCCCCGACGCCCAGCTCTCCGCGAAGGGTACCTCACCCCAGCCCGCCATACCGTCGGCGCCGCTGCCGTTTTGCTTTAACCTTACAAGCGATGCGTAGTCATAAAGGCAGAGGCCCCGCAGGAGCTCGCCCGGTGCCGGTAGGCCTCGACGAGAGGGATCCTCAGGCCAGCCTCCTCGACGACGACCGTCTCGTCCGGCGCGTCGCCCGTCGCCTCGGCGCCGCTCGCCCGTCGGAGGTGCCGCCACCGGCGGAAGACGGCCCAGTAGAGCTGGTTTGCGTTTATATACGCCCACGCTGAGCCGCTGCTAAACTCCGCCGGGTACCCTAGGAGGTGCGCGATCACCTCGACCTGCGACAGCGGCCGCTCCGTAAAGACTCGATTCGCCGCCTTAAGCAGGAACGTTCTCGTCTTATTCCCCTACGGGTCCGCCGCCGTCGCTACCCCTTCGGCCCCGCCCTCCCGGCCGGCGTCGCGGTCGGCGCCACTTCTGTTGCCCTCTCCCGTCGGCTCTAGCACAGGAAGGAACTCGGCCGCGGCGGCCACACGCTTCCACACCGGGTCCTCTACCTTCGTCGCATAGTTAGTAATATAGTAGATTAGGGCCATGGTCTTGCGCTGCGTCGCGATGAACGAGATGTCGTGGTTGTGTCGTAGCCCCACTGCCATCGCCCTGTTCCACCGGTTCACCATGCTATGCGTCCGCCGGATCTCGAGCACCCCGTCCGCCGTCAGCGCCGTCCTCTCCACCAACCTCCACGGCGCCTTAAACCGGCAGAGGTCCCCTTCCGCGCCCCACGCCGAGCGAGTATTTTACGCAGGTCGCGCTATGCGTATGGATCTGCGTCGCGCCCGCGCAGAAGTTGGCCTCCTCGTCGAAGGTGTCCGTGAAGCGCGCGACGTCGTCGAGCCGCGACGATATGTCCGCCGTGGCCGACCGCTCTGCCTGCATGGCACAGTAACCTTCTGCGTCTAGCTCCTGCGGCCTCGGTTCAGCTTAGGCCCCTCAGCCTGACCCAGATAGGGGCATCGGGGTTTGTGTTAAGGCGGCCGCCTTACCTCAGAGAAGACGCTATCTACGTAGCGGACGATGCGCTCCCGGTACGCCGCCTGCTCCTCCGCGTCCGGGCCGGCGAGCGCGTCGCCAATGCCCGCGTTGCCCCTTAGCCAGAGGAGCCCGTGGATGTGGAGGGCGCCTCGCTCGTTGGTCTCTACCGCCCGTAGTATGCGCCGACGTGGCCGAACACCGACTCCTCCCGACGTTGACGTAGTGCTCGAAGAAGAGCGTCATCTCCCGGTGGAAGAAGACGGCCGAGCTCATCGGGTCCGATATGGCCAGCCGCGTCCGCTTATACGCGGTCCCTAGGTCACTTAGGAAGGCCTCGGCCTCGTCGGGTCGCGGCCGCGGTGCGCCGCTAGCCGTAACTTTACTAGGTTCGTAATGTCGTTCGGGTTCAGCGTGAACCAGATAGCCGGCACCCCGTACCTAACGATGAGGATAGTATCTTCTTCCGCATACTAAGGCGGCTCTCCTCGACATTGGCTGCCGGTAGCCGAACACGGAGAGGGACCGGAGGAGCTCTTTACCCCGTCGTCGCTAGTCTTACCTGTGGCCTCGAGCTCGGCCTGGCCGCCTCGAGCCTCTGCGCCGTTAACGACTTTAGTAGGCCCTCGACCCTTGCGAAGTTCTTCCTCGCTACGCCTAGCATGCTGGCCTGGCGGTTCTTAGACCGCACGCCCATGTTAAAGACAAGGAAGGCGAAGATAGGGTGCGTCGCGAACCGGCCGCCGTGACGCCGCAGCACGACGTCGGCCCATGCCTGGAGCTTCATGTTCCGCGTCGACATAAGGCCCTCTGCAACCCGCTCCGCCTGGGCGCCCTGGTTCCCGACGCTAGGCCCGCGCTCTCCCGCGGCGTCCTCGTCGGCGAGCCTCGGCCCGCCTAAGCCAAAGGGAACAGGGTCGGAAAGGCCTTTGCAAAGAAGGAGGCGTCCGCCGAGTCGGCGAAATCCTCGCCGCGTCGCACCTGTATGTACGGCTCGCCGTCGCCGCCGTCGCCCGCCGCCCTCTGGCCGCCGTCCCTACCCACGTCCTCGGCTGGCGCGCGCTCCTCGGGCCCGACCGCGTCGCGGGCGAAGCGAATCTTCTCGGCGTCGGCCACATCTGGCGCCCCATCTAACGGGAACATGCCGGAAGACGTTACCTCATTGATTACGTCCCCGTCCTCTTCGGGCCTAGCGCCGTCCCTGTCGTCGTCCTCGCACGTGAGCCCGACGTCGCGGCTCCCCTCGGCGGGGTCCTGGCCCTGCCTTAGCATCGCGAGGACCTCCTCGATCTCGGCCGCGCCTCCGTCGTCCATGGCCCGCTCCGACGGCGGCACCACCTGCGCCGTCTGCGTCCTCTCCCGCGCCGACGGCTCGTTTCGCTCCAGCCGCTCGCACACCACCGGCGGCACCCCGTGCGGCGGCGCCCCCCAGCTGGCTATCTCCGCCGCGTCGATCTCGACCTCGCCGTAGAGCGGGTTGTTCTCCTTGAGCCAGGCCAGCGCCCTCTCGACCGCCGACCGCCTTACCGACAGCAGGCCTGATAGGTCCCGCGGCCCGGGCCTCTCAGCGCCCTGCCACGAGACGTGGATCTCGTCCATGACCCGGACCAGCGGGTGCGGGAGCACCTGGCAGCCAGGCCCTGCACGTCGTTCGGGAACACCGTGATATGGCCCTTGACGTGCCTCGGGTACCTCACGCTCTGCCTCTGGCCGCCGGGGATGCTATACTTCGTCACGAAGCCGTAGCACGAGTTGAGCGAGATGAGCTTCTCCTCGAGCGGCGTGAGGTCCTTTAGCTCGTCGGGGTACGCGTGCTCGCAGCCGAGCCGCCCATGGAGGTGCATGGCCGGCGACGCCCCCTCACGCCCGGCCCATCGCGCGCACTCTGCGCAGACCGCCACCGGCCTGCCCTCCGGGAAGCAGGCTTGGCACCCGAACGGGGACCGCCGCCCCCGCAACACCGCTCCGCGACCACCCCTCCCACCCCCCACGCCATCTCCTCAGCTCCCCTTGGCCCGCTTCCGGTAGCATAGCGTGCAGGTCGCGATCGGCAGCGTGCCAGCGTCGTGGAACGCCCGGTAGAACTTCCGCACCGTCCTCACCTGCCTCTCGCGCGGCACCGGCGCACACCACGTCTGCTCGTTAGCCAGCCTCTCGCCCGCCTCGAACTCCTCGTCGAGGTGCCGCAGCGCGCTGGCTAGGTCCTCGGCCTGCAGCTCCCTTGGTCTCGGCACCCTTTCACCGACCCGGGCGCGTTTCCGCTCGGCCTGCCCACTACTAAGATGGCGTTTCCTCTTCTGCTCTTCCTCGCCTGCCGTCTTATCGCCGATCTACCTGCGTCCGGTTAGCTATCACCGCTACACGCCTTTACCTCGCTCTACGACCGTACCTGCCGAGGCGCTATCTCTGCCGCCAACAAGCAGCCCGGCTGCGGCCGGGTTGTGGCGGGGATCTCGGCCCTGCTGGCCGGCCGGGACTGGATGGCTCGCGGCGAGTGCTGGCTTCCGATCGAGACTACGGCCGAGCTAGTCCCGCTTGACGGCGGCGAAGGGCCGGCGGCCCTCCAAGTCGGTTGTGGCCGAATATCCCGCGGAACGTCCGAACTTCTCGTCGGCGGCGGCGAGGCCCGGCGGCCTCCACCGTCGGCAGAGGCCGGATTTCCCTCGGTGCGCGCTGGCTTTTCCTGAGGCCGAGACGGCGCTAGGCCCGCCTTGCGGCAGCCGGCGCCCTGCCGCCGTCGGTGTCGACAGAGCCTGGATATCCGCGGCGCGTCCGAACTTCTCGTCGGCGGCGAAGGGCCGGCGGCCCTCCATGTCGGCTGTGGCCGAATGTCCCGCGGAACGTCCGAACTTCTCGTCGGCGGCGGCGAAGGACCGGCGGCCTCTACTGTCGGCAGAGGCCGGATTTCTCTTGGTGCGCGCTGGCTTTTCCTGAGGCCGAGACGGCGCTGGGCACGCCTTGCGGCAGCCAGTGCCCTGCCGCCCTCGGTGTCGGCGGCAGCCAAGTTGCCGCCGCGCTTGGTGTCGGCCGAGGCTGGATATCCCGCGGCATGACTCGGCCTGCGCTGATCCTCCATCTCCCTAGTCCTGGCGGTCTTCCCGCCCTCGCCTCGGAGGCGCCTCCTTGACGCCTCTTCTTGCTCTCTCCGAGGGCGCCGCTAGCAAGTGCCGGCGCTGCTGTGGTCGGCTGGAACTCTGGTCCTGTGTACGGCGCTGCGCAGGCTTCTGGCGCCGGGCTTGCCCCGTCCCCGCTCGGACTGGTCCCTTCCGTTGGCTGGCTTCATTGCGACACCGGTCTACCAAAGCCCCACGGACGTCTTGTCTTCCTCTTTGCACCTGCCCTCTTTGGCCCTGCCTACTTATGGTGCCACTAGGCCCCTGGCGTAAATCCTCGTAAGTGTAATAACAGCGTATAAATCCTTGCCTCGATTATTCGCCCTGCACTTATCTTGCTGACTGGCACCCCTCTTGCGCATATAGGATCCTCTACAAAAGTCTATATATCTTACTCGTAGCTCTCTACTATATCTATATGCGTGCTGCTGCTCTTTGCATTATACCGGCGCCGCCTTTCTATTAAGCCCGCCCGCCATTGCCTGCTGCTATATGCGATAGGCTAGACGGCCTCGGCCGATCCTTATATGTACGTCGCCGCGACGGCTTCTTCTTGCCTATGCTTTGCATGCTACGCTTTTCCTTCTTGTCATCCAGCTCTTATCAGTCAAAGCTTCCGTATGCCCCTAGACACTTGCCCGCTGAAGTTTAAAACCATGTCTTACACGTGTTGCGAATAGGGCTGCCTGCTTCTCCTCGAATATAGCTTCGCGCGTCCTGCTTGTCTTAAAACTCTCAACATCTTACTAGACCGCCTTTTAAAGTTCTCCCTTCTCTTGCACTCTCCTCTATACGCATCTTATAACCCTCTTTTACAAAGGCTCCTTATATAACCTACCACTAACGCCATGTTGCGTCTTTGTTTAGAATCCTTTGACTTCTCTTACACACCATCGCCACTGGCCCTTCTCTTTACACTAAACTCGTAAGACGGTATATAGGTAGGAGCACTCCTGCCTATCTTTCTCGCCGCTTTTAGCTTTGCCCCAGCAACGTTGCTCTTTACTACACGGCCGAGCCATGTCTTCGTCTCCGTCGGCGGACAGCTCTGCCCGCACCTCCGCAAGCCCCTTGGCTCTAGCAAGGGCGCGGGCAGCGATATGTCCATGATGTTCTTCGCCCAGCCCGACTGCCCCGCGAGGTTCGCCCACCACGACGAGCACCGCATTAGGGGCCTCAACGCTGAGGCTATCGCCCGCGTCCTCCTGCCGGTGCCCTCGTGGCTGCTCGAGGCCGACTACGCACCCCTCCGGGCCGAGGGCGACGACCTGGGCCCCTCTCTCTTCTTTAGCCTAAACCTCTCTATCTACGGCCAGCCAATCGTCGACACGGACTGGTCCGAGCAATGGTTCTTTATGAGCGGCCGCGTTCACCCCTACGCCCTCGCCTGGGAGGTGGAGCGCCGCGACGGTCTTGAGGCCGGCCCAGACGATACCGTCCTCTACACGGTGCCCGCCCTTATCGTCCGCGACCAAGGCTACCAGCCGTGCGCCCCCCCTTCTTTTTTTTTTTTTGCCCCTTCACCGGCCGCCTCGCTGACTTCTCTCCCTAGCGTCCTCCCACGCTCCTTGGCCTCTGGCGGCCAGTTCCCGTCTACGCATCCTGTTGTCTCCTTCCATGGCGTCATCGCCGGGCCTGGCCTTGACCTCCTGCGTGGAGACTTCCTGCCAGGTCTCGGGCCCGACCAGCTCCGCTCCTGCGGCTTCGTCCGGCTCACTACCTACATCGCCCCTGGCCTGCCGGACCGGATTCCCTTTAAGGGCTACCACCCCTTCCAGGTCTTTGTTATCTTTCCCATCTATGCTAACCCTTGGGCCGTGCTATGCAAGAAAATTGCTGAAAGGCCTAACTCTTCCTTCCTGCCCGGCGTCCCTTTACCTGCACTGGAAAGGTCGTCGGCCTTCTCGACCACCGTCTTATGCTCTGCCCCGGGCTCAGAGCGCGATTACGTCTTTATCGTCGTCCCGGACAGCTGGAACTTTGTCGACAGGCCCTCGGCGGCCGCCTCCGCCTCGGCTTCCCCGCTACGCCCCTTAAACGTCAGACCCTATCCGCCTCCTCTACCTTTGATTCCGTCCGCGCCGCCTTGTACTCCGTTGCTGCGCCGGCCTCGGCTGCGTCGGCTCCCCTTCCTTGGCCTCGGCCCCGACCGCCCTCGACCCCGTCACACCACCGCCTAAGCGCTCCCACCCGGCCCTTGCCGATACGCCCATGAAGAGGGGCGCTTGCTGCAGCAGCAGAATTCGCCGCCTTCCTCGTCTTCGGACACCGTCAGCTCCGCCGCCCCTCCTCCTCTCCCCGCCGGCCGCTTCTTCGTCTCGACCGAGCGGCGTCCCGCCGTTCCGCTCCTGCAGCCAAGCCGGGTCTCCCTCTTGACTCTATTGTCGCGAGCACCTCCGACCCGCCCGCTCGACCTATCCGCTATCGCATGCAGAAATGAGCTGCCTACTATAAACCTATCGCTCTCTTACGCCTCTTGCCTTTACTAAAATAAACCGTTCTCCCTCTCGAGATGCTATTCCTAACGAAACTTATCGCTGCAAAATTACCATTACTCTACACATTACAACGTTTATCTCTTTTTGAAACAACAACTTTAGCTTGCGACCTATTTCTTACGATAGTGCCTGCCTCTATTTGTTCTCCGTGACCTTGTTTATGTCCTGCGCGTTATGCCTTGTCCCTTTACTTTCCTTCCCTCCTCTCCCTAGCTCCTAGCTTGCCTTTGGCTTGCATCCCTTCTTGTGCACCTTCCAGTCCTCCTTTTGGTGTTGCCTGCTGCAGTACGCCACCGTCAGGCATCGGCTGCACCTCCTCGCCCCGCCATCTCTCCACAAACCCGGCAGACCTTCCTCTGTGCTCTGCGCATCCTGCCCTTGCATTTGCGTCGCGCCCTTGTTTCCGCCCGCCTGCCCCGCCTCTGCCATCGTGTCCTGCATTTCCTGCCTCGTCCTAATTTCGCATCCTTCTTTGCCGCAGAACGACGACACGACCACGAGCACAAACGGCCTCTGCGTGTAGGTACGATATCGGGCTCTGTAGAATCTCCTTTGCGAGTCCGCCGCAGCTCTCGCAGCGCACCCCTGCTGCCTTCCGACACGCTGCCTCGTGCTCCCGTAGGATCGGCCTTATCCACTGTAGGAACAGTGCACTGGCTGCGTGGTTCGGCCTCGCCTGGCCTACCTGCGTCACGAGCGTCTTCGGGATGCTATGCTTGTACTTCAGCTCCGTGGCCCCGAATTCGCACCAGAACTCCACGGAAACGTTGCAAGTGGCCATGCTGTAGTTGTTTTCCTAACTGCTCGATCGGTAGCTAGGTAGACGCTTCTGCTCTCCTATTCGTGCCTTGGTGCCTCTCTTATACTCCCTTCTCTCTCTTACCCCGCAACCGTTATCATCGCTGTATTTGCCTTCTTGCTTTTTCTCCCTCTTCCCGCTGCGGGATGGTGCCCGAATGGCCGATTTATTTGCCTACCTTCTTGCATGCATTAGTTCCTGGCGCTACCGCCTGCTTGCGTTCTTTGCTCTCGCCCTCTGTCTTCGTCTTGTTTGTCTCAATCCTCAGTCTTCGTTCCTCAAGGCTTTTTGCGCAACCCATGAGGGGTTGCCTTACCTGTCGAACAAGAACGGCGTGTTGTCTAGCCGTCCTTTTTGCTAACTTGCCTTGAGGAACGAAAGGACTTCATTAGCGCGCGGGGAAAAAAGGCCCCAGACTGCTTCACCCCCACATCCTCCGCCTCTGATTGGCTGATTTATTTCCTCTTTCGGAATAAAAGATCCCGTGTGATTGGTCGCCGACCCTTCCGTCCCTCCCTCATCATTGGTCGCTGCCGCCTTCTCTTGCCCCTCTCATGCCTTGCCCTGTTTCCCCCCCGTTTATACTCCTGTTTACCCCTTGCCAATGCCAATGCCAACCTTTTTCCTTTCGTCCGCCGGTTTTCTTATTGTGTCTAAAACTTGCGTCTTTTGTCTTTGCCCTTTTCGTTCATGCCTTTCTAGCGGTTTCTTCCTTCAAGTCTAAAAGTCGCCCCTCGTTGATCGCTGCTGCCCAGTGCCCTTTTCTTCTTGCCCGCCGGCGCTCCTCCGTCTTCTCCCCTCGTCACCTCACCCTGACAACTCTCCTGACTCTTCAGCGTCGCCATCCGACCGACGCAAAGCTTCCTAGACAGTCCTCTCGCTTAGCACCTCCAGCCTGGCCTGCGCGGCGGTCATCTCTTCGGGGACTCGGTTGCCCACCAAGTCTCTCCCGCACCTTGGACACGAGCGTGATGCCGTCTAGCGTTCGACAGCGCGATAGCTGCACATATAAGCTGTACGGGTCGCATTGCGAGGGCACGGCCCTTCCATCGACTTTCGTCGTCCGTGTCCCCGCAGCTCCAGGGCCACGCGCTCTGGCGTTCTGCCCTGCACCTTGTAGTCCGTGCAGGCGAAGGCTGCTGCGCACGGCAATCCCTTCCGGCTGACGTCGTTCTGCTGCCACGGCCGCTTTCGTTGGCAGTGTATCCTGACGCTCATCGGCGTTAACAAGATCGTGCCCGGCGGCATCCCGACGAAGTGGAGGTCCTTTGTCGTCGCCGATTCCAGTAATATCCCCGCCGGCGGCCGAAGTGGATCGTCATGTCGGACGAGATTCGATGCCCTGGGGACGCCTTGTCGACAATGACCTCCACCGCCGAGTAGCCGGCGCCGTTCACCAGCTTCAGCCCCTGATGGGTGTTGTGGTTCACGACGACCGGCATCCCGGCCACGAACATGAAGACGGCCGGCACGGGGATCGCGCTATCGTCGCCTTGATTGAGTACCATGATCGCTTCTTCCTCGGTCGGCAGGCCCTCCTTCCACTTGTGCTCAGAGATGAAGATGCGCATCGTCGACCGCTGCTGGACCCGGAACGCCAAGCTTGCCTCCATGTTTAGGTTCCACCGATTCCTGTTCAGCGGCGTCACCACGGTGATGCCAGTCTCCCAAGGGATCCGCCTGCCCTCGCGGTAGCACCTTGAGTTGAGGAGGTCCAGATCCGTGCGGTCCTGCACACCCTGCCGGATCCGCTTCAGCAGCCCCTGCAATTCCGGATCACCGGCGGCGCGCATTTGCTCGTTCAACATGACGACCGTCGTGAATCTCTTCCACAGCGCGTGCGCTTTGTCGTGCTGGTGCCGCTGCTCGGCCTTGAACGAGTTGTCTACGTCCCACGAGATGGCCGCGCTCGGCAGGACGATCGACCTCTCTTGGACCGGCCGGAACTGCTGAAAGTCTCCGCAGAAGAGGACGATGGGGATCCCCGAAATCTTTCTGCGATCCGCGAAGCCGACAGAGTCGCTCGTTTATGGCGTGCAGCGTCCGCGCTCCGAGCATGCTCACCTCGTCGATGACAAGCACGTCCTTCTCCTGCCAGTCCATCCGAGACTGGCCGTGGATGAACCGCTCCGCCCGTTTTGTCAGCCGCACCCCGTCAAGGTCCTTGGCTGTGTTCGCGCCGCCCGCCCCTTGGTCTTTAGTGAACCCGCAGGCGGGTGGATCGTGATGCCGTTGATCTGCGCCGCGGCAGTCCCTGACGTCGCCGTGATCAGCAGACGATTCGAAAGGCTCTTCCCACTGAACAGCTCGACGAGTGCCCCAATGATCCGCGACTTGCCGGTGCCCCCCTCGCCGCCGACGAACTGGCAGAGCTGGCCGGCATCGCCCTATTCGTTTGTCGCATCAAATCGAGCTGGCGGCATATTATTAGGAAAGCGATCGACTGCCTCTTGTTCAGCGTTAGCCGTGTTGACAACTCCTTGCCCGCCGCGAAGAAGGAGGTCGATGGGCCAAGCTGGACGCGCATTCCCGCTTCTGCGTCGCTAGCCGTCTCGTCGGAGTCGGCTGTCGTCATTTCGACGTCGTCCTCCCGAAGCCGGTCATCACCCTCCGCAACGCAGCTCGGCGATCGCTTTCCCGGACTGCGATTGTGGTTTGTACGCCTTGGATCATTCTCTCCTTTCCTCGACGCACTTATCTGCTGCGACTTGATAGCCTTGACCTGATCCTGCGGCGGTAGTGCGGCCCCGGAAAATACCCGCCCTGGCATGCTTATGCACCTCAACCCTTGTTCGGGAATCGCGATGGCCTCGAGCTCGGCCGTTGAGCAGAGCGCCGATTGCTGGAATCGACAGAGCTGCCGCATCATTGCCATGAGCTCCGGCGACTTGGCCGTCACCTGATTCGTGCCCACTGCGCCTCGGACGACGTCGATCAGGCGCGTTGCGTCTCCGATGTTGTTGGACCGATACGTCGCTGCAAATTCTGCGCCCGCCTCGCCTGTCTCGCCCTCCTCGACGTGGGCGACCGTGGAATCGCCATCGCCGGATGAGGCCGCCCATTGCTTGGCGTCGCGCTTTGCGTCTTCGGCTGATCGTCGAAGCAGCTGCACGTTGTCGACGAGACATGATATTCTCGGGGCCAGCGCCTCTCGCGCCCGCTCCCAGATGCTATTGATCTCACCTGTTTCTTCGCACAGAAAGGACTCCCACGGCACAAATAGCGCAAGATGCTGCACGGCTGCCCTTTAAGGGGGAGGGGGGGAGGTTAGCCACTCTGATGATGCCTGCCGGCAGGGCGGTTGCCATACACACCTCCGGTGGCACGACTCCTCGTCGTCGTTGTGGCCGAAGTCCTTGCTCAGGTAGCCATCGAGGCAGACGGTAGCATGCTTGCCCGGCCGCCTGAGCACCTGGACCCAGCGTCTCCCTGGCGCCCATCCATCCTCGAAGGGCACCTCCCCCCAGGCCGCACAGCTCTCATCCTTACTGGTGCGTTTTAGTCTAACGAGCGATATGTAGTCGTATAAGCATAGCCCTCGCAGGAGCTCTCCCGGTGCTGGTACGCCTCAACGTGGGAGATCCTCAGGCCTGCTTCTTCGACAACGACCGACTCATCCAGAGTATCATCTATGGCCGCCGCGCCACTTGCTCGTCGGAGATACGGCCACCGTCGAAAGACTTCCCAGTACAGCAGAGATGTGTTCAGGTACGCCCAGGCGCTGCTGTTGGTGAACTCGGCCGGATATCCAAGAAGATGAGCGACGACCTCGACCTGAGATAGCGGACGCTCCGTGAACACACGATTCGCCACCTCATCAAGAACTGTCGCGTCCTGTTCCCTTGGCGGCGTCATCGCCAACAGCACCTCCACCGTCGTCCTGTCCTCCGTTGGCCGTGCCGTCACCCGTTGAGGCGGCCAGGAGATCGGCCGCGGCCGCCACACGCTTCCACACCGGGTCCTCCACCTTCGTCGCGTAGTTCGTGACATAATACATAAGGGCCATGGTCTTGCGCTGCGTCGCAATGAAGGAAATGTCGTGGTTGTGCCGGAGCCCAACAGCGATAGCCTTGTTCCATCGATTGACCATGCTGTGAGTCCTCCGGATCTGCAACACCCCGTCTGCCGTGATGGCGGTCTTGTCGACCAACCTCCATGGAGACTTAAACCGGCATAGATTCCTTCCGCGCTCCTTTGCCCAAGGAATACTTGACACAGGTCGGGCTATGCGTGTGAACCTGTGTAGCGCCGGCACAGAAGTTGGCCTCCTGGTCAAATGCGGCCGAAAACTGCTCGGTGTTGTCCAGCAGGGAGGAAATATCGGACGTCACAGATCGCCCCGCTTGCACGGCGCAGAACCCTTCCTGATCCAGATCCTATCTTGCACGTCAGCCTGGCCCCGTTTGTCCATCGGACGAGCAATTCAGGTTCTCAGTGACACGTCTTAGCTATTCTTACCTCGGAGAAGACACTATCGACGTATCGTATGATTCGCTCGCGATACGCCGCCTGATCCTCCCGTGGATGTCGGCAAGCATCGAGCTGAGATGCGCGTTTCCATGCAACCAGAGCAAGCCGTGAACATGAAGCGCCCTCGTTCGTTGGTCTCCACAGCGCCATAGTACTTGCCGATGCGCCCGAATACCGACTCTTCTCCGACCTTCACGTAATGATCGAAGAACAGCTTCATCTCCCGGTGGAAGAATACGGCGGCGCTCATCGGATCGGACATGGCCAGCCTTGTCCGCTTGTACGCACTCCCAAGGCCTTCTAGGAACTCCTCGGCCGCGCCGGGATCGCGTGTCCGATATGCCGCCAGTCGCAGCTTCACCGGGTTCGTAATGTCGTTTGGGTTGATGGTGAACCAGATGGCCGGAACGCCGTAGCCAACGATGAGCGACTGGATTTTCCGCCGCATATTGAGCCGAACTCTCTCGACATGGGTTGCCGGTGGCCGTACAGCGAGAGGCTCCTGAGAAGCTCCTTCACGCCCTCATCGGTCGTCTTGCCCGAGCTCTCCAACTCGACCCTCGCCGCCGCTAACCTTTGCGCGGTCATCGAGCGGGCAACGCGCTCGACCTTGCCGAAGTCCTTCCTCGCCACACTCAGCATGCTGACGCGGCGGTTCCTCGACCGCACCCCCATGTTGAAGACGAGAAATGCAAATATGTGGTGCAACGCAAACCGGCCACCATGGCGCCGGAGCACGATGTCGGCCCAGATCCGGAGGTTCAAGCTTCGGGAGGATACGATGTCTCCCGCTGCCGCCCCTGCCTCAACAGCTCTACCGGTGCCTCGCAAGTTGGTAAGGGCCTTCCCGCCTCGGCTATGGCCTCTTCGGCCAGCCTTGGTCCCCCAACGCCAAATGGGAACAGGGTCGGGAACGTTCTGGCGAAGAAGGACGTCTCAAAGGAGTCGGCAAACTCATCCCCCCGCGAGACTCGAATGTATGGCTCACTGCCATCGTCGCCACGCCCTCGACCCCCCCCCACCGAGGATCCGACCCACGTTCTCGGGCCCGCGCGGCCGTCGTCGGCACCTGCGCCAACAGCGTCACAGGCAAACCGCAGCTTCTCGACATCCGCCACGTCTGGCGGTCCGTCCAGCCCAAACATGCCGGAAGACGTCACCTCGTTGATTGGTCGAACGTTCTGATCGGGGCTAGCACCAACTCCATCACGACCCGCGCCTTCTTCGTTGGGCCCGTGCCCTTCAGCCTCGCCTCCCGTTTCCTGCCTTTGCTTGAGCAGAGCGAAGAGTTCCTCGATCTCCACCGACCCCTCGTCGTCCATGGCGCGCTCCGTGGGCGGCACAACGTGCGCCGTCCGCGTTTTCTCCCATGCGGACGGCTCGTTCCGCTCCATGCGATCATACACCAAGGCCGGCACCCCGTCTATCGGGTCTCCCAACTCTCCATCTCCGCCACGTCGATCTCGATCTCGGCGTAGTGGGGGTTGCTCCTCTTCAGCCAAACAAGAGCCCTCTCGACGACCCGCCGCCTCACCGACAAGAGACTCGACAGGTCGCTCGGTGCCGGCTTCTCCACGCCCTGCCACGAAACGTGGATCTCGTCCAGTGCTTGCAAAGGGGTGCGGGAGCACCTGGTCGCCAGCTCCTGCACGTTGTTGGGAAACACTGTGATGTGGCCCTTGACGTGCCTCGGATACCTCACGGCCTGCCTCTGCCCGCCCGGAATGCTATATCTCGTGACAAACCCATAGCAGGAGTTGAGCGAGACGAGCTTCTCTTCGACCAGCGTGAGTCCCTTGAGCTCGTCAGGAACATGTGCTCACAGCCAAGGCGAGTGTGAAGATGGACCGCCGGCGACAGACTCCCGCGCGCCAGGCATCGGGCACACTCCGCACACACCGACACGGGCTCGCCTTCGGGAAAGCAGCTCCGGCATGAAAATGGTGAGCGGCCGCCCTCTGGCACGCAGCTTGACAGCCATTGATCCCATCTGATCTCCTCAGCTCTTTTCTCGTACGCTTGCGGTAGCACATCATGCAGGTCCGTATCGGCAACGTGCTCGCATCGTGGAACGCCTGATAAAAATCCGCACCGTCGAAACCTTCCTGTCGTGCGGTATTGGCGTACACCACGTCTGATCGTTAGACAGCCTCTCCTTCATGGCGAAGTCTTCCTCCAAAAACGCAGCACACTCGCCAGGTCTTCGGCCCGCAGCTCCCGACTCCTCTGCCTTCCGATTCCTCCGAATCTGTTTTCTCGGGCGCTCGTCCGGACCAGGAAGACGTTTTCTCTTCTCCCGCCTCCGGGGCCGCCTCCGGGCCGCCTCCGATCCATGATTTCTTCTCTCCGTGGCTGATTCGCTTCTTCGCAAGCCGTCGGATGCGGCAGCTTTGGCGACGACTGCCCGACTACGTGCGCATCCCCTGACACGCCATCCGGCCCTTTGCACTGGACAGGCACCGGGCCGTGCTGGCGAACGTTTTCCACGCCGAACCTTGACCTCAGTCCTTGCCCTTTCCAGCACTCTCCTCGTTCTTGCTGCCGATCAAACTGCACGGGCTCCCCAGCCGCCACCCGCGATGAGCCGCCCACCTCCCTTTGCTGCAGCCTCCGCCCGCTCAGCGAAGCGTCCGCTGGCTCTGCCGCGGCGTCGCCCACCCCCACAGGAGACGGCCCCGGATGCTGCGCCGTACCTGCTGCGTTGGAGACACCCCTGCGGCCTGGTACTCCCTTTACCCGCCAACTCCGTCCCCGACGGCGCTTGGGCAAACCAGACGCAATCGCTGCTGCTAATTGCCCGTTTTCTCTTAAGTTGTCGAATACCGGTTCCCTAGGCTGGATGGATCGAAGCTTCGGTACCTCCTTCGAATGAACACTCGGGACATCGCCCGCCGCCGCCGTAACACGTTGCTCCTCATCTTCAGGATCTCCTCCTGAGGCAGAAAGTGCCGATGAGGAGCGGACGATCAGAGTCCGCTACCCCATATCTCCACGTTCCCTAGGCAACAGGGGCCTCCGAAGCTGACCCGGTGACTGATGTTGCGCGGAACTTCCGCTGCTAACCATATTATGGAACTTCCGTGCTCTGTTTGACCGCAAACCGCCTCGCGGCGGTCTTCTCGGCAACGACCTCGCAATTGCTTCTGCGTGCTGTCTCCATGCGGTGTCTTCAACCACAGGTTTCCTAGGCTGAATCGGCCGGAACGTTGATGCCGCATTCGCCCGTGATTCGTATCTTCGTAACCGTCCCAGGCTCTCCCCGTGCTCTGCGGCCCTCTCAGAAGCTGCCACCACATCTACACCGGCTCCTGTCGCACCATCTCCGAGCCCCGAACCCGACCCGCTCACGTTCTCACCTCTTCTCCATCCCCGACTGACAACGAACAGGCTTCAGGGTGAGCAACCGCCTCGCTTAACTTCACTGCAGGACTGTCCGCCATGCTGCTGCCTCCTCGACGTCGACTGCCGTAAATTGGCAACAGGCTATAAAGCTTTGGCTCCGGAGCACCTCCACTTGGACAGTCTCGCTTGTTGACGACGCTACTTCTCCCGAATGGGAAGCTCCCTAGCCATCACTTCCCTCATGGCCGTGGCGTTTCTTCCCTTATAGCTTCCCTATAAAATGCTTCCCTATGGTACCGAGGCGATGCAATACTACCCCTCTATATTCCCCCGTTACCATGCCTATCTATGTGCGTCCACCGTCCCGGCCTCGCCTGGTCTCCACGTGCGACCTGCTACCCCGGCTTTGCCAAAAGCGACCCTTCCATCGCCGTGCTCTCTTTTGCGCACTCCAGCGAATCCCTGGCCACTGCCGACCTCCGGCACATGGAGATGGCCGCGACAACCGCCTGCCGCACACTTCAAACCATACTCTTCAGCCCTTCCAACACCATCCTACCAACCTTGCGCATCAGTTCACCATCAATACCCGCCAATCCGCCTTGTCGAGCAACAGCCACAAGGCTGCCGGCGATAACATGTCCATGACGTCCCTCATGCAGCCGGACTACCCTTCTAGATTTGCTCCCTCGCCAGCACCAATGTCGCATCAACGGCCTTAATGCTAAAGCGATAGCCAGGACCCCTGCCTGTCCTCTTGTAGTCGCTAGCCACCGGAGTCTCGACTTGCAAACCCTCTTGGAAAGTTCTCGTGACCAACTCGCATCCTCCTCCTCAGGTCGACCCATATATCCGACTTCACCGTGTCCCAATAGTAGACTCGACACGGTCGGCACCCGCCTCGCTCAGCCGCACGCAATGCCCATCCAACTACCGACGACCGTCAAAGGGAGTCCTGCAATACTACCATAACCTCTTTCTTTCCTTCACTCTCATTCGGTATTGCCCCCTTTGCTATCTACTCCATGCAACGATGACACCGAAGGGGACTACTGGACTTTCTTTCTCCGCAGTCTTACCCACACTAACCTTACCGTTCGCCGACCTCCAACTTCTCGCAACATAGCCATCACCCCTACTCAACTTCCAACCCCCGGCTCCCTACTTCACTCACGACCACAGAACCAGATGGTCGAGACTGCTCGAGAACCTCGCCAGCTCATTCCCGCATACCCCCGCTTCTGATCTATCACCTAGGTAGCATTCACTGACTCTCAAGTCTCCCCGACCCGAGCCACGAGCCCTCTTTCGAGCAGCAAGAAAACCTGCTTTATAGGATGCCTACCTCTACTCTGCCTAACCCTCCTTTACACTTCCACGGTGACCACATCTGCCATGTTCTCACGATGTCGGCCTCCCAGCTCAACGTCGATACCTCGTCCTCCCCGCGGCAACCTCTTGACAGCCAGAAAATGCTGGCGCCGACATGTCCATGATGGCCTTTGTCCAGCCCGGCTGCCCGTCTAGGTTCGCCTACCAGAATGAGCATCGTGTCAAAGGGCTCAACGCAGAAACCCTAGCGAGGTCTTCCTTCCAACGCCCTCATGGCTGTCGACTCCAGAGTATGCAGCAATCCGGTCAGATCCTGACAATCCATCGACCTGCATCTTCTTGAGCCTTAATATTTCCATATACAACCAACAGATAATCCCCTCGGAATGGACCGAGCAGTGGTTCTTTATGGTCGGCCGTGTTCATCCCTTTGCCCTGACGTGGGAAATCGAGCGACGTGATAGCTTCGAGTCGGAGGATGACAACATTACAGAATACACCATCCCGGCTCTCATCGTCCGCGACCACAGCTACCAGCCGTAGGTGTATGCTCCAGACCTCCGTCACCACTACCATCTCTGACGATGGCCACAGAGTCATCCCTCGCACCCTCGGCTCGGCGGATGCCTTCCCAGCGATACAACCAATTGTCTCCTTCACGGGACCTGTCATCGGTTCCGGCCGCGACCTTCTGCATGGAAACTCGGCTGCGGCCCTTGACGACACCCAGCTGAGCTGTTGCGGCTTTGTCCAGCTCTCGACCTTTATCTGTCCTGGGATTCCGGGCAAAACACCCTTCAAGGGCTTTCATCCCTTTCAACTTTTCGTCATCTTCCCATTCACGCCAATCCTTGGACCTCCTATGCAAGAAGATGACCGAGAGGCGCGATAGCCAGTTCCAGCCGAACGCTCTCCTCACCTGCACGGGCAAAATCGCCGGCTTACTCGATCACCAGATCATGACACATGCCCCGGCCTTCGAGCAAGACTATATCTTCATCGTCGTCCCCGATACATGGACTTTCCTTGACAGGGCCATGTCCAACCAGGCTTCTGCGACACAGCTACTGCCGACGACACCCAGGGCTCAGTCGGCAACCCTCGGACTATAGCGATGCGTTGGCCAGGTTTACCTCTACCAAAAACGCAATGCCGCCCCAAGCGGCGCCTCCCCACGCCGCCTGCATCTAGGTCAGTCGATCCTTATGATGACATCAAAGCGGTCATTGCCCGATCCCGACCAAACCCCAACCAAGAGACCGCGACTTTCTCCAGAAATTTCCACCATAGTCGCCGCCTGTGATAGTCGAGGCCCCGCCAAATCCGACACTTCCTCCCTTCTGTCCCACGAAGACCCCGGAGACTCAGAGACGGACACCGAGCCAGTCAATCACCCAGCCACATCCGCCTCTGGCCCTATCAGACCTCCGGCGTCAATCTCTTCCCGACCCCACCGCGCCCGACATCCGCCCAAGAATATTCTGTAAAGCAACGAACGAAACAACACAACATGACAAGGAACATGTTTCATCATCCTCAAACTCAAGTGCGAAAGGCCCTAATGGGATATTTCCTTCTCCTCTTGCTCTCCTTTTCACAAAGACAATCCAGTCAAAACTTCTCAATATACTCCTTATTCTGTTTATATCCACCACTTATAGCACCTGTAAATCCTCAGAGCCTTCCACTCGCCCACACATGCATTACCCACCCACAACTCTCTTCACCCCTGCCGCCTCTCCACGCCCTTTGCGCCTTTGCAAAGCAAAATCTCCTTGCAGCGGCCTAGGCTGCCTCTCTGACGCTCTGTCTCGATTTCACTCACGATAATGCTCTACGTCTCTCACCGGATCTCCATCTCATATCTCATATCTCACTCTTCTTCCTGTCTTCCTCTCACTTCCCCTGTCTCCTATCTCCTGTCGCCAACTCTCTCCTCTCCCCGACTTTCTCCTGTCGCCATCGCCAACTTTCGTTCCGAAAGGCCTCTTTGCGCGAGCCGCGGCTGGCGAGCCTTCCCCTCGTTATTCAGCCCGAAGGGCGTTCTACTCAGTCAGAAAGATTCGAGCATAAAACCTCCTCTGATTGGCTAATTGGCCTGGCCTGTGCTCAACTCGTGCGCGGATTGGTCGACCGATAACGCCACCAAATGAAGGCCCGCAAAAATTACCCCTGAGCGTTGACTAGGTAACTAGCCAGCCTGGCAAGCTCTCCAAGAGCTTTCTTTCAGTTCTTCCATTCTTCGGCACTCTTCACACTAACTAACCTACATGGCGGCTGCTTCCCTGTTCTGCCCAATATATCAAACTCATCAGGTTACTAACGGTACATAGGTTCACATATTACCTCGGCAGCCGGCCCACCTCCCAATATTCTTCGGTAATTCTGCCTCATCTAGCAGTCTGGTGGGTAAGAGGTGGATACATACATATACGGCCAGATGGAGGACGACATACCCCAGGCAGTTCAATTGCCATACCTGCAAGCAAGACCTGCCCGAAGTCGAATTTCGAAGCGTCAAGGACCCTACGAAGTTTACAAGAGACTGTGCTAGCTGTAGGGCACGCCGAAAGGAACGGGTTACCGAATCTCGAGCCGCCGTTGCCGCAATGCGGAATTTCGCTTTGAGGCTATCGCCACGCAGAGCCACGAAACGGACCGATTCTCTAGCTAACCTGACGCCTTCAAGGCGGACTGCGCCAACGCCTGCCTGTGTGCAAGCCTTACGACCCCTGCCACATCAACTTTATGCCGTGCCTGGCACCCGCACTCCAGGGACTGCCTAGACCTCTGCCGAGGCCATCTACCTCAAGCGCGGTAGAGGACCTTCCACCCCTCCTACCTTTGGCCTGCCAACAGTAGTTCTGGGCACGCCGATTCCACAAACGCCAATTCCTCAAGGCACTCTTCAATCGGCTTCTGTTGTGCAAGGCACGCCTATACCACAGGAATCTCTTCCCCCGCTTCGTACCCCTCCTTCATTACTGCCACAGAGTCATCGCCGCGGCCGCTATACACGTCGAGTCAACATTAACCCCCGGCCACGGCCACAGCCTGAAGAGCGACAGTTCGATCAGATAGTTGATCCGCCTTTTACAGGGACCTTGACTTACCTGCCCTTAGTGAGGGGGATCAAGCCCTTGTGCGCGAGTTCTATACTGCTGTGAATGACGACAAGATGCATAGTTGCATTCGCTGCCAGGAGCGTTGGTTCGATATGAAGCGAAATAGCTTGAAAATCTGCAGTCGCTGCATTGGTCGAGACAGGAAGAAAGCCCCTAACGAACCGTACTTCTTTAGCGCTGCGAATCACCTTGACTTTGGGAAGTCCCCGCCGATCTACCTGATCTAACGATGGTCGAGGAGATGCTCATTGCTAGAGTTCACGTACACGTGAAAGTCCTGCAGGTGCGTGGCGCTCAGTATAAATATCGCGGTCACGTTGTCCACTTCCTTCGCAATGTTGGCAGGCTTTTTGAAGAGCTCCCAGTCCTACCTGAAGAGCTAGATATCATCCTCCTGCGGCCTCCTAATATAGAGGGCGACCCTCGCTTCCGGCAACAGTTTGCTCGCGATTTCCGGGTACGTCGCTCATGCCTGTCGGCCTGGCTGCATTACCTACAGCGTCACCACCCGGGCTATCGCGATATTGTTGTGAGCCAGAATCGCCTGCAACGGATTCCTCTTGATGGCAGCATAGTTGCTTCCATTGCCAGCCAAGTGGCTGACATACCTGACGGCGAAGTCCCCCAGGGCCCCGTTGAGGAGGTTGTGGAAGAGGACCCAAGCGATGCCGATGCATCAGCGATCCCGAATTTGTGTCACGGCGAGCGAAAGGAGACTGCAGACAAAGCTAGCAAGATACTCTGTAACGAAAGAATACTAAGATGAAGAGGAAAGAAAACCACATAACTCCTAACGCCGTGACCTCCTCATATCCTCCCTGTCGCTTCGGACCTGGATGACGGGGCTGCCCGTACCTACCGTCGGAGCTGCCCGTGCCCGGAGCTGCCCGTGCCCGGAGCTGCCCGTCCGCGGGTGCCGTGCCCGTCCGCGGTTTCCGTAGTAGTCCCCAGGTGTGTCACGGTAACCCAGGGGTCCCAGGTAGGGCCCTGACACTACCCCCTCCTTCCGGAGAGCTCGCCCCGAGCTCTGACCAATGCCGTAATGCCAATACCCAGAGACATACCTACTTCGTTACCCGCCGTCGCCTCATTTTTGTGTTGTCTTGCCGTTGAGTCGGGAGGTCGTCATCTGGTGTGTCTAGGGCGACTTGGTCCGTCGCCGCTGCTTGATCCATGCAGCTAAGCGGCCCGGAGGGCCAGGCTTATCGGGGTGGGCGTTGTGGAAGTGTTGTAGGGCTAGCGGAGCGTTTTGAAGTTACTCGCTAGATACCAATCTGGGTCCGGGTCCCAACCCTTCCAACTAACCTGGTATTGCAGCTTCCCCTGGCAATCCTGGATGCAAGGACTTGGTCGATCTCCCACTCGGATTCCCCTGTATGACTACCGGCGGGGCGGTTCGTAGGTCTGTCCTGGTACCGGATCCGAGGGCGCTTTAAGTAGTCGGCTAGCGTTAATAACCCGGTGGATTTTCATCGTTGGTGGTAGGTCCAATTCGAAAGCGTTTGGCCCCTTAGCCGATAAGACCCGAAACGGGCCTAGGTAGGGTTGATCCAAGCCGTCACTCGGGCGTCCCGTTGACCAGTGTCCCTTTTTCAGGTATACCAGGTCGCCTACCTCCCAGTCGACCTCCCTACGGCGTTTATCCGCCTGCCGCTTGTATTCCGCCTGCTTGGTGAGTAGGGTTTCCCTCGCCCACCGGACCCCCTCGGCGGCCCGGGAGGCGAACTGCTGCGCCGCTGTTCGCCCTAGCTGCTCTCTGGGGGGGGCCGTCGCTGTGGGTGGCGCCACGGACCAGTCGAACGACATTCGGGGTAAGTATCCCATCTCAAGCTCCGCAGGTGCTAGACCGATGCTCTCGTGTGGGTGGGTTGAGTGTGCGAAATCCAAGCAGGGGAGCATTTCGGACCAGTTATCCTGGTAGTAGTCTAGATAGGGACGGAGCTTTGTCTGTAGGAACTGGTTTATTATCTCGGTCTGACCGTCCGTCTGAGGATGTTCGGCCGTAGATAGCTTCATCTTCGTCCCCACGAGGCGACAAAGTTCGTTCCAAAAGCTCGAAATAAACTGCGGCCCGCGATCTGACGTAATGGTCTCCGGTGCGCCGTAGGTCCTCCAGATATGCTCGTAGAAAAGCCAGGCCATATCCTGCGCGGTACAGGTCGTATATGTCGGTAGGGAGAACGTCCTCTTGCTCAACCGACAGACCGTAACGAAGACCGCCGTATACCCTTCTTGTCTCGTGGCATTGTCTTAAAGTCCATAGAGATGTGCTGCCAGGGGCGCTCCGGAATTGGCAGTGGCTGGAGTAGTCCTGCTGGTCGGAGGCGGGAGTCTTGGGACCGCTTGCAGTCCGCGCAGTTCGCGCAGTAACGGTCAATAAAACCTCCTATCCCGAGCCAGTAGTACCGTCTCGTTAAGATCTTCCTCATCTTATTCCGGCCGGGATGTGCCTGACTTCGCGGACGGTGCGCCTCGTGACAAAGGGCAGTCCGTAGGTTCGCCTCGTCGGGGACGACTAGTCGTCCATCGTAACAGAGGAGGCCACTCTGGACTTGGAACCGGGAGTCTGGTATCTCTGCTTGCTCCCTTTCGGAGCGTAGCGAGGGTGAAGCCCGGTTTGCCTGGAGGATCGCTTCGATAAGCTCGAATCCTTCCAGTAGGCACCCATCTCTAGAGTTTGGGGTCTCGGCTTGTCTTGCGGAACCGGGGGTATATATGGCAATAGTAGGGTCGTCTCCGCCTGCGGCGCCTGCGGCTATAGCAGCCCCTCCCGTCGTGCCCCCTGCAAACTGAGTTGCTGGGATTAGGATCTGCGAGCGGTTCAACTCCTTGAGCGCCTTCTGTAACTGCACGTCCTGGGCCTTGCGGGAAAGAGCGTCGGCGACGACGTTTTGCTTGCCCGGGCGATAGTGGATTTCGAATCCGACCATAGCAAGGGTCTCGATCCATCGAGCTTGCCGTGCGTTTAGCATCCTCTTTGTAGCGAAGTACTGGAGGGCTTGGTGGTCGGTGAAGATCTTGATGACTCCGGGAGCGACTAGGGATACAAGGGGCATCCATTCCTTCAGGCACACGATAATAGCCAGGAGCTCCTTATCGTGTATCTCATAGTTACACTCCGCTGCGTTCATCGTTTTCGTAAGGAACGAGACCGGGTGCCATTGTCCATCGTCCGCTAGTTGTGAGAGCACGCCCGCGATAACCCCATCCGACGCGTCAGTCTCTAGCTTCGTCTCGCGGTCCTCTATGAAGTGGACGAGGACTGGCGCGGTAGTTAGAGCTGTCTTTAGGGTCTCGAAGGCCTCAAGGCACCGGTCGTCGAAATCCCACCTACTCTCCCTGTCAAGCGGTTTAGGGTCGGCAGATTCTACCGTAGTTACGGATAAACCGACGGTAGAAGTTGCAGAATCCGAGGAAGGACTGCAGCTCTTTTTTGCATCGTGGGGTCTGCCAGGTCAGGATAGCCGAGACTTTCCTAGGGTCGACGGAGATACCATCCGTACTAATAATAAACCCAAGGAAATCCGTCTTTGTGACACCGAATTCGCATTTCTTGATGTCTACTTGAAGACCCGCTTCCCGAAGTCGCTCTAGAACGAGCCGTACGTTTCGCATATGTTCCTTCTTATCTTCGGAGAACACGAGGATATCATCGAGGTAGGCCGTACAGAAAGAGTCGAGGTAGTCCCAAAGGGTCGTGTTAATAAACCGTTGGAACGTACTAGGCCCGTTGCATAACCCGAAGGAAGGACCTTGTAGTGGAACTGGCCGTAACGCGTGCGGAAGGCGGTTAGTTCGACTGAATCCGGTTCGAGCCGGATCCGGTGGAACGCCTGCCTAATATCTAGCTTCGTAAATATCTTCGCCTTCGCAATGCGGTCTAGGGTCTCGCTAATAAGAGGGATAGGGTACCGATCCTTCTTAGTTAGCTGATTGAGTTCCCGGAAATCTACGCAAAACGCAGCTTGCCATCCTTCTTTTTGCAAAACAGACAGGGATCCGAACTGTGCGCTGCTTGGCTCAATGAAGCCCTTCTGGAGACTATCCTGTAAATACTCCTTCATAGTCTCCAGCTGTTCGCGGTTAAGGCTGTACAATGGGTGCGTTCGTAACGCAGCAGGCCCTGTTAGTTCGATCTTATGGTCTACCCCTGGGCGGGACGGAGGCATCCTATTGCTGTCCTCGCGGGAGAACACGTCGGCTAGGTCTGCGAGCTCTGGAGGTAGCTTTTCTGCGAGAAACGGTCGTCCTCGTCCTGTTGGTTATCCTGCTCGCCCCTTTCCCCGAGCGCCTTATCGATCATGTGAAGGTTGAGGAAAGTCACATCTTCGTAGGCATGCCGATGGTCCTTCCTGCGACGGATACCTGCGTGGAATGCTGGTGCCGAAATCATCAGTATATCGAGATCCTGCGCCTCCGTTGGTACCGTGGCCTGATATCCTTCTGGCAGGGTCTCTCCACTCGATGCCCGCCAGTGCTCGGTTCATCTTCCCAGGTCATCCCCTCGATGAGTAGAGTACCGTGGACGATGTTGCCGTGGGCCGATGGTGCTCGTGGCCCTGTTGGTTCCTGTATCGCGGAGAGATCTGGATGATATGGGCCGCGCCGTCTTCTTCCTGGTCCTGTCTTTCTGCTTCTTCCCAAAGGTGGTCTCGCCGCTCTACGTCGGCCTGAACTCGTAGGGAAACTGGCTTCGGTACATAAGACGAGAAGCCTTAAGTGCAATATCCGGGATCCAGTCCTCTGGGCTTCCAGCTCAGGAGGGAAGATAAGGCGACGACGGCGGCAGTCGAGACGGATATCGAAATGGCTCAAGAACATAAGTCCTACGATCAGGTGGAAATCGTTCCTCGTCCCTAGGTCGGCCTCAAGGATCGGTTGATCGCGGAAAGTCCGCCCTGGAGCTGGAAGTCTGCTTGGATAGAAGAAGTGATACACTGAGCACGACCATCAATTCCCTTAATATAACGCGGCGCTGTATAGCTGCGTCTAGGAGGTCGAGTCGTTTAGCTGCTGGCTTTGTTAGGCGTGAGTTGCCTAATAGCCACGTTTGTGCTCCGGTATCCACAAGGATGCGTACTGAGATAGCGAGACCATGTTTGCGAATCGTGCTATTAATCACAAAACTAGGACCGCCAATTAAGTGATCAATTGTCGATAAGTTCAAGTTCTCAGTAAGCTTGCGAATACTTAGGATATAGCCTGTGCGGGAGCCTTTGCTCAGGCTATGGCATTTCCCGCTACCTCGGACTCCTCATCTTGATCGTCCTGCGACTCGCTACCTTCGCTGTCCGATCCTTCCAATAACGCTCTCAGTTGGTCGTTTACCGTCCCCACTGCCGCCACAAGTGCGGCCACTCGTGGGGATCCTTTGTCGGACAGACGGCAGCCTGATGGCCCGGTCTTTTGCAAACGAAACAGTTCCCCAAAGGTACCATCAGACGGCAACGTGGTAGTCGGCGGAGTCGAGGGTCGCTGGGCCCGTAACTCGGTTTGGGAGCGAATCGGACTGCCTTTGACCGAGGAGGCGGATTATTCCTCGGTCTGGGGTCGGTATCCTAGTCTTCGCAACCTCCTCTCGGTCCTCCTTCAGTCCTCTAACGCGTCAACCTGGACAAGATACCGGGCAGTCATCCGGTCACGATATTGAGCAAACGTAAGCTCCTCGTACCGCTCGTAGATATCTTGGCTGTTTAGGCGGATCCGACCGGTGAGCTTCTTGTGAAGCTCTGTGATCCGGTCTCGGTCATGGAGTCCTGCTTTTGTCGCAAGGGTTACGAACTTCGCTGCGAAGTCGATAAAGGACTCCCCTTGTTTCATTTTCAGGCTATCCAGCCGCTGCCTCGCCTCCCACTTGTGGCTCTTGTTATCGTAAACTGACCCAAGGGCTCGAAGATCTGACCCACGGATCTGATCTCCAGGTCGTCCTGTTTCGCGAGGTAGGGCGCTAGGACCTCGTGCGCTTGTCCCTTGATAAGGGTCGCGATCCACGTAATCCTAGCGAATTCGTCGGGAAAGAAGTAGGCGTTTAATTCCATCTTCCGCTCCACTGCTGCCTTCCAGTCAGCGTAACGCGGATTCGATCCATTGTCCAAGGGCTCCGGGTCCTTGATCTTGATTGTATTGTGCCGGGTCCGGGCTGTGGACGTAGTCGACGATGGCGCCTGCGAGGGGGTTCGTTCTTCAGACGGGGGAGATGGCGTGAGGTCGTGTGTGGTGCTCCTGAGGGCCCGGGGTATCCTGTCGGAGCGCCCCAGAGTCTTTGATGCCTGCATAGCTCGCCTCGATCGCACGGATCTGGTCCGTGTAATCCATAAGATCTTGCTGGCGAGCTCTAGCCTGACGGCCTAGCTCCTTCTGGTTCGCGAGGGCTCGTTCGAGGATCTGACGGGCAACCTTCTCTCGGGTGCTGGACCGTTCGACCGTCCAACGAAGTAACTGTAACGCCGCGTTACGTTCGTTGACTAAGTGTTGCAGTTCCCTAGCAAGGCCCTCATGTTTCGCATTTGCGATGACGCTTTTCACCCAGGCCGCGTCTAGGGTCCCGCTCGTGCGGCCTGTCTTTGCTGTAAAGGGGGTAGGGTTCTCCTGCGCGGCAAGGACGGTGTGTGCGAACTGCTGGACGAGGTCCTGGTCGGAATCCGTAAGGAGGAGCTCGTGCAAGTCTGTTGTCAGTTTCTGGGGGACCTGGAAGTCGCGGCCCACTCTAGCCGTCTCTTCTAACGGTCTCTGCATTGTCGTTCGTCCCTCAAGTAGGGGATCAGGTTGTCTCTCGTTCTTCTGACTAGCCATCTGTACTTCGATGCAGTCGTGGTCGTCGGCGGCCCGTCTAGGCTGGCCGGAGTCTCGCTCGTCGTAGGAGCCATCGTACGCGTACTAGCGGACGGAAGATCAGTTTCTAACTGATATCCTTGGAATCTTCCACGTAGGGTAAGGGTGCCGGGTGTGCGGCGTGACCGGCGGCAATAACCACTTAGCGCAATTGGCAGAGCAATTAACGCAAATGGGTATTGGGGTCGGTAAGGGCGATCTTAGTATTATGTCACGGCGAGCGAAAGGAGACTGCAGACAAAGCTAGCAAGATACTCTGTAACGAAAGAATACTAAGATGAAGAGGAAAGAAAACCACATAACTCCTAACGCCGTGACCTCCTCATATCCTCCCTGTCGCTTCGGACCTGGATGACGGGGCTGCCCGTACCTACCGTCGGAGCTGCCCGTGCCCGGAGCTGCCCGTGCCCGGAGCTGCCCGTGCCCGCCCGCGGGTTCCGTAGTAGTCCCCAGGTGTGTCACGGTAACCCAGGGGTCCCAGGTAGGGCCCTGACATGTAGCACCTAACCACTCCATCTAGCAATTCTGAGGCTCTGAGGCCGGTCGGAAATTCGGGGCCCTTCCCCCGTCAGCGGGTTCCAGGCACGGCAGTTAAGCCGTAATAGTAGTCAGTCTTTGGGCGAGGCCGGGTGACTGAGAAAGCCCACGAAGTCATGGGCCGGCCGCAAGCCCCCTCGAGGAGGGCCTACGGGGCAGAAAGAAAAGGAAAAGAAAAAGGAAGCAGAGAGTGTAGCAATGTTAATCGGGGGTTCGCCCCGATGGCGATTGTCTTCTCCCGCAGGAGCGTTCGATCCAGGACCACTTCGTGGTCATGACAGTCGGCGAAGTCCCCGTGCCTGCTCCTCGTAGCAAGCAGGTGGTGGAGGTGTTGTCGATTGGTGTGCAGCTCCGGGGACACCGGGTGAGGCCTTGAGCTCTAGGCTCTTGTAGCTCCTCGGGGCCCCCGCGGCCCACCAGTCCAGAGGAAGTCGTGGCCGCTGGGCGGCAGAAAGGGCCGCAAGGCGGCAAAGGTCGGGGCCGCGAGACGGCAGAAGGAGTCAGAGCCGCAAGGCGGCAGAAGGAGTCAGAGCCGCAAGGCGGCAGAAGGCGAGGCCAGCCAGTAAAGGCGGCAGAGGGTGCGAGGCAGCGCGAGGCGTGCCAGGAAGGGCGAGAAGAAGTCGGGCCGCGAGGCGGCAGAAGTCGAGGCCAGCCAGTAAAGGCGGCAGAAGTCGAGGCCAGCCAGTAAAGGCGGCAGAAGAAGGCGATGCCGCGAGGCGGCAGAAGAAGGCGATGCCGCGAGGCGGCAGAAGGCGAGGCAGCGCGAGGCATGCCGTTATTCGAGACCAGCTTCTCAAGAGGAGACGAACTCTCCAAAGTCTGCCTTTTGGTGCTTGCTAGAGCCCCGTTAGGGCTAGAGACGCAGAAGCATGGTCGGGTGACCTGAAAATAATTATCCACTAACAGGCTGCTAACAGCCCGCAGAAGAGAAGAATTTTTACAGTGGAGAGTTGGTGAAATGTATGTATGTGTATTTCACCCGGAGGATTTCTCCTATAGGGCCTAGACGTAAAAGCTACTGACATTTCAATACATTAATGCATAACACCTTAAGCCCCACGAGAGTTGGTGAAACGGTGGGTGTTAGGGTCTTTATACCAACATATATGGACACCCTAACTACCCCACTTCCAATCCACTGGGATTTTACCAGTGGCAGCTGCGAAGCGGGGTTATACTTTTTTTTCACCGTATATTTCGACCATATCGCCATTCATTCAGGATTTTGATGAATGAATTGAATAAAGACTCCTGATTTTTGATTCATCGAATTTGAAGACCTTACCCGATTCGGCTTCATTCAATTCAAGGGTCCCGAGGCCGATTCGACTTCAAAATCTTCAAATATCAGCCCTAGACCGTCTACAGAACACCAAGGCAAAGGGCTAGGGATAGGCCCTGTGGATTGAAACGAGTGGGAGGAGTACGTAACTGGCCTCACCACTTGGTGTCCGCAGGGGAGGCGTCCTAGTGTCGAGAAGAAGGTCCGAACGAGTTGAGGTCTCTAGGTCTCTCTAGGTAATACAGCTTGAAACCAGGTAAGAAGGGAAGTCTGCAGACTGTTGTTTCTTCTTCCTAGACCACTGAGGGGTCCGGAGGATCTCCTATTCGAACGGGGACCCTTTGAGGAGTCCGGCATAACTATTACTGGCTCGGGGACCTCGAGAGACTGAACTATCGATTTCATAGCTAGAAGAGCTATTCGAACGGGGAGATGGAGCTGATGTTGCTGACGTAGATGACTTACGTGGCCTTCAGTAAGTGGCAAGAAGTGCCCTCTTCCTGATAGAATGTATACTATACCTGAAAACGGGATATCAACTTGGGAGAAGCTTGGAGGATATAAAGGGGCTGCTTGAACGGGGGAGAGAGAGCAATCAACACATGCATTCTCGCATACCATCTGATCATATGATACTCGACCTTCGAAAAGTCCCCTTATCCACTTCTATGCCCACTTTTGCTCTCTCCTTCGCGAGACCTAGCCAGCCACCGTCAGAGGTCGGAAGTAATGCCCCTCGGACTGGGACGAGTGGGAGTGTCAAACGACATTCCGCCCCAGTCGAGGAGGTGTCCCGACCCACATGGGCACCGTTCTTGTGTATATAACTGGGACCTTCGTCCCCTTGACTTGGGCAGTGGTTAAGGCCAATTGACTCTCAATAACTCTCACATGCATGGCATCTTCCTGTTCATTTCTGACATTCAGGACCAAGTCTTGGACCCTTCTTCTCGACAGCATCTCCCTAAAGCCTACGTACCGTACTTCGTACATCAACAGGACCTTTTAACTAGGGCGTATGCATTCGATTGTCACCTGCGTCTTGTGCTACACTACATATGGCTGCCGCCACGTTTCTCTCAATCCATGATCCTTCACGAAATGATGAAGCACAGCAGCAGCCTTTGCCTTTCTCGAAAGACTTCAAATAACAATCTCTTCCCGCCTTCTTCGTACCGCCAGCTTCGCAGTCGGGTTTGCGGTCATATTTAGTCCGAATTTCCGTGGTTCCATATTCGACCCTAAGACCGGCTTGAAGTCGTACTTCAACAAAATGTGACACAAAGCAATTTTGATCTCTTCAGAGGCGAAGAATCGCCCAGGACAAGCATGGAGCCCGAATCCGAAGCCCATATGATCAGGACTGGTGCTGACAAGCTGGGCCTTGTTCTCATTTCCTGGTTGCTGACGCATGTTATAAAATCGGTATCCATCGAAAACATCCGGATTCTCATACGATTCAGGGTCCCAGTGTTTTTGAACAGATACAAGCGTCAACGTGTTCTTAGGCAGTATCGTCCCATCTGACAACTTCACATCGGCAGTTGTCATGCGTCGCATACTTGCTAATCATGGAAGATGCCTTGTTAGCTATGGTCAGAAATAGAGTCTAGAAATGTCATATACGGGATTGACGCACCCACTGATATGGGCTTCATGCGCTGACTTTCTTTAAGCACGCCGTCCATGATCTTCAGCTTATATAGAGAATGCTTTGACCAACCACTCTGACCTAGTACCGAGATGATTTCTGCGCGCAGAGGCTCTATGAGCTCGGGATGGTTGGCAATGTCCAGCATGACCTGTGTAAAAAAGTCGGTTGTGGAGTGAAGTGCTGCCACTGAAAGCGAGAGTTGAGCACAAGCTGGATCATAGCTAACTTGTTTCTCTCGAGCTGTATTCTCCAGCCACTCGATGGCATCATTGTACTCACACTGCTCCCCTCGTTGAGTGGCCTTGACTTGTTCGACACGTCTTTTTTCAAGAAGCGGATTGATCAGATCCCTCGTCTCTTGGACTAACGCGCGAGCTGCGGTGCAATGCGGCAGAAACCACTGAATTGTGGAACGAAGCCAAGATGGCCAGAGCCGCAATTCTTCTACCGCTTTAAAGGCGACGACAGCATAAGTGGATGCGATTCGGAGCCATTGCGTGTTTCGGCACATTTCAGTCCCCAGAAAGACACGAGACGTAATGCGTGTCATGAGCTGTAAGTTGACATCTTTGATCACGACCTCATGCCATTCTGTGCCGATGAGCGTCAATAGTTAGCTGCCATACAAACAAGTATGAACTCGGCAGGTTTGGTCTTACCTTCATTATCGGTGTAGATATCTCGCAAGGCTATCTCGCACTCCTCAGATACTGGCTTTGTCACGAGGGTCAATTGATGTGTAAGCTGGTGTCGGGCAACAAGCTTCATGATGTTGCTTTCTGTTGCTCCTTCCCTGAAGCCTTCAAAGCCGGGAAGATGTGCATAAAACCACTGTTTCATCTCGTGAGCTGTTTCTTCAGAGCTGATATCGTGTGCACTTACTTTAAAAGTCGCTTGTGTGAAACTAAGCTGGTCGTGGTTACGGATCTCTTGGGCATACTCAGGCGGTAGGATCAAAACTTCACCAACGTCTGCAATTACGCGGAAAGGCTGTCCTGGAACCTGTAGAAGACGCTTTGCGATCATCTCCTGGGCCCTCAACATGAATTCCCTCTTTGGGCGAACGTTGGTCAGTTCCAATGTGTTCTTTCCATTGATCAAAGGGAAATGTGATGGCCTCAAGAGCTGGCGTAAATGAACCGCCAGGATGACAGCCAGTGTTGTTAAAACGACAGCGTAGACCATTTCGCTCTGCTGTACTAGTCGATCGGCACTTGTTATGACGAACGGAGTCGGTGTGGTGAAGACAGACGGGTTCGCCATCCTTTGAGCGGACAGTGAGTCCTCAGTCGGCGAGTTGTCGGCAATATAAAAGTCCTTCGGACTGAATTAGAATGAGACAAGTATCTAGCATACCATAAACTTCGAAGAGTCAGTCCTTGAAAAGCACTGATTTTATAGTCTAGACACGAAGAAGATATTGACGGCTGGTCGACCATGCCGGCCCAGCTGCTACGCACGGAATTGGTGCATTGTGGCGCCTCCTGCTATGCGATTCATGTGTCGGGAAGTCGTCTGAGACTAGGGATGTTGCATGTAGTACTCCGTAGAACCGCACATGACCTGATGCTAGTCCAACAAAGCCTGGACCCTATTTCCAATTCAAAAAAAATGCAAACTGCATATGACCTGTAGGATTTTTTTTTTAATTCATTACGCGTATGTGGCCGTCTAGGCTATGACGCGGCAAGGGCTAGCCCCCTGCAGCTAGCTAAGTTAATAGCTAGCTTTGCATATTGCACCAAAAGTAGAACGCGCGCTAAGCGGTGCGCAATTGACAGTTATGGCATTGGTCTGTTTGTGACACGAGGTCTTAGTCTTAGCCTTAGCTTTAGCTGGTGTTTTGGCTAGGGCTGGGGTCTGGAGGGCCTGGGCGAAGGATTTAGCATTAGGCTGAGTAGCTTTGGGCTGGGTAGCTTTAGCCTGGGCAGCTTTAGCCTGGGGGGTTGGTTCGACTGGTTCCAGAAACTCGTTCTTAGTAATTGGGAGGAGGGGAGAGGGAGCCAATAGAGGCGCGGGGGTCCGCGCCTTTAAAGTCGGCGCGGACGTCCGCGCCTGTTTTGTAAGCCCAGCCGGAAGATAGTCGGGCCCGCCTCCGGCCCCGACCTGTCCTCTCCTTTCTCTCGCCCTCCGTACTGTGGCAAGCATATCACGACCATATCCACGGAGGGTCAGCGCGCCGCCATTGCGGCCCAATTTATCCGCCGCCCTTACGCAGAGTAGGCCAATATGGAGCTTACTGAATTCCTGACGATTGCCTTCCTCCTGAGGGTCAATTCGACTCGCGAGTCCCTTCTTGTCTCAATTAATGCGTGGGCAGCTCCAAGAGGCTATGCCTTCACCACAGGCAAGTCCACGAGAGACCCGCGGTCCGGAAGACGCACAGTCACATTTGCCTGTGATCGTGGAGGTAGACCAGGGGCTCATACAAGCAAGGACCAGAAGCCAGCTGAACGGCAACGGTCTACAAGCTCCCGTATCACTGGATGCCAGTTTTCCATCAATGCGAAAGAGAGCCTTGATAAGTCGTACTGGTATATCAGGCATCGCCCAGGCGAGGAGAAGTCGGTCCACAACCATGAGCCCAGTCTGCACATTACAGCACATCCAGCTCATCGTGCCTCTCCTCAACTGACCAGTCAGCTATTGGGAACCTCGCAAGCGCCGGCATAGCACCAAAGGATATCCGGACATATATGCGCCAGAGCTCTCAGACTGCTCAAGGAGCGACACAGCAAGACATATATAACTGTATCGCACAGCGCAGACGAGAGCTTCTTGCTGGGCAGAGCACAATGCATGCCCTTGCCAATGAGCTTGACAACGAGGGGTTCCAAACCCGCATACAGCTTGACCATGACGGCCGAGTCACAGCGGTCTTATTCGCACACCCGGCGTCACTAGAATACCTCAACGCATACCCAGAATTACTACTTCTAGACTGCACATACAAGACGAACAAATATAAGATGCCACTGCTCGATATGATCGGCGTTGATGCCTGCCAACGGTCATTCTGTATTGCCTTTGCCTTTCTCAGTGGTGAAGATGAAGATGACTACATCTGGGCACTGGACCAACTCCAATCGATATACGAGTTATATGACATTCGCCAGCCATCCGTTATCCTTACAGATCGTTGCCTTGCCTGCATGAACGCAATTTCCGGTGCTTTCCTGCGTCAAGGTCTCTGCTCTGCATCTGGCATGCGAACAAGGCGGTGCTTAGCTATTGCAAACCAGCATTCGACCGTGAGGATGAGAACTCTAACAGTGATGAGAAATGGGTTGAGTTCTTTGGGTATTGGCACTCAATCGTGAGCTCGAGAGATGAGGAGACATTCGATCAACAAGTTGAAGAGCTGGAGAAGCGCTTTGTACCACGATACGTCAAGGAGGTTAGCTACATACGGAAACCTGGTTGGACCCGTATAAGGAAAAGCTCGTCAAGGCCTGGGTTGATCAATATGCTCATTTCGGCAATGTGGCTACTTCCCGGGTGGAAGGCATCCACGCATTATTGAAGAGCCACCTTAAGAAGTCAACACTAGACCTCTTCGAAGCAACGAGGGCAATCAAGCAAGCTCTTCTCAACCAACTGGCCGAGCTACAAGCCAACCAAGCCAGGCAGCATATACGGATGCCAATTGAGCTCTCTGGAACCGTATATAGCACGGTACGTGGCTGGGTATCACACGAAGCCTTGCGACAGGTTGCAAAGCAACACAAGCGCCTCAACGAGAAAGACATCCCTGCTTGCACAGGCAGCTTCACCAAGTCTCACGGTCTCCCTTGTGCGCACACATTACAGCCGCTCATAGAGGAAGATCTGCCACTCCGGCCACAACATTTTCATACGCATTGGCGCCTTCGACGGGATACCAAAGAGATTGGTCAGGTCCTCATAGAGCCTCGTCGGCGATTGGACCAACTTGTCGCCACATCGAGGATAACACAGTCATCCACACAGCGCGAGCCAAGTGCATTTGAAGCCATAGAGCCAGTTCTACGGCCAAAGGCGCCACCTACATGCAGCAAATGCCACCAGAAAGGGCACATCATGACATCTCGCAATTGTCCTTTACGCTATAGCGACATACTGCAGCGGGCAGAGGCACGGGCGGCAGAGACTGCAGAGACGGCAGCAATTGCAGCGACTGCACAGACTGCACAGACTGCACAAGCAGTAGCAATTTCAGAGACTGCACAGACTGCAGCAGTCATGGAGACAATCACGGTTGCAGTCACTACAGTCTCTACGGTGTCTACAATTGCTGCAGTCTCGACAGGAATTGCAGAAGCTACAGAGACTACGGAGAATCTACGATATGATGACCCACGAGCCATCTATCAGAGGTATGTCAGGGCAAGAGACTCTTGGTATAGAGCACAGCCTCGCGGCAATCTCAAGACCAACCAGGCATACCGAAAGGCAATGGGCTTGCCATTGCGCTACAGCAAGACTGAATATGACTGGTGCCTCGACTGGAAGCAAATGTCAAGGAGCTGCGGCTCGAGGAAATGGACCAAGGAAGAGATGATGGCATACCTTGATTGGGATAAGGCAGAAGAAGAGCGGTTAGATGCCCGGGTGGCCGAGGAAATGCAAGCGCAGCCTTTCTCACGAGAAAGAGGTACTGCAGGTATATGGGCTGACTGCGAGAGACTCGGAGGAACAGCAGGCAAACTATTCCCGCATATAAGTCGTCTGCTAGGACCGGTCTGTATAAGTGCGCCACAGTTGGAAACCACAGCAATTCTAGATTAAAAAAAATTTGAGTCGATTGACACTCAAATTGACGCTGTGGCCGTTGAGTACTTTTGCCGATGTGCGGGGAGATATGTGCAGTAAAACTGGCGCGCCAGCGCGGTCGCGGCGGGCGCTGTTCGCGGCGCCCACAATGGCCAGCCGGGCTTACATAACAGGCGCGGACGTCCGCGCCGACTTTAAAGGCGCGGACCCCCGCGCCTCTATTGGCTCCCGTAAGCGTAGGCGGTTGACTAAGCAGGCGTGGAAAATTTTGGTGGTTTTGCAAAGGGGGATCCCCTCCCTTTTCTGCCATCTTTGCACGCAGATAACGCCGCCAGGAAGGCGTGCGTCTCTATGCGCTTTGGTAGGTAGAAAGAGGTAGGCGGGACGGTTCAAATGCTACTCTCTATATCTATTTTACCCTCGTGTTCGCGAAGTTGCACTTGCGAGCGTAGGGGAAAACAGGAAAGAGTTCCTGTAGGATATTTACGGTATACCCGTTGATCTTGGTGTGGGGCCACAGCAGCCCAACTAAGTGTCTTCGCCACTTAGTTGGCCCAAAAAATCCGGCACAGCCCAAAAAATCCGGCACAGCAGCCCACCTCCAAAACGTCAACCTATGCATCTCAACCGCGTTTTCGCGCAACTTGACTTTATTTACGTATCTTTTGCCGGAATACATTATGACAGATAACATGGCTACCCTGGAGGCAGCAAAAGCCGTTCTGGCGTCTCGTCGCGACCCCAGAGCCGATGTTCGTCGCTCAACAACACCAAAAGAACGCCTCTTTCCGTGCGAGATGCGGCCATCCGTTACAATGTGAAGAGCTCATCCGTACAGAGAGCCATTAATTTCATAAGAAACCCCTTTCCCGTGCTCCAGGGCGTCCATTGGCGCTGACGGAGGACGAAGACGACGCCCTGGTTGCGTATGTACAGTGGATGGAACGCACCGGCATGCCCGCCACGAGAGAGCAACTTGAAGCTGTTGCAAATGCAATAAGAATGCGTCGAGATCCCAATGCCCGCCCGGTCTCGTCAAGTTGGCTTGACAATTGGCGTGGAAGTCATCCTGCGATCGCGAAGACGTATCTCAAAGCAGTTGAACGAGCCCGGAAGTCCTTTGAAGCCCACGGGTAGAAGAAGTCGAATTTTTCTACTCAAAGCTTCGAGAAATCATCACCAGCTACCGTATTGGCAGTTCAGAGATCTGGAATGAAGACGAGGCCGGAATACGCATTGGGTGCCTGCGAGAACGCATCCAAGTTCTCATCACGCGCACCACTAGAGTCAAGAGCACCCGGCCCCGAGTTTTAGACCCAGCAAACCGAGAATCCTGCACGGTAATTGCCTCAGTTAACGCAGTGGGGGACTCTCTTCCACCCTGGCTTGTTTTCCAACATTACCCTACCACCAACTGGGCCGGCATCGACATCATGACAGGCGTACGGTTTGCCCAGTCGCCAACTGGCTTTTCCAACGCAGAGATACACCTTGAGTGGGCAAGGCATTTCAACTGCTGGTCTTGGGCATCGTCAGCGCAAGCAAAACAGTCAGGAAATTCGCTGGAAGAGTGGTTCGGCTGTGACGAGCATCTTCGGCGCCCCAACATGGGGATGAGTCGCGTGGAGGCGCCGCCAAACCAACGGCCTGACGACGAGAAGATCTACCGATTGCTTGTTGTGGATGGCTTTACAGGGCATACCACCCTTGACTTTGCTGAGTATTGTATCAAGTTTGATATCATCATTGCTATTTTCCTCCACATTCCACCCACCTCATGCAGCCGCTTGATGTTGGGGTATTCCAGCCACTAAAGTCAGCACATCAGAAAGCGCTTCGAAGTCGCTCGCAGAAGGCAACATATCATTTTCGCGGGTCAACTTCCTCACAGCTTTTCAGGACGTATATGAGGCTGGCTTCACGCGGCATAACATTATGGCGGCATTTGAAAAACAGGCCTCTTTCCTGTCGACCCAGCGCCGGTGATCACCAAGATCCTCCACGAGCAGCTACGACAACAGCAGCCGATCAATCCTGCATACGCCTCGCTCCTACCCTCGGAGACGCGTTTCCAAGTCGCCGCGGATGCCCTCAATGATATCCGGCAACGGTATGGGCCCCTCATGAGCTCGCCATCACGAGAAAACTTGCGGGTTCTTGCGAAAGTGAACACCGAGTCTATCGCGATGGCGTCACATCCCAGGGCATAGTCAGCGATAAGAATAGCCGAACCCAGGCGTATGCGAATCGAATGAAGAGAGGCAAGATTGTCAGGCCGCGCGGAGAGTTTATCACGAGCTCCAGCATGGCCGACATCACCCGGGAGTATGAGGAGCTCCAGGCAAAGCAAACCCGGCTTCAAACGCGCCAGGAGATAAGGATGCATCTTAAACGAGTTCGTGGAGAGATGCAGAAGATCCGAGAAGACTATAAAGTCGGGAAGAAGCAGTTAGTCAATGGCAGAGTCAAGACATTGAACTTTAAGCCCTGGCTAGAGTTTACGGGACGAGACGTTGAGTTCTACACTCTGGAGCAAAGTTGCGATACCCTCATGCGGGAGCTCAAAGAGCCATCCAAGGAATCCTTTTCTATGATACCACGAAGAGAAATAACTCCGCCAGAGATGTCAGGGCGCGCGCAGCGACCGACCTCGCCCACTTACAGATATGTCGTCGTTGCCCGGCAGTGACGATACCGTCTATTTCACAGGCCTCGATCTTGACAAACATAGTGAGGATGGCGCCGACGATGAAGACGAGGACAATTTACTCGACACGCAAGAGAATATACCCTCATCGCCGCCGTTAGCAGCGGTTGAAGCGGTAGTCGATACACCATGCCCTCGACCGCGCACCCGATCGTCCAACAAGATACAGCAGACGCTCCAGGAACACAGGTATGGATAAAATAGCTCTCAGAGACGCACAACAGGCGAAATTACTACATAATACGTCTATTTGGACTCACAAACGCGGTCTTCCTATCTCTTCGACTGGAAGGCGGCAGCTCCTAAATAGGCCCAAAGACGTGATTTTTCACTTTTCGTTGTTACTTGCGTCTTTAGGTGATCCGCAGCTATTGATCACATGTATATTTTAGCTATTTGAAGTCGCATTGACGGCACCATGAAGCGAAGCGTAGAATTTCCCTTGATTTTGCACCCCAAATTGAGGACCCTGCTGTGCCGGATTTTTTGGGCCAACTAAGTGGCGAAGACACTTAGTTGGGCTGCTGTGGCCCCACACCAAGATCAACGGGTAGTAAGTTTGCTACATAATGTACCGCCCGCGTGCTAATGCGGTTTAAGTGTTGTGAGAAACATGCTCGTAGATTACGCCTGCATATCGGAGGTATATCTCACAGCTTTTTAGTCCTCGTGGACCACTAAAGAGCGGGCACCTATAAGAATCATCCACGTCAAAAATCAGAGACATGGCAATGTGTCGCGTTACGAGTACGAAAAGGTGCATAGAGGTTGTTGTGTATTGACTGCTCTGAGGTGATTGTTCCTTCTCTCTAACAAAAGCCACTTCTCATAGTTCTGTCACTTGTGGCTGCCTTGGGGTGGCGATATCATGTCGCCACCCAGGCCGCCTAGATGACGTTGTCATCTAGAAGGTTCGATGCCACTGCTTACCAACAACGTTCTGAAGACCTCTGACACATCCTTATACGTGACACAATGCTAGACTGGCTAGCGGGGCTAGCGGGGCTAGCGGGGCTAGCGGGAGAGCCCCTGTCTTGGATAACTGTTTCTTTCAGTGAGTTAGAGTTTCCCTCTCTGAGAAAGGTGGGTCAGCAAGCCTTACGGTATACGTACTTTTTTGGTGGACGAATAGTAGAAAGTGGTGGATGGTTAACCCTCCCTTACTTATCCTTGCGGAATGGGGCTGTGATATCCTTGGCTTTTTACAAGTAGGTCATCTACGGATACTTGGGCCTAAAGTCGGCCCAATCCCCGCGCATGTCAAGTCATGCACGGGGGGGTCCGTTGAGTAGGAAAAAAGTCGTTGATTGGGGGAAAAAGGATACCTCGCACTAAGGTAAGGTTACTAGGTAAGGGTGCCTAAAAGTCGGACCCTGTTCCACAGGTACACAGCATTGATTGGCCCTCACAACCTTTAAGGCGCCTGTGAGTGCAGCCCTTCACAATTCTAGAGATTTGTAGGCCCACACCTCAAATGGTACTAGTTGTCAGCTGATGTCTGTACTTGGTCCATGTGACCTTGGAACAACGTGGTACCAATGACGACTTGCGGGAACGGTCAACCTTGGGGCATATCTCGTTACGAATTGGAACACGGGGACCAACCATCAGGCTGAACGAGATGCGCCCAAATTGTCTTATATGCGTGTTCCCATCGTGTCTCAGGAACGGGTCGAGAACTAGTGGAACACGTGGACCAATGACGACTTGCCACCCCATGTTACCCATGCACAGACCGGAAACATCAAGCACCATTCATAAACAAGGAACATAAATCCATCACGGGACGACTATGATGCCGATCTTGAGGCACTTAGCCGAGAATACTTCATGGCTCTAGTGGAAGATCTGATATTTCTTGCTCTCGTCAATGTTTTCTTCGTTCTAGGCTACGTGTTCCTCTATCGTGAGTTCCAATTATCTACCCTCGCAGACCATTCAACACAGGAAAGGGAGGGTCTGCGCGAGAGCATCCTACTCCAAGTCCAACATCAAGATTTGAATGATATGGACGTCACCGCTGTTCAGGAGGATGTGACTTCGAATGCCTGCATATTCGAGATGACGACAGAGCCGTTGAAAAACACAGCAAGTGCGAACCAAGATGGGGTTGAATCGAAGTGTTTTCAGACTATCGAAAATACTAGTTGGGTTCTCCCCAGTGAGAGCGGCAATGTTCCATTTCCTGAGTTAAAGGCACTCGGGTTGGACAAACTCCTCCGAATCAGGGACCTACCACTTCTGGGTGATGAAGTAAGAACTATAGGTAGTTAGGGCTAATTTTGTCCACAACCTGTACTAACTGTCTAAGGTGATCGAAGCGCCAGCAGTATATTTACAATCACTCCCTGCTAAAGGAGTTCGAAATACAATTATCGATACTCTGAATATATGGTTAAATGTTCCAGAAAAGTCGACAACCACCATCAAGCGAATTGTCACCTTGCTACATGAGTCCTCGCTGATGCTCGATGATATCCAAGATTCGTCCAGTTTGCGCCGAGGGATGCCCGCAACTCACACCATCTTCGGACCTGCCCAGACCATCAATTCGGCAAGTTACAAAATCATACAAGCATTGGATGAGGTGCTCAAACTGGGTAGCATGGATTGTGTCAGCATTGTGCTCGGTAATTATCATATTGCCTCGTTCTTATGTGTGAATGTTGACGAACTGTCTACAGAGGAGTTGAAGATTCTATATATCGGCCAGAGCCTTGACTTATACTGGACTTGCAATCTCGTGTGCCCGTCAGTGGGGGAACACTTAAAGTCGGTCGATAACAGTATGGCTTGCGGCTTGCCATCATAAATTCGCAGCATTCAGGTGATATTACTAATTTGTTGCAGAGACAGGTGGTATCTTCCGCATGCTCCTCAGGCTTATGGAGGCGACATCGCTTTCGACAAACAAACCCGACCTCCGTTGCCTTATCATCCTCCTTGGTAGACACTTCGGAATTAGAGACGACTACCAGAACCTGCGCTCAAATGATGTAAGTGATTCCGACCACGGAAGTCGCACCTTGCATGGAGATAACGAAAGGGGGAGAACTGATGTAGCTAACTCGGCTATCAGTATGCCAGACAAAAAGGGTTCTGCGAAGATTTGGACGAGGGCAAATACTCCCTACCTATAATCCATGCACTCCATTCTCTCTCAGAGGACCAGGGCATGGTTTTGCGTAACATGCTAGCCCAAAGACGAGTCAACGGCAAGTCGTCGCTGGAGCACAAGCAACTGATCCTGCAGCTCATGGAGCAGTCGGGCAGTTTGAACTACACACTTGCGGCCTTGAGGCAGCTGCAGTCCGAGATCGATAAAGAGGTTGAAGCGATAGAACAAGAGTCGGGGTTTCGAAATGACGCTCTCAAGGGGCTACTTTACAAGCTTTACGTCTAGAATTGTGAAGGGCTGCACTCACAGGCGCCCTTAAGGTTGTGAGAGCCAATGCTGTGTCCCTTTGGAACATGGTCGGGGGCCGACTTTTAGGCACCCCTAGTAGTGCGAGGTATCCTTTTTTTCCCCAATCAACGACTTTTTTCCTACTCAACGCCCCCCCCCGGTGCATGACTTGACATGCGCGGGGATTGGGCCGACTTTTAGGCCCCCAAGTAGATGACCTACTTGTAAAAAAGCCAAGGCTATCACAGCCCCATTCTGTCGAGAAGAAGGTCTGAACGAGTTGAGGTCTCTAGGTCTCTTTGGGTAATACAACTTGAAACTGGTAAGAAGGTATCGCACGGAGGATGAGCAAGTGGGCATAAAGATCAGGCCCCAGGGACTGGAAGACTCTTGATTCTGCTATCTAAGGTGGGAAAGAGGCGAGATCTTTATAGACTGCCTGAATATGAGAATGGAAGGGAATGGTAGTGAATGGAAGCATCTGATCAGATCATCTGGAAGCCACTGATGCGTTGATGATGCCTCCTACTTGGGGGGACTAAAATCCGTCCCGATTCCCGCGCATGCCTTGAGGAACGAGTGCCTTGCCTTGAGGAACGAGGAACGAGTGACGTGCCTTTCGGAACGAGGAACGAGTGCCTTTCGGAACGAAAGGACTTAAGTGCCTTTCGGAACGAGAACGAAAGGACTTAAGGGTTCCTCCCCGGGGGAAAAAAAAATCGCCATCAATTTCTTCCCCCCGTCATCAATTTCCCCCCGCCCTTCCGGCCCCCTGATTGGTCGGCGCTTTTGAGCTCTTTTCATTCGTCGGCGTTCTCGCCCCCGATTGGCCATATGGCCATAACTTACCCCTTCCTACGTCCTTCCTCCCCCTCCTTTTTCTGCCTCCCCCCCTCTGCGTTTTGGGCCCTTTGAAGCGTACTCCTGATTGGAGGCTCTTGTGCTTGGTCTTTTCGCGCTCTTTAAAGCCCCCCCCCTTCTATATTGGCCCGTCTTTGTCTAGATCTATGCCTTCCTATTCTACCCAGTGGTATATGTGTGTACGCTTGCCTTTTCTAGTCTAGCTGTTGTTGCCCTTGTTATCCCTACTTCTATCCTTCTTCTCATCTTCTTCTCGGTGATGATGAAGTAAGACGCTTTGGTGGCGAGTTTGCTAAGATATGTCTTCCTCTCCCCTGAATAAATATCGTGATGGTCCTAATCCCGCCTACCTTAGCTGCGGAGTAGGCTACCTGCTTCCTGTGTTGTCTGCTTGCTTAGCTCCTCTAGCCGGGCCTGCGCCGCTGTCATTTCCCCGGGCACCCGGTTCCCTATAAGGTCCCGCTCCCGCACCTCCGATACGAGCATGATGCCGTCGAGCGTCGGGCACCGCGAGAGCTGCACGTAGAGGCTGTACGGGTCGCACGGCGACGCCACCGCCCTGCCCTCGACCGTCGTCGTCCTCGCCCCCCGCAGCTCGAGCGCGACGCGCTCGATCGTCCCGCCCTGCACCTTGTAGTCGGTGCAGGCGAAGGCCGCGGCGCACGGCAGGCCGCGCCGGCCGACGTCGTTGCGCTGCCAGGGCCGCTTCCGCTGCGCCGTGATCTTGACGGTGATGGGCGTCAGCAGGATCGTCCCGGACGGCATCCCGACGAAGTGGAGGTCCCTGGTCGTCTCCGACGCCAGCACGATGCCCGCCGGCGGCCGAAGTGCACCGTCAGCTCCGCCGAGACGCGGTGGCCGGGAAGGCCCGGTCGGGTATCACCGCCACCGCCGTGTACCCGGCGCCGTTCACCACCTTCAGCCCCTGGTGCGTGTTCTGGTTCACGACGACCGGCATGCCCGGCACGAAGACGAAGACGGCCGGCACCGGCGTCGCGCTGTCGTCGCCCTGGCCGAGCATCAGCATCGCCTCCTCCTCCGTCGGCGTGCCGTCCTTCCACTTGTGCTCGGAGAGGAAGACGCGCGCCGCCGTCCGCTGCCGCGCCCGGAACGCGAGCGCCGCCTCGAGGTTGAGGTTCCAGCGGTTCCGGTTGAGCGGCGTGACCACCGTCACGCCTGTCTCCCACGGTATCCGCCTGCCGGGCCGGTGGCACCTCGAGTTGAGCAGCTCGAGGTCCGACCGGTCCTGCTCGCCCGCCGGATCCGCCCGAGCAGGCGCCGCAGCTCGGGGTCGCCGGCGGCCCGCATCTGCTCGTCGAGCATGGTGACCGTCGTGAACCGCCGCCAGAGCGCGTGCGCCTTGTCGTGCTGCCGCCGCTGCTCGGCCGTGAAGGCCCTGTCCTCGTCCCACGACACCGCCGCGCTCGGCAGCAGGATCGACCGCTCCTGCACCGGCCGGAACTGGTGGAAGTCGCCGCAGAAGATCACCACCGGGATGCCGCCGAAGTCCCGCGCCGACCCCCGCAGCCGGCAGAGCTGCTCGTTGGCGGCGTATAGCGTGCGCGCCCCGAGCATGCTGACCTCGTCGACCACCAGCACCTCCTTCTCCCGCCAGTCCATGCGCGACCGGCCGTCGACGAAGCGCTCGCCCGCGCCCGGCAGCCGCACGCCGTCCACCCCCTTGGTCGCCCCTCCCGCCTGGCCGCCCTGGCCGACGGCGAGGCCGCAGGCCGAGTGGAGGTGATGCCGTTGATCCGCGCTGCCGCCGTGCCCGACGTCGCTGTGACTAGCATCCGGCTCGACAGCTCCTCCGGGCGAGCAGCTCGACGAGCGCCTCGATGACGCGCGACTTGCCGGTGCCGCCCTCGCCGCCGATGAACAGGCAGAGCTGACCTTCCCCGTCTCCGTCGCCGCCTGCCTCATTGGCCTGCCGGACCTGGTCGAGCTGCCGGCAGACGATGAGGAGGGCGATCGACTGCTTCTCGTTCAGCGTCAGCTCCTTGGCCAGCTCCCGGCCGGCGGCGAGGAACGAGCTCGACGGGCCGAGCCGCACGCGCATCCCTGCCGCCGTGCCTGCATCTAGGTCGCCGTCGGCCGCCGTCACGTCCACGTCGTCCTCGCCGAAGCCCCCCAGGACCCTACGGAGAGCCGCGCTACGGTCGGTCCTGGTGCCCACCGTCGCCCCGGCGCCTTGGATGCCCTGGATGGCCCGCTCCCGCTCCCGCGCGGCGCTCCTCTGCTGCGACTTGATGGCCCGCACCTCCTCCTGCCGCGGCAGCGCCGCCCCTGAGAGCTCCGAGCCCGCCAGGTCCACCCGCCTGCCCGCTCTCTCTTCCGTCACCGCCGTCGCCGCGAGCTCGGCGGCCGACCCGAGCGCCGACTGCTGGAACCGGCAGAGCTGCTGCGTCATCGCCAGCAGCTCCGCCGACTGTGCCGTCACCTGTCCCGCGGCGGCGGCGTTCCGGACGACGTCGATGAGCCGTGCCGTGTCGCCTGCCCCGCCGGCGCGGTATGCCCCCTCGCCGTCCTCGGCGGCCTCGCCGCCCTCCCCTTCGGCCCGCGCCGCCGCTAAGTCGCCTTCCTCGGCCGTGGCAGCCCACTGCTTGGCGTCCCGCCTCGCGTCCTCGGCCGACCGCCGGAGGAGCTGTACGTTGTCTGCGAGTCGCCTGACCCTCGGCGTCAGCAGCTCCCGTGCCCATGCCCAGATGTCATTAATATCGCCTGTCTCCTCGCCTAGAAAGGACTCCCATGGCACAAACAGGGCGAGATGCTGTACCCCTGCCCTGGATACTGTTAGCTGATGCTTGGGGCGGCATTACCTACCCTTTTTAGGCAGTCTCTAATATCTTACGAGAACACACCTTCGGTGGCATGACTCGTCGTCTGCCTCACTAAGCTCCTTACTGAGGTATCCATCGAGGCATACGGTTGCCTCGCTGCCCGGCCGCCTAAGCACCTGCACCCAGCCTTTCCCGTACGCCCAGCTCTCCGTAAAGGGTATCTCGCCCCAGCTCGTCCTGCCGTCGGCGCTGCGGCTGGTGCGCTTTAGCCTCACGACCGATGCATAGTCGTATAGGCAGAGGCTCCGCAGGAGCTCACCCCTATGCCGGTAGGCCTCGACGAGAGGAATTCTTAAGCCGGCCTCTTTGATGATAACCATCTCGTCTGGTGCGTCGCCTGTCGCCTCCGCGCCACTTGCCCGTCGGAGGTATCGCCACCGGCGGAAGACGGCCCAGTAGAGCTGGTTCGTGTTGATATATGCCCACGCCGCGCCGCTGCTAAACTCGGCCGGATACCCTAGGAGGTTCGCGATTACCTCGACCTGGGACAGTGGCCGCTCCGTAAAGATTCGGTTCGCCACCTTGAGCAGGAACATCCTTGTTTTACTCCCCTCCATAGGGTCTGCTGCTGTTACCCCCCCCTGGGCGCCACCCTCCTGGCCGGTGTTGTGGCCGGCGCTGCTGCTGTTATCCGCCCCCGTCGGCTCTAGAGTCGGCAGGAACTCGGCCGCCGCGGCCACCCGCTTCCACGCGGGGTCCTCGACCTTGGTCGCGTAGTTGGTGATGTAGTAGATCAGGGCCATGGTCTTGCGCTGCGTCGCGATGAACGACATGTCGTGGTTGTGCCGCAGCCCGACCGCCATCGCCCTGTTCCACCGGTTCACCATGCTGTGCGTCCGCCGGACCTCGAGCACCCCGTCCGCCGTCAGCGCCGTCCGCTCCACCAGCCTCCACGGCGCCTTGAACCGGCAGAGGTCCCCCTTGCGCGCCCCGCCCCCGAGCGAGTACTTGACGCAGGTCGCGCTGTGCGTGTGGACCTGCGTTGCGCCCGCGCAGAAGTTGGCCTCCTCGTCGAAGGTGTCCGTGAAGCGTGCGACGTCATCAAGCCGTGAGGATATATCGTCTGTGGCTGACCTCTCCGCCTGAGCCGCGCAATAGCCTTCTGCGTCTAGCTCCTACGACCATGGGTTAGTGTAAGGCCCCTGGCCTGTACTAGTTATAATATATAAGGGGGCGATGTCTTAATATCTGAACCGCTGCCTTACCTCGGAGAAGACGCTATCTATGTAGCGGGCGATGCGCTCCCGGTACGCCGCCTGCTCCTCCGTCTCGGCGCCCGCGAGCGCCTCGCCGAGGCCCCGGTTGCCCCTGAGCCAGAGGAGCCCATGGAGGTGGAGGGCGCCGCGCTCGTTCGTCTCCACGGCCCCGTAGTAGGCCCCAACGTGCCCGAATACCGACTCCTCCCCGGTCCTGACGTAGTGCTCGAAGAAGAGCGTCATCTCCCGGTGGAAAAAGACGGCCGAGCTCATCGGGTCCGATATGGCCAGCCGCGCCCGCTTATATGCGGTCCCCAGGTCTCGAAGGAAAGCCTCCGCGGCGTCAGGGTCGCGGCCGCGGTGCGCTGCCAGCCGCAGCTTTACCAGGTTCGTGATGTCGTTCGGGTTCAGCGTGAACCAGATCGCCGGCACCCCGTACCTGATAATAAGGGAGAGTATTTTCTTCCGCATGCTTAGGCGGCTCTCCCTGGACATGGGCTGCCTATGCCCGAACACTGAGAGGGACCGCAGGAGCTCCGTCACCCCGTCGTCGCTGGTCTTGCCCGTAGCCTCGAGCTCGACCTTCGCCGCCTCGAGTCTCTGCGCCGTTAACGACTTTAGCAGGCCCTCGACCCGTGCAAAGTTCTTCCTCGTCACGCCCAGCATGCTAGCCTGGCGGTTCCTGGACCGTACGCCCATATTAAAGACGAGGAAGGCGAAGATGGGGTGCGTCGCAAACCGTCCGCCGTGGCGCCGCAGCACGACATCAGCCCAGGCTTCGAGCTTCATATTCCGTGTTGATGTAAGGCCCTCAGCGACCCGCTCCGCCTCGCCGCCCCGGTGGCCGGCGCTAGCGGCCGCGCCTTCCCCCGCGGCGGCCTCGTCGGCGAGCCTCGGCCCACCTAGCCCGAAGGGAAATAGGGTCGGGAACGCCTTGGCGAAGAAGGACGCGTCTGCCGAGTCGGCAAATTCGTCCCCGCGCCGCACCTGTATATAGGGCTCGCTGTCGCCGCCGCTCCCCGCCGCCGCTCCGGCCGCCGTGTTAACCCATGTCCTTGGGCCTATATTGGTAGTCCCTATAGCCTCGCGGGCGAAGCGGATCTTGTCCGTGTCCGCCACCTCGGGCGCCCCGTCGAGGGGGAACATGCCGGACGACGTTACCTCGTTGATTATTATGTCCCCGTCCCCTTCCGGCCTAGCGCCCTCCCAATCCTCGCCGTTACCCTCCCCCTCGCGCGTGGGCCCGGGGTCGGGCCGGCCCTCGGCGGGGTCCCGGCCCTGCCTCAGCATCGCGAGCACCTCCTCGATCTCGACCGCGCCCTCGTCGTCCAGGGCCCGCTCCGTCGGCGGCACCAGCTGCGCCGTCTGCGTCCTCTCCCGCGCCGACGGCTCGTTCCGCTCCAGCCGCTCCAACACCGCCGCCGGCACCCCGTAGGCCGGCTCCCCCCAGCTGTCCATCTCGGCCGTGTCGATCTCGATATCGCCGTACAGCGGGTTGTTCTCCTTGAGCCAGGCCAGCGCCCTCTCGACCACCCGCCGCCGCACCGACAGCAGGCCCCACAGGTCCCGCGGCCCGGGCCTCTCGGCGCCCTGCCACGAGACGTGGATCTCGTCCATGACCCGGACCAGCGGGTGCGGGAGCACCTTGGTCGCGAGCCCCTGGACGTCGTTGGGGAACACGGTGATGTGGCCCTTGACGTGCCTCGGGTACCTCACGCTCTGCCTCTGGCCGCCGGGGATGCTATACTTTGTCACGAAGCCGTAGCACGAGTTGGGCGCGATCAGCTTCTCCTCGACCGGCGTCAGGTCCTTGAGCTCGTCGGGGTACGTGTGCTCGCAGCCGAGCCGCCGGTGCAGGTGCATCGCCGCCGATGCGCCGTCGCGCCCGACCCGCCGCGCGCACTCGGCGCACACCGGCACCGGCGTGCCCCCGGGGAAGCAGCTTCGGCAGCCGAACGGGGACCGCCTACCTCCCTGCGCCGCGCCGCGCCGCGCCCAGCCCTCCCACGCCATCTCCCTGAGCTCCACCCTGGCCTGCTTCCGGTAGCACAGCGTGCACGTCCTGATCGGTAGCGTGCCAGCGTCATGGAACGCCCGGTAGAACCTCCGCACCGTCCTGACCTCCCTTTCGCGCGGCACCGGCGCGCACCACGCCCGCTCGTCAGCCAGCCTCTCGCCCGCATCGAACTCCTCTTCGAGGCCCCGCAGCACGTCCGCCAGGTCCTCGGCCTGCATCTCCCTTGGCCTTGGCCTCCTCTGGTCGCCGCGGCTCCGTTTTGCCTCGGTCTGTCCGCTGGCGGCATTGCCCTTCCGCTTCTGTCTCTCTCGACGTGGCGTGCCTCTCGTCATCCGATCTATATCCAATTAGACTTCTCTATACATATGCCTTGGCACCGTTTAGAAACCCTACCTGCGCGTTGGCCTTCTACTGCTTCGCCAGGCCCCACAGCCTCAGCCGTGTCCCATATAGCGCTCTCTATCGCGGCTACTGGCCGAGGTAATATATCCCGAGGCGCCTGTTGACTTTTCGAGGGGCCTAGGGACGGCCTGGCCACGCTTGCCCCGCGGCGGCCATGTCTTGCCGCGATTTCTTTGCTGACCGGGCTACGCTTCCTCTTCTGCCTCTGTCGAGGGGGCGGCGGGCCCGTCGTCGCCTTATCTATATCCCGTTAACTAACTCTCTCCGTGGACCAGCCCTAGGATCCTGCTTGGGGACTATACCGGCGCGTTGGTTTTCTATTCCTCTAATGGGCTGTGCACTCTCGGCGGCGTCCCCTGTGGCGCCCTGTGGCCCGCCCCCGGGCCGCGGTAGTATGCTTTGAGGCTGTCTTTGCCGTGCTGTCGGACCTATGCCTAGGATCGCCGCGCTCGATGGCTGTGTCGCTGAGGCCGCCCCCGATGTCGGCTGCGGTTGGATATCCCGGAATAGCGGCCGCTGGCTTATGTCGATCTGCCGCCTTAGCCGCCCAGGCTTCCTTCCTGCCCGGGCCGCTGCGCTTTGGCCGGAGCTTGGCGGCGTAGGAAGGCCGCCGCTGCCTCCGCTAGGTCTCCCCCTCTCCCTTGTCTCCGGTGTCGACGGCGTTGTCTCCACGTCCCGGGCTGCCTGGTCACTTATGCCTAGAGGCTCCGGGCCTGGGGTGGCCGTGATCGTGCGTGCCTCCCCCGCGCCGTTCCCCTCCCCCGGATTCCTCGCCGGCCGGCCGCCCCGCCGCCTCCGCCTCGGCAGCACCACCCCTGACGCCCTCTCATGCGCCCCCTGCCGGGCCTGTGTGCCGGGCACCGGCGCCGCCAATATCGGCCTGAACCTCATTTCTGTATATGGCGCTCTGGGTGCCTCCCGTGCTGGGCCTGCGCCGCTCTCGGCCCCGTGCTGCCCTTCTGTGCTGGCTGGCTTCATCGTGATGGATGCTGCTACCTCTATTGCCTATGCTCCCTCGGCCTTGCCTACTTACTATGCCACTACCTCCTTCGGCAAACATTCTTCATATACAGGCCGCTGGCATATGGCCCCCTCTCTTCGCCATGCTCCCGCTCAGCCCATACCTTCCACATAACACATGTTTCTTAATCACATATCTATATGCCCTCGGCCTCCCGACTTGGCATGTCCTTACACATGCTACTTAACTTACTACTACACCCGCGCTAGCTATCTACGGTCTGTACTGACTGACGCCTGCTGCCCTGCCCTCTGGCTGATGCGGCCTCGGCTGTTCCCTACATGTAGGTCCTACTAATGGCTTCTCGTCCTTGACGCTCTATGCGCCACGCTTTCCCTCTTCTCTCCTAGGACCCCATAGCCAACGTCTAGGTCCGTCCCTAGGCGCTTATGTGACCGCCTTTAGTTCCATGTCTCGTACGCATCAGAGACAATGCTATGCCTTTTCCTTCACGCCTAGCCCTGCTGTATGGCTTATATATTAAGATCCCTTAATCTTGTAGTAGACCGCCGCTTATATCTTTCCTATCCCTTACCTTTATTCTCCTTGCTTTCATCTATGTCTTTTCTATCGCCTGTATGGAACCCCTATATATAGATGGCCTGCCCTGCTAACCTTTTATTCCTTCTTTCTCTAGGACTTTAACCTACATCCGATCTTCTAATCTCCATAACCGTACCGCGCTTCCTAATATAGTATCGCGCTATATAGACTTCTTTACGGTCTATACAGCTATGTATAGCTCCCCTCCCTTGCCCTATTGCTTACTGGTTGACTTACCTCCTGCTAGAGGGCTATAATGTCCCCGACGCCGCCCACCACCGACTCTCCGCCGCACCTTCGTAGGCCTCTTACAGGAAATAAGGGCGCTGGCGGCGACATGACCATGATGTTCTTCGCCCAGCCCGACTGCCCCGTGAGGTTCGCCCACCAGGACGAGCATCACGTGAGGGGCCTCAACGCCGAGGCCATCGCCCGCGTCCTGCTGCCCGTCCCCCCGTGGCTGCGGGCGCTCGAATACGATCCCCTACGGGCCAGGGGGGACGATGCCGAGGTCTCGTCCCTCTTCTTTAGCTTGAATCTCTCAATCTACGGCCAGCCGGTCGTCGACTCGGATTGGACTGAGCAGTGGTTCTTCATGTCCGGCCGCGTCCACCCCTACGCCCTCGCCTGGGAGGTTGAGCGCCGCGACGGTCTCGAGTCCGACGTCGGCGAGACTCTCCTCTATACGATGCCCGCCCTCGTCGTCCGTGACCAGGGCTACCAGCCGTGAGCCTCCCCTCTCTCCACTTTGCGGTCCCGCTGATCTCTTCCCTGAGCGTTCTCCCGCGCTCCTTGGCGCCCGACGGCCACTTCCCCTCGACGCCTCCTGTTGTCTCCTTTCACGGCGTCGTCGCCGGCTCCGGACTTGACCTCCTGCAGGCCGATCTTCTTCCTGGTCTTGGCACCGACCAGCTCCGCTGCTGCGCCCTGATCCAGCTATCGACGTACATCGCCCCTGGCGTCCCGGACAAGGTTCCCTTCAAGGGCTACCACCCCTTTCAGGTCTTTGTCATCTTTCCCATCTATGCGAACCCTTGGCTCGTCCTATGTAAGAAGCTGGCCGAGAGGTCCGCCTCTCCCTTTCTGCCTGGTACCCCGTTTACCTGCACCGGCAAGGTCGCCGGCCTTCTCGATCATGGCGTGATGTGTGTCCCGCCCGGCTCGGACCGCGATTACGTCTTCGTCGTCGTCCCGGACAGCTGGACTTTCCATGATAGGTCTTCCGCCGCTGCCGCCTCCGCTTCCCCGCAGGCACAGCCCCTGAGGCGCCAACCCTCTTCTGCCTCCTCCGCATTTGACCTCGTCCGCGCCGCCTCCTACTCGCTTGCTACGCCGCCCTCGACCGCGCCGCACACGCCTTCCAAGGCTCCGGGCCCGCCTACCGATACGCCTGTGACGCCGCCGCCCAAGTGTCAGGGCCCTACCTGGGACCCCTGGGTTACCGTGACACACCTGGGGACTACTACGGAAACCGCGGACGGGCACGGCACCCGCGGACGGGCAGCTCCGGGCACGGGCAGCTCCGGGCACGGGCAGCTCCGACGGTAGGTACGGGCAGCCCCGTCATCCAGGTCCGAAGCGACAGGGAGGATATGAGGAGGTCACGGCGTTAGGAGTTATGTGGTTTTCTTTCCTCTTCATCTTAGTATTCTTTCGTTACAGAGTATCTTGCTAGCTTTGTCTGCAGTCCCTTTCGCTCGCCGTGACATAATACTAAGATCGCCCTTACCGACCCCAATACCCATTTGCGTTAATTGCTCTGCCAATTGCGCTAAGTGGTTATTGCCGCCGGTCACGCCGCACACCCGGCACCCTTACCCTACGTGGAAGATTCCAAAGATATCAGTTAGAAACTGATCTTCCGTCCGCTAGTACGCGTACGATGGCTCCTACGACGAGCGAGACTCCGGCCAGCCTAGACGGGCCCGCCGACGACCACGACTGCATCGAAGTACAGATGGCTAGTCAGAAGAACGAGAGACAACCTGATCCCCTACTTGAGGGACGAACGACAATGCAGAGACCGTTAGAAGAGACGGCTAGAGTGGGCCGCGACTTCCAGGTCCCCCAGAAACTGACAACAGACTTGCACGAGCTCCTCCTTACGGATTCCGACCAGGACCTCGTCCAGCAGTTCGCACACACCGTCCTTGCCGCGCAGGAGAACCCTACCCCCTTTACAGCAAAGACAGGCCGCACGAGCGGGACCCTAGACGCGGCCTGGGTGAAAGCGTCATCGCGAATGCGAAACATGAGGGTCTTGCTAGGAACTGCAACACTTAGTCAACGAACGTAACGCGGCGTTACAGTTACTTCGTTGGACGGTCGAACGGTCCAGCACCCGAGAGAAGGTTGCCCGTCAGATCCTCGAACGAGCCCTCGCGAACCAGAAGGAGCTAGGCCGTCAGGCTAGAGCTCGCCAGCAAGATCTTATGGATTACACGGACCAGATCCGTGCGATCGAGGCGAGCTATGCAGGCATCAAAGACTCTGGGGCGCTCCGACAGGATACCCCCGGGCCCCCTCAGGAGCACCACACACCCCACGACCTCACGCCATCTCCCCCGTCTGAAGAACGAACCCCCTCGCAGGCGCCATCGTCGACTACGTCCACAGCCCGGACCCGGCACAATACAATCAAGATCAGGACCCGGAGCCCTTGGACAATGGATCGAATCCGCGTTACGCTGACTGGAAGGCAGCAGTGGAGCGGAAGATGGAATTAAACGCCTACTTCTTTCCCGACGAATTCGCTAGGATTACGTGGATCGCGACCCTTATCAAGGGACAAGCGCACGAGGTCCTAGCGCCCTACCTCGCGAAACAGGACGACCTCGAGATCAGATCCGTGGGTCAGATCTTCGAGCTCCTTGGGTCAGTTTACGATAACAAGAGCCACAAGTGGGAGGCGAGGCAGCGGCTGGATAGCCTGAAAATGAAACAAGGGGAGTCCTTTATCGACTTCGCAGCGAAGTTCGTAACCCTTGCGACAAAAGCAGGACTCCATGACCGAGACCGGATCACAGAGCTTCACAAGAAGCTCACCGGTCGGATCCGCCTAAACAGCCAAGATATCTACGAGCGGTACGAGGAGCTTACGTTTGCTCAATATCGTGACCGGATGACTGCCCGGTATCTTGTTCAGGTTGACGCGTTAGAGGACTGAAGGAGGACCGAGAGGAGGTTGCGAAGACTAGGATACCGACCCCAGACCGAGGAATAATCCGCCTCCCTCGGTCAAAGGCAGTCCGATTCGCTCCCCAAACCGAGTTACGGGCCCAGCGACCCTCGACCCCGCCGACTACCACGTTGCCGTCTGATGGTACCTTTAAGGGAACTGTTTCGTTTGCAAAAGACCGGGCCATCAGGCTGCCGTCTGTCCGACAAAGGGATCCCCACGAGTGGCCGCACTTGTGGCGGCAGTGGGGACGGTAAACGACCAACTGAGAGCGTTATTGGAAGGGTCGGACAGCGAAGGTAGCGAGTCGCAGGACGATCAAGATGAGGAGTTCGAGGTAGCGGGAAATGCCATAGCCTGAGCAAAGGCTCCCGCACAGGCTATATCCTAAGTATTCGCAAGCTTACTGAGAACCTGAACTTATCGACAATTGATCACTTAATTGGCGGTCCTAGTTTTGTGATTAATAGCACGATTCGCAAACATGGTCTCGCTATCTCAGTACGCATCCTTGTGGATACCGGAGCACAAACGTGGCTATTAGGCAACTCACGCCTAACAAAGCCAGCAGCTAAACGACTCGACCTCCTAGACGCAGCTATACAGCGCCGCGTTATATTAAGGGAATTGATGGTCGTGCTCAGTGTATCACTTCTTCTATCCAAGCAGACTTCCAGCTCCAGGGCGGACTTTCCGCGATCAACCGATCCTTGAGGCCGACCTAGGGACGAGGAACGATTTCCACCTGATCGTAGGACTTATGTTCTTGAGCCATTTCGATATCCGTCTCGACTGCCGCCGTCGTCGCCTTATCTTCCTCCTGAGCTGGAAGCCCAGAGGACTGGATCCCAGATATTGCACTTAAGGCTTCTCGTCTTATGTACCGAAGCCAGTTTCCCTACGAGTTCAGGCCGACGTAGAGCGGCGAGACCACCTTTGGGAAGAAGCAGAAAGACAGGACCAGGAAGAAGACGGCGCGGCCCATATCATCCAGATCTCTCCGCGATACAGGAACCAACAGGGGCCACGAGCACCATCGGCCCACGGCAACATCGTCCACGGTACTCTACTCATCGAGGGGATGACCTGGGAAGATGAACCGAGCACTGGCGGGCATCGAGTGGAGAGACCCTGCCAGAAGGATATCAGGCCACGGTACCAACGGAGGCGCAGGATCTCGATATACTGATGATTTCGGCACCAGCATTCCACGCAGGTATCCGTCGCAGGAAGGACCATCGGCATGCCTACGAAGATGTGACTTTCCTCAACCTTCACATGATCGATAAGGCGCTCGGGGAAAGGGCGAGCAGGATAACCAACAGGACGAGGACGACCGTTTCCTCGCAGAAAAGCTACCTCCAGAGCTCGCAGACCTAGCCGACGTGTTCTCCCGCGAGGACAGCAATAGGATGCCTCCGTCCCGCCCAGGGTAGACCATAAGATCGAACTAACAGGGCCTGCTGCGTTACGAACGCACCCATTGTACAGCCTTAACCGCGAACAGCTGGAGACTATGAAGGAGTATTTACAGGATAGTCTCCAGAAGGGCTTCATTGAGCCAAGCAGCGCACAGTTCGGATCCTGTCTGTTTTGCAAAAAGAAGGATGGCAAGCTGCGTTTTTGCGTAGATTTCCGGAACTCAATCAGCTAACTAAGAAGGATCGGTACCTATCCTCTTATTAGCGAGACCCTAGACCGCATTGCGAAGGCGAAGATATTTACGAAGCTAGATATTAGGCAGGCGTTCCACCGGATCCGGCTCGAACCGGATTCAGTCGAACTAACCGCCTTCCGCACGCGTTACGGCCAGTTCCACTACAAGGTCCTTCCTTCGGGTTATGCAACGGGCCTAGTACGTTCCAACGGTTTATTAACACGACCCTTTGGGACTACCTCGACTCTTTCTGTACGGCCTACCTCGATGATATCCTCGTGTTCTCCGAAGATAAGAAGGAACATATGCGAAACGTACGGCTCGTTCTAGAGCGACTTCGGGAAGCGGGTCTTCAAGTAGACATCAAGAAATGCGAATTCGGTGTCACAAAGACGGATTTCCTTGGGTTTATTATTAGTACGGATGGTATCTCCGTCGACCCTAGGAAAGTCTCGGCTATCCTGACCTGGCAGACCCCACGATGCAAAAAAGAGCTGCAGTCCTTCCTCGGATTCTGCAACTTCTACCGTCGGTTTATCCGTAACTACGGTAGAATCTGCCGACCCTAAACCGCTTGACAGGGAGAGTAGGTGGGATTTCGACGACCGGTGCCTTGAGGCCTTCGAGACCCTAAAGACAGCTCTAACTACCGCGCCAGTCCTCGTCCACTTCATAGAGGACCGCGAGACGAAGCTAGAGACTGACGCGTCGGATGGGGTTATCGCGGGCGTGCTCTCACAACTAGCGGACGATGGACAATGGCACCCGGTCTCGTTCCTTACGAAAACGATGAACGCAGCGGAGTGTAACTATGAGATACACGATAAGGAGCTCCTGGCTATTATCGTGTGCCTGAAGGAATGGATGCCTTGTATCCCTAGTCGCTCCCGGAGTCATCAAGATCTTCACCGACCACCAAGCCCTCCAGTACTTCGCTACAAAGAGGATGCTAAACGCACGGCAAGCTCGATGGATCGAGACCCTTGCTATGGTCGGATTCGAAATCCACTATCGCCCGGGCAAGCAAAACGTCGTCGCCGACGCTCTTTCCCGCAAGGCCCAGGACGTGCAGTTACAGAAGGCGCTCAAGGAGTTGAACCGCTCGCAGATCCTAATCCCAGCAACTCAGTTTGCAGGGGCACGACGGAGGGCTGCTATAGCCGCAGGCGCCGCAGGCGGAGACGACCCTACTATTGCCATATATACCCCCGGTTCCGCAAGACAAGCCGAGACCCCAAACTCTAGAGATGGGTGCCTACTGGAAGGATTCGAGCTTATCGAAGCGATCCTCCAGGCAAACCGGGCTTCACCCTCGCTACGCTCCGAAAGGGAGCAAGCAGAGATACCAGACTCCCGGTTCCAAGTCCAGAGTGGCCTCCTCTGTTACGATGGACGACTAGTCGTCCCCGACGAGGCGAACCTACGGACTGCCCTTTGTCACGAGGCGCACCGTCCGCGAAGTCAGGCACATCCCGGCCGGAATAAGATGAGGAAGATCTTAACGAGACGGTACTACTGGCTCGGGATAGGAGGTTTTATTGACCGTTACTGCGCGAACTGCGCGGACTGCAAGCGGTCCCAAGACTCCGCCTCCGACCAGCAGGACTACTCCAGCCACTGCCAATTCCGGAGCGCCCTGGCAGCACATCTCTATGGACTTTAAGACAATGCCACGAGACAAGAAGGGGTATACGGCGGTCTTCGTTACGGTCTGTCGGTTGAGCAAGAGGACGTTCTCCCTACCGACATATACGACCTGTACCGCGCAGGATATGGCCTGGCTTTTCTACGAGCATATCTGGAGGACCTACGGCGCACCGGAGACCATTACGTCAGATCGCGGGCCGCAGTTTATTTCGAGCTTTGGAACGAACTTTGTCGCCTCGTGGGGACGAAGATGAAGCTATCTACGGCCGAACATCCTCAGACGGACGGTCAGACCGAGATAATAAACCAGTTCCTACAGACAAAGCTCCGTCCCTATCTAGACTACTACCAGGATAACTGGTCCGAAATGCCCTGCTTGGATTTCGCACACTCAACCCACCCACACGAGAGCATCGGTCTAGCACCTGCGGAGCTTGAGATGGGATACTTACCCCGAATGTCGTTCGACTGGTCCGTGGCGCCACCCACAGCGACGGCCCCCCCCAGAGAGCAGCTAGGGCGAACAGCGGCGCAGCAGTTCGCCTCCCGGGCCGCCGAGGGGTCCGGTGGGCGAGGAAACCCTACTCACCAAGCAGGCGGAATACAAGCGGCAGGCGGATAAACGCCGTAGGGAGGTCGACTGGGAGGTAGGCGACCTGGTATACCTGAAAAAGGGACACTGGTCAACGGGACGCCCGAGTGACGGCTTGGATCAACCCTACCTAGGCCCGTTTCGGGTCTTATCGGCTAAGGGGCCAAACGCTTTCGAATTGGACCTACCACCAACGATGAAAATCCACCGGGTTATTAACGCTAGCCGACTACTTAAAGCGCCCTCGGATCCGGTACCAGGACAGACCTACGAACCGCCCCCGCCGGTAGTCATACAGGGGGAATCCGAGTGGGAGATCGACCAAGTCCTTGCATCCAGGATTGCCAGGGGAAAGCTGCAATACCAGGTTAGTTGGAAGGGTTGGGACCCGGACCCAGATTGGTATCTAGCGAGTAACTTCAAAAACGCTCCGCTAGCCCTACAACACTTCCACAACGCCCACCCCGATAAGCCTGGCCCTCCGGGCCGCTTAGCTGCATGGATCCAAGCAGCGGCGACGGACCAAGTCGCCCTAGACACACCAGATGACGACCTCCCGACTCAACGGCAAGACAACACAAAAATGAGGCGACGGCGGGTAACGAAGTAGGTATGTCTCTGGGTATTGGCATTACGGCATTGGTCAGAGCTCGGGGCGAGCTCTCCGGAAGGAGGGGGTAGTGTCAGGGCCCTACCTGGGACCCCTGGGTTACCGTGACACACCTGGGGACTACTACGGAAACCGCGGACGGGCACGGCACCCGCGGACGGGCAGCTCCGGACGGGCAGCTCCGGGCACGGGCAGCTCCGACGGTAGGTACGGGCAGCCCCGTCATCCAGGTCCGAAGCGACAGGGAGGATATGAGGAGGTCACGGCGTTAGGAGTTATGTGGTTTTCTTTCCTCTTCATCTTAGTATTCTTTCGTTACAGAGTATCTTGCTAGCTTTGTCTGCAGTCCCCTTTCGCTCGCCGTGACATAAAGGGTAAAAGGGAGGTAGTAGGATAAAAGAACTATTTAGAATATAGCTAGAATTCTATTCTTACCCTTAAGTATCTACCTTTATTTTACTAAGTATAATTAATATCCTTTTTAATCTCTACCTAAGGGTATATACTTTTAATATTAAGTAATTATTTCTTTAGTAAGATATAGTACGCTCTACTTATATAGAAGTTTATTTATTTAGTCCTTCCTATAAAAGGATATATTACCTAGGAAAAATAAAGGTCTATGTTGGGTCGTGGGTATTCGTGCTGTGCACAGGGGTGATAGAGAATACGAATCAAAGGTGCTAAAGAGCTATGCCTGTGACTGTTGTATTGGTAATCTATGAAGAGAAGAGAAAAAGATGAAGAAGAATGAGGGGAAGGAGGAGAAGAAGGAAGGAAGGGAGGAATGAAGGGCGTGTAACCCGGTCCGAATATCTTCCGAGACCCTCCTATAAAGCCTCCTTCTCGCGTAGGGCCAGTAGAGCCCATGTCCCCACATAATGAAGTCCTCCGCATCTAGACACTAGCAACTTTTTCTTTCAAGGAAAGACAAAGGTAACAATATAGCTGGTTGATAATCTAGTGGCCAGGGAAGGAAAGAAGTCAAAAGGCAAGGAGACGCTCTGTTTCACACTGGCCTATGGACTGACCCTTCTACCCGGATAGTCAGCTGGTTAGTCGAGATGAAGCGCTCAAGGGCCTTGTTTGGTGACGCCTTCGTCATTGCATCAGCTGGGTTGTCGTTGCCGTTGATCCATCGGACTTCTAATATCTCCCGTCTCTCATATGACTGCCGTAGAGCCATAATGTCAATCATAAGACGCTTTTCCTTTGTTGTGCCGAGCTTGACAATGCATTCGTAAAGGGAATAAGAGTCTACGCAGACGATAAGGGGATTGGAGGAGATTCAGTCGGTCGGTGATCATTCTTAGGGTCGTTGCAATAGCAAGGCTGATGTCAAATCCGTCGGTCATGCCGTAGATCTCGGAGGCAAGCACACTTCAGGTTACCCTCTTGCACTTCGTAGAGCTCCAATGGATCAAATTGCCGTTAATGTTAAAAGAAGGAACATCCTCGGAGCTTTCTTGTTTTTCGTTAACAAGCATAACAAGAAAGCCGATTTGTGATGAGAGGTCCTTATTGTTGGCAAATGATCCATCCGTAAAGACCATTAGTTTAGCTGTCTGTAGGTCTAGGGGCACGTATTGGATCCCTCTTTGTAGGTTGTCCTGTTGCCATTTGAGTCTTTTGTTGAGGGTGATGCAGTCCGTGTCTGTGGGCTGTTGGACCTGTGCCGCGGTTGACATATCACACGTAGCTTCTGGCTGGCAGATTGAGGCGATATAGGCTCCTCGGGCGCGTTGTTCCATGTACTTTTGCATACGATCAGAAGCTTCCACGTTAATAAGGGCGATTTTCTTAGCTTGTCCCTTCTGCTTAAGGTGAATTCGACCTTTTCGTCTAGTGCAAGCGTACAGCCGTTGAAGTCTAGGGCCGAAGAAATTAAAAGCTTTGTCTTTGGCTTGGCGATAAACTTAGCTTCTTGTATCTTGTTTTCTTCGTGTACAGAAAAGCCTGCTGTTCCGAGGATCAGGTGTCATCCGTCTGCATGCCCACTATGCCAAACGCTTGGTTGGGGTCCGTGTTCGTTATAAGGAGGCATGGGTCGAACGTTGAAGTCGACATCCGTAGCTGCTCCCTATGATGCTTGTGGTATGTTGCGAACCAATGTAGGCCTGCTTCTGCAATGCCATAAAGAGGGCGGACGATCGGATGATAGTCCCCTTGGGTACTTATCCTGTAGTTCGATGGGAAGATAGGTTAGGACTAGGCGTGCAAGTCCTGTCGTTGAATGCGTATAGGCTTGTGATATATCCCTTAGTTCGAGGGACATACCGGACGTAAGGAGCGTTGGGGCAAGGGCTATGATTAGTCTTTGACTAGCCCGCTGGATGGTAGGCGATTGGGTCAAAGAGTGTTCTTCTCGTCGTCGTTATAGCCTTGGACTACGAGGCGAGACTTTCGTACGGCTTTATATACTTTCCTTTAACTTCTCGGACTAATCGTGACTTGAAAATCCGTGTTCCTCGATGCTTGGTCGGGTCGAATAACTCGAAGGTAAATACCCCTCGTCCGATGAGGTCATTGATTTTTTGATCGGACTGTTCAAACGGGGCACCTGGCGTTGTAATGACGCCGTCGTCTCGAAGCTTAATGGCAAGGGCAATATCGTCCATTTCCCGTTTCTGTAGGAAGGTCTGGGCGTTGTACAAGCTATGCTTCTTATTTTTCGATCCCGGGGGTCGACCTCGCTTGCGTGGTCCTGTGGGCGGCTTTACGGCTGTCTGGGCTGCGGGCTCCGTTGTCTGAGCTGCGGGTGCATTCGTCGATCTAAGCGGGCGTCCTCTCTTCCGAGGTTGTTCGTCCGTGCCGGGGGCAGCAGGGGAGTTATCGTCCTTATAGTACGGCTTCACGACAGTTGATCGGAAGGTCGTTGGTCCGTTAACCATATCAACCGTGATATCATGGTCTTTTATACTTATAACCTTATAGGGCCTCGCCAGCCAACCTTCTCCCGCCAAACGCATACCTCGCTTTGCAACTTGAGGTTTAGAACGTCAATAGTTGTTGGACCATTGCGTGTGCCTAGGGCCTCTTTAACGTCCCGGTTGGCCATAAACTTGCGTAGTTCCTTCATAGCTTTGCGTACGACCTCACCGCGTCGGATTACCGAGGGATTCGGCGGCGAATCGGCGGTGATTCGAGGGTAAGCCCCGAAGACAAGAAGGGTAGGTACAAGTCCGTCTGGTCCGGCGGTATCGTTGACTGCTTTAACGGCCATCTGGAGGATCGAATCTGCGTCTGCCTGGCTTGAGAGCTCTGCGTACATAATCTCAAACGCTCGTCGCAAAGGGCCGTGGTACCGTTCAACCTTGCCGATAGACCAATGGGCTTCAATAGGGACTTCCTTACAGGTAATCCCTAGCATCTTGGCCTCGGTTTGAAATTCCGTTGAGGCGAAGTTCGTACCTGCATCGTGGGTAACAACGTCCGGGGGTCCTTGGTACGTATCGATCCATAAGCAGCGGAGGGCTTCCCAAGTGTCCTTTGTTGATAGGGACTTCAGGAACCTAGCCCGTGGAAAGCAGTAGCAGAATCGACGACATGTAAGACAGGGCGGCTAATTAAGTACATCACATCGACAAGAATTTCATAGTTGAATTCATGGTCATCTTTTAGGCTGAATTTAAACCTACGAGGCTCTCGTCCGTGTAGTTGGCAGTGATGACAGAATTTGCCGATTTCCTCTAGCCGTTGCTGTTCGACTTCGTGGCCGGCCCGGGTTAGCAGCTTGAATAGGCGATCTGTAGCGGGGTGCCCGAAACGGCGATGTAGGCGACGTAGTTCCCTTCTGTAAGAAAAACGCTCTGTTCTTGCTTGCTAAGATCAGGGTGGCGATCAATTCCACCTCCACCTCCACGTCTTCAATAATATTGAAGTGGAAGTCACGTGTTTCAATTCAATCAATTCAATATCACCTGCACATTGAGAGCTTCAATCCACGCCTCCGCCTCGAACGTTGACCACGCGTTGAAGCCGTTGAAGCAGGAGGTGATCTAGGTAGCATCTACACTTAGGTACCTAATCGAGTCGCGTCTGACGCGCGTGATTCGCGTGATCACCCTCAAGGTTAGCCTTAGTTACCGTATTGAGTGTTGTAGTACTTCCATTCCATACTGTTTTCAGATGTAACGAATGTATAAGTACCTGGGCGATTGAACGCGTTTGGGCTGAAGTTCCCCGAGTCGCGTCGCAGAGAAACCTTCCCCAAACGAATGCATCCCCTTCCTGCGGCCAAATGGAAACCGACGTTCCTACTAAGCCCCAGCGTGCTTCAGACGGAGGCTCATCCAGCAAGTCGTTTGTTAACATGGATGCTTTGCAAGACGAATGGAGCATCTTCCCATGGAACCATTTTCCAGGTTATACGATTTCCGAGCGTGCTGGCAGGCAGACTTCGTGGGTCTGGCAGCATGGTTTCGACATTCAACCTAGCGATTCTCCCACGAAAAGAAAATGGGTTTGCAAGCCCTGCCTCAAGAAGCCGAAGCAAAAAACATCAGACTTCTCTGCCGCTGGCACTCAGAACATCGAGAATCATCTGTTCAAAGAGCACAGGCTTGTCGATCTGTCCGGGAAGAGGGGGCGCCCGCTCTTGGGAAAGGAACCAGGGACAAGACCCCGTCAAAGAATATTGTGGAGATGTTGAACCTCAATGCTTCAGACCCCAAAGAGCAAGGTATCGCGAACGCCCTCATCCAGCGCTTCGATAAGGACCATTTTCAGAGACTTCTTCTCGAGTGGGTGGTCGACGCCAACGTCTCCTTTCGCCAGCCCGAGCACTGTCGCCTCCGACATATTTTCGAATACCTGAATCCATCGGTCGCAGTGACGAATGCCCACATCTCGCACGATACCGTTCGAAAGCGAATTGTTGACCTTTATACCCGATACAAGACGTGCGTAATCGACAATCTAAAGAGCACCCCGGGCCAAATTCACATTGCGTTCGACGGCTGGCGTTCCAGGAATCGGCACGCTTTATACGGGATTATATGTTTTACATCGACAAGGATGGAGTTCCATCAAAGCTTGTCCTAGGCATGCCGGAGCTGAAGATCTCACACTCGGGAGAAAACATTGCAGCCCAGATCCTCGAGATCCTAGAGAGCTATGAGATCCTCGACAAGGTGGGCTATATTACACTGGACAACGCTGGCAATATGGATACGGCGACAGAGGAGATTGCAGAGGCACTGGGCTTTGATCCGAAGAAGCGGAGGGTGCGATGCTTCGGCCACGTGCTCAACTTGGTGGTCAAGGCGCTATTATTTGGACACAAGGCCGACGCGTTTGAGGCAGAGATTAACGGGGAGCCTGTTCTTGACGCGGTCCAGCATGAAATCTGGCGAAAGAAAGGCCCAGTCGGAAAGCTCCACAACCTAGTAAATTGGATCCATCAGTCCGATAAGCTGACGTACCGGCTTCGCAGGGTGGTTTTCCATATATGGAAAGGTGTGCAATCCATACTGGAGTATCGCCCCACATTTATTGCAAGTATTGCAATACACCTTTCCATTCTTGGTCCGTGCGCATCCCGCAACAGCTCACCTATATGGTCTCGGCAAAACGTGCCAAACACGACATGAATCAATGAAAATCAAGGAACAGTTAACGTGAACGTAATGACAGACGACCGGTCAAGGGGATGCCAAGCAGAAATTTGCTCCTTTGCAGGAAACAGGCGTAGAAGTTGAGCCAGGATTTTACCCAAAATCTGGGGACCCGCCACCACCCTCGGCCCCTTGCAAGATATCGTTCTTGAGCCAATGCTTTAAGCATTCTCCCTTTCGACTTGTTTCGCGTCCAATTGGGCTCTTTCCCATGAGATTGTGCGACGCGCCCTGAGAACACCCGCTCAGGTTCATCACTCATCGCCGGCATTGATAGGATGTCTATGGCCATTTGTGATAGCTTGGGCCATCGTTTTCTCTGTTGCTCTTGAAGCCACCATGACAAGGCCGTCGTCGGCGTAATGTCGTACGGATCACATGAAATGTAATCTTCGTACTCGTCCTGGCTTGACGGTCGAGTGCAATTCTGCAGGTTCCTTGAAATGCGATCAAACGCGTCAAGGTCCTCGTCATCATCGTCATCTAGTAAATGTTGCGAGAGGGCGCCATCCACAGTGTCTCGGTATGTGAGCCAAAGGTCTTTGACCTGTTTGAACGCAGGTTTTTGCCACTTCTTCTTCCAATTTGCCTGGATGTATGTTGTGCGATAGCTGGGATGAAGGATCAAGGCAGCTGCATAATAGGGCGATGCTTCTGTCTTGCTATAATATTTGTCAAAGACTTCCCACCCTCGTTTGATCCTAAAGGACAGCTCGGTGTCTGATTTGTACGTGACCTATTGCACCATCTCAGCGCTTGCACAAGGAGATCAGAGGAATGGAAGGCATGGTACCAGGGCTTCATCAAAGCATCGGATCAAGACGTCCATCGTGAAGAGCACTTTGTCCAGGGTCGCATGATCCCCTTGTGTTGCTAATGTCGCTCGGGCGAACGGTTGAAGGATCTTCTCAATTATTCGGAGCCGGGCCCAATCTTCCGGCAATAGAAAATCCGCAGAAAGATCTTCGAAATGATTCTTGGTGTAGGTGTCCAGAGCGCTGGCAGTTTCCTGCTGAGTGGCAACATGCAGCATTTGATACCAGCTATTCCACCTCGTACGATTGTCAAGTGAAATGCCCTTTCAGCGAGTTCCATAAACTCTCCACTGCGTCCTGATGAACTCCGGATGTTGACAACCAGGTTGTGGAGCTTACCAAGTGGTCCAAGGCGGCGAAATTCGGTGCGCTGCCTTTGAACTTTGCCAGGTCATCTGCGTCTTCGCATATTTCGCCCTCTTTCAAGTCAATAGAATTCTGGAACAGGAAAGCTTGAACTGCCAAGTTGATAACGTGGCCTAGGCATCGGAGGCGGTGAACTTCAGGATCCCATTTGACGCCCTCTTCCTTGAGATACGTGCTCACTGCCCGGCAGAGGGTGTCATTCGTGCTCGAATTATCCCCAACGATGCTTCAAGGCGTCGCAGAATACCAAAGTCCCGCAAGATGGGAAGAAGTGTAACGAATTGCTCCTCCCGGAATGGTTCGCCACAGGCCGAAGTGCAAGGAGAGCTTTCCGTCGTGCTTCTTGTGCGTGGTCAACAAAGTGGGAGCAAACTCCGAGAAGAAGGAGCCGATTGGGGGACGTCCAAATGTCAAGCGAGAGGTGAACCTTGGATTTTGCTGACTGGAGCTTCATTCGCACGATATCCTTGGCCGACTGGAAATGATTGTCGATAATTCGTGGAATAGTCGAGTGGGCGGAAGGAGATGGTCCTTCGCGACCGGGTTCAAGGTCGAAATGAAGAGGTGAAATTCGCGGGATTCGACAATTCGATAAGGAAGGTTTCGTGCGACGATCAGCCAAGCTAAGGCTTTGTTTATCTTGTCTTGGTCCAGGTAGCGTTTGAAGACCTCCGACTCAATCTCCGTTGTGCGGCCCAAGTCCCGTGCTTGCTGGTAGAGTTGCTCAAACCCCTCAAAGATGGACGATTGAAGAGGGGTCAAATCTTCCACGACTCGAATATCGTGCTTACCCTCCAGATGTTTTCGAAAGTTAGTGGTAACTGAAGTGCTGTACGTGTTCGTCTGGGGACAATGGCTGCAATAGAGAAGGCGATTTCGGCCCTTAAACTCTTCCTCCCCCTCTGCTGCAACGCGAGCATGCTTCCACGTTGCGATAGCCGCTTTGCCTCTTGTATTGCGAGATCTTGATGTCGTAGAGTCCGACAAAATAGATTCAGCATCGAAGAAGGATAGCACACTTGCAGAATCCATAGTTCGACAACTGATTCGTCCGACGCGTTGGTGCAAAGTGGTGGGGAAAGCGATTTGTGTTTGTGTGGGAATTAGCGGGGTTCAAGGCCCTCAGACCCCGGTCACGCTTGAGTTCAGGAAAAATGCCGCAATGGGATGAGAAGGGCAAAGAGATGCCTTTGTCTCTCCGCGAGGAGAGTCTTCTCAGCGATAAAGACTGGAAGGTCATTGGGTTGATGGATAGGGTGCTTGTTGACTTCGAAGAAGCACTCCGAATGCTAGAAGGTGACGCCCAGAGCCGAGTTCGAAAAGGAGGCCGCATTGAAGCATACGGAAATATGTGGGACGTTGCCTCAACCTACGAATTCCTGATGGACAGACTAGAGGAGTGGAAAGCAGTAGCGGAGAAGTTCCCCGATCCAGAGCACCTCAAGGCTAACATTAATCTGGGCTGGGATAAGTTGAACGACTACTATACGAAGCTTGACGAGACGCCAGCATACTATGCTTCTGCTATTTTAAATCCGGTTTCGCGTTGGGGTTATTTCGAGAATACATGGACTGACAAAGCACAGCTCCCCTGGCTACAGGAGGCAAAAGGAATGGTGAGAAACCTGGGAGGAGGAGTACAAATCGCTGCCGATCCCTCCGATGCCTGACGAAGAGCGTCCGTACAAGCGACTGAAGGCAATGAGCGCGCTTGAGAGACACCGAGCCCAGAGGACTTCGTCGCTGCCCAACGAATCTTCCTCTTTGGAAAGTTCACTGAATCCGGACCATGATGAATATGACCGCTGGCTGTCGAGTGCTGACGCTGAGAATGATCCTCTCGTCACCAACCCATTTCAGTATTGGTGGCAGAGGCGGAAAGACTACCCACGGTTGTCGCGGATGGCTCTCGACTTGCTCTCGATCCTCCCATGTCCGCAGAGTGCGAGCGTCTCTTTAGTACCACTGGGCAAATGGTGTCACCGCTACGGACTCGATTGAAGCCAGCACGATAGGGATTACGCAAACGTTACGGTCGTGGGTACGGAATGGCCTAATCGACGCCGTGGATACGTTGGTTGACGTGTCAGGAGAATGCGAATAGCATTATATGGAGTCTAGGGATGATACTGACATGCTGCCGGCTAGCCTCGGCGACCCCATGGGCCGTACGTGGTTCAACGTCTTCAATTCAACTCCATCGCCCCCATCTGAAGGCAGGTGGTTCAACTCAACGGGACCAATGATGAATAAGCTGTCAACGCAACTCAATAATGAGGCCAAATTGATGGAATTGAATTGATCGCCACCCTGGGACTTCGTATTGGCGCAATTCGAAGCAGGAAAAGAGGCACATATCGACGATCCGATTATGGCACCAATGTATAACTCGGGCTGGGCGAAGATGGATAAGTACTATTGTCTTACTGACGAATCGCCTGCCTACGTCGCTGCGATTGTGCTTCACCCTTCGCATAAATGGCACTACATACACGAAAACTGGAAGAAGGAGTGGGCTGACTCGTCAAAGAAGCTGATGGAGACACTGTGGGATGATTAAAATACTTCGAACACCCGTTAAGTTGCCAAGGCAAGGGGCTTAACGGCTGAATATCCAGCCCGAAGGGTGAACATCGTATTCCTGCAATTCAACTTTCCTAGGGGACCCCTAGAACCCCCTTGCCTGCGGCGGCCATCCAGCTGTTTAAACCGCTCCTTTACTGGCCCAATCTAACTATATACCCTATATCGAACCTCCCCCTTCCCTGTAGCTTATAGGAGACGTCGTTTAGTCAAGGTAGAGTGGTGGATACGGTGCATCGCTCAGCTGTTGACCCTGACGCCGTTGTTGGTCAGCGAGGCGCATCTTCATCCCTGCTTTAGCCTTTGTAGTTAGCCGTAAACGCAGCACGTAGGGAGACAGGCTTATAAACCTTCTGTCGGCGTGTGGTTATAGAGGCTCTGACGATCGAAAGGCGCCTCAAGGAGTAAGCCTTGCAGCGACGTAACCCGTGACACAGCAACATAGCTAATACCGGCCTGGAAGTCGCGTAGCGAGATCAGTAACTATTTGCTCCTTCGTTAGGCTCTGGCATTTGTGAACAGTGATAGCAAACGCCACCATCAGGGGAAACTGCGTGCGAGCGCAGGTCTCGTTGCCCATAAGGAAATCACGCCTGACTGGGAGGATGGGTGAGATTTTCCTGCCCTCGTTAGTTATTAGATATGGCGGTCCATCGTAGCTATCAAAGTCCACCATAATAACGGCCGGGGATCTTCCATGGTTCGGCGCCTGGGTTCCAGGCGATATCGTATACAGTACCCTGGGCACCGTTAACTAGGCCAGCTGGCTGCCATAGGTTAGTAGTGAGCATTACCCTGGCGCCCTTAGCAACAGGGAACTTGTTAGATAGATTGCCAGCATTGTCGCTTGGTGCCCGCCCCGCGCCCTTGCCCTGATTCTTTGCCTCCACCTGTATTGCCGGGGCGTTGAGATGCACCATATGCTCGTAATTGTATTCGTTGACCCGGGCCCTGGTAGAATACACCCGCAAAGCGGCCCTGAAGCTGTCAACCTCGCTCTGCGTTAGCCTGGACTGTACCCGACTGCTAAGGAGGTTCCAGGACGGTATGGATAACTTGACTTCACGCAGTTCCTGCAACGCCCGACGGAACTGAGCCTGATCATCACCAGCCTGGCGCTGTACCGTGGTCAGGAAGACGGTGCGGTCAAATAACCGGTAGGCCACCTGCCCTCTCCTTTCCAACGAAGACAGGCTGGTGCTAGTCGAATACAGGGGCTTTTGCCGGACTGGTGGTAACTGGAAGAAATCGCCCACAAGCAAGACGCTCACACCACCAAAGAACTCGAGGCTACGCTGTGGAAAGGCCTGTCGCAGACGGGAATCGATCCGCGCGAGCTGCTCAATCCCCAGCATGCTCTTTTCATCGATCACGAGGTATTTGACGTGCCGTAGGCGGGACTGAAGGGCGGCTGCGTCGGCTGGGGGAAGGTCGGTAAAAGCACCACCTACTGGGAGGCGTAGCAATGAATGAATGGTGCTGCCCTGTATCTGGTTACTCGCAACGCCTGTTGAGCTACGCGGCAAATAGGGCTAGGATTCGGCAGAGCGGCCGCCTGAAGATGGGAGGAAAGCACCTTGATAAGGAACGACTTGCCGGTGCCACCACCACCATCAACGTGGAGAAGGATTTGAGTGGGATTTCGCGCCTGGAAGTGGCCCATGAATGTGTCGTACACGAGCCGTTGTTGTGGATTCAGCGTATTACGCCATTGAGGCCAAGGACCTCCACATCGTTGGCCATGGGGTGGCTAGCGATAAGGTCCTTCCAGTAGCCATCTCGAAGTTCCGGATATGTACCCACATGCCGTGTCCAGTCGTAATTGACGTCGATATCGCGGCGGCCAAGAAGGTCAAGAACTTCCTGGGTAAGGGGGTGGTCAGGTAAAAGGGCAGCGAGGCGAATCCAGTCTTCGTCATCAAATTCTTCCCCCACAGGCAGAGCCTCATATTGATCATCTTGAGGCTGTAATCGAGCCTCTTTTGGCTGGCCGTAATGGTCATCACCATGATTGTGATGCTGCCAACAATAGGAGAAGGCCTGAACGTGGGAACTAAAAGCCTGGCCGTCGAAAGTGAGGAGCTCATCAAGCCGGCGATGTGGGTGATTTAATGTCAGCTTTACACGGCAATAATCTGGCCACTGCTGGCCTTCTGGAGCAGCCTGATAGCGAGGAAAGTAAACCAACACACGGGCCTGCCGTTAACGTTGCCTGGCCGCCATTGCTTCCATGCGGAAGGGTCTCTAGAGCGGAAATTCCAGTGTTTGAGGAAGGAAACGTAGGTCAGGTCCTTCAGGGCTTCCGGGCGCTGACCGTACTTTTCGTAGACGTTGGAGGCCTCGTCAACCTCATCGCCGTCAATGCGTAAGGAGCGGAATGTCTGTCAGGATGACGGCAGTCAACGTATAGGCAGATTCGTGAGCCCTCCTGTAACGGCAGGCCGAGGAGTAAGTGGCTAACCTCCTGCTTCGAGTAATCCCGTTCAGCAACTAGCTGATTCAGGAGCTTTGACGTGAAAGAAATCAGGGGTTGTGGTCCTGACCCGGGGCATCAGCGCCTTCCCAATCTGGGCAAAAGACTCGCTCTTCTTTTCTGACTTGGAGCAGTATTTGGCTGCGTATTCGACCACCTGCTGGAGGCTCGTGCAGGAGAGACATCTGTATTGGCTAGCCATGCAACGGTAAGCAAGCGGTTGTAGTGGTTAATCTGGCCATCGTTCCTCCCACCCCTAAAGGTCCAGTGCTTGGAGTGAGGCAACTTGTCAAGGGAGGCTAGTAGGCGCTGTCCGTGAGGAAATCCAAATCGGCACTCTACCTGCTTGGTATGCTTATTGCGCTGCATACAGTAGTTGTTGCAGCGGTGGCGTTGCACGCGGTTGACTACCATCGATAGGAACTGAACGGTAAGGGCTGCTCCAATAGATTGCTGATCAGGGATTCCCTTCCCAGGAGCCTGTATTCGATGAGGCTCTGGGTTAACGGCAGATACGTGATATCCCCAGATACGGGCAAATCGCTCCCGGATCGATTATCGTCAGGATCCAAGTCTGGGTGGCCACTTAACCAATATAGGCCATGGTGGTGACTGGACCCCCTGCCCTGCCACTCATAGCGGCCCCAAAGGTCCGTTAGGTTGAACTTCTGCTTCAGGACAATAGTCGTAAGAAGCGTATAACGCTTGTAGAAGTGGTAGGCGGCGATGTGGGCGTTGTCTCGCAGTAGTTGCCGGACAGGACCATGCGCGCCGCCTCAGGAGCTGCTTTCCACTCTTGGAATCGAGGCATGTGACGATATAGTGATTCCCAGTGGTAATCGGCCGCACTTGCAGTAACGAAAAGGCCAGGTCTGCCCAGATTGTAGGCATATGCTTCCAATTCCTTCCTTTGCTTATACCAATACGGCCGGGTGCCCCTGATTACCGCGGCTTGGCGCGTGATCGACTGGATCAGGTCCTGAGCCTCTGGCTCATCAGGCTCAGCCATCGCTTCCTCTAGGTCAGCGCGTGTAAGGGGTTGACGGCGGCTGTCGCGTTGCTTGACGAAGTAGTCACTTCGCTTTCGGACCTGCGCACGTAGCAGCGTGTTGAGGGCGACGAAAGGCCACGTTTTATGGCGGGCAAAACGTCCGTCATGCCATCTCATCGCATGGCCAAGGTAGTCCTGGTACGTGATGCTCCGTAGGCGAGGCTCCACGAAGTCGGCCTTGCCGTCAGGGTAGAGGGTAGGGAACGCAAGCGATAACAGCGGCTGGGAACGGTTGAATTCGTCGATAGGGTCCTGCGAATGGATGGCAATGGCATCTGGTGGTGAGCCTGCGCGCTATGCGACATATACTCAACATTAGCCATACGCTCAGAGTCAGGGCAACATCAAGGACTCGGGACTGCAGGGCGTTTAATTCGGTATCGGTAACCTGCAAGTTCGGGATCGCTGATGCGTCCGCATCGCAGGATCCTCTTCAAGGCCTCCTCAACAGGGCCTTGTGGGATCTCGCCGTCAGGTATGTCAGCCACTTGGCTAGCAATGGAAGCAACTATGCTGCCGTCAAGAGGAAGCCGTTGCAGGCGATCCTGGCTCACGACGATATCGCGATAGCCCGGGTGGTGGCGCTGTAGGTAATACAGCCAGGTCAACAGGCATGAACGGCGTACCCGGAAATCGCGAGCAAACTGTTGCTGGAAGCGAGGGTCGCCTTCCATATTAGGAGGCCGTAGGAGCACGATATCTAGCTCCTTCGGTAGCACTGGGAGCTCTTCAAATAGCCTACCAATGTTGCGAAGAAAGTGGATAACGTGGCCGCGATATTTGTATTGAGCGCCACGCACTTGTAGGACCTTGACGTGTACGTGAATCCTAGCAATAAGCATCTCCTCAACCATCGTTAGATCGGGTAGATTGCCGGGGACTTCCCCAAAGTCGAGGTTATTCGCAGCGCTGAAGAAGTAGGGCTCGTCGAGGGCTTTCTTCCTGTCTCGACCAATGCAGCGGCTGCAGATTTTCAAGCTATTTCGTTTCATATCGAACCAACGCTCCTGGCAGCGAATGCAACTATGCATCTTGTCGTCATTCAGGGCAGTATAGAACTCTCGCACAAGCGCCTGATCTTCCTTACTAAGGGCGGGCAAGTCAAGGTCACCTGTAAAGGCGGATCACTACTCTGATCAAACAGCCGCGCTTGAGGCTGTGTGCCTTGACGAGTATAACGGCCGCGGTGATGACCCTGTGACAATAATGAAGGAGTGGTAGGAAGCGATTCCTGTGGTATAGGAGTGCCTTGCACAACAGGAGCTGTAGAAGCAGTGTCTTGAATCGGCGTGCCCAGAACTACTGTTGGCAGGCCAAGGGTAGGAGGAAAGGGAAGGTCCTCAACAGGGCTTAGAGTAGATGGCCCCAGCGGAGGTATAGGCAGTTCCGGTGCAGGCGCCAGGCCACGGAATAAAACAGGCATGGCAGGAGGTCGTAGGTCAGTCACAGACGCAGGCGTTGGCGCAGTCCGCCTTGGAGGCGTCAGGTTAGCTAGCGAATCCGTCCTCTTCGTGGCTCTGCGTAGCGATGGTCTCGAGGCGATATTCCGCATCGCGGTAACGGCGGCTCGCGATTCGGTTGCCCGTTCTTTCGGTGTGCCCTACAGCTAGCACACTGTCCTGTAAACTTCGTAGGGTCCTTGACGCTTCGAAATTCGACTTCGGGCAGATCTTGCTTGCAGGTACGACAGTTGCGGACTGCCTCGGGCATATTGTTCTCCATCTGACCGTATATATCCACCTCTTTCCCACCGAGACTGCTAGATATTGCTCGGGCAGGGAGGCTTTGCGAGGACTTGCGTGGCTGCAGCAATACACACCCGCAGGTGGTGCCAGGGAATGTTGTAGCTAGGTCGGCCGCGGAGCTAAATTTGACCTAGAATCCGTTAGTAACCGATGGGTTCGATAGATTCGACCCACGATGGAAGTGGAAGCGTGTGCTTGGAAACTTGCATTGAAGAAAAGCTCGGAAACGGCTAGCTCGTTACCTAGTCAACGCTCAGGGTTTGCGGCATGGCCTTCATTTGGTGGCGTTGCCAACCGACCACTCCCCGCACGAGTTGAGTACAGGGGAGGCCAATTAGCCAATGAGAAGAGGTTTTATGCCTCTCTTTCTGACTGAATAAACGCCCTTCGGGCTGAACGAGGGGAAGGCTCGCCAGCCGCGGCTCGCGCAAAGAGGCCTTTCGGAACGAAAGTTGGCGATGGCGACAGGAGAAAGTCGGCGAGAGGAGAGAGTTGGTGACAGGAGATAGGAGACAGGGGAAGTGAGAGGAAGACAGGAAGAAGAGTGAGATAAGAGATATGAGATGGAGATCCGGCGAGAGACGTAGAGCATTATCGTGAGTGAAATCGAGACAGAGCGTCAGAGAGGCAGCCTAGGCCGCTGCAAGGAGATTTTGCTTTGCAAAGGCGCAAAGGGCGTGAGAGGCGGCAGGGGTGAAGAGAGTTGTGGGTGGGTAATGCATGTGTGGGCGAGTGGAAGGCTCTGAGGATTTACAGGTGCTATAAGTGGTGGATATAAACAGAATAAGGAGTATATTGGAGAAGTTTTGACTGGATTGTCTTTGTGAAAAGGAGAGCAAGAGGAGAATGAAATATCCCATTAGGGCCTGTCGCACTTGAGTTTGAGGATGATGAAACATGTTCCTTGTCATGTTGTGTTGTTTCGTTCGTTGCTTTACAGAATATTCTTGGGCGGATGTCGGGCGCGGTGCGGTCGGGAAGAGATTGACGCCGGAGGTCTGATAGGGCCAGAGGCGGATGTGGCTGGGTGATTGACTGGCTCGGTGTCCGTCTCTGAGTCTCCGGGTCTTCGTGGGACAGAAGGGAGGAAGTGTCGGATTTGGCGGGGCCTCGACTATCACAGGCCTCGACTATGGTGGAAATTTCTGGAGAAAGTCGCGGTCTCATGGTTGGGGTTTGGTCGGGATCGGGCAATGACCGCTTTGATGTCATCATAAGGATCGACTGACCTAGATGCAGGCGGCGTGGGAGGCGCCGCTTGGGGCGGCCTTGCGTTTTTGGTAGAGGTAAACCTGGCCAACGCATCGCTATAGTCCGAGGGTTGCCGACTGAGCCCTTGGGTGTCGTCGGCAGTAGCTGTGTCGCAGAAGCCTGGTTGGACATGGCCCTGTCAAGGAAAGTCCATGTATCGGGGACGACGATGAAGATATAGTCTTGCTCGAAGGCCGGGGCATGTGTCATGATCTGGTGATCGAGTAAGCCGGCGATTTTGCCCGTGCAGGTGAGGAGAGCGTTCGGCTGGAACTGGCTATCGTGCCTCTCGGTCATCTTCTTGCATAGGGAGGTCCAAGGATTGGCGTGAATGGGGAAGATGACGAAAAGTTGAAAGGGATGAAAGCCCTTGAAGGGTGTTTTGCCCGGAATCCCAGGACAGATAAAGGTCGAGAGCTGGACAAAGCCGCAACAGCTCAGCTGGGTGTCGTCAAGGGCCGCAGCCGAGTTTCCATGCAGAAGGTCGCGGCCGGAACCGATGACAGGTCCCGTGAAGGAGACAATGGGTTGTATCGCTGGGAAGGCATCCGCCGAGCCGAGGGTGCGAGGGATGACTCTGTGGCCATCGTCAGAGATGGTAGTGGTGACGGAGGCCTGGAGCATACACCTACGGCTGGTAGCTGTGGTCGCGGACGATGAGAGCCGGGATGGTGTATTCTGTAATGTTGTCATCCTCCGACTCGAAGCTATCACGTCGCTCGATTTCCCACGTCAGGGCAAAGGGATGAACACGGCCGACCATAAAGAACCACTGCTCGGTCCATTCCGAGGGGATTATCTGTTGGTTGTATATGGAAATATTAAGGCTCAAGAAGATGCAGGTCGATGGATTGTCAGGATCTGACCGGATTGCTGCATACTCTGGAGTCGACAGCCATGAGGGCGTTGGAAGGAAGACCCTCGCTAGGGTTTCTGCGTTGAGCCCTTTGACACGATGCTCATTCTGGTAGGCGAACCTAGACGGGCAGCCGGGCTGGACAAAGGCCATCATGGACATGTCGGCGCCAGCATTTTTCTGGCTGTCAAGAGGTTGCCGCGGGGAGGACGAGGTATCGACGTCGAGCTGGGAGGCCGACATCGTGAGAACATGGCAGATGTAGTCACCGTGGAAGTGTAAAGGAGGGGTTAGGCAGAGTAGAGGTAGGCATCCTATAAAGCAGGTTTTCTTGCTGCTCGAAAGAGGGCTCGCGGCTCGGGTCGGGGAGACTTGAGAGTCAATGAATGCTACCTAGGTGATAGATCAGAAGCGGGGGTATGCGGGAATGAGCTGGCGAGGTTCTCGAGCAGTCTCGACCATCTGGTTCTGTGGTCGTGAGTGAAGTAGGAGCCGGGGTTGGAAGTTGAGTAGGGGTGATGGCTATGTTGCGAGAAGTTGGAGGTCGGCGAACGGTAAGGTTAGTGGGTAAGACTGCGGAGAAAGAAAGTCCAGTAGTACCCTTCAGTGTCATCGTTGCATGGAGTAGATAGCAAAGGGGGCAATAACGAATGAGAGTGAAGGAAAGAAAGAGGTTATGGTAGTATTGCAGGACCTTTTGACGGTCGTCGGTAGTTGGATGGGCATTGCGTGCGGCTGAGCGAGGCGGGTGCCGACCGTGTCGAGTCTACTATTGGGACACGGTGAAGTCGGATATATGGGTCGACCTGAGGAGGAGGATGCGAGTTGGTCACGAGAACTTTCCAAGAGGGTTTGCAAGTCGAGACTCCGGTGGCTAGCGACTACAAGAGGACAGGCAGGGGGGTCCTGGCTATCGCTTTAGCATTAAGGCCGTTGATGCGACATTGGTGCTGGCGAGGGAGCAAATCTAGAAGGGTAGTCCGGCTGCATGAGGGACGTCATGGACATGTTATCGCCGGCAGCCTTGTGGCTGTTGCTCGACGAGGCGGATTGGCGGGTATTGATGGTGAACTGATGCGCAAGGTTGGTAGGATGGTGTTGGAAGGGCTGAAGAGTATGGTTTGAAGTGTGCGGCAGGCGGTTGTCGCGGCCATCTCCATGTGCCGGAGGTCGGCAGTGGGGATTCGCTGGAGTGCGCAAAAGAGAGCACGGCGATGGAAGGGTCGCTTTTGGCAAAGCCGGGGTAGCAGGTCGCACGTGGAGACCAGGCGAGGCCGGGACGGTGGACGCACATAGATAGGCATGGTAACGGGGGAATATAGAGGGGTAGTATTGCATCGCCTCGGTACCATAGGGAAGCATTTTATAGGGAAGCTATAAGGGAAGAAACGCCACGGCCATGAGGGAAGTGATGGTTAGGGAGCTTCCCATTCGGGAGAAGTAGCGTCGTCAACAAGCGAGACTGTCCAAGTGGAGGTGCTCCGGAGCCAAAGCTTTATAGCCTGTTGCCAATTTACGGCAGTCGACGTCGAGGAGGCAGCAGCATGGCGGACAGTCCTGCAGTGAAGTTAAGCGAGGCGGTTGCTCACCCTGAAGCCTGTTCGTTGTCAGTCGGGGATGGAGAAGAGGGTGAGAACGTGAGCGGGTCGGGTTCGGGGCTCGGAGATGGTGCGACAGGAGCCGGTGTAGATGTGGTGGCAGCTTCTGAGAGGGGCCGCAGAGCACGGGGGGAGAGCCTGGGACGGTTACGAAGATACGAATCACGGGCGAATGCGGCATCAACGTTCCGGCCGATTCAGCCTAGAAACCTGTGGTTGAAGACACCGCATGGAGACAGCACGCAGAAGCAATTGCGAGGTCGTTGCCGAGAAGACCGCCGCGAGGCGGTTTGCGGTCAAACAGAGCACGGAAGTTCCATAATATGGTTAGCAGCGGAAGTTCCGCGCAACATCAGTCACCGGGTCAGCTTCCGAGGCCCTGTTGCCTAGGGAACGTGGAGATATGGGGGTAGCGGACTCTGATCGTCCGCTCCCTCATCGGCACTTTCTGCCTCAGGAGGGAGATCCTGAAGATGAGGAGCAACGTGTTACGGCGGCGGCGGGCGATGTCCCGAGTGTTCATTCGAAGGAGGTACCGAAGCTTCGATCCATCCAGCCTAGGGAACCGGTATTCGACAACTTAAGAGAAAACGGGCAATTAGCAGCAGCGATTGCGTCTGGTTTGCCCAAGCGCCGTCGGGGACGGAGTTGGCGGGTAAAGGAGTACCAGGCCGCAGGGGTGTCTCCAACGCAGCAGGTACGGCGCAGCATCCGGGGCCGTCTCCTGTGGGGGTGGGCGACGCCGCGGCAGAGCCAGCGGACGCTTCGCTGAGCGGGCGGAGGCTGCAGCAAAGGGAGGTGGGCGGCTCATCGCGGGTGGCGGCTGGGGAGCCCGTGCAGTTTGATCGGCAGCAAGAACGAGGAGAGTGCTGGAAAGGGCAAGGACTGAGGTCAAGGTTCGGCGTGGAAAACGTTCGCCAGCACGGCCCGGTGCCTGTCCAGTGCAAAGGGCCGGATGGCGTGTCAGGGATGCGCACGTAGTCGGGCAGTCGTCGCCAAAGCTGCCGCATCCGACGGCTTGCGAAGAAGCGAATCAGCCACGGAGAGAAGAAATCATGGATCGGAGGCGGCCCCGGAGGCGGCCCCGGAGGCGGGAGAAGAGAAAACGTCTTCCTGGTCCGGACGAGCGCCCGAGAAAACAGATTCGGAGTGGAATCGGAAGGCAGAGGAGTCGGGAGCTGCGGGCCGAAGACCTGGCGAGTGTGCTGCGTTTTTTGGAGGAAGACTTCGCCATGAAGGAGAGGCTGTCTAACGATCAGACGTGGTGTACGCCAATACCGCACGACAGGAAGGTGTCGACGGTGCGGGATTTTTATCAGGCGTTCCACGATGCGAGCACGTTGCCGATACGGACCTGCATGATGTGCTACCGCAAGCGTACGAGAAAAGAGCTGAGGGAGATCAGATGGGATCAATGGCTGTCAAGCTGCGTGCCAGAGGGCGGCCGCTCACCATTTTCATGCCGGAGCTGCTTTCCGAAGGCGAGCCCGTGTCGGTGTGTGCGGAGTGTGCCCGATGCCTGGCGCGCGGGAGTCTGTCGCCGGCGGTCCATCTTCACACTCGCCTTGGCTGTGAGCACATGTTCCCTGACGAGCTCAAGGGACTCACGCTGGTCGAAGAGAAGCTCGTCTCGCTCAACTCCTGCTATGGGTTTGTCACGAGATATAGCATTCCGGGCGGGCAGAGGCAGGCCGTGAGGTATCCGAGGCACGTCAAGGGCCACATCACAGTGTTTCCCAACAACGTGCAGGAGCTGGCGACCAAGGTGCTCCCGCACCCCCTCTTTTGCAAGCACTGGACGAGATCCACGTTTCGTGGCAGGGCGTGGAGAAGCCGGCACCGAGCGACCTGTCGAGTCTCTTGTCGGTGAGGCGGCGGGTCGTCGAGAGGGCTCTTGTTTGGCTGAAGAGGAGCAACCCCCCACTACGCCGAGATCGAGATCGACGTGGCGGAGATGGAGAGTTGGGGAGACCCGATAGACGGGGTGCCGGCCTTGGTGTATGATCGCATGGAGCGGAACGAGCCGTCCGCATGGGAGAAAACGCGGACGGCGCACGTTGTGCCGCCCACGGAGCGCGCCATGGACGACGAGGGGTCGGTGGAGATCGAGGAACTCTTCGCTCTGCTCAACCAAAGGCAGGAAACGGGAGGCGAGGCTGAAGGGCACGGGCCCAACGAAGAAGGCGCGGGTCGTGATGGAGTTGGTGCTAGCCCCGATCAGAACGTTCGACCAATCAACGAGGTGACGTCTTCCGGCATGTTTGGGCTGGACGGACCGCCAGACGTGGCGGATGTCGAGAAGCTGCGGTTTGCCTGTGACGCTGTTGGCGCAGGTGCCGACGACGGCCGCGCGGGCCCGAGAACGTGGGTCGGATCCTCGGTGGGGTCGAGGGCGTGGCGACGATGGCAGTGAGCCATACATTCGAGTCTCGCGGGGATGAGTTTGCCGACTCCTTTGAGACGTCCTTCTTCGCCAGAACGTTCCCGACCCTGTTCCCATTTGGCGTTGGGGACCAAGGCTGGCCGAAGAGGCCATAGCCGAGGCGGGAAGGCCCTACCAACTTGCGAGGCACCGGTAGAGCTGCTGAGGCAGGGGCGGCAGCGGGAGACATCGTATCCTCCCGAAGCTTGAACCTCCGGATTTGGGCCGACATCGTGCTCCGGCGCCATGGTGGCCGGTTTGCGTTGCACCACATATTTGCATTTCTCGTCTTCAACATGGGGGTGCGGTCGAGGAACCGCCGCGTCAGCATGCTGAGTGTGGCGAGGAAGGACTTCGGCAAGGTCGAGCGCGTTGCCCGCTCGATGACCGCGCAAAGGTTAGCGGCGGCGAGGGTCGAGTTGGAGAGCTCGGGCAAGACGACCGATGAGGGCGTGAAGGAGCTTCTCAGGAGCCTCTCGCTGTACGGCCACCGGCAACCCATGTCGAGAGAGGTTCGGCTCAATATGCGGCGGAAAATCCAGTCGCTCATCGTTGGCTACGGCGTTCCGGCCATCTGGTTCACCATCAACCCAAACGACATTACGAACCCGGTGAAGCTGCGACTGGCGGCATATCGGACACGCGATCCCGGCGCGGCCGAGGAGTTCCTAGAAGGCCTTGGGAGTGCGTACAAGCGGACAAGGCTGGCCATGTCCGATCCGATGAGCGCCGCCGTATTCTTCCACCGGGAGATGAAGCTGTTCTTCGATCATTACGTGAAGGTCGGAGAAGAGTCGGTATTCGGGCGCATCGGCAAGTACTATGGCGCTGTGGAGACCAACGAACGAGGGGCGCTTCATGTTCACGGCTTGCTCTGGTTGCACGGAAACGCGCATCTCAGCTCGATGCTTGCCGACATCCACGGGGAGGATCAGGCGGCGTATCGCGAGCGAATCATACGATACGTCGATAGTGTCTTCTCCGAGGTAAGAATAGCTAAGACGTGTCACTGAGAACCTGAATTGCTCGTCCGATGGACAAACGGGGCCAGGCTGACGTGCAAGATAGGATCTGGATCAGGAAGGGTTCTGCGCCGTGCAAGCGGAGCGATCTGTGACGTCCGATATTTCCTCCCTGCTGGACAACACCGAGCAGTTTTCGGCCGCATTTGACGAGGAGGCCAACTTCTGTGCCGGCGCTACACAGGTTCACACGCATAGCCCGACCTGTGTCAAGTATTCCTTGGGCAAAGGAGCGCGGAAAGGGAATCCATGCCGGTTTAAGTCTCCATGGAGGTTGGTCGACAAGACCGCCATCACGGCAGACGGGGTGTTGCAGATCCGGAGGACTCACAGCATGGTCAATCGATGGAACAAGGCTATCGCTGTTGGGCTCCGGCACAACCACGACATTTCCTTCATTGCGACGCAGCGCAAGACCATGGCCCTTATGTATTATGTCACGAACTACGCGACGAAGGTGGAGGACCCGGTGTGGAAGCGTGTGGCGGCCGCGGCCGATCTCCTGGCCGCCTCAACGGGTGACGGCACGGCCAACGGAGGACAGGACGACGGTGGAGGTGCTGTTGGCGATGACGCCGCCAAGGGAACAGGACGCGACAGTTCTTGATGAGGGTGGCGAATCGTGTGTTCACGGAGCGTCCGCTATCTCAGGTCGAGGTCGTCGCTCATCTTCTTGGATATCCGGCCGAGTTCACCAACAGCAGCGCCTGGGCGTACCTGAACACATCTCTGCTGTACTGGGAAGTCTTTCGACGGTGGCCGTATCTCCGACGAGCAAGTGGCGCGGCGGCCATAGATGATACTCTGGATGAGTCGGTCGTTGTCGAAGAAGCAGGCCTGAGGATCTCCCACGTTGAGGCGTACCAGCACCGGGGAGAGCTCCTGCGAGGGCTATGCTTATACGACTACATATCGCTCGTTAGACTAAAACGCACCAGTAAGGATGAGAGCTGTGCGGCCTGGGGGGAGGTGCCCTTCGAGGATGGATGGGCGCCAGGGAGACGCTGGGTCCAGGTGCTCAGGCGGCCGGGCAAGCATGCTACCGTCTGCCTCGATGGCTACCTGAGCAAGGACTTCGGCCACAACGACGACGAGGAGTCGTGCCACCGGAGGTGTGTATAGCAACCGCCCTGCCGGCAGGCATCATCAGAGTGGCTAACCTCCCCCCCCTCCCCCTTAAAGGGCAGCCGTGCAGCATCTTGCGCTATTTGTGCCGTGGGAGTCCTTTCTGTGCGAAGAAACAGGTGAGATCAATAGCATCTGGGAGCGGGCGCGAGACGCTGGCCCCGAGAATATCATGTCTCGTCGACAACGTGCAGCTGCTTCGACGATCAGCCGAAGACGCAAAGCGCGACGCCAAGCAATGGGCGGCCTCATCCGGCGATGGCGATTCCACGGTCGCCCACGTCGAGGAGGGCGAGACAGGCGAGGCGGGCGCAGAATTTGCAGCGACGTATCGGTCCAACAACATCGGAGACGCAACGCGCCTGATCGACGTCGTCCGAGGCGCAGTGGGCACGAATCAGGTGACGGCCAAGTCGCCGGAGCTCATGGCAATGATGCGGCAGCTCTGTCGATTCCAGCAATCGGCGCTCTGCTCAACGGCCGAGCTCGAGGCCATCGCGATTCCCGAACAAGGGTTGAGGTGCATAAGCATGCCAGGGCGGGTATTTTCCGGGGCCGCACTACCGCCGCAGGATCAGGTCAAGGCTATCAAGTCGCAGCAGATAAGTGCGTCGAGGAAAGGGAGAGAATGATCCAAGGCGTACAAACCACAGTCGCAGTCCGGGAAAGCGATCGCCGAGCTGCGTTGCGGAGGGTGATGACCGGCTTCGGGGAGGACGACGTCGAAATGACGACAGCCGACTCCGACGAGACGGCTAGCGACGCAGAAGCGGGAATGCGCGTCCAGTTTGGCCCATCGACCTCCTTCTTCGCGGCGGGCAAGGAGTTGTCAACACGGCTAACGCTGAACAAGAGGCAGTCGATCGCTTTCCTAATAATATGCCGCCAGCTCGATTTGATGCGACAAACGAATAGGGCGATGCCGGCCAGCTCTGCCAGCTCGTCGGCGGCGAGGGGGCACCGGCAAGTCGCGGATCATTGGGGCACTCGTCGAGCTGTTCAGTGGGAAGAGCCTTTCGAATCGTCTGCTGATCACGGCGACGTCAGGACTGCGGCGGCGCAGATCAACGGCATCACGATCCACTCCGCCTGCGGGTTCACTAAAGACCAAGGGGCGGGCGGCGCGAACACAGCCAAGGACCTTGACGGGGTGCGGCTGACAAAACGGGCGGAGCGGTTCATCCACGGCCAGTCTCGGATGGACTGGCAGGAGAAGGACGTGCTTGTCATCGACGAGGTGAGCATGCTCGGAGCGCGGACGCTGCACGCCATAAACGAGCGACTCTGTCGGCTTCGCGGATCGCAGAAAGATTTCGGGGATCCCCATCGTCCTCTTCTGCGGAGACTTTCAGCAGTTCCGGCCGGTCCAAGAGAGGTCGATCGTCCTGCCGAGCGCGGCCATCTCGTGGGACGTAGACAACTCGTTCAAGGCCGAGCAGCGGCACCAGCACGACAAAGCGCACGCGCTGTGGAAGAGATTCACGACGGTCGTCATGTTGAACGAGCAAATGCGCGCCGCCGGGGATCCGGAATTGGGGCTGCTGAAGCGGATCCGGCAGGGTGTGCAGGACCGCACGGATCTGGACCTCCTCAACTCAAGGTGCTACCGCGAGGGCAGGCGGATCCCTTGGGAGACTGGCATCACCGTGGTGACGCCGCTGAACAGGAATCGGTGGAACCTAAACATGGAGGCAAGCTTGGCGTTCCGGGTCCAGCAGCGGTCGACGATGCGCATCTTCATCTCCGAGCACAAGTGGAAGGAGGGCCTGCCGACCGAGGAAGAAGCGATCATGATACTCAATCAAGGCGACGATAGCGCGATCCCCGTGCCGGCCGTCTTCATGTTCGTGGCCGGGATGCCGGTCGTCGTGAACCACAACACCCATCAGGGGCTGAAGCTGGTGAACGGCGCCGGCTACTCGGCGGTGGAGGTCATTGTCGACAAGGCGTCCCCAGGGCATCGAATCTCGTCCGACATGACGATCCACTTCGGGCCGCCGGCGGGGATATTACTGGAATCGGCGACGACAAAGGACCTCCACTTCGTCGGGATGCCGCCGGGCACGATCTTGTTAACGCCGATGAGCGTCAGGATACACTGCCAACGAAAGCGGCCGTGGCAGCAGAACGACGTCAGCCGGAAGGGATTGCCGTGCGCAGCAGCCTTCGCCTGCACGGACTACAAGGTGCAGGGCAGAACGCTAGAGCGCGTGGCCCTGGAGCTGCGGGGGACACGGACGACGAAAGTCGATGGAAGGGCCGTGCCCTCGCAATGCGACCCGTACAGCTTATATGTGCAGCTATCGCGCTGTCGAACGCTAGACGGCATCACGCTCGTGTCCAAGGTGCGGGAGAGACTTGGTGGGGAGCCGAGTCCCGAAGAGATGACCGCCGCGCAGGCCAGGCTGGAGGTGCTAAGCGAGAGGACTGTCGAGGAAGCTTTGCGTCGGTCGGATGGCGACGCTGAAGAGTCAAGGAGAGTTGTCAGGGTGAGGTGACGAGGGGGAGAAGACGGAGGAGCGCGCCGGCGGGCAAGAAGACAAGGGCACTGGGCAGCAGCGATCAACGAGGGGCGACTTTTAGACTTGAAGGAAGAACCCGCTAGAAAGGCATGAACGAAAAGGGCAAAGACAAAAGACGCAAGTTTTAGACACAATAAGAAAACCGGCGGACGAAAGGAAAAAGGTTGGCATTGGCATTGGCATTGGCAAGGGGGTAAACAGGAGTATAAACGGGGGGGAAACAGGGCAAGGCATGAGAGGGGCAAGAGAAGGCGGCAGCGACCAATGATGAGGGAGGGACGGAAGGGTCGGCGACCAATCACACGGGATCTTTTATTCCGAAAGAGGAAATAAATCAGCCAATCAGAGGCGGAGGATGTGGGGGTGAAGCAGTCTGGGGCCTTTTTTCCCCGCGCGCTAATGAAGTCCTTTCGTTCCTCAAGGCATAAACCTGTGGAGCCGCCTTCTCTATCTGAGGTTCCGTTGACGACCACGAACGAGTTCTTGAATTGGAGAAACAAGCACCTACAACCAGCACTTATCACAGACGAGTACGAGCGATATTGTAAGTCTGAACGGGTTTATGGGTTCACAAGCGCCCTCGCATGGTGGCTGGAGGAAACACAGCAAAAAAACTACCCATACCTGAGCAAAATGGCGGTGGATATACTGTCAATTCCCGCAATGTCTGCTGAGCCCGAAAGACTCTTCTCTGGGGCAAAAATAACCATCACAGACCGTCGAAATCGACTTGGGAGTGATGTAATTCAGGCATTGGAGTGCTTGAAGTCATGGTTTGGGATACAGGATTTTCAGGGTGACGATATTTCAGCAACGACGGTTGAATAATGAGGGTCACGTGGGATATACGGGATATATTGTTTTACTGGCAATATATTGGGTCACTGGCAATACAATACAATATGGACCAATGCCATATTGCGCAATACAATACGCACCTCTTGACAATACAATAATATTGCGAGGGGTCCATATTGCCAATATACGTATTGTTTATATTATTAGCAACACTGGTGAGGAAGGATCAGTCCGACGCGGCGGAGGGCGAGGCACGTAAGGAACGAATTTGTGACCGGCCTGCCTGCTAGATTTGTATGGTGCCGTGTCCCTCTGATCCCCTAGCTGCTGGAAATGCTCCGTAGCCGTCTCGTGAGACTGTGCCGGCGGCTGTGCCCACATGAAGCCGTCGTGATGTGCCTGTGACGAGGAGGCGGTTCTTGCCACTGTGACGGCGCCGGCGCCTGTACGTATACAGGCACAATTGGTGTAGGCGGTGGCATCACATAGTATCCCTGTGACGGCGGCGCCGGCTGTGGAAGTGAGGGCATCGTCGTTTGGTATCCCTGTGACACCAGCGGCACCTGTGGAAGTGAGGGCACCTGTGATAACAGCACCGGCGTTGCTGCTGCTTGTGACTTGATGAAATCACCGATCTGCTGGGCAAGATCGTCAACCCGGCTGCTCACGGAAGCAAGTGTATTCGACCTCTTGTTCATGATAGTGGTGCCTGTGCCCTTCCTCTTCTTCTTTGCGTCTCTGGTGGCCGTGATACGAGCTCTGGGTTGGCTCTATGCTCCTCTTGCTCCCAAGCACTAAGGATCCGGCCCGTAGATGCCTCTAGTGGAGGATACCTCGCGTCTACTGTTTCCACGCCGGCGAGGCTGGACAACGTCAGGATCGGCTTCGTGGTCTGCATCGATATATTGCTGTTGTTCAGGCTGCTAGTAAATTAGTATAGTACTTATGGCTGGAGCAAGATACTTACAGTCACGCCGTAAACCCGCCAGTGGTTATCAATAAGATGCAATGGTATAAGGGCGGCCGCGTCAGCCTGGATCAAATCGCGGATTGTATGCCGGCAGGGCAGCCCCCATTGCATCGTGAAAGCACCCGTACAAATCGTAGGCATGCCTCGATTATCGGCAAGCTCAGCCCGGCTAGCCTAACTTGCCTGAAGATCTGTTTCATCGGCTGCCAGCCAATTTTTCGGTGCAGTGACTTCATAATCGTCTGCTTGGCCCATTCAACTCTAGCTCTTGCAAACTCGGATTGAAGCTTCTCGCGATGCTTCTTTTGCCGATGGGTAACGAGCCCTCTGATGTGCTCTTGTAGCTGATGGAGGTCAATGAAGCGGTTGCGTAATCGTGACTTCAACTCGTGATGTGTGCTCTCCACACGGGAAGTTACCGTAATGTTATAATTTCGGTACTGTTGGATAGCGTAGGTGGAAAACTGGGCACGCCATGGCCAGTAGGTTGTACGGAGGTAATTAACGAGAGCTATAAGAGGAGCTATTTAGTAAAAGGTTAGAGTAGGAGGGTAGTTAGGGCTAGGGTTACCTGGCTGATCCGAAAACTCTATACAGAGTAGATCCCACTGATCTCTGCACTCCCCAGTTTCCATCGTCATCTTCACGATCATCTTGTTGCTCAACGCACTGATCTGCCAGTTGTGAGGCATGTTGAATCTGGTAATCAGTGGCACGGTCGATAGGTCGGTCCTCGTCAATGGCATTATCTGCCTGTATAGGGTCGTCGAGAGCGGCTGCTGCAGCGAAGCGAGTCTCTTGTTCTGGCCTATCTCCGCCAATCTCGGTGCCATCGAGGATCCTTCCACTTCTTCTTGATGTGAAGGATCACGTTCTTCATCATATGCCAAACGCACACTTGTTGTTGCGTTGATGGGAAGATAGAGTCAAGGGCGTTCTTCAGGGCGGTATCAAAGTCGGTAATCACAACGCCCGGGTCCGGAATATCAGCCTGCCGACCAGCCTCACGCAACTGTGAGAGGATCCATTGGAACGCGCCTTCGTCTTCCTTGGCAGTGAGGCCAAAGCCTACACTGAAGCTCTTGTGTAGCCCTGTTGTGCCAATGATCTGTAGAAGCGGCATGTTAAAGCGGTTGACCTTATACGTATTATCCATGATAAGGAGCTCGGGGTTACGCTTCCAGTCAGCAATACAGTCATCGTATGTCCAGAAAAACCTCCAAACCTTCCCATTAGGGCCACGGTCAACTGCATAGTAGCTGATTTCCCCCTTTGCTTTAGCATCTTTGAGTACATTGAGGAAGGCTTGTGTAGATGTAGAGGCGCCGTAACGGAAGGCACGAAGTTGCAGCTGGATGAAGTGTATATCAGAATCGGTAATAAGGAGCTCAGGATATTCCTGTCGGATAGCATCCACGATATCCCTGCTCTTGTTATTGACGTTCTTGCTAAGCCCCTCGACGAGGCTATGAAGACGCTCGATCAGGGATGGACATCTTACGAACGGGAATCGAATCGATAGATTCATTCGATGCCAAGTCTTACGAATATCGAATCGAATTTCTTGGCGTTCGATTCGATGTCGAATCTGCCACGGCCCCGTTCGATTCGCATCGAATCGAACGCGGGGTGCCTCGTTCGACGTTCGACAGCATCGAATCGAACGTGGCGTTTTTCGTTCGACAGACGAATCGAACTGGGGTACATTTTAGTGCCCATCGAATCGAACGGCCCCCAGGCGTTCGACCGAATTCGATCGATTCGATCGAATGAGTGACGCGATTCGCGAAATTCACCGCGGAGAACCTTTACGCGCGTCTTCTTAGACGCGTTAGTCAGCTCCTGTTGGTGCCTGACGCGACCAAGCGTGATTTGACCTCTTATCGACCAAACCAGGTTAAGGCGCTAAGACATGTTGGTATGTACAGCTAAACCCCCCACAACTACGTGACAGAATTAGTATCTTGCAACTCCAGCAAACATGCTCTGCGGAAACCCATTGATGGCTTTCTATAAAATCACAACGAAGCTCTAGAGTGCAGGGCCACCATAAGTTCCATGGCGACGTTGCATATGTGCGATATGTTGGACCGAAATCTCAGTCATTAGGTGGGATTGATCCCATAGCGCCAGAGATAAGATAAAATTTCGACTCTCTCACCAGGGTATAGGGTAGGTCTATCCAGGCACCTGGTTCCATCGATCGGGTTTACCATACCGTTTGCCCATCCTCTCTCTATTTCGACGCCTGAAACAAGAAACCGGCCCATTTAGAGAATCTCTCCCGCATACCAGCACCTCAATTACAGTACCACAGCTAGAATATATTTTGACCTTCGAATCTCATTTGTACAACTTTAACCGTGTCCTACAGGTCCTCCCAATTTTTTTTGGGAAATATTCATCGCCTTTTGTCACTGTAACTTCTGCCCAAACCAAACCAGCCTCTAAGCCGATGTACAAGCGACTTCAGAACACCCCCTCAGTTGCATTCAAAGCTCTGTCGACCTCAAACGAGCTCACGGCCGATTCAGAGATGAGACGAGAATGGCACGAGAAAGGACAGCCAAATGAAACGACTCGTCACACGCCACGATGATCTGTGCATTACGACACAAGCCAATGGGGGCATTGGAAACCCTGATGAACAGGGGATATGCCAGACAAGGTTGCCGGGGGCTCATTGCGCCTCCTATTTGATTGGCTGCAAGCACGGGCGGAGATGCCGTGCCTGACGCCTCGGAAGCCAGTCAAGCATCAACGCCGGAGGCCAGGGACATCTTCGCGGCAGCCACGGTCCATCGTCGTTTTGTATGGGTGACGGAAGCTCCTTTCACTCGTCCAGACCACTTTAGCCAATGCAACGGAGATTGCGGCCCGACGGGTTGTCTTCTCTTCTTTCTTTTTCCCCCTTCCCGCGTCTACACGCGCGTGGGACGCGTTTATGCCTGCTTCGCCGAGCTTCGCTGCCACGATAGCGGCATGAGTTGAGCGCCGGCGGAGCCTCGATGGCTTCTACCTTCATCTGTCGGCGCGCTCGCTCAATTCGCACAATCAGACTCGTCAACAGCCACCACTACAGAAGCAGACCGATCGACTGGTGGAAGATCAACCGGAGCCGATATCCGCGACTGTCTCTGATGGCAGTAGACATGCTTACGATTCCATCGACGTCCGCGGAAAGCGAGAGGACGTTTAGCAGTGCAGGACGTATGACGGCACCATTGAGAAGCCGGCTGTGAAGGGAGATCGTAGCGATGGCTCAATGCATTCGATCGTGGAGTAAAGCTGGGATCTACACGCCTTCACTGCCGCTGCTTAGCCTCAACGAGGATCAGTGGATTGACGCTCTTGCGTCGCTGAAGGGGCGGAGTGACACTTAATCAGCTTGTAAAGACAGCAATTGACCGTGCTTTTGATGTCTCATCTGCTGCAGCCATGATGTCTTTGCACCCCTTGGCACTTGAGTCGAGGGATGTAGGAGTCCTCGTGATGGTGACAAAGACATGTCGGTGCAACGCACGTTTGGTACCCCACTCTCTGCTAAGTCCTACGTTCGATCGAATTCGATACGAATTCGATCGAACCTTGGCATTCGATAGGTATCGAATCTACGGAACACGCGTTCGATTCGAGTCGAATCAAACGGGCAAGAAATTTCACGCGTTCGATTCGATGCGAATCTACTGGGACCACGTTCGATTCGAGGTCGAATCGAAGGGGCAACAATTTTCACGCATTCGATTCGATGCGAATCGGCTGGTGCCATGTTCGATTCGATGCGAATCTGCAGAGGCCCTGTTCGATTCGAACGCCAAGTCTTGGCGTTCGATTCGATAGATTCGTAAGATGTCCGTCCCTGCGCTCGATGCCGAATTTGCGTTGGCTTCGTTGACGGACGATGGGGTTAGCAATTGGCTCAAATAGAGGTTCGTGGTTATGAGAGCCGTGCTTGATGGTGACTTTGAATGCATTGCAACGTCGGTAGAAGCGGATGTAACAGCGAAAGTCACATCCCGACTTCTTGGATGACGTCTTGTATATACTGTAACGGGCTGAGCCCGTGAGGGTCTCGGCTCCGCTCTCGACAAGACCCACCGGAGCTCCGCTTATAAGCTCGTGCCATCTTCGAGAGCTTTCCTTTCTTTTCTTTTCTTCTTCTTTTCTCCTTAGCTTTAGGATACTCGTCGCAGTCGCTCAGCTAGTTGTCAACACACTCAGTTGAGACCGTTACATTATCCTAAAGCTCCGCTTTCATCGTTAAAGCCTTTGATCACAATCAATTGGCAGCGCTGTTCAGTTCCCTTTGTGGGTACGCGGAGTGGCAGTAGCTTGGGCAATCCTGTGTGGAACGCCCGCGACGAAAGTGCGTGTGTGTACGGCGCCAAAGCCAGCTTGGCTCGCGTCGCGTAGCTCTCATCTCCCGAGCAAAGGACGTGGAGCGTCAATCTGCTCTCCGTACGGCGTGCGGTTGAGCGAGAAGTACGTGATTGCTGCTTGGCTCCCAGTGTGGACGGCAGCAGCTGGACTAGAAGCCCTGTGCAGAACGTCCAGCCGTGTAGGAAGGAGCCTTCGAGGCGTTGATAGCGTTCGACCGTTGTCGAGATATCCCTTCCGTATCAGACTTGCTGTGTGATCAAGTCGCCCTCAGTCCTGAGAGACGAGGAGAAAATCTTCAGTCATGGAGGCAATCGATTCCCAGCAAGGTTCTTTTGAGCCTCAATCGATGATGCAAGCCCTGGCTGCAGTGATGGACAAACTAGAAAGTGTGTGTGCAAGCCAAGAGGCCGAACGCGAAGAGATGCGATCGCAGATCCGAATCCTCCAAACAGCCGTCTCAACTCCGACTCCGGCAAATGAACCAGTCGCTCCTATCGAACCGATGTCCGACAACACGCCTCAATCGATCGAGACATCCGAAAGAATCCCATCAAAGAGGGTAAAACCAACCTTGCCTGATCCGCCGAAATTCGATGGAACCAGGAAAACTTCCGTCCCTGGTTCTTAGAGATGAAAGCGAAATTGGCTGTGGACCGACAGGCATTCGACAATAAAGAAGCACTCTTCGCCTATGTGTACTCCCGGTTGGCGGAACAGCCCAGAACATGGCCGCTGCTTATTACGAACAGGGCGGTATCGATGGTGCTCGCTCCCCAGATCTGTTTCTCGACTACTTGAACCGTCGGTACGGGGACCCGAACGCAAAGGCACGAGCACTGGATCGACTTCGATCGTTGAAGCAGAAGCCTGATGAGAGTTTCGCCAGTTTCTTCCCAAAGTTCGAGAAAGAGCTTGCCGATAGTGGCGGTGGCGAGTGGGCCGACGTGGTGCAAATCAATTACTTGGAAGGAGCAATTAATAATAGGCTCAAGTCGAGTCTCGTCAGTGCCGTCAGTCTCCCGAAGGATTTCAACAGCTACGCCGAGCTACTCTTGACGATTGGCTCGCGCCTAGATAGCCTCAATTTCCACCAACGACAACAAGGCCGCGAGCAGAGGTCAAGAAAGGAGTATGGTCGTTTATCCGAACCGCTCGAGTCCCGACAAAAGCCCCCGTCACCCGGATCGCCAACCACGTCGTCCCCGTCCGATGATCAGATGGATTGGGAACCCGTGAAAGCAAATCGGTTGATAAACGGCAGGAGGCCCCGGAGGAAAAGCAATTTGTTCCGTTGGAGGAGCGCAAATGTTACGAGTGCGGGAAGCTTGGCCATCTTGCGGCCAAGTGTCCCGGGAAGGAGCGGCGGCAGCAGAGAGTCAAGGTCCGTGTCGAAGAGAAGACAAGAAGCTCGAGCAAAGCACCAAGAGCCCGCGGAGAGTTCTAGCGGGGATACCTCCGATGACCATTCGGAAAACGAGTAGCTCCTGACGAAAATCGCCGTCAGGAGCGCGCAAAGGCTGAGGCGGAATGGGCAACTCAGAAGGACGAGATGGACTGTGAAGGCCTCTACGTAAATTTCGGTATCAATCGAGAGTATTTCACCACGGCCTTCGTTGACTGTGGTTGCCTGTGTTATGGGACCATCAGTGAGCGCCTTGCCCGCAAGCTTCACCTGCCGCGTATTCCGATTAAACCTCGAGCGTTGGAGCAGGTCAACACATTCTCACCCGAGGCCATCTGTGCCGTGACCTACTTCGACTTCGATATCGACGGGTACCAGAAGAAAAGAGCTTTTTTCTACGTTGTGCGAGACCAGACCGATCCTGTGATTCTGGGCAAGAAGTGGTTGAACCAGGAGGATGTCACCTTGCGATTATCGCAGAACCTCTTGCATATCGGGACGCACGACCATTGGGTGAAAGGCCGAGACCCGAAGGAGGAGGAACGGTGCAACATACGAGGACAGGCGGCGTTCGTGTTCGCCGGAATGGTTCGCCGAGCAAGAAAGTTCAAGCATCGAGACGATGGAGTGCGGATCTTCGCCGCAAGCCTGAAAGACATTGAGAAGGCATTGACTCCGAGGAAGAAGTCAGACCCGAGAGAAGCTGCCCCGTCACTACCACGAGTACCTATCCGTCTTCGACCGCGACCAAGCGGACCAACACCCACCGCGTCGTCCGGGGTGTGATCACAAGATTCAGTTAGAGAGGTCCTGATGACAAGGAGAAAGAACCGCCGTGGGGACCATTGTACGGCATGTCACGAGAAGAGCTCATTGTTCTGCGAAAGACTCTCACTGAGCTACTCGACAAGGGTTTCATTCGAGCAAGTAGTTCTCCAGCGTCAGCACCAGTTTTGTTCGTGAGGAAGCCCGGTGGTGGTCTGCGCTTTTGCGTGGACTATCGAGGATTGAATGCGATCACCAAGAAAGACCGATATCCCTTGCCGTTGATCGAGGAAACTTTGCGGTCGCTGTCCAAGGCCAAGTGGCTCACCAAACTTGACGTTATCGCAGCATTTCACAAGATTCGCGTCGAGGAGGAGACGAGTGGAAGACAGCATTCAGAACACGTTACGGACTCTACGAATGGCTTGTCACGCCATTCGGGTTGACGGTGCTCCGCAACGTTTCAGCGTTACATAAACCACACGTTGCGAGATTTCCTCGACGAGTTCTGTTCCGCTTACATTGACGACATCTTGATCTACTCGAGCGGTTCGCTCGCAGATCATCGCAACAAAGTCAGGCAGGTCCTTGCTCGACTGCGAGATGCAGGCCTGCAGATTGATATCGACAAGTGTGACTTTGAGGCAAAGAGTGTCAAGTACCTGGGCTTCATCGTCGAAGCCGGGAAAGGTATCCGCGTGGACCCGGAGAAGGTGCAGGCAATTCAGCAGTGGCAGCGACCCCGTTCTGTCAAAGGCGTCAGAAGCTTTCTGGGGTTTGCCAACTATTACCGGCAATTCATTCCCAGATTCTCCAACATCGCCGCGCCTCTAACGGCGTTAACAAAGAAGGATGCGGTGTTTGCGTGGTCGAAGGAGTGCGACAAGGCCTTCGAGGAGTTGAAGGCTCTTCTGACCAGTGCGCCGGTCCTTGCGCAATGGGATCCGGATAGAGAGACGATTGTGGAGACGGATTCATCCGGTTATGTCACAGGAGGGGCGCTCTCGCAAAAGGGCGATGACGGCATCATGCGGCCTGTGGCCTTCTTCTCAAAGAAAAACGCACCGGCGGAGTGCAACTACCCAATCCACGATAAAGAGCTGCTGGCGATCATTCGCTGCCTTGAGCATTGGGACGCCGAATTGAGAGTGTGAAGTCCTTTACCGTTTTGACGGATCATCTCAACCTCCGTTACTTCACCAAGAAGCAGCAACTGAGTGAACGTCAGGCGCGATGGGCTGAGACGCTATCGCGGTACAGCTTCACCATCAAGCATCGACCGGGCAAAGAAGCCGTCGTACCGGACACGCTGTCTCGACGAGAACAGGACATGCCGCACAGCGCCGAAGATGATCGGTTGCAAGGACGACGTGTTCAGCTGCTGCAACGTAACAAGGGTGGCCTGGTGACAAAAGTCAAGAGCGGTTATGTCACCAAGGGCGACACGGATCAACCCGATGACGCAACAACTGACCAAGACGACTCAATCGAAAACCCTTTCTCGGACCCGGAACTGCAGAAGTTATGGGACGAAGGTGTCAGGCACAATCGTCATTGGCTCATCCGAAAGGCCGTACAGCAAGGCGAGAGGCGTCTGCCGTCGCATTGGGGACTGCCCGTGATGCTCTCGGAATGCTCGATTGACGATGGACAGCGGCTCTGCTGGCGAGCGAATTTGGGTGCCGAACCACGAACCCCTGCGCACGCGGCTTATGCAGGAGACGCATGACTCAACGCTTGCAGGACACCCCGGACGGGACATGCTGAAGTCCTTGTTGAGCCGCAAGTTTTATTGGCCAGGCCTCGATTCAGACGTGCGTCAATTTGTGAGAAATTGTGATGTGTGTGGCCGAAGCAACATTTGGCGAGAGAAGCGTCGCGGTTTATTGAAGCCGCTACCTATTCCAGACAGGATCTGGTCGGAGCTGTCAATTGACTTTGTGACAGACCTGCCACCAACCAAGTCGAACGGTTCGACCAACCTTATGGTCGTGACGGACAGACTGTCCAAAAGTGTCGTTCTTGAGTCATTGAAGGACATCACGGCCGAGACGACGGCCAGAGCATTGCTACGGAACGTGGTGCAACACCATGGCGTGCCGCGCGCGATCGTCACTGACCGTGGCACGCAATTCACCAGTAGACTATGGCAGAGGCTCTGCGAGCTGCTACGCGTGAAGCAAAGATTGTCTACGGCGTGGCATCCCGAGACTGACGGTGCAACAGAAAGGGCGAATCAGGAAGTCGAGAGATATCTGAGGATCTTTGCTGCTTATGCTCAGGATAACTGGGAAGAGCTGTTGCCAGCGGCCATGATGGCCATCAACAATCACAACTCGACGTCGACAGGCCTGAGCCCGTTCTTTATCACGCATGGGTATCATGTTGACCCGATACAAGTCAAGGAGAAGTTACGGACGGACGGAAGGTCCCCAGTGACCAGGGCTGAAAGCATTGTGCAACGATTTCGAGAGGCAACGGAATGGGCCCAGGCGGCAATTGCGTCAGCGCAAGAGCAGCAAGAGAAGAACGCCAATTCGCGAAGACAGCCGTCAGACCAGTTCAAGCCTGGAGACAAGGTATGGCTGCGACTTCGCAACATCCGATCCAATCGGCCATCCAAGAAGCTCGATTGGCTGTCGGCCAAGTACACCGTCCTGGAGACCATTGGGTCACACGCGTGCAGGCTGGACACGCCTCCGGGAATACACAACGTGTTCCACGTGTCGCTCTTACGCTTAGCAGCGGACGATCCGCTACCGTCACAGACGTCGGATGACTACCGCCCACCGGCCATTTTGACGGACGATGGCGAGCTGTGGGAAGTGGAAGAGATTCTGGACAGGAAGAAAGTCGGGAGAGAGTGGAAAGTGTTGGTGAAATGGGTCGGATGGATAGGTCCGACGTGGAGCCAGTCAAGTACGTCGCAGACACAATAGCACTGGCTAGGTATGAAGAAGTTCATGGGAAAGTTGGATCGAAACCACCCCAATCGAAACGATCGAAACGGGGAGGAAGGAGGGGTTATTGTAACGGGCTGAGCCCGTGAGGGTCTCGGCTCCGCTCTCGACAAGACCCACCGGAGCTCCGCTTATAAGCTCGTGCCATCTTCGAGAGCTTTCCTTTCTTTTCTTTTCTTCTTCTTTTCTCCTTAGCTTTAGGATACTCGTCGCAGTCGCTCAGCTAGTTGTCAACACACTCAGTTGAGACCGTTACATATACCCTCTGCCTCGTCCCAGGGCCTATACTGACCACTGTATTCACAGCGGATATTGGCTTCCTTGCGCCTAGGCTTGCCGGTATTCTTGCTATTTGCAACGACTACGACGTAGCCAAGGAGCTCTTGCGTAGCTTTGAGTGTTTCAAGCGCCTCATCATACGTATCGAAAGACATCTCCGTGATAGCCTCGATGCTACTGTTGGTATTGCTTTCGGTCGAATTCATCGGGACGATTGACTAGACGTGACTATTGCGGTAGGCGGCGGCGGCGTTGCTGTTGTGTTGAGTCAAGTGGTGATAGCTTCAATTGTTGATGATTGCGAAAATGCAGATGGCGGCCAAAAAGGCAGGTGGCTGGGCGGGTGGGCGGCGGCGATGGTCACGGCAAGCCAGGGCGTTGGGAAAGCGCGCGCCAAATTTTGGTGGCGGGGTATTCTTCCAAATGGGGCTTAGGTCGGGAGTGTATGTTTGAAAATCAGGAGTGTATGTTTGATTACTCAGATGTCTGGCAGAGAGGCGCGTGTACTGAACTCGTTCGGTCCTTAGCGCGGGGACCAGTGCTCGAGCCGGTTTCCCGATGCGATCAGTGCTCCACTAGGTTGGTTGCTGGGCTACCAAGCGCACGTCGTGACGTCAACAATAACAATGCGCCTCACTGATTCTTGCAACTTCTCTGGCCAGGCTTGCAACCACGAATTCACTCGCACCTCACAGTCAGCCGGGAATTGGCTGTCGGCCAGCAATCAACGCCCATCGGTCATTTATTGCCCACTTCCGACGTCGGAACCCTGTCTCTTCTTTGCCTGTCGCACATGCACGCTCCCTCGACAGCATCGTTCAGTGGCCCCGGTCGGCTAAACCCTCGAGCCTTGCCTTTCCACCAGTTCCTACAAACGTGTTGATACGACAATCAACATGGAAGAGATTGAAGACCTGCGACGTCAGCTTCGAGAGGAGCAACGCCGACGCGAAGAGGAGCAACGCCGACGCGAAGAAGCTGAAGAACTCGCCGCCTCGTCGCGGCCCCAAATCCTTACCCAATATCTCGATGCCTGCCATTCCCTCCAGCTCGCCATCGACGTCGTCACCGAAAAGTCCCTGACGACCCAAGGCGACACGACCAACCCGACGGGCCGCATCTACCCCAGGCGCATCACCCCGTGGCACGACTTTGCCGCGCGGCAGCAAGAAATCTGGACCTTGCTCTCCGCTAGCGACTCCTTTGTCGGCAAACCCGCCCTCCCGTCGCTGCATCAGCTGGAATACGTCAAGTCGTTACTCCAGCCTATTAGCAGTGAGCTTGGCCTGCGCGACTTTGAACGTGACGTGGTGGAAAACGCCGTCCAGAAGCTCGTTGACGGAGCGCATAAGGATCCGCTGCTGCGGCAAAGTCTTGGGCTAGCGGGCACCATCAAGTTTGAGAGCCACACAAACCTCGCCACCGTCGAGGACGCTCTATCCGAGCCTCTACAGAACCTGTCCCTGGGCAATGCTCCCGTCACGCCGAGGCCATCGCGCAGGCCTCACCGCGTGGCAAGGGGCAAGGGGAACCGGGCGGACCAGTTCTGCATATATAAGACCGGCGACGGCGTCGAGGTTCCGGCGCTCGCCATCGAGTACAAAGCGCCGCACAAGTTGACCGTCGACGAGCTCATCACTGGCCTCAAGTTGGAGATTCAGCCCGACCGCGACGTCATCAACCAGGACGACCAGGAGGGCTTTGACCTTTCGGCCAGACGGCTTGCCGCTGCCGTCGTCACCCAGCTCTTTTCATACATGATTGGCAAGGGTATCCAGTACGGCTATGTGTGTACGGGAGAGGCCTTTGTCTTTTTGCACATTGCCGATGACCCGTCGACCGTCTACTACTCGGTCTGTGTTCCGATTCAAGACGTGGCAGATGACGACGACGACGACAACGACGATGGCACGAGACTCCAGGGCACGGCCGTGGCCCAGGTCCTGGCCTTTGTCCTCCAGGCTCTCCGCGCCCAGCAGCCGCCGGAGACGTGGCATGACGACGCTGAGACGCTGGGCACGTGGGCCGTTGAGTTCGACGACGTCCTGAGCAGGATCCCCCCCTCGGACCGTAAGTGCAAGACGCCCCGGGCCTCGCCCTTCAAGGCCCAGCGTTGGAAGGGCTTTCACAGGTCGCCGATTCGGACTCGCGCCCGGTGTAAGCAACAGGGCGGCGACGGCGGCGTACAGCCCAAGGACAAGGACGACGAGTCGCCGTCGTCGTCGACACTGAAGCCGTCTTGCGCCCGGCCTAGCCCTAAAACGGCGGGAGGGGGTGGCTCGGCGAGTGGTTGGAAACAAGGAGGAGGACAGCGAGGCAAGCAGCAGCAGAAACAGCGGAAGCAGAAGCAGCAACAACAGCAAGTTCAACAGCTGCAAGATCAGGAACAGCAGCAGCGGTCGCCCCCCGCGCCTAAGCCCAACATCAAAACCCGCCCATTCTGCACCCAGGCCTGTCTCCTCGGCCTGGCCCACGGCGGGCCCATCGACAGTAAGTGCCTAAACGCCCAAGACCACGGCCCGGCCCACATCAGCCCGCCTGAGTTCCTCCAGCTGGTCCAACACCAGCTCGCCACGGACCGCGGCCGCGACGCCGACTGTACGCCGCTCCACCTGTCCGGGTCGCGTGGGTCCCTCTTCAAGGTTCGCCTGTCGTCTCACGGCTACACGCTCGTCGCCAAGGGGGTCGAGGATCTCGACCTTATCTGTCTGCAACACGAGCAGGACATATACGACCGACTACGGACCATCCAGGGAAAACACGTGCCTGTTTGTGTCGGCACCGTTGACCTAGTGCTACCGTACTACTATAACTGCGGCGTCTACGTGCGTTTCATGTTCCTCAGTTGGGCTGGACAGCCGCTGCATCGCTCCCCGGAGCAGCTCGCCAAGACGGACATGGACGCAGCCGTCGGCACCATTTTTAAGGCGCTGCACCGGCTGCGTGTCCTTCACCGCGACGCCGAGCCGCGGAACATAGTGTACAACGCCGAGGCAGGCAGGCTCATGGTTATTGACTTTGAGCGCTCCGAGTACTTTAGGCGCCAGCCTCTGGGGTCCGTCGTGGCGAACGCGCAGGGCTGCGAAAGAACTCGTGCCGGGCTGGAGAAACCGAAGCAGCAAAGGGACGACTTTGCGAGGGAGCTGGCCTCTGTCGTGAGAAGCACCGCGCGCTACGTCGCCGACTTGGCTCGCGAGCAGCAGCGCCGGGCTTGCAGAAGACAGTCAGTTGGAACACCACGTCTTGGCTTTGAAAGACATCGACAGTGAGCACGATGGATGTCACCTTGCAACAGCAATTTTGGAAGTGGTTAATGACTGGGGGTTTACTTCCAACCTTGGATATTTTGTGATGGACAATGCAGGCAGTAACGATACAATAATAATAGGGACTGGATATTTCCTACCCCAAGTCGGCTAATTCCTACCCCAAAGTGGCGCAAACGCCACGACTTGCAGTGCCCACATAAATTGGCTGGTACCAATAGGTACCTATTTTGCCTCGACCTCCCAATTAATTGCCTCAGCTATTCACACGATTCGTTTAGGGACTGGATATTTCCTACCCCAAGTCGGCTAATTCCTACTTGGGGGGACTAAAATCCGTCCCGATTCCCGCGCATGTCAAGTCATGCACGGGGGGTGCGTTGAGTAGCAAAAAGTCCGTTGATTCGCAAAAAAAAATAGTGACTTATAGTTTAGTGAGCGGTCCACACAAATTAAGGTACCCCTTTTCCTACATATCCGCGTTACAAGAAAAACAACCCGCATTTAACGCTAGATGACGCGCGATGCGCGTTAGACATCATGGTCTTTACTAGTACATCACAAGACTAGTTAATTAACGATAACAATTACTACGATTTTACTATCTATCCCTTGCAGTATGGCCTCTCTAGAAGGTAACTCATCTATTATCAATACGTGGATCGATTCAGAGACCGGCTTGCCTCATTTCTCGCGCTTTACACCCGATAACCTCGAGACGCGAACCGTCGCAGCAACCCAGCTCTATCACGATGGGTTTTACCGTACAATCAATCATGGCAGCTTCTGCTGCATTACGCGTACCCTACTATCGGTTACGGTCTCGTATTCAAGGCAATCATCCAAAGGCTACCAATGGAGGCAACCGTACACTTCTTTCACCGGAAGAAGAGAAGGAGGTACTATGCTGGGCGCATCGCCGCATCACACAAGGCCACCACATCCAGCAACGCTCCTTACAACAACATGCCAACGCGATACTCAAAGCTACGGGCCGAGGTAATACTACAGCTAGTGGGTCATGGGCTCGACGATTTATAAAACGCTACAAACAATATTTCCATCGTCGAAGGCAGTTGCCCGAGACGCAAAGCGTAAAGTCATGCAAGACCGTGAAGTCCTCTCTCGATTCTACCAAGACTGGAATAGGTACATCGATAGAAATAGCATCAGACGCGAGAATATCTGGAACTTCGATGAAACAGGCTTTATGGTGGGGTATTTACATACCGGGACGTATATTTGGACCTTTAACGAAGTCAATAACCCCGTCTTAACAGACTCTCGGGATACGGTCTCGATTACTGCTATAGAGTCAATCTCCGCGACCGGCAGCAGTATCCTCCTTTCCTCATCCTTCCAGGGCACAGATCCCGGTCCGTTGGGTTAACGATAACCTCGATAAAGGCATAACAATTACAACAAGCCCAAAGGGCTACGTCAACGATATCCTTGCCCTCGAATTCATCGACCACTTCGAGCGTCACACCCGGCCCCAAGTCCCCGAAGAGGAGCGCCTTGTCTTAATGGACGGCTGCGAGAACCACTTTACATACGAATTGGTGCATTTTTGCTACCAACACAATATACAGCTGTTCCCGTTACCGCCTCATGTGACTCACCTACTCCAGCCGCTTGACGTTGGGGTCTTTGGTCCCTACAAGCACTGGCATCAACAAGTGCTATATCGTGAGATTGCAAACGGAGCTACTAACTTCAACAAGACCGACTTCCTTTTCCATCTTCAAGAGATGCGTAACCGAACCTTTAAGCGGCCTACGATCCTATCAGCCTGGGAGAAATCTGGTCTCTTTCCATTCAACCCAAGCGTCGTCCTCGACCAGTTGCAAGATGCGTTATCCTCATTAACCGACTCTGTCCGCGAACGAGAACTCCCTGGGTTCGTTGAGGAAGGCACGCCAATAGATGACGATAGTAGTAACGAGGATGCATTCGAAAATATGCGCTCTACACCACAGACGCCAACTTCTCGATCGATCGAAGCGGTTCCAGGCGGTAGAGGGCCAGCAACGCCCGTTACAGTCCATCGTATTGACTGGAAGACCCTCAAAACACCACGGCTAAATCTTCACGACATCCACAAATGCCATGAATTCATCAGACTACGGATAGACCTCTCTATTGCATCAGGTACGCCTATTACGCCGTCAGTTGCACACGTACAGGGAAAAGTACGTAAAGCAGCGCACACCCTCGCACTCAATGGTATCACCGCCACGGATGAGATGAGGCGTCTCAAAGAGAATCAGCTTAGACGATCGAAACTAGCAGAAGGGACATCGATTGTAGGAAATTCGGGCCATTAACCGTCCACGATTCGAGACTACGTGTCGCAAAAGACGAATACAACCGACTGGCTGCACAGGCTGACGAGGCACGAAGGCGGCAAAGGAAGTCCGTGAAGAGGCTGCGTTTTTGCGCCGCTGGGTTAGGCAGGTTAAGGGTACCTGCCGAGATAGTATCTCGAAGTCATCAAACAAGCAGCTACGGCTCCTTGGCCGCGACAAACGAGGTCTTCGAAGCTACATGGATAGTATCGAGTCGATATGTTACCAATACGCCGCTTTCCGTGCCCTTGGCGATCCAGATCGATCGACTGACTGTCCTTTCGCTTGGATATGGTACAATGACATTACGTACAATCGAAGCAGCGTTCTTACTTGGCCCAAAGACTACGATCGCGAGGTCGTACAGAAAGCCGTTGAATTGGTTATCTTAGAGACCCAAGAGAGGTCTACAGCACGAAGGGCGCTTACGTTTGAAGTTGACGGAATTGAGATTACTGAAGAGATCGTTATTGACGGGCTAACCGAGGAATTTGAAGCTATTATAAAGGAGGAATAGATAGGCAATCTAGCATCGTGAGACCATCAATCTAGCTGTATGTCTAATGATGATGTTTATTTCGCCATTGACGATAGTCAGAGGCACTGCGTCAGACTCGCTAAGCCTAATCTAGAGTTGTCCAATACTCGGTTCCGAGCCCAAGGAATTCGTCCCGATCTAATGCCTAAATTTCTCTTACATCCTTCAATCCGTCTCTTGCTCATTTGACCTGTCCCTTTCCAATTCTGGAGCCTGTCTGATGAGGTACAGACCACTCTCCTCCGCCGCATTTGACGAAGAGTCCACCTGCCTTTAGCCGTCCGGTGTAGCTAACCTACCAGCTGTGGGGCAACCACAGGTATAGGTAGAGGGTTTGTGCTGAAAAGAAAAGGTTAAGACAGAGGATGTATGTTAGTAAGGTGTCGGTCGTAACTTGGCGAGTTCCCGGCGATACACCGGGCACCCAGGATCTGTAGCTTTGTGTGCTCCTTTTCCACCGCACGCTGCACACTTAAAAACGTCGGAGGTGCAGGTCGACGCAGAATGGCCCGGTTGGCCGCACTGTCCACAGATCGGAGTTGGCGCCTTGCAGCGATAATGCAAGTGTCCGTAGAGGTGGCAGCGGTAGCATCTCGCTGGTTGAAGTCCCTGAACGAATGGTCGCGTGTATGCACACTCGCCATTCGCCATCTCAACCGTTCGTTTGGCAAGCAACCTGTCCACCTCCTCTTTCTTATCCAGATGTACCACCAGAGAGCGGTACTCCTTGTCGACAGACGCTGTCCCGAGCCATCGCATCTTGTGCACTTTCACCCCGTTCATCCGCCCAAAGACGGCGCATCCGATATCATCCGTCGCAACCCCACAATGGGCTCTATCAACCCGTAGAGGGTACCACTGCTCCCCATATAGCGTTCCCTTGTCGAAGTGTGTCCTCATCCAGGTGTCGTTCTGTCGTACTTTATCGACGTCCGACTCTCGAAAGAGAAGCCGAAAACGCCCGTTTCCCTTAGAATTGACGCCCAGACAGGTCACACCCAACTTCTCAAGGGCAGCGTTCGCGCGCCGACGAATAGTCCCGGCATTGCCGTCCTTCACATCGCTGTCTAGGACCCGACTCACGTCCAACCCAATGCCTGGCAGTGGTCCTGGGAACGGAGAGGGTGGTGGCGAAGGTGGCAGGTGCTGTTGCTGTTGCTGATGAGGTGCACTTGGAGTGGCGGACTCCAGAGGGCCAGCGACGCGTGGGAAGAGTTCGTTTCGAATGAACTCTTCCAGAGACTCGACGCGTTTCTCCGCCCTTCCGGCCCGCTCCTCGACGCGTTGCAGGAGAGCTTCAATTCGTGCCAATGAATCCTCGTTTGCACTGGGGTCGGCGTTCGTCGATTTCGCTTTCGGGACGGCGGATTTCTTTCGTGATGGGCGCGGTTCTGGGTCGAATTGCAGTGTCGGTTTCAGAGGGCGACCGCGGGTGCTGGTCCTTGTCACGTCGGCCGCGCTTGTCGGATTGGCCATAATGATGCTACAGGCCACATTGTCGTTCGTACCGTCATCCTCGTCATCGAGCAACTCGAATTGGTTCGAGTTGCGCTTGGTGCTGTTCTTGCTCTTCCGCGGCATTACGATGGCTCGCACCTTCTGTATGTCTAATTGTTGTACGGATAAGTGCGTAAATCGACGTGGTGGGGCTTCGTGCGTTTATGGGGGGAAATTAGGTACATAATCCTACTAGTTAATTGGCGGGGCCGCTATGTACTCTTTTTTGCGAATCAACGGACTTTTTGCTACTCAACGCACCCCCCGTGCATGACTTGACATGCGCGGGAATCGGGACGGATTTTAGTCCCCCCAAGTAGCCTCTCGTCACTCCTTACTAAAGCGATGCCGCTGCGTACGGGACGCCGAATGGCTCCAGCTTCAGACCCTCAATGTCAACATATCCGTACCTTGAGCCCTCTTTGTCCGCCGCCATGGTCTGGCCCCATTTCTGCATGGACGCTTCGAAGATCTTCTTGTGGTCTTCTCTGCTAAAGTCGAGTGGCTCCCTTCCCTGGCCCACGGCACGGATTCTAAAGCGAGCCTCATCAGCCGTCACGTACAATCACGCGTACACGCAGCACCCCTGTCGGGTCAGACTCACTGTGTTCCGGCCACCACAGCCATCATGCCAAAGTTTTCCTCGTCAAACAGAGTCTCGATTGCGCTGTCGACCTTGCTGTCGAGCAACTTCTGGGCAAGGTCGAATTCGTTGCAGACCGGGCGGCCAGTCCACGCCCTGCACGGTGTCGAGGGCCCTGACCATGCCCTTGGTCGTCCTGAAGCCGCCAGTGACGTAGGCTTTTGTCTTTTTCAGCTCCGGAATCACGATGTCGGCAAACTCGAGGAAGAAGGCCTCGCGCTTCCGGGTCGACTCGCGCTGATGCTTCATGACAAATTCTTGGTAGGTGCCGCCGGACAGCTCCACAAAGTCAAATTCGTTCTTCTCCAGCTCCGCGCAGAGAGTCTTGCAATCCTCGGGGGTGAACCCGCCGCTTTGGAACTCGACGCTGTTGACCTTGATGCCTACGATGAACGACTTGTCGGCTACGCGTTCCCGGATGGCCTTGATGATCTCGATGATGATTCTGGACCGATTGAGGACCGAGCCGCCGTATTGATCCGTCCGCTTGTTGGTCGTAGGCGAGAGGAACTGGGACAACAAATAGCCGCTGCGAACACTGTAAGCAAGAGTCTTGGCTTTGTCTTGTCTGGTGATGGGTGCCCACTTACTGGGCTGCGTGAAGCTCGACTCCATCAAATCCCGCCTTGTGCAGGTACTCGGCCGCATGAGCAAAGCCTTCGATAACATTTTCGAAGTCTTTCTTCTCCATCGGTCGCGGCTTGGCGAACTGCATTCCCATCATTTCTTTTTCCAGCCTCACATCGCTCGCTGAGATTGGGTTCTTTTGGATTCGGTCCGTCACTTGGCGTCCAGGATGGCTGACTTGGGCCACCATGAGACTGCCGTGCTTCTTGGCAGCCGTCGCCAGGTCCTTGAAGGCGTCGAAACGCTCCCCGGAAAAGGGGGCGTCGCGGGGGACGATAGCATTGCCGGCAGCTTCAAGCTGGTCGTACTCGATCATGACGTTTCCCGTGAGGATGACGCCGTAGCCGCCCTCGCCCCATCTCCGATACACGTTGACGAGCTCCTTTGACGGAACGCCACGCTTTTCCAGTACTTTGGGATCCCACGATGACAGCCGCTCCGTCATTGCCGCCTTCATAAACCTGTTCTTGGCCGTCTTGCCGCTGATGTCGAACTTGAGCGGTTGTGCGAGCGGCGATGGGTCCGCCTTTTCGGCCGCGAATCTCTTGGGCGCCATGATGCTGGGCTTAATGGGGTTGCTGTAGTTTGCGCTTGACTTCTGCCGATGCGATGAGGCCTGCAGGCTACAAAGCAGGCGCCACGGCCAGTTCTATATACACGGTTTCCCCTAACGTGCTTTCAAATCAAGCTCTACGCCTTCTCTACAGTGAAGAGTAGCCGGCCGACGGACCCGGCAATCCGCCGTTGCATCCGGAAACGTTGGATATGGCGTCATCAACAATGCGGCTTGGTGGATCTTAAATGGATGCAGCTGGCCTTTTAACGCCGTCGGAATTGGAGTCACCAATGATCTTCTACGCTATCTGCGATACTTGTCTGTTCTGCGACTAGCTTTTGCGTGTTTTCTCAGGTTCTGACGGCATACAACTGCGGGTAAGAACCGCGACGGAGTTTGAGACAGGGGGGGGCGTATCCATCTACTGCAAACACGCGGTTCGCGGAGAACATCGTCCTTTGCCGTCCGGAGGGCTTCTGCATCAACGGCTTGGGCAGCTGGAGAGTCTAGCTCTGAAGCTCCGCAGCTCCGTGAGGACGCGTTATGACACCCGCAATCTCCCAAAATTCCAGCTCTTCACCTCGCTCCCCAGCAATGCCAGCATCATGATCCCAGAATTTCCCGACTCTCGCGCTAGCTGACGAAATGTTTCTCCTTGGTGTCGTTGTTGTCGAAACCATGCATTGTGATGGCAACGTGACCATTCTCCGCCCTCACCACCAGGGCAAGATGGCCATTCGAATCAATGGCGACAGCAGCAGTCCTGTTTCAGCCCACTCCCCCTACAGCTCGCCCCGCCCCCTCCGGAGTAGTAGTAGTAGTATTGATTACCGTCTGGGACATCCCTATAAGGGCAAAAGACGTGCTAGGCTAGAGAAGACTAGATACATAGAATATCCCGAGTACCTGGACTAAGGACCGTGTGTAGCACCTAACCACTCCATCTAGCAATTCTGCGGCTCTTGAGGCCGGTCGGAAATTCGGGGCCCTTCCCCCGTCAGCGGGTTCCAGGCACGGCAGTGAAGCCGTAATAGTAGTCAGTCTTTGGCCGAGGCCGGGTGACTGAGAAAGCCCACGAAGTCATGGGCCGGCCGCAAGCCCCCTCGAGGAGGGCCTACGGGGCAGAAAGAAAAGAAAAGAAAAGGAAGCAGAGAGTGTAGCAATGTTAGTCGGGGATTCGCCCCGATGGCGATTGTCTTCTCCCGCAGGAGCGTTCGATACGGGGCCACTTCGTGGTTATGACAGTCGGCGAAGTCCCCGTGCCTGCTCCTCGTAGCAAGCAGGTGGTGGAGGTGTTGTCGATTGGTGTGCAGCTCCGGGGGACACCCGGGTGAGGCCTTGAGCTCTAGGCTCTTGTAGCTCCTCGGGGCCCCCGCGGCCGAGTAACGAAACATGCACGGACGATTTCGAAACATGCACGGAGACTTAAACCCCATTTGGAAGAGTAGGCGCGCACCACAATTTGGCGCGCGCGTTCCCCAACGCGAGCTGCCGCGGCCACTGTAGCCAACGCGCGCCTCCCTTTTCCTACTGCCTACGCCGCATATCTTTGATTTGGAGCGTTTGAAGCTATCACCACTCTCATTCAACACAATACCAACGCCGCCGCGCCGCCACGATGGCTACGATCGAGGGCGAAGGCCCTGAGCTATATCTATCCAGGACACACTTTTTTGCACATATGCCGAGGCTCTTGAGGCACTTCGGAATGATCAGCAAGATCAAGGCTACGTCGTTAACGTTGCAAACAGCAAGACTTCCGGGAAGGCTAAGCGTAAAGCAGCCACCATTCGGTGCCAGTATAGTGGTAGCTATAGGTCCTGGGAGGAGAATGAGGCAAGTACAAAACGTCAACCAAAAAGTCAGGATGCCTGTTTTACAGTAACATCCGATTCCACCAACCTTCGCAGTCGTACAGGGTTACTTTCAAGGTCAATCCCACTGCCACGAGCCTCTCTTCGCGCCGGCTGCCTCTGCCCTTATTCGTCAACGCAGTCAACGCAAATTTGGCATCGAACGACTATGCCGTCTCGTTGAGACCTATAGTAGCAACGCAGCTAATATGCGGAAGGATATTGCCGAGGCTACCCAACGCGACCATCCTGAGGTCCTAATCAACGATCGTGATGTAGGATACATTCGGCGCCAGCTTCGTCTTCAACGCTACGGCGCTACTACATCTACACAAGCGTTCCTCGACGTACTCCTCGCTGCAAAGGCCGACGGGGAAGTCGCCTTCTTTGCAGTTGACCGTGGCCCTAATGGCAAGATCTGGAGGATATTCTGGATATACTCTGACTGTCTTGCTGACTGGAAGCGTAACCCGGAACTCCTTATCATGGATAACACGTATCTTGTCAACCGTTTCAACATGCCACTGCTGCAAATCATTGGGACTACGGGACTACACAAGAGCTACAGTGTAGCCTTTGGTATTGCCTCCAAGGAAGACGAAGGCGCCTTCAACTGGATTCTCTCACATCTCTACGATACCGGCCGACGGGCCAGCATTCCTGCTCCTGGCGTTGTTATTACTGATTTTGACAAAGCCCTCAAGAACGCCCTTTCCTCTGTTTCCCCCTTTACACAGCAACAACTCTGCGTCTGGCATATGATGAAAAACGTGATCCTACATATCAAGAAGAAGTGGGTTGGTAGCCTCGAAGGTACCGAGATTATAGGAGATAGGGCAGATGAAGCAGACACTCGCCTCGGCGCCGCGGCTGCCCTCGCAAACGACCGAACGAACGCCAACGCTATCGAGGACCGACCGATCGATCATACCGCCGAGGCACAGATACAACATGCCTCCCAGCTAGCGGACCAATATCTCGATGAAGAACGGGATGACGAAGGAACCCAATCCCGCCGCCGCCGCCAAAACGTACCTTTAAGCATACAGCTGACGGTATCCGTGATGCCTGGGCTTCAGTCGTTAGGGCACGCACGCCTGAGGAGTGTAGTGAGCAGTGGAATCTACTATGTGTAGAGTTTTTCGACCAGCCAGGTAACCCTAGCCCTATATATCGTTATATATTACTATTGCTAATTACTTTAGCTCTCGTCAACTACCTCCGTACAACCTACTATCCATGGCGTGCCCAGTTTTGTAGGTATGCCATCCAACAATACCGCAATTACGATATTACGGTGACTTCTCGGGTTGAAAGCACACATCACGAGTTGAAAAGTCTCTTACACAACCGTTTTATCGACCTCTGGCAACTACAGGCTTCAATCCGTCAACTTGTGGATCAACGGCAGAAAACGCATCTCGAAGCGCTTCAAGACGAGTTCACGAAGGTCCAGCTCGAATGGGCTAAATATCCTATCCTCAAGTCAATATACCGGAAAATTGGTTGGCAGCCAATAAAGCAGATCTTTAAGCAAGCGAAGTTAGCTACGGAAGAGCTATCCGATAAACGGGGCCAGCGGCCAACGGATTGTACGGGTGCCTTCACGGCCCAATGGGGTCTGCCTTGCCGGCATACAATCCGTAATATCCTTCATGCTGAGGGCCAGGCTGCTGAAATTCCCCTCGATCTTATTGATACCCACTGGTTATTATACGGTCCTACTGTAAGTATTACGGCCCCCCTATCTAGCTATATACTAATTTACTATCAGCCTGAACTACGACGGTATATCGAATCACGACATGAGCCCGATCCCGATGTTGTCCAGCCTCGCCGGCGTGCGAACAACGGGCCCGAGGCAACCCCCTCCACTGGAGGCATCCACGGGCCGGATCCTTAGTGCTTGGGAGCAAGAGGAGCAGAGAGCTAAATCCGATCTCGAGTCACGGCCACCAGGGACACAAAGGAAGAGGAAGGGCACGGGCGCTACTGTCGTAAACAAGAGGTCGAATACGCTTGCTTCCGTGAGCAGCCGGGTTGACGATCTTGCTCAGCAGATCGGTGATTTCATCAAGTCGCAAGCAGCAGCAACGCCAGTACCGTTATCACAGGTACCCTCACTTCCACAGGCGCCGCCGGCATCAGGGATACTCTGTGATGCCACCGCCTACATCACTTGTGCCTGTATACGTACAGGCACCGGCGCCGTCACGGTGGCAAGAACCGCCTCCTCGACACAGGCACATCACGACGGCTTCATGTGGGCACAGCCGCCGGCACAGTCTCACGGGACGGTAAGGAGCATTTCCAGCAGCCAGGGGATCAGACGGACACGGCACCATGCAATTCCAGCGAGCGGGCCGTCCCCAAATTCGTTCCCTATGTGCCTCGCCCTCCGCCGCGTCGGACGGATCCTTCCTCACAGTCACAGTCACAGTCACAGAGGTAGGCAAGGCGGCCAAAAATGCACCTTCCACTGCTGTGTGCATATTGCATACACATCGGAATCGGTCGGGCCGGGCTTAGTGATAGCTTCAATTGAACGACTCAAGGACGCATCTTCTGGCGTTGGTGATCTTTGCAATATTGAATGCATCCTCCGTACATACCGGTAGTCGAGTAATAGGGCGGGCGCGACGAGGCGGCCACGGCGTTGGGAACGCGCGCGCCAAATTGTGGTGCGCGCCTACTCTTCCAAATGGGGTTTAAGTCTCCGTGCATGTTTCGAAATCGTCCGTGCATGTTTCGTTACTCCTGTGCCTTCCCTGTTGTCAGAACAGCGGTTCTGCGGCTCGTCCGAATGAGGAAGGTGGCAACGATAGTGGGCACACAGAAGAGGTCAATTGGAGCTATAGGCACGGCTGTGTGTGTGTGAGCGATGTGTGTGTTCTCCCCTTCCGGCTAGGAATGTGCCCCTTTTTGGGCCCGCAGAAATCTCAACTGAATGCCCCACGTGACCTGGCAGGTGACCCATGCCGCCCTTCCTGCTGCGCCGTTCCAACACCTGTGTTCATATCCCGTGTCCAGGTATAATGTACATTCTATCAGGAAGAGGGCACTCCTTGCCCCTCACTGAAGGCCGCGTAAGCCATCTACGTCAGCACATTCAGCTCGATCTCCCCGATCAATAGCTTTCCAAGCTATTAGGTCGATAGTTCAATCTCTTGAGGTCCCCGAGCCAGTAAAGATATACCGGGCTCCTTGGAGGATCCCGATCGAATAGGAGATCCTCCGGACCCCTCAGTGGACCACAAACCTCCCTCCTTACCTGGTTTCGAGCTGTATTACCTAGAGAGACCTAGAGGCGTCACTTCGTTCGGACCTTCTTCTCGACAATTTCATGTGCGGGGTTCTTTTCTTTCCCTTTTGCGTACAGGGGTTATTTTAGCGTCAGCAAGAACTTTTGAAATGTTCCTCCGTAGAGCCATGAAGAATTGTCGGCTATGTGCCTCAAGATCGGCATCATAGTCGTCCGTGATGGATTTACGCCTTGTTTACGTATGAATGGTGCTTGATGTTTCCGGTCTGTGCATGGGTAACATGGGGTGGCAAGTCGTCATTGGTCCACGTGCTCCACTAGTTCTCGACCCATTCCTGAGACACGAGGAACACGCATATAAGACGATTTGGGCGCATCTCGTTCAGCCTGATGGTTCAACGGGAATCAGTAAGCCTGGCGATGGAGGGGTGCTGGTTGGTCCCCGTTCCAATTCATAACGAGATATGCCCTAAGGTTGACCGTTCCTGACTCGTTCCCCCCCGTTGTGAGACATCCAGTCGTCGTAATTGGTACCACGTGTTCCAAGGTCATATGGACCAGGTAGGTACAGACATCAGCTGACAACTACCCGTTGGCTAAGGCTAGGTGCGGAGCACCTAGACGGCCAACTAAGTGCCTAAGTGCGCAGCACTTAGTTGGCTTAGCTGCTCCGCACCTACCCGTTGGCTGAAGCTAGGCGCCCCGCCTAGCTTCAGCCAACGGGTAGTACCATTTGAGGTGTTGGCCTACACAAATCTCCCCACTATTGATTGGGTGCGGCAGTGGCGGCGGGGGATGGGGCAGAAAATTTTGTGGATTTAGCGGAAGCTGTTGTGGATTTAACCACACCCTACGGATATGATTGTCTACGGTTTTTGCGGCTGTACCCGTTGGCGGGGCCCTTCGGGAGCCACTAAGGGGACAAGCCCCTTAGTTGGGGAGCTAATGTGTGGACGCGCCCCGAACCCGTGTACACCCCACCACTCGCGCTTGACCGTAGCTCCCACCAAAAATACGCGTAACGCGTGGTACTTGGGGGGACTAAAATCCGTCCCGATTCCCGCGCATGTCAAGTCATGCACGGGGGGTGCGTTGAGTAGCAAAAAGTCCGTTGATTCGCAAAAAAGAGTACATAGCGGCCCCGCCAATTAACTAGTAGGATTATGTACCTAATTTCCCCCCATAAACGCACGAAGCCCCACCACGTCGATTTACGCACTTATCCGTACAACAATTAGACATACAGCTAGATTGATGGTCTCACGATGCTAGATTGCCTATCTATTCCTCCTTTATAATAGCTTCAAATTCCTCGGTTAGCCCGTCAATAACGATCTCTTCAGTAATCTCAATTCCGTCAACTTCAAACGTAAGCGCCCTTCGTGCTGTAGACCTCTCTTGGGTCTCTAAGATAACCAATTCAACGGCTTTCTGTACGACCTCGCGATCGTAGTCTTTGGGCCAAGTAAGAACGCTGCTTCGATTGTACGTAATGTCATTGTACCATATCCAAGCGAAAGGACAGTCAGTCGATCGATCTGGATCGCCAAGGGCACGGAAAGCGGCGTATTGGTAACATATCGACTCGATACTATCCATGTAGCTTCGAAGACCTCGTTTGTCGCGGCCAAGGAGCCGTAGCTGCTTGTTTGATGACTTCGAGATACTATCTCGGCAGGTACCCTTAACCTGCCTAACCCAGCGGCGCAAAAACGCAGCCTCTTCACGGACTTCCTTTTTAAGCCGCCTTCGTGCCTCGTCAGCCTGTGCAGCCAGTCGGTTGTATTCGTCTTTTGCGACACGTAGTCTCGAATCGTGGACGGTTAATGGCCCGAATTTCCCTACAATCGATGTCCCTTCTGCTAGTTTCGATCGTCTAAGCTGATTCTCTTTGAGACGCCTCATCTCATCCGTGGCGGTGATACCATTGAGTGCGGGTGTGCGCTGCTTTACGTACTTTTCCTGTACGTGTGCAACTGACGGCGTAATAGGCGTACCTGATGCAATAGAGAGGTCTATCCGTAGTCTGATGAATTCATGGCATTTGTGGATGTCGTGAAGATTTAGCCGTGGTGTTTTGAGGGTCTTCCAGTCAATACGATGGACTGTAACGGGCGTTGCTGGCCCTCTACCGCCTGGAACCGCTTCGATCGATCGAGAAGTTGGCGTCTGTGGTGTAGAGCGCATATTTTCGAATGCATCCTCGTTACTACTATCGTCATCTATTGGCGTGCCTTCCTCAACGAACCCAGGAGTTCTCGTTCGCGGACAGAGTCGGTTAATGAGGATAACGCATCTTGCAACTGGTCGAGGACGACGCTTGGGTTGAATGGAAAGAGACCAGATTTCTCCCAGGCTGATAGGATCGTAGGCCGCTTAAAGGTTCGGTTACGCATCTCTTGAAGATGGAAAAGGAAGTCGGTCTTGTTGAAGTTAGTAGCTCCGTTTGCAATCTCACGATATAGCACTTGTTGATGCCAGTGCTTGTAGGGACCAAAGACCCCAACGTCAAGCGGCTGGAGTAGGTGAGTCACATGAGGCGGTAACGGGAACAGCTGTATATTGTGTTGGTAGCAAAATGCACCAATTCGTATGTAAAGTGGTTCTCGCAGCCGTCCATTAAGACAAGGCGCTCCTCTTCGGGGACTTGGGGCCGGGTGTGACGCTCGAAGTGGTCGATGAATTCGAGGGCAAGGATATCATTGACGTAGCCCTTTGGGCTTGTTGTAATTGTTACCATGCCCCACCCCCCTTTCGGTAACACCCACCTTTCGGTAGCGCATTAGAAAATATCCCCACCAAAAACCATCAATTTCACTTACACCGATTCCAGCCAGCTTTGAAGATATTCACAAGCCGTCACTTGGAGTAGATAGAGGATTGATTGAATTCTACTTTTCGATGGTTGAATGTTTGTACAGGGGTCTGTGGCCTGTGCGTACCTTGCACGCGAAATTACCATCCAACCCCCTAATCTCCTTCCGCCTCCTGACGATGATTCTTCTCGTTATTCCTCTACCACATGGCCAAAATGACCTTAAAGCGGCCTCGGAGTATTTATACGGAGGATACTATGGCTAATGCGATAATTGATGTCACAAAAAACGGCTTGTCGCAGTACCGCGCCGCCCAAAAGTATGACATACCTCAGCAGTCTATTTCCGACAGACTCAAAGGCCAGGTAGCCCTGGCTGATCAGATCCAGCCTCGTCAACTATTGAGTAAGTCTCAGGAAGCTCGCTTGGTTTCCTGGATCCTCCGCCAAGAGTCTCTCGGCTATGCTCCCTCCCACAGTCAGATCCGCGCATGTGTGGAGGCTCTTATGAAGCAACTGAACAACGACCGGACAGTGGGCGCAACTGGGTCTCCAAATTCATTAATCGCCATCCGGACATCAAGAACAAGCGTGGGAGACGTCAGGAAGCTAACCGATTTAATGCTTTTACGCCTCGGGCGGTTCACTGGTTCTTCGATATCAGGAAAAGGAGTATGGATGGATTAAACCAGAAAATACCGTGAATGTTGACGAAGGCGGTATTATGTCTGGCTTTGGTGAGTATTTGGCTTGTCTTTCATTACTTTTACTAACCAGACTCTTTTTGCCAGGTTTGGATAGTCTTGTGGTTGGGAGTGCAGACCCAAAACGGAAGGCCCTTCCAATGCTCCTAATAGTGTGGCCAGTGCGTTTGGACCCCTCAAACTGCTCATTCAGTGCGTGTGACTTGGCCGCACTACACTACCAGTGTGCCTGAGATGTTCAAACTGAACTATTAGTCTGTTCGTCACGGCCAAACTGAACTACAGTGCAAACTGTGGTCTACACTATTAGTGTGAACATATAGTCTGACATTTGGCATTGCACCCGTCGCACCTGCAAGGTTGCCTTCAAGTTTTCCAGCGCCCTCACCGAATTGCCTGCCTTACCTGCAGCTTTCCTCGCCCCTTTCCTGAATCAGAGGCTCAGACCCGGTACCGGTGGCTTCCGGATCGATATAGCGACACTGGAATCCATAATTAGACAATCTTCATCTGACGAAACAGAAATCTTACCTCGGATGGGAGTATCAGAGCGCTCCGGTCCCAGGATCGTAGGCATTCCAAGAGATTTAAAGTTTCAATGTTCATAGATCCTCGCTGGTCGGTTACCGAAAGTTTGGCTTTGGAGAAGAGCCGCTCTGTCTCAGTAGACATAGGCGCAATCGATAGAAGGTCAATGGCCATCAAAGATAAGTTAGGAACCGTCGCCGCTGCGCTGACTCTAACCACCATTTCAACGGATCCGATACCATCACCACAGGCTCGCGGCAATACACTTCGTACTCGTCGTCATCCATGTTGAAAATCGTAGCCTTTTGCTCTTTCATCCACATTTTGTACCCATTTGGTCGTCTTGCACTTGGCTCTTGTGCGGAAGCTGGTCGAAGAACAGGGCAGGGAGTGGTAGATTTGTATGCCTCCCTCCAGAGCTCCCCTACCCGAGCTTTAGCTCTCTCAATCCATTCATTCTTGTCGTCCCAAGTCTTCTCCATATATGCCCACTTGAGGGAAGGATTTAATACCGTCGCTGCTGAATAGACTGGCGAATCTTCCGTCAATTCGTAGTAGTCGGCTAATTTGGCCCATGTCGTCTCCATCATTGTAGCCAAGTGGGGGATGGTAGTGGCCTCCTTGGCCGCTTCAATGTGATGCAAGAGATAGTCCATGGTTGGCAGAACGTCAGAGATGGAATTGCCGGTGCCTTCGTTGGCCATTGTAGCGTCGTGAAAAGGTTCGAGAAATTTGTGAATTTCAGCCAGAGTAACCCAGTCAGAGGAAGTCAGAGCATCGTCTTGCAGGGCAGGCTCTTGAGCACAAAATATGGTGATGCCTTGACGGACTTTTGTTCTAAGGGCCCACTCAACCATGCTATGCCACGAATTCCAACGAGTGTCATTGTCGCGCCGTAGCCGTAGACCGTCAGTGAGACCAGTGAATGTCTGAAGTCGCTGGGGAGTCCAGGTGATGTTGTCAGAACGAGGCCACCTAAAGTGGACACAACACTAAAGGGACAGGCAGCAGCATTACAGGTGACCCCTGGTAGGCAGCAGCATTACAGGTGAACCCTAGGGGTTCATAGCGCCGACAGTACCCTCTGTTATATGTGCCCAGAGGACCTACGCCTCTGGACCTTGGGGGGGGGGAATACACGGTTTTTTTGGGGTCATCATTGTGATCACTATTGTGATCACTATTGTGACTATCGTGATTATCGCTCGACAGCCCCATTACGGTCCTCTGACCGTTCTGACAGATGTAGACCACGATATTATGCAATTTGCCTATCGCCCCTCGCTTTCTCCATTGCTTAACTTCGTCGTCGGACGGTCCGTGGTAGGAATCTGCTGTGGGTGGTCGCTTTCCTGAGGAACTCCATCACGGCCAGGTTAATGATGTGGCCGAAACAGCGAAGTCGGTGAGGAAGAGGATCGTAGAAAACTTCGAACTCGTGCTCCAAGTCGTCGGAGACTTTGTCGATCATGGTATTCATGTTGGTGGCATTATCCATCATAAAGTATCCAACTTTTGTCGCTATTCCATATTCTCGTATGAACTCCATGATGGCTTCTGCCATGTTCTCGCCGCTGTGCTGTCCTTCCAATTCTTTTATCCTCACCACCAGGGACTGCAGACCATGATCTTCGGTAACGAATTGAACTGTAAACCCTATTACGCCCAAACAATTCGGCGATGTCCAATTGTCTGGAACAATGTGGATTGACGAGAGAGCATTCTGCAGAGCTCGCTTTACAAACTCCTTTTTGTTGTCGTAGCCCCATTGTAAGTCATTTTTAACCGTGTCGCCGGACCTCGGGAGGAGATCATCGGCGGCCGGACGGATATACCGGATAAAGTCGCGAAAGGCCGGCTGCTCAACATGAGCAAATGAGAGGCTGCAGGCTACTGTATAACGGCAGTACAGTTCGCGGAGAGTCGCTTGGTCTAGGGCATCTACCTCTGCGGTCGCCTTGCGTTTCTTGGTGGAGACCAAAGTTCCATTGGCCAGGAATGCGGTGATGTCTCCGAGTGTTACGGGGTCAGCACTGTTGGCACAGGTGCTGGGCGTAATTGATGTAAATTGAGCTACAAAGAGTGTAAAAGGGAGACGTGTCTACATCGCTCCCTTTAGGAGTCGTGTCCGTGGCGCTCGCACGTGACCAGACTTGCAAATAGATAAATCAAATCCGGGGTCTGTCGCGAAGCAGATTTGATGTTCAATTGAACATGTCACCTGAACAACAGGTGGCTTGATTTTTCGTGACAGGGTCCAATTTGATTTGATTTGGATAGCAAAATCATGGATTTGATTTGATTTGATTTGATTTGAATCGATTTGGATCTCATTTGGATATCTGGATAACCCCACTTTTTTCCCACGACGAAATACATTGAGCCGCTCCTATAAGGTCCGCTTTGAGGCGACCTCTCTGAGCTGTGACCATCTGTCCGGCAAGGCTAAATATTCTCTCTGGCTCTGAAGACATTGCCGGAATAGAAAAGAGGTCGATTGCCATTCGCGACAAGCGTGGATACTGGCGTCTGCGGAGAAGCCAGTACTGGATGGGATTGTCCACAAGACAATCGCCCGGATCGGTACTGCCCACCCATTCTGCGTACTCGTCACGCGTGGAGAACGGTGAGGACGCAGGTTGAGCGCCAAGTTTCCTAATTGAGGTCATGAAGTCATCTAGGTCCGTTGTCTTCCTTGCAGCTGTGGGCTCCTCGGGTATCGTATCTTGCTCGACCGCGACGGTTCGGTACTCCTCCCATAGCTCTTGCACAGCCGCCCTTCCTCTGGCCAACCAGTCCGGATGATCGGACCATTGCGACTCGACGGTGGACCAGCGAAACGCGGGATGGAGGACGAGGCTTGCGAGGTACGCAGGGCTATCCTCCGTAAGGGCGTAGTATTGATCCAGCTTCATCCAGCCGAGATTGCAGCCGATTCGCAGGTACGGTTCCTCGTCCCGTTCGTGCTGTAGCTTTGCCTCTTCTAGGTGCTTCAGAAGCCACTCCATTGTGAGCAAAACTTCCCAAATCGCGCCGAATTTGCCTTGTCGTGGCTGGCCCTCTAGGCGCTTTGTCGCGATCTTCAATGGTTTCAGGATCGCCAAATACTCTGCAATAACGGACCAGTCCTCAGTGGCCATCTGGTCGTCCACAATTGTAGGCTTCTTGCGGCACTTCTTCGGCATCGGCTTTGCCCCGTGCCGTGTCCTTCTCGCCACATAATGGTTCCACTCTGTCACTTCCGCTTGGACCAGCGCATCGAGTGCATTGCGAAGCATGTAGCCCCGCTCCATCATCGCTTCGGACGAGTTCCAGCGAGTAGCGTTGTCCATGACGACATCGTAGGTTGTTTTGTCTTCGAGGCCCAGGGCGGTGTTCTCAATGGATTGGAGCTTGTGGAGCCTTTCAATGCGCTGGCCAGACCTTTCCACCCAGTGAACGATATTGTGCAACTTGCCGATGGGGCCCCTTGATCTCCAGAGTCTGACCTCATCTTGGATCTCTTTGTTGGCTTGGCAATCCTCTTCAAACGCGTCGGCGTCCGTGCCGAAAAGAATGGATCGGGCGACGAGGTTGATGATGTGGCCGCAGCAACGGAGCCGACGATGCTGCTTGTTGAACCCCAACTCAGTGCCCAAGTCTTCAAGGCACGTGTCGTTGCTCTCCGCATTGTCTGTGACAAAATATCCAACGCGATCCTCGAACCCATACTCGTGGATTATCTCGCTGACACGGTCGGCCAGGTTTTCTCCACAGTGGCGACCTTCAATCCGTGGCAAGCCGAGGAGAAACGTACGGAACTTCCTTCGTCATCAAGAAAGTGTACGGTAAGGCCGAGCAGAGATGTGAATTTTCGGGATGACCAAGCATCAAAGGAGACGTTGATGCGGCTGAGCGACCGACGAAGCAATTCCGTCACGACGCCTTTGTGACAATTGAAGGAGCGCACAATCCAGTCGCGCATTGTGCTATGAGTGGGAATACTGCCCGAATCCGCAATTGCGCTGTTCGCGTAAGCCATAAGGTCGCGAAAGTACGGACTCTCCAGTTTGTGGAATGGTATGTTGTCGCATGCCACCCAGCGTATCAGGAGATGTTGAAAGCGAAGCGGTTGAAAGGACGAGATGAAGGCATTCATCAGAGCCTGATCCTTCGGTCGGTTGGAGTCTAGGTCAACCACGTCGAAAAGAGTGCGTTGCTTCTTCCTCTGTGGTAGCATTGGCCCGCCTTTGTTGATGTGGTGAATTTCTTCCATGTGACTGTTCGCTTGACTTGTGGATGCAGCATCGTACATATGGGTAATTGTAGCCTTCTTCCCGTGGCAGACCTTGCAAAGCCAAAACCGATGACCGGAATCGTTTTTCTCGATATCGAACCCATGCTCCCATACCCATCCCGTCCGCGCTCTTTTTCTATACTTGCGTATAGAGAAACCCGAGAGGCGATTCCAATCGATGCCTTCATATCCAACGTAGTCGATCGAAGGTGATGTGGCAAGGTCGGGGGAGCTCTCGGGAGCGCTAAAACTGGTGGACGGGACACTAGAAAGGGCGGCGGACAGCGCCTCGCCTTCTGCTGTATGCGCCATTGCAGTCAAGTGCAGAGCTGTCCCATTTTGGCCACCGGCTACAAATATCTCGCACTGTGATATGGCAGACGCACCCAAAGATATATTTCACGATCAAACGTGTCAGGTAAAACGCCAAAAGAAAGCTTGGTGACACGGCCTGGAAAAGCAACTGCCCGTATCCGTAATTAGCGACCGCTCTGGGCCAGGGCTGGCTCTCAAAAATCATTGGCCCAGGTCGCCATTGTGGGGCGTATCCAAATAATCAGATATCCAAATAAATTTGGGTGTTGCGATTTGATTTGATTTGATTCAGCGCAGGGGCAATTTGATTTGATTTGATTTGGATAAATTTGATTTGATTTGATTTGATTTGATTATGATTTATCTATTTGCAAGTCTGCACGTGACTAGTCTGGCTATGCCAGATCCACACATAGGGGCGTAGCCCCTTACATTAGCCCCCTACTTCTCTCTGGCGCTGGTGCCCTTTTTCCTGCTGCTGATCCCCTCTACAACGATCGTAGGGCCGTCGTCTATACGGTCTGGTGCCGTTACTATCGACGGGGCGTCGCCATTAGTCCTAGCCCGTAGTGGTCCGCGTATTCTCTTGCCCTGTATCTGCAGCTGTGGTTGTATTCCTTCGACTTGCCCCTGGATTTGGGCCGGCTGCGCTTCCGTTGCCACTCGTCGGTACTGGTATGGTCCATCGTTCTCGAGAGCCGGGCCGTATCTCTGTTCGTACCTATCCAAGGCCGCTGTCTGTTGCATATTGTCTAAAGAGGTCCAGGTCGGGTCTTGCCAACCTTGCCAGCGTACAAGGACTTCCCGCCTACGGCCGCGGCCGATTCTCTTCCACTTAGCGCATAGTATTTCCTCTACTACTTGGTGGGCCTCCCCGTCTACTTGGATGGATGGGGGTTGAGCGTCTGTGCGTTGCTGACCAGGCATTGGGTCCGTCCCCGCTCTCCGGAGTTGGTCGACGTGGAACCTATTATAGCAGCCCCTCGGGAGGTCTGCTAGTTCAACCGTGTACGGGTCGAGTACCTTGCTTATCGTATACTTAGCGTGCAGCCAGTCGAACTTCTTCTTAGGTCGCTCTGACGCGTAGTTCCGCAAGTCAAGCCAAACCTTATCGCCTACTTCGAAGCGTTCCGCCGCGTTTCGTCTTCTGTTAGCGAAGCGTTCTTGTTGCTGCGTAGCTGTCGCCATTGATGCTTGGCAGAGGTCCGTAATCTGTTGTAGTTTGGCAACAAATTTCTTTGCCCTGCTTTCTGGCGAATGCTGAGGATACTCTTCCGCATATGCTTCCGTAACGAGGGGAACTGGTGACTTCGGCTCATAGCCGTGTATAGCGAAGAATGGGGACATCCCTATAGAGGTATTGACCCGACCGTTTAACGCCATCTGAGCCGCGGGAACCCATTTATCCCAGTCGTTCTGGTTCTGGTTAATCACGGCGCGGAGGTATGCCTGTACTTCTTGGTTCATCCTCTCAGGGCCTCCGTCAGTTTGGGGGTGGTACGCCGTGCTTAGCTGCTGATCGATCCCAAGTAACTTGCACAGGTGCCTCCAAAGCGGCCTACCCAATTCGAGCCCCTATCGCTCGTTATAGCGTCGGGCCACCAGTGGTAGCGGGCGAAGCACCATAGAAAACGCTCTGCACATGCTTCCGCTTCCATCGTTGGCATCGGTTCGAGTATAACTTCCTTACTTAGCCGGTCCTTGATAACCCAGAGGCAGCGGTTACCGTTCGCTAGGGGTAGGTCCGTAATAAAGTCCATCTGTATCTGGCGGAAGAAGCGGTCCGGGACGGGTAGCGGTCTAAGTAGACCCCTTTTATGCTCGCGCCATATCTTCGTACGGCCGCAGACATCGCAGTTACGCAAGAAACGTCGGATATGCTGTTGCATTAGCGGCCAGTAGAAGTCTCTGGATACGGCTTCTATCGTCCCTTCCCGTCCCGGGTGGCCTACTACATGGGAGTCATGAACCTTCTGGATTAAGGAGCCCCGTAATTCGTTTAGCGACTCCTGCTCCAGCGGTGCTGCCTTGGCTGCTGCTTCTGTCGTGATCGGTGCGCCTGGCACCCATAAGCGGCCACGTAGTCGTAGGTGCCCCCGAGGATCAATAAAGCACTCGGCGACTTGTACCTTCAACTTAAGCTTGGGGTCCAGGGACCGAGATCCGTTTCGAACCGCGTTATAAACGCTTGTAAAGACTGGATCCTGGTTTGCCGTTTGCTGCCACAGCTGTTGTAGCTCTGGGTCGTGGAAAACCGTGTGTTCTTCGTCGCCTTCTCCCGCTTGAGTCGACGTTACTCCGACGTAAGTACGTAGGGCTGCCTCTGGAATAAGCTGCATATCTCGTGCTTCGTGATCCGCTTCGTTTGGTCGGTCCTGTTCGCGGCGAGAGAGCGCGTCTGGCGCTACTGCTTCCGTCCCGGACGGTACTGGAGCTGGAAGTTAAAACGCGAGAGATATTCAGCCCAACGTGCTTGCCGTTCCGAGAGCTGTTGGCGCGTCATGAAATACTCGAGGTTCTTATGGTCGGTAAGGATAACGAAGTTGTCACAGCTTCGTAGCTCGGCTGACCATTGTTCGAGACAACGAATAATAGCGAGCATTTCCTTATCATGGATTGGGTAGTTGCGCTCAGCCGGTGACAGCTTCTGCGAGTGGAACGCTACTGGCTTGCGTTGTCCGTCGACTTCCTGCGTAAGTGTGCCCCCAAGCGCCCAGCCGCTACAGTCTGCTTCTACGAAGGTTGGCCTCTCGAAATCCCATTGAGTAAGAATAGGGGCGTTCGTAAATAGCGTCTTTAGTGTCTGAAACGCCATATCGTGCTCGTCCGTCCACTTGAACTTAGTCCCCTTTCCTGTTAGTGCTGTTAGGGGTGCAGTTATTTCCGAGGCTTGCGGTATAAATATCCGGTAGTAGTTAACGAATCCTAGAAAACTGCGCACTCCCTTCTGGGTAACGGGGACCGCCCACTCGACTATTGCTCGTATCTTATCGGGATCTGCCTGAATGCCAATGCCTGCGTGAATAATGAATCCTAGGTACTTAATCCGCTTGACTCCAAATTCGCATTTCTCCGGGTCTAGGTGTAGTCCGTGCTCGGCGAGGCGTTCTAAGACTAACCGTACCTTCCGGAAATGGTCTTCTCTGCTCCCGCTTGAATAGATAAGTATATCGTCCATATACGCAGAGGCGAACTCATCGAGGTAGTCTCGTAGGATACCGTTAATATACCGCTGGAAGGTTGCTGGCGCGCCACTTAGCCCGAACGGGGTAACCATCCATTCGAAGAGACCGTACCGGGTGCGGAACGCTGTCTTCCACTCGTCTCCTTCCGCAACCCGTACTTTATGGAACGCTTGTACCACGTCGACCTTAGTGAACCACTTCGCATCTTTCAAGTTGCGAAGTGTATCCCTATTAGAGGAAGGGGTAACGGTCCGACTTTGTGATTGCGTTCAACGCTCTGTAGTCACAACAGAATCGCAGCCCACCGCCTGGTTTCCTCACAAACAGGACTGGAGCTGCTGCTTCTGAACTGCTTGCACGGATAAATCCTTTATCCACTAGGTCCCGTAGGGTCTTCTTAAGAACCAGGAGTTCCTCTCGTGACATACCGTATAGTGCTCCATACGGCAGTGGTAACTGCTGGCCATTCGGGCCCTCCTTGATTCTGATTTCGTGGTCTATGCCTGGCTTATGAGGATTCAGCTTATCAGCTTCCTTCTTCATAAATAGAGGCAGTAAATCGTGGAACCGCTGGGGTATCGTTCGGCGTAGCTCTGCTTCTGACATGGGTTTCTTTGGTGATAACGCCCTTTCGATATCCTTCATGCTGATAGCGAAAATCGCCGTGGCAGCTGCCTCTCTCCCTTCCTGCTTGCGGATCCTTTCAAAATAACCCACAAAGGTACTGGCTAGTACGTGCTTTGCTTCTTCGAACTCCTTGGCTTTCGCAGAATATTCTCCTTCCCGAGGTGATCCACCCAGTCTTGTGTAGGTTCATGCCATAGTCGTTTCTCGTGGGGCACTGAGTACGACTTTGTGTGGCATAACCAGGGCTTTCCTAGGATTAGGGAATTCCAATCAGGGCACCACGTAGGCACAGATCGTCTGTATGTGGCCGTTGACCTCCATTGATAGCCATACGAGGCCCCTAATCGTTGCTCCTTCCATCGCCCCTGATGCTCCTGTAATAGCTCGCGGTGCTATTTCCACTATAGGAACTTCCAACTTCTCGACGACTTCTTCGTCAACCGCGGCGTAGCACTGGCATCCCTCGTCTACGAGGAGGAGAAGAGATTGGTTCTATTGATAATGCTTCGAATTATTGTAGGACCAACTTCCATTTTTCCTGAGAACTTCTCTTCTTTTGCCACCGCTCCGTTCTTTGGCCTCGAGACCCGTCTTTGTTTCGAGGCTACGCATTTCCCGAGAGGGATGGGGTCTCGCTAAGTCCTGACTCTTCCTCACTAGAGTCGTTACCATCGTCTTCCAGCAAGGGCATGATCCTAGCGGTGCGGACTTCTACATCCCTCGACCGGCTAGGGTCCTGTCCTGGCGAGTAGGGGCAAGCGGCAATGAAATGGGTGTTGTCGCCGCAGCGGAGACATCGACCCTCGTCACGACGTTTATTCCGTTCGTCCTCGGATGCCCACCTCGCCCGTTGCTTCCGTCCTGACCTAGGCTGGAAGCGAACCGTCTTGCTCGTTCCACTTGACCCCTGGCCGTTCGCCCGTCCTCTCTGACCCTGCCCCTGAGTGCGTGTAACCGTCATTATTACGTCGCCGTCGTGGTCGCGTGCGTCACGTGCATTCTGCTCGGCGGGTAACGTTGCTGGCGGTGCCAGGGTGTTGTCGTTATCGGCGACCTGGATGTTGCCGATGCCTGATGCCTGCCCTTGGTCATGTTGCCCGCGGGAGCCTTTCTTCCTCTGCAATGCCTTAAACCTCGCGGTGTGCTCGAACGCCCAAGCAATCGGGTGTAGACGTTGGATATACTCGTTGTAGTCCTTCGGCATGATAACCGGGACTAGTTGCTCACGGAGAGCAGGAGAGATCGAGTTCCGTAGCCATGCGAGCTTGGAAGCATTATCCCAGCTCGCGCCGCCCGCTTTGGTCAATGTTTCCTCGAATTCAGGAGGAACTTCCCAAACTCTTGGCTGTCTCGTTGAATGAGGGTGCGCAGCCTGTCCTGTGCCCTCTCTGTCTGCTGCACGCTGCCGAACGTCTGGGCTAGGTGCGAGAAGAATTTCCGGGGGTCTGGGTTGCCCTTCGCGCTCTCTTGCCTCCAAAAACCCTCGACTCTCCTCATCATCTGATCCGGCAAGGTCTGCAGGATCTCGTACCACACGACGTTGTTATTGCCGTTTAGGCCCTCCTCTTCGTCGGTATTGTATTTAAATACCAGACGGTCGAGGTAGAAGTGGAAGGACTCGGGTTGACCGTTCCACTTCGGCCAAGTCATCGGCTTGCGCTTCTTGCCACGGTCCATTTCCTGGACTGCTTCCGGCCTCGGTTCGACAGGTAAGATCGCCGGGGTACTGAGCACCCCCGGGCTGGGTGTCAACGGTGGCGCTGCTAGGCCCAGCCCGGTGAACATCTTCCGCAGTTCTTCGTCTCCCGCGATCCCAGATAAGATCTGCAAAAGCTCTTGCTCCTTCCCTCCATTGGCTCGTTGCGCCGCCGGTCGCGGCGCCCCTGCAGAACTACTATTGTCCTCCATCTTGTTCGTCCGTCTCGTCGTCCGATCGATCGTCCGTCTCGTCGTTCAACCTATCGCCTGTCTTGCTGTCTGTCCTGCTGACTTTCCTGCTGACTGTCCTGCTGTCTGTCCTGCTGTCTGTCCTGTCTTTTGTTAACTGGTAGCTCAATATGTTACGGGGTCAGCACTGTTGGCACAGGTGCTGGGCGTAATTGATGTAAATTGAGCTACAAAGAGTGTAAAAGGGAGACGTGTCTACATCGCTCCCTTTAGGAGTCGTGTCCGTGGCGCTCGCACGTGACTAGTCTGGCTATGCCAGATCCACACATAGGGGCGTAGCCCCTTACACCGAGGCGACTTTGCGTCACTTCCCGCCTGGTCTCCTGCCGCCCAGAAATAATGATATTGTGCTCCTTTCGCAAATGATTGACGATGGCGGACGACCCACCACAGTAATTGTATTTCTTCGCTCTTTTCTTGTCGAAGCAGGGCTGGCAATGCCACCATTTCGTTCCATTGGAATCAACCCAAGCTGCCGGAATACTCCTACCTTCTTCTCTTCGACAATACTGCCAAATAGGAGACGTCTTTCGGCGGTAGACGCTAAGGACAGGCGAAGAGGATGGTGCCGGTGACGGGAAGCCGCTGTCCCACTAATAAGGTCAGAATCATCTATATAGGTGCCAGCCTCAGGTGATCCACGATGGAGGACATGATCCTCTAGGGAATGCACTAGACCATAAGAGTGGCGATCATGGGAATCTGGCGGAGAGCAGGATTGGTGGGATAAACCGGATTGTTTGTGGCAGCTCCGGAAAGATCATTCTGTGGTGGACAACTTCCTCTTTTTGACCACCCTAGGAAGTCCTAGTGATTTGGTTTGGACCACAGAATCCAATTAATTTGAGTTTGCCGGCCAATGATCGGTCATATCCCTTTTAGCGTCGGCGCACAACGAAACTTTACATCGTCGCGAATTGTTCCGTACGTGCTCGCTTCGCGCTCGTCTCGCGCTCATCTCGTGCCAGCCAAGCGATACGCCCCAGTGTTCCTAACGTCGGCATCCAATTTGCGTACGCAACGGCGGTGGAGATCCTCAGTTGAGCCTCGACGAGAAGAGCATCAGAAGGCTTGCGGTGCATCGACCTATGAAGCTAATGATTGGTGTAGCTGGGGCCGTAGAAGTGTGGCCGAGGCTCAATCTGCGCTTTGGACTGTAACCCGACTGACAAACTTGAACAAATTGGCAGGGCAACATCCGGTATAATGGGTTTTCTCGACCAGAAACGATAACTTAGCAACATGTTTTGATAGCATAATAAAGTCAATAACAGGCGGAAGCTCTTAGCAAAGCTTGTGTTTAGACGCTTACCAGTATGCTTAATTACAACGGAAAGAAGCGAATGTATTGGCATCTCAACTGCTTCGCATAAAGATTGACGAGCCAGCCTGCCTCCTACCCTAGAGATGACAGATAGGTTAGAGGCTACCTGGCACCCCGCCTTTGTACGGTGACATAACGGGTATATCATAACTCCCCGACCGGGGTTCCGCCACTTGGATAATACGCACTTCGTCTTACAGGTTATACATGTTTTTCGTTGGAAATCAATCCGAAACCCTATTTCAAGGTAGTAAAATCCGGGTTGCTGGTAATCATGGGGCGCACTAATAGTGCATGTTGGAATACTAACCTGCTGAGTAACCCGTGCAATCGGGATACCATCACGGTTCATGCACGACTCCCACGTGACACCCTACCCCGCGATCAGGGCACGCAGCCCCGGCTGCATGCCCCCATTACCGGGTGCACATTCCGTTTCTTGTGAATAGCTTCCTCTTCCTAGTTAGTTACAATTGAAGTCATCACCGGTTACCCTACCTGTCGTGACTGTGACTCAGCCTACAGCTTGTGCGCATGCGTATCTGTAGGCACATAGGTGCCTACCATCACTGATCAGTGGTTCCAGGTCCCGAAGGAGCCACAGAGCAGCAAGGTAGACGAAGAGTCGCCGATCTGATCCGCCTGCAATTCACCGTGCCGTTCGGAGAAAGTGATACTTTTCCTCTACGGGTAGAAGAGACAAACTCCGTGAATCGTTCCGCCGAGCAACTCACCGACCGTTCGAAGACGACAAGTTTGTGCTAAGAGCAGGAGACACTCCTTATTCCGATCCGCCTTCAACTCACTGTGCCGTTCGGAAGAAAGAAGCAGAACCTACGGCTAACCTATTGCTATTCCTAACTGCCGTTCCGCCGAGCAACTCACCGACCGTTCGAAGGAAAGGAAAAGACATAGCTTAGCTGCGTCAGCAACGTATTCCGACTCCCTCGCGATTGTGCTTTAATCAGTACAATTGATTACTACAATTCACCTCCGACACTATGTCTGCAGGACCTAGCAGCAGTGCCCCGGAGGCAGTAGTAATACCCCGTCCCTACTATCTATATTGCTCGCGATCCCCAAGCCAGGAGAGAGTGCAAGGATGGCTGGACAAATATACTGGCATACCGATCGACATGTCAGACATTGACCTATCCTCTGGCATACCCTGTGAACCCAGAGGAAGAGCCAACGCCACGCCACCTGATCACACAACTCGCCCGTGCGTGGACCGACTATGAGAGAGCCAATGTAGGAAGAATCGACACTCTTATTATGTTCCAAGAGCACTTCGAAGGATGGAATAGTGCACTCTTCGGAAGGATTGAGCCAACGATTCGAGCTGCATTCGTCAACTATCTTCGTACGAAGGAAGTGATCACTGGCCCCTTGAGAAGATGCCGACATGACTATCTTCTCGCTTCCTCGTCACCGAAAAATATGGGAAACCCCAGGATCCCCCGGCCCCCTCCACCGACGAAGGAGCACACCCCGCGCCCGCAGCGACCCCTTTCCCCTCTCCCCCCCTATTCAACCGCCTGTACAACCTGTCCAGCAGGCCACTCAATCCGTCACCCCAACCGCTTTTACAAACGCTCCGACGAGCTACACCTTCCCTCACCGCACAAGGATAGCTCCCAGGTAACACCAGCTCCCCTATTACCTACCCCAATTCAGTGGCGATTCCCAAGAGCCAAGTCAGATCCGCCACAATACACCCCATACCGCACATTGCCACCACGAGACGTGCCGAACACCCCGACCAATGCCCAGACTCTCGCCCTCTTCGTCAAGATTTGGAATAAGGAAGATACCTACTCAGGTCAACCTTACGATCCCTTGACGATAAGATCAGGAACTTCTAACCACCTGCCGTTCGGTTGAAGTCCCCGAGAGTCAGCTACACGCCTTTCTCCCCCGCGCCCTTACAGGTCGAGCAAAGACCTACTATGACCTTTATCTTGACCCAGACCTCACGTTCGCCGCCGCTTACCGACAACTTAAGCAACATTTCGATACCAACGTGAATCTGGAGCATTACCATACGGACTGGTCAACTATCACCTTCAACAGTGTCCGTAGCAAGCACAGTGACAAGGACCTCCACGCTGTGCTTGATATAATGCTTGACAAGCTCCAATTGTGTCAACGAGCGATTGGGCCGGAAATAGCTGGCGAAAGCAACCTCCGCAACGCAGTCATCCGCGCTTGCCGTGGAACGCCTGAGCTCAAGCAAGCCTTGTACAAAGCCCCGCCCATTGCGAACAACTCTTTGCCGACCTCCGCGCCTCTATTGAACTTGCGATCACGGACAACGGTAGCACCCAATGGTATACCGACCGCAAGTATCAACAGAATAGACCCCCCTTCCGCAACAATAACAGCGCGAACCCCAAACGACAGCCGCAGAGAAAGAAGGTGTGCTTCATCTGCGGCAAAGCTGGCTGTTGGTCTACCAAGCATACCATAGAAGAACGGAAACAATCACGGATGTATTTCCTTAATGCCCACAATGCCTCCGACACGACCCCGGACTTCGCCATGTTCCTCGCCGAATTCGAAGGTCATGAACTTGACGAGACCCTGTCCCTGACTATGATACTGCCGATGAAATTGACGATGAAGACCCAGCGATTGGCTCGCTGTTCTTCACGCAATCATTCCTCGCAGATTACGCTGTTCTACACCGTCTGACTAAGGAAGATGCCTATAGCGCTCCTCAAAAGGCCCCGGCACAACAATTCCTTGTCGATGACCGTTACACAACGCGTTATCAGGGCATCATGCTCGACACAGGTGCTTCCGACGTGTCAACCGCTGGCCTAGACCAATTCCATGCCTGGCAGCGCGAAGACCACTGCGCTACCCTCGATACCACCCGCGCAGGCCAGACAGGCATCTCCTTTGGAGATGGACCCCGGATTGTGTCTGTCGGTGCGACCGCGATTCGCACGGCATTCGGGCCCGTTGATTTCCACGTTCTTCCCACTAAGACCCGTTCCTCCTCTCCCTAGCCGATATGGACCGGCTAGGCTTGTTTTCAACAATCAGACCAACGAAGTCGTCCGCGATGACATTCGCGTTCCCGCAGTACGTAAATGGGGCCACGCATGGTTCCATCTAGGTAAAGAAGAGACTGCGAGAGTATTCCTGACCGAACGCGAATTGCGACGACTTCACCGACGATTCGGTCACCCGGCCACAGCTAGACTCCACCGACTGCTTAGGTGTGCCGGGCATGATGAGATTTGTTGCGATTGAACTTACTTCTATTCAATTCTGTCTGACAGCTCTCAACATACATATATACATAGTGGCACGTCCGTGCCACTATCCAGTGACTCACCACTTGTAACTGCTGCCTAAACATGTCTTGGTCCATGTCTCATATCAAGTCAACACTCCTAGAGCTGTCAGACTTCAACTGCAACGCTATTCATAGCGTATGGGTCCAATTCCAATCCTCCTCCTGTTCCTCTCGAAAGCATCCCTAGGCAGAGGCTTGGTCATCCCATCTGCTAGCATATTCTCCCCTGGAACCCAGTAGACTTGGATTCTCCCTTCCTTGACCTCATCAACGACGTGATGAAATGCTATATCAACATGCTTGATTTTCGACGTGTTCGATACTCCTCGGGTCAGCTGTACAGCTCCCTTATTATCTCCAAGCAGTAGTGGCACTGTTTGCTCCCCCTTTCCTTCCAGTTCTGCAAGTAGTCGACGTCCCCAGAGGGCAGCTTTTGTGGCCTCCCCCATCCCAACATACTCTGCTTCTGTCGTAGATCTTGCCACTGATTTCATCTTCTTGCTATACGTCATGACGGCGCCTCCGTAGACCATAAAGACGAACCCCAGGATACTCTTCCGGTCCCTTGGATCAGTAGCGTAGTCGGTGTCAGAGAACGCTTCCCATCTTGCAGGCCTGCAGAGCCGACGTGCCCTTCGATGTTGTGGTCAATGGAATAATAGTCGATATCGCTGCCTTCGACTCCTTGTGCGTGCTCATTATTTCCGCCATATGTGATACCGTGGTGAATAGTCCTGCCGACATAACCCAATATTCGTAGCAAAGCTTTCCAGTGGTTCCAGCATGCCTCTACCGTGAAAGATGCCATTCTGTTAACTGCGAATATAATGTCGAACCTCGTATTGCATAGCCAAATCAGCTTTCCGAGCAATTCCACGTATTTCAACCATTCGTCATGGTTCAGAGGCCGTCCCGGTTCCTCAACGAGCTTCCGTATAGCTCCAGGTTCCATGGGGGTTGCGTGCTTCATTGAGTCGTCGTAGAGAAATTCTGCCACGATTTCCTTCGCAAATTGTCTGTCGTCGAACGAGATTCTGAACTTCCTCATCTATAGCTCCTACCCATTGATCCTTCTCACTGCCTTCCATCGCCTGTCGGAAGGTAAGCTTTTTCGGGTCGAAGTCGTACAGGTCTGTATTAGGCTGGAGAAGCGTCCTTGCTACCATGGCTCTTTCCTTCCTGCCACTCTCCCTCGCTTCTTCAGACGTTCTGCCATGCGCTGTTCTTCTCTTTGCCGCCATTCCAGCTCTGCTCGCTGCTTCTCTGCTCTTTTGAGTGCCACGGCCTCTCGTCGAATCTGGGATCTTGTTTTCGGCAGACTCCTTTCAGCAGAGGTTATATCCGCCTCCCCTGTATTGACAACGATTGTGTCTCCTTGGAGCTCTTCCTCCGAATCTGCAGTGTCTTGGTCGGTCGGGTTCCCATCCGCTGCTTCTCCGGCATCCTCCCCAGCTTCTGTAGCTTCCTGGTCCATGGTCCTATCCCTGACCGAATCTTCGGCATCAGAGTCATCATCAGTGAGCTCCCTTGCTCCTTTTCTCTTCCTTCTCATCGTCATACTGCGATTGTGATTCTTGGCTGATTTCATTGTCCATATACTTGCTCTCATCGAATTCCACGAATCGAACCTCGTGGACCTTCTTATCAGCTGGGTTCCAGACTAGATAGATTTTATCTGTCTCCTCTTTGTATCCAACAAAAACTCCTTGCCATGCTCTTTTCAGAAGCTTTGTTCTCTTTTCTTTGGGAATAAATACCCAGGCAGGACATCCGAACACTCTCAAGTGCCCTGATCTTGGCTTCTCTCCACGCCATAACTCCCATGGGCTTTTAGCCATTCCCTTGACAACTCCCCTATTTCTCAGATAGGCCGCTGTTGCGTTCGAAAACTCCCAGTATGCTGCCGGGAGGTCCATTTCGTGGCGCATAGCAGACCCCCTCTCTGATATGGTTCTCATGCTCCTCTCAGAGATACTATTCCCCTCCGGGTGGTAGCCCACTGTTGGTTCGATCCGAATAGCTCTCCCCGTGCAAAATACCTTCATTGCCTCGTTTAGAAACTCCTTCCCGCGATCAAAGCGCATCGCCTTGACCTTTTCGCCTTTTCCGTACTCGCGACACTCTGCCTCTGCAACAACTACCCAGGCTTTGATCTTGTCGGTAATTCTCGTTTTGTCTCTAGAGAAATAAACCCAAACTCGCCCGGTAGCCTGATCGGTGATTGTCAGCATGTACTTCATTCCTTGAAGTGATAGCTCAACTGGCCCCAAAGATCTATATGGACTCTCTCTAGCTTTTCTGTCACCGCAGACATTGGCTCCTTGAGACCTTTCTTGTCATTTTGGCCTCGGTGCAGCTTGAGCAGAATGACGGGCAGAATGAGTTGTCTCCGAGATCATCCATTACGGCGTTCAGTTTGCCCTCCATATGCTTTCCAGGGTGTCCCAGCCTAGCATGTAGTAGTCTTTCAGGCATCTTCAGGATTGACTTCAGCGCTACCCCGTTATCGCCATCCTTTTCTTGGATTGTATGGGCTCGGTGCCCTCTTGTCTGGCTCAAGCGCCACACCTTTTATGTCTGTGGCCAAACAGCACCTCCTCCTTGCTATTATCGCCACCATCCTGTGCTTTGGACCTGTTGTTCCCTTTGTTCCATGCACTGCGGCCACGACCTGCGAATTGTGCGGTTTCTCCCTTGATTGTCGTATCGACGAGCTCCAACTCTTTGCTTTCCAGAGAGCTCTGCACCTTTTCCATTGTCAACGTCTCTGTCGAGGCGTTCAAAATCTCGACCGTAGTGTTAAAAGCGTCGTCCATGCTCATTTGCAAGAAGCAAATCAATAGCTGTTCATGGATAACAATGTCCTTGTCTTGGCTATTAATCTGAGCTCGAAGTCGCTTTAGGTCGTCGACCTTCTCCTGCACAGTTCTATTCGTCTGCGTACTAACGTCGTATAGCATTCGGATCAGCTGTCGAAGGCGCGCTTTGTTCGATGTCGCATATCGCTTAACGAGGATTGATAAATTGCTCGTGGATCGGTGAGATGGTTGACTGAGTTCTTGTGGATCTGGTCAATACTCTGTCGTATTTTCATTCTCGCAAGAGAGACATTTTTAATGTCCGCAGCATTCTCTCCTGGCGTTGATAAATCTGACGATTCCGCTGTTGCCTTACCGGTGACGCAGCTCATAAGATCGTCACTCAACAAGTTATCTTCAAGATCCATCTTCCAGCTGTCAAAGGAGTCTCTTCCATCAAGGATGGTTCCTTTGTAGTCTTTCTTGCCCATAGTGCCGGGTCTTTGCTGTCAACCGTCGATTCTTGACGAAAAGTGTTCTCATATGCCGAGTTCAATCGTGCAGTGGAAGCAAAATAAAAGCAACCGGGTGCATAACCTGTTGCGATTGAACTTACTTCTATTCAATTCTGTCTGACAGCTCTCAACATACATATATACATAGTGGCACGTCCGTGCCACTATCCAGTGACTCACCACTTGTAACTGCTGCCTAAACATGTCTTGGTCCATGTCTCATATCAAGTCAACAAGATTGATGAGCAGTCAATCCGTGAGATCACGAGGATGTGCCACCACTGTCAAATCAACGGCACCTCCCCCCAACGCTTCAGGTTTACCCTTAGAGACGACCGCGAGTTCAATTTCGAAATAACCGCGGATGTAGTCCAAATAGGCGGAAAGCCTGTGCTACACGTGATCGACGAAGCCACAGCGTTCCAAGGCGCCAGGTTCCTCCCCTCGATGACCGCCCGAGACACCTGGGAAACGCTACGGATGCTGTGGATAGACACCTACCAAGGCCCCCCGGACTTTATGCGCCACGATGCCGGCACTAACTTTGCAGCAGAGGAGTTCCAAAAAGAGGCATCGCTGATGGGTATCACTTGCAGGCAGGTGCCTATCGAAGCCCACAACTCGATTGGAAAGGTAGAAAGGCACACGGCCCCTCCGCCGCGCCTACGATATCCTCCAAGCAGAGTTGGGTGAGTCGAAGCCCAGATGCCCTCCTCCAAATGGCTGTAAAGGCAGTCAATGACACAGCCGGCCCGGATGGCCTTGTCCCTACCCTCCTCGTCTTCGGCGGATACCCACGAATCAACCACGATTCACCGCCCTCTCCCCCTATGATCAAGCGCGCAGAGGCTATTCGGAAAGCCATGGCAGCTCTGCACCGTGCTGCCGCTGCCCGTCAGGTTAGAGATGCCCTCAACACGAGGAATGGACCAAATGTAGAGCGCGCTGCAGAGCTTCCTGCAGAGCGAGGTCCTCGTGTGGAGAGAGGCTGACGGCTGGACCGGCCCGTGGATCGTTATCGGCAATAACGGCCACGAAATAACAATCAATCATGTCAATGGCCCGCAACTTCAGGATCACAGCGGTCAAGAAATACCACCGTGATCCTCAGGCCCCTCATCACAACCCCACGACGACTCGCAGCCAAATCCCCGACGAGTCGACCCCAATGCACCCCTAACCCCGATCAAGATGATGCCCTGCCCTGTGCTCCTACCTGAACAACGCCGACGAGGACGCCCCAAAGGCTCCAAGAACAAGCCCAAGACCGGCGTAGCCAACCTGTCAAAGAAGGAAGTTAATCACTATGATCACGCTGTTCAATTGCGCCGCGAAGGCCACATCACCACACCAGGTGCCCCTTTGAACAGTCCGATACCCAAGAGATTAACAACCTAATCGCACAGGGTGTGTTTGAGTTCATTCGTTTCGACCCCGTGGCCCACAAAGGCCAAAGACTCTTTAAGGCACGCATGGTCCGCGAAGTTAAAGGACTCGGACCAACCACAAGGCCCTACGAGAAATCCCGTCTCGTCATTCAAGGCTATAACGATCGCGATAAAGAGAATATCCTTACCCAGTCGCCGACCGTGCAACGGGCAGCACAGCGGCTACTCCTCTCAATTGCCCCTCCTCGCAGGTGAAGCCTCCGTCTTCCTGCGTGATATCACACAAGCATATATTCAGTCCAAAACCCCCCTGAATCGTACGATACTCGCACGCCTCCCAGCGGAATTAGTGCCCCGCTATCCCCCAGACACCATCATCCATGTCATCCTTCCCCTGTATGGCATAGCAGAGTCAGGTCTCCATTGGTTCGTGACATATTATAGGCATCATCGTGAGCGCCTCGGTATGACACATTCCACCTTTGACCCCTGCTTGTTGATCTCCAATGATCAAGCCGCCGGCTTCGGCATGGTCGCTATGCAGACGGATGACACCCTCCTCCTCGCCTCCCCTGAGTTCGCGGCCGCAGAAGAAAGAGAGATCCAGAAGGCTAAGCTCCGCTCGAAACCAAGGAGCCATATCGGCCGCGACTCCCCTCGAGTTTAATGGTTGCACACTTCTAGCCGAAAAAGACGACCTTATCATCCAGCAGAAGGGCCAAGGCCAGAAGTTAGCCACCATCTTTCTCTCCTCCACGGATCGCGCGCAGCAATACGCCCAACAGCGCGCGCGCGGAGCATATATCGCATCAATCTGCCAGCCCGAGGCCACGTTCGACTACTCAGTCGCAGCACAAGTGCAGCAGCCGGAAGCCCCGGACTACAAGACCCTGAACAAGCGGATACAATGGCAGACCGACAACCTGCAACGAGGACTCCGCTATGTTCCCTTGGCCTTTTCGACTGCGAAGCTAATGGTATTCACGGACGGTTCGTTCGCGAACAACAAAGACCTAAGCTCACAACTGGGCTTTGTTATTGTGCTCGCCAACGAGGAACAGAGCCCTGCTGATTTCACGATCAGAGGCAATGTCCTGCACTGGTCATCTACGAAGAGCAAGCGAGTGACCCGGAGCGTGCTAGCCTCGGAGATCTACGGCATGGTCAACGGATTCGATATGGCCATTGTCATCGCGACCACCCTGCAGGCTATTGTCAAGCAGCTGGACCTACCCCCGACTCCCCTCATTGTCTGCACCGACTCATACTCGCTATACGAATGCCTCGTAAAGCTCGGGACCACGAAAGAGAAGCGACTCATGATTGATATCATGGCGCTAAGGCAGTCCTACGAGCAGCGCGAGATGGCAGAGATCCGTTGGATCAATGGGGATGACAACCCGGCTGATGCGATGACCAAGCAGCACCCAACCGTGCTTTGGAACGGTTGATTGAGACGAACAGGCTGACGATTCGAGTGGAAGGATATGTACAACGACCCGTGACCGCAGACACCACCTAACGACAAACGACTCCATGATGACGAGCCTCCCTTCATTGAGACCGGAATGAAGGGCAGGCACGGCAGTCTTCGGATTCCATCACGAAAAGAAAAGACTGCCTGTGTTGGAATACTAACCTGCTGAGTAACCCGTGCAATCGGGATACCATCACGGTTCATGCACGACTCCCACGTGACACCCTACCCCGCGATCAGGGCACGCAGCCCCGGCTGCATGCCCCCATTACCAGGTGCACATTCCGTTTCTTGTGAATAGCTTCCTCTTCCCTAGTTAGTTACAATTGAAGTCATCACCGGTTACCCTACCTGTCGTGACTGTGACTCAGCCTACAGCTTGTGCGCATGCGTATCTGTAGGCACATAGGTGCCTACCATCAGTGCAACTATTAGTCTGGACCCTTGCACTGAACTACCCGTTCAGTTTGGGCAAGCTACACTGAACCACCAGTGTGGTGTGAGAAACGCACACTACACTAATAGTGCGGCACTAATAGTGTAAACCACAGTGTGCACTAATAGTCCTCTTAATGGTCCACACTATTAGGAGCGCTGGGCCCTTCTGAAAGGGCCACAGTCCCGCAACTGGACCTCATTTATTGAAGCTATCACCGCGGACGGCCGTGCTCTTACCCCTGGCATTATTTTTAAGGGCAAAGAACTTCAGAAACAGTGGTTCTTGACGGAATTCGGCAAAATAGCCGACTGGCATTACATAACGTCGCCCAACCAGGGTGGTTTTCCATATATGGAAAGGTGTGCAATCCATACTGGAGTATCGCCCCACATTTATTGCAAGTATTGCAATACACCTTTCCATTCTTGGTCCGTGCGCATCCCGCAACAGCTCACCTATATGGTCTCGGCAAAACGTGCCAAACACGACATGAACAAATAAAAATCAAGGAACAGTTAACGTGAACGTAATGACAGACGACCGGTCAAGGGGATGCCAAGCAGAAATTTGCTCCTTTTGCAGGAAACAGGCGTAGAAGTTGAGCCAGGATTTTACCCAAAATCTGGGGACCCGCCACCACCCTCGGCCCTTGCAAGATATCGTTCTTGAGCCAATGCTTTAAGCATTCTCCTTTTCGACTTGTTTCGCGTCCAATTGGGCTCTTTCCCATGAGATTGTGCGACGCGCCCTGAGAACACCCGCTCAGGTTCATCACTCATCGCCGGCATTGATAGGATGTCTATGGCCATTTGTGATAGCTTGGGCCATCGTTTTCTCTGTTGCTCTTGAAGCCACCATGACAAGGCCGTCGTCGGCGTAATGTCGTACGGATCACATGAAATGTAATCTTCGTACTCGTCCTGGCTTGACGGTCGAGTGCAATTCTGCAGGTTCCTTGAAATGCGATCAAACGCGTCAAGGTCCTCGTCATCATCGTCATCTAGTAAATGTTGCGAGAGGGCGCCATCCACAGTGTCTCGGTATGTGAGCCAAAGGTCTTTGACCTGTTTGAACGCAGGTTTTGCCACTTCTTCTTCCAATTTGCCTGGATGTATGTTGTGCGATAGCTGGGATGAAGGATCAAGGCAGCTGCATAATAGGGCGATGCTTCTGTCTTGCTATAATATTTGTCAAAGACTTCCCCCTCGTTTGATCCTAAAGGACAGCTCGGTGTCTGATTTGTACGTGACCTATTGCACCATCTCAGCGCTTGCACAAGGAGATCAGAGGAATGGAAGGCATGGTACCAGGGCTTCATCAAAGCATCGGATCAAGACGTCCATCGTGAAGAGCACTTTGTCCAGGGTCGCATGATCCCCTTGTGTTGCTAATGTCGCTCGGGCGAACGGTTGAAGGATCTTCTCAATTATTCGGAGCCGGGCCCAATCTTCCGGCAATAGAAAATCCGCAGAAAGATCTTCGAAATGATTCTTGGTGTAGGTGTCCAGAGCGCTGGCAGTTTCCTGCTGAGTGGCAACATGCAGCATTTGATACCAGCTATTCCACCTCGTACGATTGTCAAGTGAAATGCCCCTTTCAGCGAGTTCCATAAACTCTCCACTGCGTCCTGATGAACTCCGGATGTTGACAACCAGGTTGTGGAGCTTACCAAGTGGTCCAAGGCGGCGAAATTCGGTGCGCTGCCTTTGAACTTTGCCAGGTCATCTGCGTCTTCGCATATTTCGCCCTCTTTCAAGTCAATAGAATTCTGGAACAGGAAAGCTTGAACTGCCAAGTTGATAACGTGGCCTAGGCATCGGAGGCGGTGAACTTCAGGATCCCATTTGACGCCCTCTTCCTTGAGATACGTGCTCACTGCCCGGCAGAGGGTGTCATTCGTGCTCGAATTATCCCCAACGATGCTTCCAAGGCGTCGCAGAATACCAAAGTCCCGCAAGATGGGAAGAAGTGTAACGAATTGCTCCTCCCGGAATGGTTCGCCACAGGCCGAAGTGCAAGGAGAGCTTTCCGTCGTGCTTCTTGTGCGTGGTCAACAAAGTGGGAGCAAACTCCGAGAAGAAGGAGCCGATTGGGGGACGTCCAAATGTCAAGCGAGAGGTGAACCTTGGATTTTGCTGACTGGAGCTTCATTCGCACGATATCCTTGGCCGACTGGAAATGATTGTCGATAATTCGTGGAATAGTCGAGTGGGCGGAAGGGAGATGGTCCTTCGCGACCGGGTTCAAGGTCGAAATGAAGAGGTGAAATTCGCGGATTCGACAATTCGATAAGGAAGGTTTCGTGCGACGATCAGCCAAGCTAAGGCTTTGTTTATCTTGTCTTGGTCCAGGTAGCGTTTGAAGACCTCCGACTCAATCTCCGTTGTGCGGCCCAAGTCCCGTGCTTGCTGGTAGAGTTGCTCAAACCCCTCAAAGATGGACGATTGAAGAGGGGTCAAATCTTCCACGACTCGAATATCGTGCTTACCCTCCAGATGTTTTCGAAAGTTAGTGGTAACTGAAGTGCTGTACGTGTTCGTCTGGGGACAATGGCTGCAATAGAGAAGGCGATTTCGGCCCTTAAACTCTTCCTCCCCCTCTGCTGCAACGCGAGCATGCTTCCACGTTGCGATAGCCGCTTTGCCTCTTGTATTGCGAGATCTTGATGTCGTAGAGTCCGACAAAATAGATTCAGCATCGAAGAAGGATAGCACACTTGCAGAATCCATAGTTCGACAACTGATTCGTCCGACGCGTTGGTGCAAAGTGGTGGGAAAGCGATTTGTGTTTGTGTGGGAATTAGCGGGGTTCAAGGCCCTCAGACCCTGGACGATGGCGCTGTAGGGGTCCCGGTCAGTGGCGCAATTTGGCCAATTATTGACTGAGCATTGAAATACTATGGATCCATATCCATACCCTGTCCATGCCATAGTATGGAAAGGGTATTTCCATACTTGGGTATGGAAAACCACCCTGCGCCCAACGGGTGGACGGACAACCACATTGCTATTGAGTGGCTTGAGAGGGTCTATTTGCCTCAGACGCGGCCAGCCGATGCCTCAGACGCTAGACTGATTATATTAGATGGACATGGAAGTCATGCAACGGTGCGTTCCTTTATCCACCTCGGTAGGAATGACTGTTAACCGGGACCAGGATGCATGGATGGCCACATGCTTTTTGAACAACGTTTATTGCTGTTACCTTCCTGCCCACTGCTCTCATGGCCTCCAGCCGTTAGATAACGGTGTATTCAATGCCTCCAAGGCAGCTTATCGGAAAGAACTTCAGAAATTAACCTGTTTGACCGATTCTGCGCCTGTTGATAAGGTCAATTTTATACGGGCATATGCTAAAGCGCGCGAGGTTGCAATGACCGCAAAGAATATATTGGCCGGCTGGAGGGTCACTGGGAATTGGCCGATCTCACGATTCAAGGCATTGCGGCATCCAGAAATTCACGCAGACATTGTAGAGACGTCTCCAAAGTCTGCGCCATTTTTGGGTTCTGATGATACACCAAGAAACAGCCGCCAGATTCGCGATTTCGGAAAGAACAAGACTCCTGGCACCCGGAGACGATATGCCGTGATAGCTAGAGGCTTTGAAGCCCAAGAACAGACGCTTGCTGAGCACAGCAACAGAATCGCGAAGCTAGAGGAAGAAGTGGCCCGGCTGCAGAGAGGCAAGAAGAGGAGAGCAATTCCGAACCCGAACAGACGGTTCATGACTCTCAGTGAAGCTTTGGTGGCCGAGGACGCCATTCCCCAAATTAGAAGCCAAGAAATACCCGTTGTGCTGAATTCTGATACAGAGGAGGAGGAGGTCTCGGAGGTGGAGACAGCTTCAGTGATCGAAGTCAAGGCGGTACCGAAGCCCTTCCAGTCACCACCAGATCCGGGCGAATGGTAAAAAAGCGCCGGTACATATAGGAGCGTCCATTTCTCTACAGAATGATATATTTTTGGTGTTTATAATGTTAAGTTCTGATCATATTTCATGTAGTTCAAATGGTAGACTTTTGGTGGAGAATTTTTCAATTGCGCTACCGAAAGGTGGGTGTTACCGAAAGGGGGGTGGGGCATGGTATGCCTTTATCGAGGTTATCGTTAACCCAACGGACCGGGATCTGTGCCCCTGGAAGGATGAGGAAAGGAGGGATACTGCTGCCGGTCGCGGAGATTGACTCTATAGCAGTAATCGAGACCGTATCCCGAGAGTCTGTTAAGACGGGGTTATTGACTTCGTTAAAGGTCCAAATATACGTCCCGGTATGTAAATACCCCACCATAAAGCCTGTTTCATCGAAGTTCCAGATATTCTCGCGTCTGATGCTATTTCTATCGATGTACCTATTCCAGTCTTGGTAGAATCGAGAGAGGACTTCACGGTCTTGCATGACTTTACGCTTTGCGTCTCGGGCAACTGCCTTTCGACGATGGAAATATTGTTTGTAGCGTTTTATAAATCGTCGAGCCCATGACCCACTAGCTGTAGTATTACCTCGGCCCGTAGCTTTGAGTATCGCGTTGGCATGTTGTTGTAAGGAGCGTTGCTGGATGTGGTGGCCTTGTGTGATGCGGCGATGCGCCCAGCATAGTACCTCCTTCTCTTCTTCCGGTGAAAGAAGTGTACGGTTGCCTCCATTGGTAGCCTTTGGATGATTGCCTTGAATACGAGACCGTAACCGATAGTAGGGTACGCGTAATGCAGCAGAAGCTGCCATGATTGATTGTACGGTAAAACCCATCGTGATAGAGCTGGGTTGCTGCGACGGTTCGCGTCTCGAGGTTATCGGGTGTAAAGCGCGAGAAATGAGGCAAGCCGGTCTCTGAATCGATCCACGTATTGATAATAGATGAGTTACCTTCTAGAGAGGCCATACTGCAAGGGATAGATAGTAAAATCGTAGTAATTGTTATCGTTAATTAACTAGTCTTGTGATGTACTAGTAAAGACCATGATGTCTAACGCGCATCGCGCGTCATCTAGCGTTAAATGCGGGGTTATTTTTCTTGTAACGCGGATATGTAGGAAAAGGGGGGTACCTTAATTTGTGTGGACCGCTCACTAAACTATAAGTCACTATTTTTTTTTGCGAATCAACGGACTTTTTGCTACTCAATGCACCCCCCGTGCATGACTTGACATGCGCGGGAATCGGGACGGATTTTAGTCCCCCCAAGTACATGGAAGCATGGCGGGAATCCATTAAGTATACAGCTTTTGTCCCTGATTTTTCTCCCCATTTTCAGCCGTCAGACATAGAACTTGAACAATCAGAGACATGGCAACGTTATTCAACAACGTGTCGCCACAAATTGGCCCCCCCCCCCCCTGTTGAGCTTCATTATGTCCCTGTTCCAGCCGCCAGCGCAGGGTCGATGAATACGTTGCCGCGGAGTGTGTCTTGCAATCCTCACAGACAGACGCCGATACAGTCAGCGCCGCCCTTGTTCGGATCACATCCGTCGTTGGGCGCGTCGTAGCAGCGAAGTCCCTTGGGGCACGGTCTGCCGGCGAAACCACCGCAAGACGGGGCATTTTTGGGAATGCAGATTCCGGGTCGGTCGCAAGCCATGCCGCAGTTGTTTGGAATGCGAGGGTCGTCTTTGCATGTCGAGTGCGCAGGGCACTTTGGCGGATTCGCGCGGTGCCCTCCACACGAAGGGTAATCCTTCTTGGCCGAACGGTAATAATCCTTCTTGGCAACACAGGTTCCCCTGCACCTGTCGAGGTTGGTGCAGCCGGGGTAGAGGGGAACACAGGTCGTCTTGTGGGGGCATGGAGCGATCTTCAAGCCGCAAGGGCGAGCGGCAGGCCCGGCGGCGACGAAGCTGGCGAGGCCGACGGCCGCGATGGCGAGGACGTTGCTGCTGAGCATTTTCTCGAAGTCGAACTGGAGCGTCTAAGCGGAAGAAGTTGGAAAGTTGATGCAATTAAGGTCTGATTTAAACTCAGTCCCTTCAGCCATCAGCGCATATTGGAGCTACACGGCCGTCTTTATACGTCGAGCTGAAGCCACCCTCGGCCACCTTGGTTGCTGGACAACGCCATGGTCTCACCCTCCAGGGTTCCTGATCGGTCAACACAGTACTAGGGGGGTCTAAACGACGAACCCCCCGCGCTTGTTTCTCAAGCACGGGGGGGCTGCTGATTAGCAAAAGTGTCGTTGATTCGCCAAAAAAAATTAGTACCTAGATTAGTATATAGAGCCCACGTAAACCAAAGTAGCCCATCTTTACAGCATAACCTCGATACTGCGATTAAGTCCTACGTGACAAAAAGGGAAAAGGGCTCAAGATAGCTTCAAATCGCGACGCGCAGTCAGGTCAACGCCAATATCAATAAATTTATTTCTCGCGCTCTATTGTATCAATTGCTCTAATTCTTTCAAGATGTCATCCCTAATGCCCGAAGAGTCTGCTATGAAAAGATGGATTGATTTAGAGACCGGGAAGCCAAAGTTTCCTCGTTATACCTCCGATAACCTCGAGTTTCGGACCGTCGCCGCCGCCGAGCTCTTTCGCGATAACTTCTATCCGACTCTCTCGGCCGCTGCAGCTGCCCTGGGCGTCCCGTATTACCGGGTAAGATCGCGATACCTCGGCAATCATCCGAAAGGTGATAATGGCGGCAATCGCACGCTGCTACAGCCGGAAGAAGAAGAAGAGATCTTATGCTGGGCGAATCGCCGGATCACTCAAGGGCATCACATACAGCGTCACTCCTTACAGCAGCATGCCAACGCCTTTCTTAAGGCTAAAGGCATCGCTCAGACGGTCTCGCGAGCCTGGGCTCAACGCTTTATTAAGCGGAATAACCATTTATTCCATCGCCGAAAGGCCACTTCACGAGACGCTAAGCGCAAGGCTGTAGAAGACCGGGCCCGAATCGAGGCCTTCTATAAGGGCTGGGCAGAATTCCTTAAGGATGAAGGTATCACCCGTGAGAATATATGGAATTTTGACGAGACAGCCTTTATGGTCGGATACCTTCAGAAGGGGACGTTCCTATGGACCTTCAACGAAATTGAAGCCCCTGTCCTTACCGATGCGCATGATACTATATCTGTGACGGCTGTTGAGGCTGTATCGGCTTCTGGGAAGACGATTCCGTCGTTTTTAATCCTCCCCGGTGTCCAGATTAAGGTCCGTTGGGTTCATAACAATCTGGACGGTGATACTATTATCACTACGAGCCCAAAAGGTTACATTAACGATATCATCGCATTAGAATGGGCTCAACACTTTGAGAGGCACTCACGGCCCGCCAACCCGTCGGAAAAGAGAGCTCTGTTGATGGATGGATGCGATAGTCACTTTACAGAAGAGGTAGTCCACTTCTGTATCGATCACGGCATCCAGCTCTTCCCAATGCCTCCGCATCTCACGCATTATCTTCAGCCGCTGGACGTTGGTGTATTCCGATCGTATAAGCATTGGCACCAGCATGTGCTATATCGCGAAGTTGCTGACGGTGCTGCGGACTTTGGGAAGACCGACTTCCTATTCCACCTCCAAGAAGTCCGCGATCGTACATTCAAGAAAAGAACGATCCTCTCTGCATGGGAAAAATGCGGACTATTCCCATACAATCCGCGTGTTGTTCTCGATCGCTTGAAGGATGCGCTCTCGTCTATAGGACACGAAGTGGATCAATCCGAGCTTCCTGGGTACATCGAGGAAGTGGACGCGCCAAAGGACGCTAACTGTTGCGTCACAAAGTGGGTGCCGGCAAAAGACGTGTTCTTAGGTTACAAAGGAGAAATCTGTGTAGGTACAGTTGTGTAAGGGGCGAGGGGACTTGCGTCCACTGTGCCCGCTGAAATAGGTGACCGTGTGGACACGGTCTCCCAAAGTAGAGTAATCAAACATACACTCCTGATTTTCAAACATACACTCCCGACCTAAGCCCCATTTGGAAGAATACCCCGCCACCAAAATTTGGCGCGCGCTTTCCCAACGCCCTGGCTTGCCGTGACCATCGCCGCCGCCCACCCGCCCAGCCACCTGCCTTTTTTGGCCGCCATCTGCATTTTCGCAATCATCAACAATTGAAGCTATCACCACTTGACTCAACACAACAGCAACGCCGCCGCCGCCTACCGCAATAGTCACGTCTAGTCAATCGTCCCGATGAATTCGACCGAAAGCAATACCAACAGTAGCATCGAGGCTATCACGGAGATGTCTTTCGATACGTATGATGAGGCGCTTGAAACACTCAAAGCTACGCAAGAGCTCCTTGGCTACGTCGTAGTCGTTGCAAATAGCAAGAATACCGGCAAGCCTAGGCGCAAGGAAGCCAATATCCGCTGTGAATACAGTGGTCAGTATAGGCCCTGGGACGAGGCAGAGGGTATATACAAGACGTCATCCAAGAAGTCGGGATGTGACTTTCGCTGTTACATCCGCTTCTACCGACGTTGCAATGCATTCAAAGTCACCATCAAGCACGGCTCTCATAACCACGAACCTCTATTTGAGCCAATTGCTAACCCCATCGTCCGTCAACGAAGCCAACGCAAATTCGGCATCGAGCGTCTTCATAGCCTCGTCGAGGGGCTTAGCAAGAACGTCAATAACAAGAGCAGGGATATCGTGGATGCTATCCGACAGGAATATCCTGAGCTCCTTATTACCGATTCTGATATACACTTCATCCAGCTGCAACTTCGTGCCTTCCGTTACGGCGCCTCTACATCTACACAAGCCTTCCTCAATGTACTCAAAGATGCTAAAGCAAAGGGGAAATCAGCTACTATGCAGTTGACCGTGGCCCTAATGGGAAGGTTTGGAGGTTTTCTGGACATACGATGACTGTATTGCTGACTGGAAGCGTAACCCCGAGCTCCTTATCATGGATAATACGTATAAGGTCAACCGCTTTAACATGCCGCTTCTACAGATCATTGGCACAACAGGGCTACACAAGAGCTTCAGTGTAGGCTTTGGCCTCACTGCCAAGGAAGACGAAGGCGCGTTCCAATGGATCCTCTCACAGTTGCGTGAGGCTGGTCGGCAGGCTGATATTCCGGACCCGGGCGTTGTGATTACCGACTTTGATACCGCCCTGAAGAACGCCCTTGACTCTATCTTCCCATCAACGCAACAACAAGTGTGCGTTTGGCATATGATGAAGAACGTGATCCTTCACATCAAGAAGAAGTGGGAAGGATCCCTCGATGGCACCGAGATTGGCGGAGATAGGCCAGAACAAGAGACTCGCTTCGCTGCAGCAGCCGCTCTCGACGACCCTATACAGGCAGATAATGCCATTGACGAGGACCGACCTATCGACCGTGCCACTGATTACCAGATTCAACATGCCTCACAACTGGCAGATCAGTGCGTTGAGCAACAAGATGATCGTGAAGATGACGATGGAAACCCAATACTACCCGGCTCCAAGGCGGACTTTTGAGCACACAGCTGACGGTATCCGTGATGCCTGGGTTTCAGTCTTTAGGGCTCGCACGGCTGGGGAGTGCAGAGATCAGTGGGATCTACTCTGTATAGAGTTTTCGGATCAGCCAGGTAACCCTAGCCTAACTACCCTCCTACTCTAACCTTTTACTAAATAGCTCCTCTTATAGCTCTCGTTAATTACCTCCGTACAACCTACTGGCCATGGCGTGCCCAGTTTTCCACCTACGCTATCCAACAGTACCGAAATTATAACATTACGGTAACTTCCGTGTGGAGAGCACACATCACGAGTTGAAGTCACGATTACGCAACCGCTTCATTGACCTCCATCAGCTACAAGAGCACATCAGAGGGCTCGTTACCCATCGGCAAAAGAAGCATCGCGAGAAGCTTCAATCCGAGTTTGCAAGAGCTAGAGTTGAATGGGCCAAGCAGACGATTATGAAGTCACTGCACCGAAAAATTGGCTGGCAGCCGATGAAACAGATCTTCAGGCAAGTTAGGCTAGGCCGGGCTGAGCTTGCCGATAATCGAGGCATGCCTACGATTTGTACGGGTGCTTTCACGATGCAATGGGGGCTGCCCTGCCGGCATACAATCCGCGATTTGATCCAGGCTGACGCGGCCGCCCTTATACCATTGCATCTTATTGATAACCACTGGCGGGTTTACGGCGTGACTGTAAGTATCTTGCTCCAGCCATAAGTACTATACTAATTTACTAGCAGCCTGAACAACAGCAATATATCGATGCAGACCACGAAGCCGATCCTGACGTTGTCCAGCCTCGCCGGCGTGGAAACAGTAGACGCGAGGTATCCCCTCCACTAGAGGCATCTACGGGCCGGATCCTTAGTGCTTGGGAGCAAGAGGAGCATAGAGCCAACCCAGAGCTCGTATCACGGCCACCAGAGACGCAAAAGAAGAAGAGGAAGGGCACAGGCACCACTATCATGAACAAGAGGTCGAATACACTTGCTTCCGTGAGCAGCCGGGTTGACGATCTTGCCCAGCAGATCGGTGATTTCATCAAGTCACAAGCAGCAGCAACGCCGGTGCTGTTATCACAGGTGCCCTCACTTCCACAGGTGCCGCTGGTGTCACAGGGATACCAAACGACGATGCCCTCACTTCCACAGCCGGCGCCGCCGTCACAGGGATACTATGTGATGCCACCGCCTACACCAATTGTGCCTGTATACGTACAGGCGCCGGCGCCGTCACAGTGGCAAGAACCGCCTCCCTCGTCACAGGCACATCCAGTGATCGGAATGGTCCGGTATGAGTTGGTATTGGTATGGTAAATACCGCCAAGACCTGGTATGGTTTGACAAAAACTTGATACCATGGTATTACCGGTATACCGAATCATACCAGTAACGCTAAAAATAAGCTCAGGTAAGAGGCTCACTGCGGAGAATGACCAGGCAGAATCCGAGCGGCGATGATTCCAGTGTCATCTGTAGGGCTTATTGACCAGTTTTCTGCCAGTTTATCTACTCCATTCCATCATGAATACCATCATCCTCACAATATCGACCTGGCTACCTTGGTCAGGTCGATCCGGCACCGAACGGATGCTTTTCGTCTTTGCTGCCGGGTAGCTATCCCAGGAAGGCCCGAAGGTAAGGCTAGTGTTAGTGCGTATTAGAAAGTACTTCTCATTGCACCCAGTTTTATGAGTTCTTCCATGTAGGACGGAGCATGACCTAACGTATCACTGGCCAGACTTGTCAATCGCGTCGTCGGAGGGACAGGAAAAGCTTAAATGATCCTTTCAGGGACAGGAAAGCTTAAATGATCCTTTCAATCGAATTACTTCCGTGATGTTGGAGCCCGAAAATTTTTACGTTAGGCTAGTTGGACGATGGACCAAGATCGAATGATCGAAAGCCACCATACCTTAATTGGTGTATGTCATGATCATGGAATCTCCAGCGCCAACCTCGCCATCTTCGTTTACGACAATTTCAGCATCAATCCGCTCCAGATCTCCTGCATCGTGTCCCGCGCCACACTTTTCCGCTACGACGCCATCGTCTAATTCTGTCCGTTATCCTGAGCCTCCGGACGAATTCGTACAAGACCATGTCACGTACCTGCGTCGCGCGAAGACGACGAAGAAGGCAGCTCGTCTCGGCTCGTCGCATGTGTGGAAGTACGGTCTTCATTACATCCGAGACAGTGACAAGAAAGAGGTATACTACTGTCACGAATGTGCGATCGGAAAGTATAAGCAAGAGTTATTTGTGATCAATGGCACGTCGGGAGGAGAAATCATCTCGAACAGAGGCACCAGATTGATCCACAAAGCGGCGTGAGGAAACGCGGTGCGACACGGGCGTCTGTATTGGAGCAACAGAAAGCGCAGCTGCTAGTAGCAATTTTTCTGGAAAGATACCGTTGAGAGGTTCAAAGAGCTTTTGATTCGTTGGGTTGTGTACTGCCATATTGCTTTCTTCCAGTTGGAGAACCAGTACTTCCGAGAGCTACTCTTCTTTCTGAACCCTGCTCTACTTAATCACCTCCCAAAGGCTGCGAAAACAATTCGAGGTTGGGTTATGGATGCGTTCCTGTCGAAGAAGCAACAGCTGAAAGAGGACCTCCAGCGGTCGCGGAGTAGAATCTCCATCTCCTTCGACCTCTGGACCTCGCCAAACCCGTACGCAATCCTGGGTGTCGTCGCCATGTGGATTGACGCCACCGGCAAGCGACGAAGTACCGTCCTGGGCATGCGACGCGTTCATGGCGAGCACAGTGGCGAGAATCTTGGGTCGACCGTTCTCGAATTATTGACGGAATATGACATTGGCGGAGATCAGATTGGATACTTCATGCTGGACAATGCTTCATCCAATGATACCGCTGTTGAGTTTATACTCAAGGAGCTCTGCCCATGGATGAAGCCGCAACAGCGTCGCCATCGCCGACTGCGCTGCTTGGGTCACATTGTCAACCTCTGCTGCCAGGCGTTTCTCATGGGTCGAAATTGTGAGAAGCATTTGGCGAAGCTTGAAAAGCACCACCAGCGCGGAGATTACGTGAAGGTAGAGGAGCTGTGGAAGAAGTTTGGATGTTTAGGCCGGCTCCATAACCTTGTGCGGTACATCCGGCTTACTCCTCAAAGGCGGGAGGAGTTTGCAGCAATTATTATCGGCGGCCATCTCTCCGAATTCGATGGGCTCGAGCTTATCCAGAACAACTCCACACGCTGGAATTCGTGGTTTCATTCGATCACACGAGCGTTAAATGTTCGAGAACGTTTGGAAATCTTCTCAGCTCGTCATGTACCAGGAGAGGGTCTCAAGGGATTTCGAACTTCAAACTAGATGGACAGCACTGGTTCGAGCTTGAAAAGATCGAGCTCGCACTAAAAGACTTCTTCGCGGCAACTATGCTTGCTGAAGGAAACAAGACATCCCTCGCTGACTGGTTTTCGACTTTGGACTGTCTTCTCCGCGAGATCAACGAGACGAAGGATCACTACCATGACATTCACGAGGAAGACGACGACGACAACTTCACGTGGAGGTATCTCCAAGGTTGTGCAGATGCTGCGTGGTCAAAGTGCGAGGATTACAGCAACCGACAACGGAATTGGCAACATCGATTTCCTGAAGATACTGATCTTCCGCCAGCGTATTACGCAGCTCAAGTACTCAATCCGTATCGAAAGTGGGCATGGTTCAGGCAAGAATGGGTTCTTCAGGGCGACGAAGGAAGACAGAAGTGGTATGAAAGCGCACAGCTGGCGGTGAAGCAGCTCTGGGAGACAGAGTATAAGGAAAGTACCCTGTTGAGGCGCTACCACCTCCAGTCAGGAAGGACAAGGATCCAGACCCAGCATTCGATCGGCAGAGGGAACATAAGCGCATTCGCATAGACGGCCCGGCTGCTGCCACCGATCTGTATGAGCAGTATATTTCGACCGACCGGCTGCATGACGAGGAGGCAGGTTGCGATGAGGCCATCGCCTATTGGCTATCCCGTTATGACTCGCAAGAGACCTCGCCCGCTTCGCTCTGGATCTATTTGCGGTTTCCCCAATGTCAGATGAGTGCGAACGGCTGTTTAGTAGCGCAAAGCTTGGTATAGTTGATCGTCGAGGTAGGCTTAAGGCAGATATCATAGAGGCTTGTGAGTGTCTACGTGCCTGGTATGGGAAGCCTCGGGCTGAGGATAGCGAAGATAGCGGGGATAGCGAGAATGAAAGCGAATAAGCGATCAAGTTGACAGCTAGTAGCCAATACATTTCCCTATTTTTGCAACCCGCCTCATTCTGAGCGGTCTTGGCGGTATTACTGGTATTACCGGTAAGCCATACCGGTAAGGATATCAGCAGGTGGTATGGTATGGTATAGAGGTCATACCATACCATACCGGACCATTCCGATCACTGGATCGAGCATAAGGTTTCAGGAACTGACACGGGCGTGATATGCGACAATATATCTAGGCAGGCAGCCGCGGCAGCGGCGTTGGGAAAGCGCGCGCCAAATTTTGGTGGCGGGGTATTCTTCCAAATGGGGCTTAGGTCGGGAGTGTATGTTTGAAAATCAGGAGTGTATGTTTGATTACTCCCCAAAGTACCACCCTCAAGTACCCCCCTAGGCTTTGTTGGGTTTCGCCGCGACACACCCCCCAGCGGCGACGGCGTCGTCGGCGCTGAAGCTCGCGGGAGCCCGCAAAATAGCCTAATTGAGGATATCTTGTGGTGTTATGTTTCCTCCCCATCCTATTGCCCGTGGCCTTGAAGACATCATGATCCCGTTGCCTCCACTGCGCCCGCCCTCTTGCCTTTGTTTCCGGAATTGTTCCTTGACTTCTTGAATGTCTGTTGTGACAGGTAGGTCGAGGTTATCGTGAAGTTGAAGACCAGAAGCCCTTGGTGGGCGTCTCTAAGGTGGCTGCACCCCCTAGAGGTTGCCCTCATGCTGCTATCCCAATCTATCTCGTATATCCGTCATATTCAACGCCGCACGGAATTTCTCGAATTTTCCTCGTGTGAGGGCCTTTGTGAAGCCGTCGGCCGGCATGAGATCGGTCGGGAGATATTCGACGAGAAAACGACCGCGCCGGAATTCCTGCTTGAGCCACATGCCTTGGATATCGACATGCCGTAGCTTCGTTGAGATCCTGAAGCCCTCGTCGACCACTAGCCGGATCGTCTGGAGGTTATCGCAATAGAGCTTCAAAGGCCCAAGGTCCAGATCGATGTTTTGGAGCAGCCTTTCCAAGGCGATGCTTTCCTTGACTGTCTTTTCAAGCCCAAGCAACTCGGCCTCTGTGGTTGACGTTGTTACCGTATCTTGCAGGCTTGCCTTCCACACCACTGGTCCGCCATAAAGCATCATAACGTAGCCTTGTGAGGAGCAGCGTGTTTCTTCGTCGTCGGCGAAAGAAGCGTCTGAGGCGATAACGAGGGCCTCAGCAGGGGCGAGTCCGTCGAATTCGATTGCGAGAAAGCGTGTTGAATAGAGATATTGAATGCATTGGTCTGCTGCATCGTGATGTTGCGGGGAGGGATTGAGGAGGTGCCGCGCCAGCTGCGAGGCTGCGAATGCCACGTCGGGGCGCGCTGTGACAGCTGTGTACATGATGGAGCCTACCTTTTCCTGGAAGCTTTTGATCTCCCCAGGGGTGGCCTCGCCATCATGCTTGCGGAGCCGCTGGAGGGGAAGCGGAAAAGCTGGTGTTCTCGTGAGGTCGGCCAGGTTGAACCTCCGGGCGATCTTCTCGATGTAGGCGTCTTGACATAGCCAAATCTTCCGAAGATCGCGATCACGGATGACCCTGATGCCGAGATACCAGCCAAAAGCTTCCTCGCGAAGCTCGTAGCGGCTACGAAGATATGTCGCGATGTCTTCGGTGTAGGTGCCCCGCGGGCTGAGGAGAAGGATGTCATCGACGTACACCAGGATCAACACTACGCCGTTCGTGAAGACGCAAGGCTCTTCGGCTGTGCGTTTGAGTCCTTGTTGCTCGAGGACCTGTGCGATCTCATTATACCACAGCAGCGGAGACTCGCGTAGACCGTAGAGAGCTTTGTTAAGCTCTGCCACCATCGTCACGATCTCTCCCGGTTTGAGGAAGCCCAGCTCAACGTAGCCTTTTGGAAGCTCCACAAAGACCCGTCTCAAATCCTTATTGATCTTCGTGTTGAGGAAGGCGTTGGCGACATCGAATTGCCGCACGTCGAGGTCTCGCTTGGCGGCAACTGCCATAACGGTGCGGAAAGTCTTCGCGGCGAGCGTAGCTGCGTACGTCCGCTCGTGAAGGCTCTTTTCTTGAAGGTCTCCGCGTACACAGATGCGAGCTTTGCAGCGAACAAGGAATCCGTTGGAATCGAACTTGTAGTCGAAGACCCATTTGAGTGGGATTGGGGTCGAGGTGGCCTTCATCCGGTGGATGAGGCGCCAAGTGCCTCGTCTGATCAAATCCCTAAGCTCATTGCGGCAGCCCTCCTTGAACTCTTTGCCGTGTGGATGATGATCGAGATCCTGATACCGCTTGGGCAGTCGGATGAGGGTATCGCGGTGCGGCTGCGAGCGTTGCTCGCAGGCCGCTGCAAAAACAGAATGAAAAGTGATAAGGTCGTCATGCCCGTATTCCTCATCGTTTGGAAATGCTGCGAAGGCAGCGTTGGGTGGCCTGCGGCGGCGAGAGCTTCGTCTGACTGGCTCGGTGCCATAAAGCTCTGCCTGTGTGCGACGGCGAGACCGGCCTGGTTCCTCCGTATTGCATACAATTGTGGATTGTTCGTCTAGATCACGGTCCATTTGATCCTCGATTACTTGTCCCAAAGGGCCTGATTCCGTGCCGCCTAGGTCTCGCGATGACGGGTCACTAGTTGGGTCCCGCGATGTCGGGTTGAAGGTGTCATCGGATCCCTGGGGCGGAGGCTGTTGCCGCAACTGTAGCGGTGGCGAAGCTACAATTCGGTTGCGTTCGGCAGTGGGTTGTGAAGGCGTGAGTCGTGCCTGTGATTCCGGGGACGGTGAGGGAAGTCCCGTCGGAGGCAGACTTAGTGACCCCTTCGAAGGACTTGCGAGGTCCTTGGAGGGTTGATCAAGTGGTTGGGGGGCAAGCGGCTCTTGGAGAGATGCTGTTGCTGGCTGTGCCTCCTCCACCCCCGAGTTCTCGTCACCGTCAACGTCTAACACGTTGTTGTCAAATTCCTCGAGGAAGTCCGCCAAGACGCTCTCGTCGGCGCGCTGTAGAGGCAGCTCAACGGCTTCAGCAAAAGGGAGATACTCTCGAATTGGGATCGTGAGATCCTCAGTTGCCGGGTCGAAGAAGAGCTCTTCGTTGAAGCGGACGTCCCTCGAGAGAATGACGCGTTGTAGTTGCGGCACCCAGATACGGTAAATGTTACGGGCATGATACCCGACCAAATAGCCGATGTGGGCGCGCGGGTTAATCTTGAAGGCCTTCTTGTGAAGGTTAGCCTTGTGATCCTTGTGAAGTGGGTAGGCGCGGCAGCCGAAGGCGTAGATGCCTTCCCATGAGGGACGAAGGTCTACACGCCTATGTGCGGTGACTCCTGCCGCGCCGTACCAACGGAGATGCCTATTGAACCACTCGTCTAGGACCTGACGAGGATCTCGCCAGCCGTTCCTCTCGCTGGGCAAGAGGTTGTGTGTGTAGGTGAGGGCTTGATATGCCTCTGGCCAGAGATTGCGCGGGAGCTTGCCCATCACCGTACGCACGCGTTGTTGAATTATGCCACCTGGCCTTTCCGCCCCTCCGGTGGGCTCTTTTGTATGGGGAGGCGGCAGCTCGAGCATGATGCCCTCGTCGGAGGCCCACGCCTGGAACGGCGAGACCTGTTGATCTTCGAGGTTGACGAGAGCGCGTTCGTTGTCGAGCTTAAAGGCGTTGATCAAAACACCACAGTGCCTGCGAATTCGAGCTTCGAAGTCGATGAGGATGTCTAACGCGTTGGACTTCCTAGCCATCGACCAGCAAAAGAACATGCCGCTGAATTCGTCAGCTGCGAGTAGAATAAAGTTATGGCCGTTGTAGCCTTCCTCGAAGGAGAAGATGTCGATGAAAATCCTGAAAAATGGGTGTGCCGCGCGTCTACTGGGGCGTCGCGAGACCACTTCGTGGGCCTTGCCTTGGGCACAAGCCTCGCACTCAATTGAAGTTGGTCCCTTGATTTGTACTCCAAGCACTTGATCACAGAGATGCTCGAGCACCCGTGGGCTCGCATGCCCCGAACGAAGGTGTCAGAGCTGTGCGATGTCAAGGCGAGGTTGGGCAGGTCGCGCCGACCTTCGTGTGGGCTGCCTTCTTGGGCGGGCGTCTTGGACTGCAGAAAACACGCACGCCGCAGCTGTTGGAATAGAAAAGTACTGCGAAAGAGGCTTCAATTCGGCAACTGTGAGGCCGTATTTGTATACCATCTTCAGCAATATACGGTTGCGTTCCATTGTGCCGAATCGTATCGTATTATCGAGGCCGCAATGCCAATAACCCTCCTTCCGAAGCTTGTCTCCCGATATCAAATTCGTGTGGAAGCCCGGGATGAAGGCAACGTTCTTTAGCACAAGATCGCGAGTGCCTGGGCCGTCGGGGCCATTGAGAAGTCCCTTCATCACGCGGGTGCCACGGAATTGGACCTGGATCGCGGTGTCACCTACCAAGACGTCGTCCAATGTGCCGGCCGGCACCACATCTCGAGTAAGAAGCTCTCGCGAGTTGATGATGTGGGTGCTAGCGCAGTTATCATAGAGGGTCGAGTCTCGAAGAGGATGAACCTGCGGCATCGTGCTGAAGGCTGCCTGGGTGTCTTCAGCCGAGTGATCAAGGACCATGTGTGCTGATGGCCACGGAGCCTCGTTGGAGGCATCGCCAGACGAGTCTTTGGCCTTGGCCCTGACGGCTTCTACCACAGACTTCCAACGGGGAAGAGGCATCGCCTCGCGACACTTTGCAACACGGCTGTCAACCGCGTGACGGCTGCTCTTGCCGTTGACCGCGATCTCCCAAGCGGCACAGTCCACAGGCTTCCAGGAATGATTCTTCTTGTTGAACCCACAAGCACACTCGTGACCCTTGTTGTCCTGCGGCGTGCCTGTCGAGAAGGCCGCGGGCGAGGTCAAGGTCTTATTCTTGGCGTTGTCACGGCAGACTTGTTGGAAAAGGCGACTAACGCCCAGGAGGGTCATCGTGACCGACTTCTCGTATTGTTGCTCACGAAGGGTGCGAAGCTTCGCACGAGCCCATTCCGCGTCAATGGTTACGGCAGCCTCGAGGAACTCTGTAATGGCTAGAGTGCCCTCGAGGTCAGGTATTTTCATTCTTGTGCCTTCGAGATAGGCTCGTTCCCACTGGTTGAACCAGTCGTCGGGCTTGATTCGTTTAGTAGTAACTAGAGCCTTCTTGTAGGCGGCTCGCGCTTCTTCCGTGCGAGAGGAGTCAGAGATACCGAATCGTTCCTGGAGCTGTACGTAGATCTCTCGAAGAGTCGCGTCGCGAGAGATTACACGCACGTAGGCAGGGTCAACAGTCTCGAATACCCAACGTTCTAGCTTGGAATAGGCCTGCCTCTCTTGCCACCAAGCCCGATACTCCTTGTCTGACTGTTCAACCTCGAATTTGAGCCAAGTAAGGTCCTCAAGGGTAATCGTCTCATCTCCTTTGGACTCTTTAAGCTTTGCTAGTTGTTCTGTGAGCTTCAGCTTAGTTGGCTCAACTGGCGAGAGGGTTGTAGCCTTGTCGATGTATTTGTACACCAGGAGCGACTTGGCATGACGAAGGAAGAGGTCTTCCCAAGGATACCAGTCTGTAGACTTCGCCAACGTCACCTTTGTTCCAAGAGCTTCGAAAGCATCAGACATCGTGAGTGTTATGGATGATCAAATGGTTCTAGGCAAAGAAGGGTCGATTGATTCCTTTGCTGTTGTGTTGTGCGGTGGTGAGGTCGTTCCATCGCCTGTAGGAAGTGCGGAGAAGTGAGACAATGTGAGGGGTTGCGAGGGCTCGGGTGAGGAGTAACGAAACATGCACGGACGATTTCGAAACATGCACGGAGACTTAAACCCCATTTGGAAGAGTAGGCGCGCACCACAATTTTTCCGGAAGCAATGCAGCAAATGCATCCTGTTGCTTCGTTGTCGGGTGGCGTGAGCTCCGTCGGGTGGGCTCTTTGCCGTATAGCTCCCTTCGGGTCCTGCGAGGTCGCCTTGTCCTCGTGCTCGCGTCGACCGCGTCGGCACTGTCGACTGAGCCATCCCCTTGGGTTGCTATTCCTTCCTGTCTTGCCGTTGCTGGCAGTTGGGCCGCCCCTGTACTCCCTTCAGATGTGGCCTCATCTGACAGGTCGGGTGTGCCAAGCTCCACGTGTGGCGAAGAAGTTGGAAGCGAAGAAGGCGTTCTAACAGGACTGTCAGACATGTGATCAGATGATCCTACACCGTCTGAACCCTCGTTAGATGGTGCCTCGAAGCCTAACCCCTGCGACATCGATAAATCTCGTCCAGGTCGCCTAGGTGTTGCTTCGGGCGTGAATGGAGGGGACCACGCGAGCCACTATCTTCCTTTGGTTGTGCAGCGTCCAAAGGTTCTGTGGTAGTCCGTGTGTCTAGTCCTCGGCGGAAAGTCCCTCTGGAATAGGGAAAGGAGGATTGGTCGAGCCGCTATCTGCCTGAGGTTGTGCAGCGTCCTCAGGTTCTGCGGTAGTCGGCACATCTAGTCCCTCGTCTGCGAAAAATGGAGGGGGACCACGCGAGCCGCTATCTGCCCCCGAGTTTGCAACTCTCAGAGGTTCTGCGGTAGTCGACGTGTCTAGTCCCTCCGGCGTGAGATCTCTTCTTGGGGCAGGTTCTGGCTCTGCACGAAGCATCTGATCGTCCATCGAGATAGCTAATCTCGTGGGATATGCGGTGCTCTGGCCCTCCACCCCCGAGATCGAACCGACGGGGTTAACTTCAAGGATTTGTTCATCGAATTCCTGCAGGAAATCGTCCAATATCGCGTTCCAGTCTCGTTGGATAGGCAGTTCAATAGCCTCAATGGTCGGCTTGAACTCCGGTATCGCGATTTGCTGGTCCTCTGTTGCAGGGTCGAAGAATTGATGTTCATTGAACGTAACATCTCTTGACAGAATTACCCGCCGAAGCTTGGGAACCCAGATGCGGTAGATATTGCTGCTGTGATAGCCAACCAAATATCCTACATGTGCTCTGGGGTTGACTTTGAAGGCGTTTTTGGAAATGCCTGCCTTGTAGTCGTTGATCAGAGGATACGCTCGACATCCGAAAGCGTACTTGCCTCTCCACTCTGGTCGTAAATCTTTCTCATAGTTAATATCTGTCCCTACCTTGCCAAACCAGCGGAGATGCCTGTTGAACCATTGATCACATGATTCCTGAGGGGTTTTCCACTGATTTCTGCGGCTTGGAAGGATGTTGTGAAGTTTGACTGCGGTCTGATAGGCTTCAGGCCAAAGGTCACGAGGAAGCTCGCCAAGCATTGATCTCAGGCGTTGTTGGTTTATGCCGCCTGGTCTCTCTGCTCCCCCTGTGGGCTCCTTTGTGTGGGAGGGCGGCAGCTCGATCTCGATACCTTCTTCCTTTGCCCAGGACTGGAATTCCGAGTCGCACTGTTCCGGTAAGTTAACCAGCGCCCTCTCGTTATCCATCCTGATTTTGCAGATCACAACTCCACAGTGACGCTTGATTGATGACTCGAAGTTCCGAATGATGTGGAAGCACTCGGTTTTTGACGCCATCGTCCATGAGAACATCATTCCGCTATATTCATCCGTGACAAGGAGAACATAGCGATGACCATTGTAAGCCGCAGAGAAGGTGAACACGTCTAAAAACACCCGGTGGAAGGGCTGTTTTGACCGGTTGGGCGACTCTCTGCGGGAGATCACTGTGTGCGCTTTACCCGTTGCGCACCCAATGCACTGAACCGTTGTTGGACCTTGGATTCGGACTCCGTTGACTTGTGGAACCATCTGATCAAGGACCTTCGGGCTTGCATGCCCGGCCCTGAGATGCCACAAGGCTGCCGTTGCAAGCCTTGGTTGTTGTGGATCCCTTGAGGGCCGGCGCCTTGGCTGGTCGGCGTTAACGTCTCGAATTGATGAAAACACACACGCTGGAGCACTTGGGAGAGAGAAGCAAGATGAAAGAGGCTTGTATTCAGCTACGGTAAGACCGTACTTGCTGGACATATTCATCATGATCTTGTTGCTGGCCATCGTCCCAAAGCGCAGCGTGTCGTCGAGGGTGCACGACCAATAGCCAAGGGCCCGAAGCTCGTTGCCGCTGATCAGGTTAGTATGGAATCCCGGCACGAAGGCGACGTTATTGAGGACCAAATCTCGTGTGTTTCGTCCGCCCGGGCCGTTAAAGGCATTCCTCATGATGCGCTTTCCTCGGCACACGACTTGGAGAGCCGTATCACCGACTAAAACGACATCAGAGGCGCTGGCCGGGTGGACATCCACGAGAAGATCCCTGTTGTTGACAACGTGCGTGCTGGCGCAATTATCGAGAAGCGTCGAATCGCGGAGTGGGTGGACTTGAGGCATAGTCGAAAAGGCCAGCTGCTGCCGCCCTTCAGGGGTTGACTGATCAATGACCATTTGGGCCATTGGTGGAGGCCACGACGAGTCTGCACCCCCTGAGGCTGGCTTCGCTGCCTTTACCGCCTCGATAAGAGTCTTCCACTTCGACGCTGTCATCGCGGCTTTGGCCTTCTTCATGCGGTCTTCTCGAACCGGGCGGGTCGAATTGGCGATCCCATTGACGGCAACATGGAGAGCCGTGCAGTCCGTTGGTGCCCAAAAGTGCCGATTCTTAGCGAGGCCGCATGGGCAATCATGTCCCTTTTCTGACGAAGAGGAAGGATTTGTCGTTGAAAACGCCCCTGATGATGGCTTATCTCTGACGTTGTCGCGGGCAGCATCAAGGAACTGCCTGCCCACTTCCAATAGAGTCATTGACGATTTGCCAGTGGCGCGTTGATCCTTGCGTAGGTCGTCCTTATACCTCTTCGCCCATTCCAGGTCGAAAGTCTTGACTGCTTCCAAGAAATCCCCTATGGCGATATCCCCCTCAACTTCGAAGATCTCCAGCTTCTCTCCTTCCCTATAAGCCAGTTCCCACTGATTGTACCAATCGACCGGGCTCGTGCGTCGGTTGGTGTGAAGGGCCTTGCGATATGCTAGTCTAGCTAGCTCGATCTTGTAGGCTTCGGTAACGCCTACGAGCTCCTTGAGTTTGATGATGCCCAAGTCATGAGGTCACTATATGACTTGCGGTCGGAGAGGTATTGAGTCATTTTCGTTTTATACTCTCCCTGTCGAATGACGAAGACCTTGAGCTGGGCCTCGTTGAGATCCTTGATGGTTTCCTGACCATCACCTCTAGCTGCCAATCGGGCAACTTCTCCATCGTACGTCACCTCAGATGGCTTTCAAGCGTTGGAACCATCTGATCTTCTGCAAAGGGACCGGGATTGACGAATTTCCAAACGTCAGTGGTCTCGGCATTGCGTTTGAATGTGCTGAACCAGCTGGCCCATTCCTCGGTCTTGGAAAGGAGGAGCTTTGGGTTGGCAGTAACAGACATGATGAATGACTGATAAATAGAGTTGATAGGAAATGATGAAGAACAGGAACTCTTGGAGGAAAATGTGAGGGGGGATAGAGGGGTACCCAAACAGGTGGTGTAAGCCGGGTGGACATCCCCGCTAGGAAGAAGGGCTTGCCTCAGATGCGAAACTTGCAGGCAGGAAAACTGGTCATATGCAAAGATGTGTCTTCTTGGGTGTCGTTTTGCCTTGGAACGCATCGGCCTCGCAGCGAGATTAGTTATCTGTTGAACGAGCGGTAGCCGTAGCTGTTGTAGCAATTTGCGCTTGGCCGCATACCGGGCTCATAACTGTCGGATCTCACTGCGAGGCACGCACGAGGGACAAGTCGGATGTGAAAGCTAGTGGGGTAAAAGAGGTCTCTGTTACTGTTACAAAAGAGAGAGTCAAGAGCGTTGGGTGTCCACTGACCCAGCTGAAATAGCTGTCAGGAGGGACCCCGATATCTGCATACACGGGAACCAAGTATCCTTCCAAACAGGGTCCGCTCGATGCGACAGTTACAGTATACGATATCGCCTGGGCGCCTGGAGCTGACCCCATTCAAGACCCTCCCTGCGTGATCATGATGGAGTTTGACAAGTACCGGTACCCGGGGCCGGTATTCCTGACCACCGCAAATGGCAGGAAGATTGTCCCGATTCGGCCGGTAGACAGGGACTTCCTCGTCGGGCCCACGCTCTGCCCTCGTACGCAGTTTCCCCTGATCGTATGCTACGCCATTACAGTTCACAAGTCGCAGAGCATCACCGAAGACATGATAGTGACGGATCTGTCCTGCCGTGACTTTCAGACCGGATTGAACTGATTGTTCGGTGACTGCTTGACTGGTAGCCAGACTCGCAGCCTTCGGCTGATTGTACGCCTTGCACCACAGCCCTAAAGACTAAAGTGCAAGGTGTGGCGCAGTATTTTAGTCTAAATAATCTAAACAGTCTGGACTATTAAGAGCGCTGCAGTGTAGAGCAAGAGAAGCCTTTGCCTCCCGTTGGAGCTGATTCGTGGATTGCAGTTTCTCATAGTTACAGCTATCGATCTGGTAACTTCAACGTGTGGAGACACGAGTCGTGAGAATTTTAATGACTAGCTGGTGGAGCCGTTGGACCCCAATGGGAAGTCCGTAGTTGTAGCCGCTTCTGTACTAAACGTTTATCATGCGCGAGTCAGACCAGGTGAACCCAGTCTGGCCAGGCAGCCCAGGCTTGTGGATCATTGCTTCTAAGTGCAAACTGAGGCGTACACTATTCGTTTGTACATACTAGCCTGACCTGTGTGTGTAAGAGTCATTGCTGTGCAGCAATCCTTCATGCCGGTCTAGCAATTGCCAAAACCTACTGTGTGGTTCGAACTTATAAAGTGCGGGCATTTCACCTGGAAACTACAACATTTTGGGATCTTGCTTCTTACTTATACTTGCGCCACATACTTGCGCCATACCTCTCCATCGATTTCTACCTCGCCATCATCGATTCTACCTCGCTCGTTTTGGTGTCCTCCTTTTGAGTACCTTTCGCCAACATGAAGGTTTCAATTGCCCTTCTCATGCTCCTCAGCGGGCTAGGACTGGCGTCCCCAATGCCGGAACGAAATATAGCACCAAGACAAGATGCGGAATCTGAACTTGGTGTTACTGGTGCCGCCGATCAAAACCCTGTTACTGGAAAACACGATGCTGGTACCGGACCTGGAAGTCAAATGGAAAAACTTTTCAATGAACAACAAGCTCAACCTGGAGCTGATCCTTTAAATGATGAAACCGCCGCTGGACGAGAAGCTGAAAAGAAACGTCTTGCTGCTCTTTCCAATGACGAACAACTTTCCGATGCGAATCAACGTGAAATGGAACAACTTTTCAAAGAACAAGCTGAATCTGGAGCTGATCCTGCTAATGATAAAACTACAAAACCCAATGGTCGACCTGGTAAAGAGAAGCAAGAGAAACTACCTGGTCAAAATTGTAAAAAAAAAGGCTTTTTGGTGCCGAGCATGGGCGGCCTTCTTCCTCCTTTGCCTGGATTGGGCGGCCCTTGTCTTCCTCGTGGCTCTCCTAAAGAATTGGAAGAATTTAGACCTTTGCAATTTGGCTAACTCGGTTGGTACATTGAAATTAACCTCGATAAATCCGCCGACGGATTTATCGAGGTTGATTCAGTGTGTTCATCAACCAAGTAAAAAGCAAAAACAAATTTTTATTCCGCTTGATTGAAACTGGAATGACGTGGCAAGCTGACGCGGAGAGAGGGTGCCTATGCATTAGTGGGTCAGCAAGGAAGGAGATGGAAGACTGAAGAAGAGAGGGCAAAAGGGCATAAATGGGAGAACGGTACAGCAGACAGGAGAAGGAACAGAACGAAAAAAAAGATGCACCCTAAAAACATTATGCCCCTTGCCATTCTTTCTTCGCGAGATCACCTGCAATCAACAGGTGGCTCCCACTTTCGCTAGAATGGCAGCGTGGGATTATTCGTGACAAGTGCAGGTTTGAAGCGGTTTAACAACTGGTTGCCCGCTGCAGGCGAAAGGGGGGTTCTAGGGGGTCTCCCCTAGGAAAGTTGAATGGCAGGTATACGATGTTCGCCTTCCTGGCTGGATATTCAGCCGTTAAGCCCCTTGCCTTGGCAATTTAACGGGTGTTCGAAGTATATTAGCACCTCATGTTATGCGACATGGAGGTTAGGGCCCTCCCCACCGCATCGCTATCTTGCCCAACTAGCAGCTCTAGCTAGACCTTGAACCCTGCGGTCCTTGCCAGCCTGACCGTCACCTCCGGACCCTGGCACGGGCGCCTGCCGCGAAAATCGGTCCGAACTTTATCATGCGCGGGTCGCATCAGGCGAACCCCGGAATGGAGGCATATGGACCAGCATCGTAGGACAGCCCGTTTAGTGATTCACGCGAAAAGGGACCCACTGTACTCCGTAGGTAATCTCGACTCGTTCGATGATTAGGGGAGTAACGAAACATGCACGGACGATTTCGAAACATGCACGGAGACTTAAACCCCATTTGGAAGAGTAGGCGCGCACCACAATTTGGCGCGCGCGTTCCCAACGCCGTGGCCGCCTCGTCGCGCCCGCCCTATTACTCGACTACCGGTATGTACGGAGGATGCATTCAATATTGCAAAGATCACCAACGCCAGAAGATGCGTCCCTTGGAGTCGTTCAATTGAAGCTATCACTAAGCCCGGCCCGACCGATTCCGATGTGTATGCAATATGCACACAGCAGTGGAAGGTGCATTTTTGGCCGCCTTGCCTACCTCTGTGACTGTGACTGTGACTGTGAGGAAGGATCCGTCCGACGCGGCGGAGGGCGAGGCACATAGGGAACGAATTTGGGGACGGCCCGCTCGCTGGAATTGCATGGTGCCGTGTCCGTCTGATCCCCTGGCTGCTGGAAATGCCCTTACCGTCCCGTGAGACTGTGCCGGCGGCTGTGCCCACATGAAGCCGTCGTGATGTGCCTGTGTCGAGGAGGCGGTTCTTGCCACCGTGACGGCGCCGGTGCCTGTACGTATACAGGCACAAGTGATGTAGGCGGTGGCATCACAGAGTATCCCGTGATGCCGGCGGCGCCTGTGGAAGTGAGGTACCTGTGATAACGGTACTGGCGTTGCTGCTGCTTGCGACTTGATGAAATCACCGATCTGCTGAGCAAGATCGTCAACCCGGCTGCTCACGGAAGCAAGCGTATTCGACCTCTTGTTTACGACAGTAGCGCCCGTGCCCTTCCTCTTCCTTTGTGTCCCTGGTGGCCGTGACTCGAGATCGGATTTAGCTCTCTGCTCCTCTTGCTCCCAAGCACTAAGGATCCGGCCCGTGGATGCCTCCAGTGGAGGGGTTGCCTCGGGCCCGTTGTTCGCACGCCGGCGAGGCTGGACAACATCGGGATCGGGCTCATGTCGTGATTCGATATACCGTCGTAGTTCAGGCTGATAGTAAATTAGTATATAGCTAGATAGGGGCCGTAATACTTACAGTAGGACCGTATAATAACCAGTGGGTATCAATAAGATCGAGGGAATTTCAGCAGCCTGGCCCTCAGCATGAAGGATATTACGGATTGTATGCCGGCAAGGCAGACCCCATTGGGCCGTGAAGGCACCCGTACAATCCGTTGGCCGCTGGCCCCGTTTATCGGATAGCTCTTCCGTAGCTAACTTCGCTTGCTTAAAGATCTGCTTTATTGGCTGCCAACCAATTTTCCGGTATATTGACTTGAGGATAGGATATTTAGCCCATTCGAGCTGGACCTTCGTGAACTCGTCTTGAAGCGCTTCGAGATGCGTTTTCTGCCGTTGATCCACAAGTTGACGGATTGAAGCCTGTAGTTGCCAGAGGTCGATAAAACGGTTGTGTAAGAGACTTTTCAACTCGTGATGTGTGCTTTCAACCCGAGAAGTCACCGTAATATCGTAATTGCGGTATTGTTGGATGGCATACCTACAAAACTGGGCACGCCATGGATAGTAGGTTGTACGGAGGTAGTTGACGAGAGCTAAAGTAATTAGCAATAGTAATATATAACGATATATAGGGCTAGGGTTACCTGGCTGGTCGAAAAACTCTACACATAGTAGATTCCACTGCTCACTACACTCCTCAGGCGTGCGTGCCCTAACGACTGAAGCCCAGGCATCACGGATACCGTCAGCTGTATGCTTAAAGGTACGTTTTGGCGGCGGCGGCGGGATTGGGTTCCCTTCGTCATCCCGTTCTTCATCGAGATATTGGTCCGCTAGCTGGGAGGCATGTTGTATCTGTGCCTCGGCGGTATGATCGATCGGTCGGTCCTCGATAGCGTTGGCGTTCGTTCGGTCGTTTGCGAGGGCAGCCGCGGCGCCGAGGCGAGTGTCTGCTTCATCTGCCCTATCTCCTATAATCTCGGTACCTTCGAGGCTACCAACCCACTTCTTCTTGATATGTATGTAGCGATTGAACTTGCTTCTATTCAATTCTGTCTGACAGCTCTCAACATACATATATACATAGTGGCACGTCCGTGCCACTATCCAGTGACTCACCACTTGTAACTGCTGCCTAAACATGTCTTGGTCCATGTCTCATATCAAGTCAACACTCCCTAGAGCTGTCAGACTTCAACTGCAACGCTATTCATAGCGTATGGGTCCAATCCAATCCTCCTCCTGTTCCTCTCGAAAGCATCCCTAGGCAGAGGCTTGGTCATCCCATCTGCTAGCATATTCTCCCCTGGAACCCAGTAGACTTGAATTCTCCCTTCCTTGACCTCATCAACGACGTGATGAAATGCTATATCTGTTGGGTCGTGGGTATTCGTGCTGTGCACAGGGGTGATAGAGAATACGAATCAAAGGTGCTAAAGAGCTATGCCTGTGACTGTTGTATTGGTAATCTATGAAGAGAAGAGAAAAAGATGAAGAAGAATGAGGGGTTTCAAGGAAAGACAAAGGTAACAATATAGCTGGTTGATAATCTAGTGGCCAGGAAGGAAAGAAGTCAAAAGGCAAGGAGACGCTCTGTTTCACACTGGCCTATGGACTGACCCTTCTACCCGGATAGTCAGCTGGTTAGTCGAGATGAAGCGCTCAAGGGCCTTGTTTGGTGACGCCTTCGTCATTGCATCAGCTGGGTTGTCGTTGCCGTTGATCCATCGGACTTCTAATATCTCCCGTCTCTCATATGACTGCCGTAGAGCCATAATGTCAATCATAAGACGCTTTTCCTTTGTTGTGCCGAGCTTGACAATGCATTCGTAAAGGGAATAAGAGTCTACGCAGACGATAAGGGGGATTGGAGGGAGATTCAGTCGGTCGGTGATCATTCTTAGGGTCGTTGCAATAGCAAGGCTGATGTCAAATCCGTCGGTCATGCCGTAGATCTCGGAGGCAAGCACACTTCAGGTTACCCTCTTGCACTTCGTAGAGCTCCAATGGATCAAATTGCCGTTAATGTTAAAAGAAGGAACATCCTCGGAGCTTTCTTGTTTTTCGTTAACAAGCATAACAAGAAAGCCGATTTGTGATGAGAGGTCCTTATTGTTGGCAAATGATCCATCCGTAAAGACCATTAGTTTAGCTGTCTGTAGGTCTAGGGGCACGTATTGGATCCCTCTTTGTAGGTTGTCCTGTTGCCATTTGAGTCTTTTGTTGAGGTGATGCAGTCCGTGTCTGTGGGCTGTTGGACCTGTGCCGCGGTTGACATATCACACGTAGCTTCTGGCTGGCAGATTGAGGCGATATAGGCTCCTCGGGCGCGTTGTTCCATGTACTTTTGCATACGATCAGAAGCTTCCACGTTAATAAGGGCGATTTTCTTAGCTTGTCCCTTCTGCTTAAGGCAGGGTGGCGATCAATTCAATTCCATCAATTTGGCCTCATTATTGAGTTGCGTTGACAGCTTATTCATCATTGGTCCCGTTGAGTTGAACCACCTGCCTTCAGATGGGGGCGATGGAGTTGAATTGAAGACGTTGAACCACGTACGGCCCATGGGGTCGCCGAGGGCCCTAGCCGGCAGCATGTCCAGTATCATCCCCTAGACTCCATATAATGCTATTCGCATTCTCCCCTGACACGTCAACCAACGTATCCACGGCGTCGATTAGGCCATTCCGTACCCACGACCGTAACGTTTGCGTAATCCCTATCGTGCTGGCTTCCAATCGAGTCCGTAGCGGTGACACCATTTGCCCAGTGGTACTAAAGAGACGCTCGCACTCTGCGGACATGGGAGGGATCGAGAGCAAGTCGAGAGCCATCCGCGACAACCGTGGGTAGTCTTTCCGCCTCTGCCACCAATACTGAAATGGGTTGGTGACGAGAGGATCATTCTCAGCGTCAGCACTCGACAGCCAGCGGTCATATTCATCATGGTCCGGATTCAGTGAACTTTCCAAAGAGGAAGATTCGTTGGGCAGCGACGAAGTCCTCTGGGCTCGGTGTCTCTCAAGCGCGCTCATTGCCTTCAGTCGCTTGTACGGACGCTCTTCGTCAGGCATCGGAGGGATCGGCAGCGATTTGTACTCCTCCTCCCACAGGTTTCTCACCATTCCTTTTGCCTCCTGTAGCCAGGGGAGCTGTGCTTTGTCAGTCCATGTATTCTCGAAATAACCCCAACGCGAAACCGGATTTAAAATAGCAGAAGCATAGTATGCTGGCGTCTCGTCAAGCTTCGTATAGTAGTCGTTCAACTTATCCCAGCCCAGATTAATGTTAGCCTTGAGGTGCTCTGGATCGGGAACTTCTCCGCTACTGCTTTCCACTCCTCTAGTCTGTCCATCAGGAATTCGTAGGTTGAGGCAACGTCCCACATATTTCCGTATGCTTCAATGCGGCCTCCTTTTCGAACTCGGCTCTGGGCGTCACCTTCTAGCATTCGGAGTGCTTCTTCGAAGTCAACAAGCACCCTATCCATCAACCCAATGACCTTCCAGTCTTTATCGCTGAGAAGACTCTCCTCGCGGAGAGACAAAGGCATCTCTTTTGCCCTTCTCATCCCATTGCGGCATTTTTCCTGAACTCAAGCGTGACCTTCTCAGTCAGGTCTTCCAAGAAAGGCCGCAACTCAAGGCCGCGCCGTATCATATAAAGAGTCGAAAGCCAACGAGTAAGGTTATCAGGACAACGTCCACAGGGTTCTTCGCTCGAACCTTGGGGTCGTCCGACTGTGAAAAGGACTCTTCCTGAAGCGCACGAAGCCGGTACGTCAGCTTATCGGACTGATGGATCCAATTTACTAGGTTGTGGAGCTTTCCGACTGGGCCTTTCTTTCGCCAGATTTCATGCTGGACCGCGTCAAGAACAGGCTCCCCGTTAATCTCTGCCTCAAACGCGTCGGCCTTGTGTCCAAATAATAGCGCCTTGACCACCAAGTTGAGCACGTGGCCGAAGCATCGCACCTCCGCTTCTTCGGATCAAAGCCCAGTGCCTCTGCAATCTCCTCTGTCGCCGTATCCATATTGCCAGCGTTGTCCAGTGTAATATAGCCCACCTTGTCGAGGATCTCATAGCTCTCTAGGATCTCGAGGATCTGGGCTGCAATGTTTTCTCCCGAGTGTGAGATCTTCAGCTCCGGCATGCCTAGGACAAGCTTTGATGGAACTCCATCCTTGTCGATGTAAAACATATAATCCCGTATAAAGCGTGCCGATTCCTGGAACGCCAGCCGTCGAACGCAATGTGAATTTGGCCCGGGTGCTCTTTAGATTGTCGATTACGCACGTCTTGTATCGGGTATAAAGGTCAACAATTCGCTTTCGAACGGTATCGTGCGAGATGTGGGCATTCGTCACTGCGACCGATGGATTCAGGTATTCGAAAATATGTCGGAGGCGACAGTGCTCGGGCTGGCGAAAGGAGACGTTGGCGTCGACCACCCACTCGAGAAGAAGTCTCTGAAAATGGTCCTTATCGAAGCGCTGGATGAGGGCGTTCGCGATACCTTGCTCTTTGGGGTCTGAAGCATTGAGGTTCAACATCTCCACAATATTCTTTGACGGGGTCTTGTCCCTGGTTCCTTTCCCAAGAGCGGGCCCCTCTTCCCGGACAGATCGACAAGCCTGTGCTCTTTGAACAGATGATTCTCGATGTTCTGAGTGCCAGCGGCAGAGAAGTCTGATGTTTTTGCTTCGGCTTCTTGAGGCAGGGCTTGCAAACCCATTTTCTTTTCGTGGAGAATCGCTAGGTTGAATGTCGAAACCATGCTGCCAGACCCACGAAGTCTGCCTGCCAGCACGCTCGGAAATCGTATAACCTGGAAAATGGTTCCATGGGAAGATGCTCCATTCGTCTTGCAAAGCATCCATGTTAACAAACGACTTGCTGGATGAGCCTCCGTCTGAAGCACGCTGGGGCTTAGTAGGAACGTCGGTTTCCATTTGGCCGCAGGAAGGGGATGCATTCGTTTGGGGAAGGTTTCTCTGCGACGCGACTCGGGGAACTTCAGCCCAAACGCGTTCAATCGCCCAGGTACTTATACATTCGTTACATCTGAAAACAGTATGGAATGGAAGTACTACAACACTCAATACGGTAACTAAGGCTAACCTTGAGGGTGATCACGCGAATCACGCGCGTCAGACGCGACTCGATTAGGTACCTAAGTGTAGATGCTACCTAGATCACCTCCTGCTTCAACGGCTTCAACGCGTGGTCAACGTTCGAGGCGGAGGCGTGGATTGAAGCTCTCAATGTGCAGGTGATATTGAATTGATTGAATTGAAACACGTGACTTCCACTTCAATATTATTGAAGACGTGGAGGTGGAGGTGGAATTGATCGCCACCCTGGCTTAAGGTGAATTCGACCTTTTTCGTCTAGTGCAAGCGTACAGCCGTTGAAGTCTAGGGCCGAAGAAATTAAAAGCTTTGTCTTTGGCTTGGCGATAAACTTAGCTTCTTGTATCTTGTTTTCTTCGTGTACAGAAAAGCCTGCTGTTCCGAGGATCAGGGTGTCATCCGTCTGCATGCCCACTATGCCAAACGCTTGGTTGGGGTCCGTGTTCGTTATAAGGAGGCATGGGTCGAACGTTGAAGTCGACATCCGTAGCTGCTCCCTATGATGCTTGTGGTAAGTCCCTGCACATAGAAATGGGCACCCCCCTGTTTTGGGCACCCCAAAAAAATCACGACCATTTTCAACACCATTAATTCAATCCTCTCACTGCCCACCACCGTGCACTACGATACAATCGTCACCTATTTCTGAAACCTCAGCTTCGGTTTCATCAGATTCTTCATTCTCAGCTGCGTTCACCTCCTCCTGCGCCCGTCGTATTGCCTCAATATTGGCGAACCTCGAATTCGGGCTCGTGACCACCCTCTTCCTTTTTTTCGGCTTGACGGCCGCCAATTGTTTCCAGTGCCTGAATCTGCAATTGAGCTTTTGCTAAAAGGCCATCCTTCTCGTCAAACCCTTTGTGATCTTCCTGAACAGCAATCTCTTCGTGGGCACGTCGTCGTCTAGCTGGTTGAATTGAACTACCTGAACCTTCAGATCTTGCGAGCGCCTCGGGGTCGACCACGCAATCTGGGATGTGTCTGATTGCCAGTCACTGGTGGGTAAGTGGCTATTGAATGCATTGGCCACATTTTTCGCGTTCTTTTGCGTCTGTTGCTGTTCTCCAGCAGAAGAGGGCTCAAAGTGGCTTCGCCATCGACACCGGCCACAAACCCGTCGCTTTCCAGCCACCCTTGATGTTTGACACAGTGAGCGCTTGCTCGCGTGCTTTCTGGTAGCAGGAAAGAAAGTTTTGCTTGCCGACTGGGCTTGAATCGGTCAGGAGGCTGAGAAATCCGACCTGTTTGCGGTAGTAGTGCTTAAGAGCGGAGAAGACAGACAAATCGAGCGGTTGCAGCACATGAGAGGTATGGGAGGTAAGAAAAGAAGGTGAATCTGATGCTGGTAGCATAGATACATGAAGTCAACCGTCTCGTGACTTCCGTGGCCGTCCAATACTAGCAGTCTTCGCTCCGAAGGGTCGGGTGGCTGGGTTCTTGGAATGAACACCTTTTCGAGCCACTCCACCGCAGTTTGGTCCGAAGTCCAGCCGTTCTTTGTCGCAGTGAATTGCCAGTCACTAAAAGTACTGAGATCTTCTGGGAACCACTGTTGCTGGACCGATTTGCCCTTGAAAATGACGGGTGGAGGGAGGAAGGTGCCGGCAGCGGACACGCACTCGATGAACGACGTCCAGACCCGAGAACCAGGCGTCTTCTTTTGTACAGATCGTTTTTCAGCACTGCCAACGACCAGGCCATTCTCCCCAAGTCCTTCCATGATGCCTGCTTCATCCATGTTGTACCTGTTCTCCGGCTTAATAGCCAGAATCTCGGGAAGGAAGAAATTGTTGAACCAAGGCCGAATTACCTCGGTAGAAGCGCCGTTGACACGCGCAGAGTCTCTGTGATGGCACTTCTGGGTCCGAACTGCAGGATTTCGTCTTAAAAATGCTTGCATCCAGTGTTTTCCGAGCGGTGTGTGGTCTCCTTTGACGGCGAGCATGCGCTGCGCGAACTGCCTGATCTGCGAGTGAGTGGGAGGAAGGCCCAAGGCGTCCTGAATGAGAATCCATTCGGTAAGTTGCTTTTCCTGTGTCTGAGAAAGCCTCTGAAGAGCAGAAAATGCATCCTTTCTGCATTCGTGACCATGCATGCGATTGTAAAGAGTTGCCCTCAGGACGCCCCAATCGCGAGCAGCCTTCTTGGCGGATCCGCCATTGGCGATTGCCTCAAGGGCGCTGTGAATGTCAGACTCTGTATATTTCATCAGTAGTGGCTTGAAGACACATGCGTCAATTTTTTAGCAGATTGGATGCGTTTCCGCGGTGAAATTTGCTGTTGAAGTTGACGCAGCCGTTTAGGTTGGGCACCCATCTTGGGTGCCCAAAACAGGGGGGTGCCCATTTCTATGTGCAGGGACTTATGTTGCGAACCAATGTAGGCCTGCTTCTGCAATGCCATAAAGAGGGCGGACGATCCGGATGATAGTCCCCTTTGGGTACTTATCCTGTAGTTCGATGGGAAGATAGGTTAGGACTAGGCGTGCAAGTCCTGTCGTTGAATGCGTATAGGCTTGTGATATATCCCTTAGTTCGAGGGACATACCGGACGTAAGGAGCGTTGGGGCAAGGGCTATGATTAGTCTTTGACTAGCCCGCTGGATGGTAGGCGATTGGGTCAAAAGAGTGTTCTTCTCGTCGTCGTTATAGCCTTGGACTACGAGGCGAGACTTTTCGTACGGCTTTATATACTTTCCTTTAACTTCTCGGACTAATCGTGACTTGAAAATCCGTGTTCCTCGATGCTTGGTCGGGTCGAATAACTCGAAGGTAAATACCCTCGTCCGATGAGGTCATTGATTTCCTTTTGATCGGACTGTTCAAACGGGGCACCTGGCGTTGTAATGACGCCGTCGTCTCGAAGCTTAATGGCAAGGGCAATATCGTCCATTTCCCGTTTCTGTAGGAAGGTCTGGGCGTTGTACAAGCTATGCTTCTTATTTTCGATCCCGGGGTCGACCTCGCTTGCGTGGTCCTGTGGGCGGCTTTACGGCTGTCTGGGCTGCGGGCTCCGTTGTCTGAGCTGCGGGTGCATTCGTCGATCTAAGCGGGCGTCCTCTCTTCCGAGGTTGTTCGTCCGTGCCGGGGGCAGCAGGGGAGTTATCGTCCTTATAGTACGGCTTCACGACAGTTGATCGGAAGGTCGTTGGTCCGTTAACCATATCAACCGTGATATCATGGTCTTTATACTTATAACCTTATAGGGCCTCGCCAGCCAACCTTCTCCCGCCAAACGCATACCTCGCTTTGCAACTTGAGGTTTAGAACGTCAATAGTTGTTGGACCATTGCGTGTGCCTAGGGCCTCTTTAACGTCCCGGTTGGCCATAAACTTGCGTAGTTCCTTCATAGCTTTGCGTACGACCTCACCGCGTCGGATTACCGAGGGATTCGGCGGCGAATCGGCGGTGATTCGAGGGTAAGCCCCGAAGACAAGAAGGGTAGGTACAAGTCCGTCTGGTCCGGCGGTATCGTTGACTGCTTTAACGGCCATCTGGAGGATCGAATCTGCGTCTGCCTGGCTTGAGAGCTCTGCGTACATAATCTCAAACGCTCGTCGCAAAGGGCCGTGGTACCGTTCAACCTTGCCGATAGACCAATGGGCTTCAATAGGGACTTCCTTACAGGTAATCCCTAGCATCTTGGCCTCGGTTTGAAATTCCGTTGAGGCGAAGTTCGTACCTGCATCGTGGGTAACAACGTCCGGGGGTCCTTGGTACGTATCGATCCATAAGCAGCGGAGGGCTTCCCAAGTGTCCTTTGTTGATAGGGACTTCAGGAACCTAGCCCCGTGGAAAGCAGTAGCAGAATCGACGACATGTAAGACAGGGCGGCTAATTAAGTACATCACATCGACAAGAATTTCATAGTTGAATTCATGGTCATCTTTTAGGCTGAATTTAAACCTACGAGGCTCTCGTCCGTGTAGTTGGCAGTGATGACAGAATTTGCCGATTTCCTCTAGCCGTTGCTGTTCGACTTCGTGGCCGGCCCGGGTTAGCAGCTTGAATAGGCGATCTGTAGCGGGGTGCCCGAAACGGCGATGTAGGCGACGTAGTTCCCCTTCTGTAAGAAAAACGCTCTGTTCTTGCTTGCTAAGATCAGGGTGGCGATCAATTCCACCTCCACCTCCACGTCTTCAATAATATTGAAGTGGAAGTCACGTGTTTCAATTCAATCAATTCAATATCACCTGCACATTGAGAGCTTCAATCCACGCCTCCGCCTCGAACGTTGACCACGCGTTGAAGCCGTTGAAGCAGGAGGTGATCTAGGTAGCATCTACACTTAGGTACCTAATCGAGTCGCGTCTGACGCGCGTGATTCGCGTGATCACCCTCAAGGTTAGCCTTAGTTACCGTATTGAGTGTTGTAGTACTTCCATTCCATACTGTTTTCAGATGTAACGAATGTATAAGTACCTGGGCGATTGAACGCGTTTGGGCTGAAGTTCCCCGAGTCGCGTCGCAGAGAAACCTTCCCCAAACGAATGCATCCCCTTCCTGCGGCCAAATGGAAACCGACGTTCCTACTAAGCCCCAGCGTGCTTCAGACGGAGGCTCATCCAGCAAGTCGTTTGTTAACATGGATGCTTTGCAAGACGAATGGAGCATCTTCCCATGGAACCATTTTCCAGGTTATACGATTTCCGAGCGTGCTGGCAGGCAGACTTCGTGGGTCTGGCAGCATGGTTTCGACATTCAACCTAGCGATTCTCCCACGAAAAGAAAATGGGTTTGCAAGCCCTGCCTCAAGAAGCCGAAGCAAAAAACATCAGACTTCTCTGCCGCTGGCACTCAGAACATCGAGAATCATCTGTTCAAAGAGCACAGGCTTGTCGATCTGTCCGGGAAGAGGGCCGCCCGCTCTTGGGAAAGGAACCAGGGACAAGACCCGTCAAAGAATATTGTGGAGATGTTGAACCTCAATGCTTCAGACCCCAAAGAGCAAGGTATCGCGAACGCCCTCATCCAGCGCTTCGATAAGGACCATTTTCAGAGACTTCTTCTCGAGTGGGTGGTCGACGCCAACGTCTCCTTTCGCCAGCCCGAGCACTGTCGCCTCCGACATATTTTCGAATACCTGAATCCATCGGTCGCAGTGACGAATGCCCACATCTCGCACGATACCGTTCGAAAGCGAATTGTTGACCTTTATACCCGATACAAGACGTGCGTAATCGACAATCTAAAGAGCACCCGGGCCAAATTCACATTGCGTTCGACGGCTGGCGTTCCAGGAATCGGCACGCTTTATACGGGATTATATGTTTTACATCGACAAGGATGGAGTTCCATCAAAGCTTGTCCTAGGCATGCCGGAGCTGAAGATCTCACACTCGGGAGAAAACATTGCAGCCCAGATCCTCGAGATCCTAGAGAGCTATGAGATCCTCGACAAGGTGGGCTATATTACACTGGACAACGCTGGCAATATGGATACGGCGACAGAGGAGATTGCAGAGGCACTGGGCTTTGATCCGAAGAAGCGGAGGTGCGATGCTTCGGCCACGTGCTCAACTTGGTGGTCAAGGCGCTATTATTTGGACACAAGGCCGACGCGTTTGAGGCAGAGATTAACGGGGAGCCTGTTCTTGACGCGGTCCAGCATGAAATCTGGCGAAAGAAAGGCCCAGTCGGAAAGCTCCACAACCTAGTAAATTGGATCCATCAGTCCGATAAGCTGACGTACCGGCTTCGTGCGCTTCAGGAAGAGTCCTTTTCACAGTCGGACGACCCAAGGTTCGAGCGAAGAACCCTGTGGACGTTGTCCTTGATAACCTTACTCGTTGGCTTTCGACTCTTTATATGATACGGCGCGGCCTTGAGTTGCGGCCTTTCTTGGAAGACCTGACTGAGAAGGTCACGCTTGAGTTTAGGAAAAATGCCGCAATGGGATGAGAAGGGCAAAGAGATGCCTTTGTCTCTCCGCGAGGAGAGTCTTCTCAGCGATAAAGACTGGAAGGTCATTGGGTTGATGGATAGGGTGCTTGTTGACTTCGAAGAAGCACTGAATGCTAGAAGGTGACGCCCAGAGCCGAGTTCGAAAAGGAGGCCGCATTGAAGCATACGGAAATATGTGGGACGTTGCCTCAACCTACGAATTCCTGATGGACAGACTAGAGGAGGAAAGCAGTAGCGGAGAAGTTCCCCGATCCAGAGCACCTCAAGGCTAACATTAATCTGGGCTGGGATAAGTTGAACGACTACTATACGAAGCTTGACGAGACGCCAGCATACTATGCTTCTGCTATTTTAAATCCGGTTTCGCGTTGGGGTTATTTCGAGAATACATGGACTGACAAAGCACAGCTCCCCTGGCTACAGGAGGCAAAAGGAATGGTGAGAAACCTGTGGGAGGAGGAGTACAAATCGCTGCCGATCCTCCGATGCCTGACGAAGAGCGTCCGTACAAGCGACTGAAGGCAATGAGCGCGCTTGAGAGACACCGAGCCCAGAGGACTTCGTCGCTGCCCAACGAATCTTCCTCTTTGGAAAGTTCACTGAATCCGGACCATGATGAATATGACCGCTGGCTGTCGAGTGCTGACGCTGAGAATGATCCTCTCGTCACCAACCCATTTCAGTATTGGTGGCAGAGGCGGAAAGACTACCCACGGTTGTCGCGGATGGCTCTCGACTTGCTCTCGATCCCTCCCATGTCCGCAGAGTGCGAGCGTCTCTTTAGTACCACTGGGCAAATGGTGTCACCGCTACGGACTCGATTGGAAGCCAGCACGATAGGGATTACGCAAACGTTACGGTCGTGGGTACGGAATGGCCTAATCGACGCCGTGGATACGTTGGTTGACGTGTCAGGGGAGAATGCGAATAGCATTATATGGAGTCTAGGATGATACTGGACATGCTGCCGGCTAGGGCCCTCGGCGACCCCATGGGCCGTACGTGGTTCAACGTCTTCAATTCAACTCCATCGCCCCCATCTGAAGGCAGGTGGTTCAACTCAACGGGACCAATGATGAATAAGCTGTCAACGCAACTCAATAATGAGGCCAAATTGATGGAATTGAATTGATCGCCACCCTGGCTAAGATGAAACCAAGGATGTCCCCATTTGCGTATAATAGGGATGCGGGTCTCGCCTTGGATAAGTTCGTCTGTGGTATTATTGAAATAGACGTGCAGCCTATCCATGTCTGCAAGGCAAAGCAAGAAAGGGGTCGGAGCGTTGAGGACCTGGAAGTCGATCTGTCCAATAGCTGTTCGTACGTTAACATTCCCTATAGACGATGTTGACTCTCCTTTTCCGAACGTGATGGAAGCTCTTCCGGCTGTCGATTTATCTATAGCAACGGAAGGATCTTCCCGCTGCAGCGCAAGATACTGTTGCATACCGACAGTCGAGACGTTGGCTGCACCGGTATCTGGAAGGATGCCTTGAAGCGTCCTGCATACCGGTCCTCAATAAGGAACTGGTTGGATGGGGTCTTTGGGGCATTATCGGCGTAGATGTCTTCTCCGGTGACTTGGTGCAAGAAAGCCTGGTCTGTAAGGAACTGCGTTACGTCCTGCAACTGGTCTTCGTCTTCGTCGTCAAACGGGTCACTAGGGTCAAAGTCGGCTTCCTCGTCCGTATCGGCTCCTTCATATTCCGTGAGGTAGGCAGCGTAGTCCGTAGCTGTGGCCGTAGACCCACTGAAGTGGCATTGTGAGATATACTGGCTTCGTGACTTACGTCTTTCTTCGTCGGAATGCCTCGTTGACCAACATTCTGGCTTTCCACAAACGAAGCACTTCTTCGTCCACTGTCGTTTCTGATCTCGGCTACCTTGTGGGTTCCTCGGGGCCGAAAGAGGAATATCCGCGGTTCCTACCGTACTGATTGTACCGTCGGTCCATGTAGTAGCTGTCCGTCGAGGTTGTATATATAGCTTGTCTACTGATAGAGGTCTCGATTGAAGACCGTAAATCAGCAAAAAGCTCTTCGCACACGCGGGCAGGCTTGAACAATGCGTGTTCAAGTTCTATGACTCCTCGGCAGGCTCGGATAACTGTAGTACGTAAATTATCCTCCCCTCGATACTCAGGGCCTAGGGCCCTCTGGCAAAGCTGTAGCTTATCAAGTAGCAGCTGAAGAACCTGATGTAGGGTCTTATCACTATGTTCCCTACGGACCCTATCGAAGGTAGCAGTTGTCCAGTCGGTGTAATAGTGATGATGGTTAACATCGGTGTCGAAATGCGTCTTAACCTTGTGATACGCTATTGCAAATGTATCGTCTTGATCGACGTAATGAAGGTAGAAGGTTTCTGCTCGTCCGTTAAGAATCCTAGGAAATACCGCATAGAATTGGGTCTCCCGGATCTGTGCATGGAAGCAGATGTTGAAAAGATCTTCATCTTATCGTCAAGGAGGTCGTAGGGCTCGCCTGTGTACTTTTGGTCTTTGTCAAAGGTCTTTAGAAACTGGGCAGAAACGGCGGGGTCAAGCCGTTCGTTCGAACGGAACGAGGGGCAGGGCCTTGTACGGCTGATGCCCGTCAGGCTGGGTCTGCCTTGAAGGAAATGACTGTAGTAAGGGGCTTGGGAATAGACTTCGTCTGGGTCTGTTGAGTGGGGATGTCTTGGGAAAGCTTTCCTGGGAAAATGGGGCTTGGAATAAGGTTCCTTGGGGTCATCTGTTGGGCTTGCTCAGGAGGCCTCTGGGGTCCTTGGGAAACAACCTGTTGCTGCTGTTGCAAAGCCTGGGCTTGGGTTGTAGGCTGGTCCCTTGGTGACTGGTCTTGGGTCGGATTTTGGATATTCTCTCGGGAAGAAGGCGTTGCGAGGGCTTGTTGTTGCCAGGAAGCATTTGATCGTACGTCAAATATCTGTTTTGTGAATTCCTCAGGGTCCCAAGTAGGAAACTGTCGGCTTCGGGTAGCTTAATCAAGGATCGTTCGATTCGCTGGTGGTTCGTCCCAGTATATACTCCCTTTCGGCGGAGAACCCGGCGGAGCTCCCGCCGGTATGAAATTTCAACCATAAGGAACATGTCTAGCGTCCATCCTTCAAAGTCTTGTTGGAAAGCATGGAAGACTTCATCATCCCACATCTTCTCAAGAGTATAGGCTTTAAGGGCCTTAGCTGCGTACGTGGTTGCATGTATCTCCGTTATATTATCGACTGAGATATCTTTGAATCGAAGCTGAGGGTCTATAGCGGAAAAATCGGCCGCGAAGTCGGTTCCGCGCATAAATTCCTGAGCAGAAATAGGTTGGCGTAGGCGTACATCTTCTTGAGGTTGTATAACCCTTATGCCTTCTGTTTGTCCTTGTGACATGTTGATTGTTGTGATGTCAAGGCTTTCCTACCGGCTTGGTCTAGTCGGTTCTTGTCGTGTGTGTAGCATAGACTTCCTCTCTCAGGACTGTGGTGCAACCTATAGAAATAGGTCTCGCAGGGAATTCTTCAAGGAATCAGGTCTTTCTCTTCCACTTGCAAACTTCCTCTCTCAGGACTGTGGTGCAACCTATAGAAATAGGTCTCAGGAATTCTTCGAGGAAACGGGGATGCTTTTCGATACCTAACTTTCTGTGGTTAAACAGACGTTCAACCACTGATCAGTGTTGGGTCGTGGGTATTCGTGCTGTGCACAGGGTGATAGAGAATACGAATCAAAGGTGCTAAAGAGCTATGCCTGTGACTGTTGTATTGGTAATCTATGAAGAGAAGAGAAAAGATGAAGAAGAATGAGGAAGGAGGAGAAGAAGGAAGGAAGGGAGGAATGAAGGGAGGCGTGTAACCCCGGTCCGAATGTCTTCCGAGACCCTCCTATAAAGCCTCCTTCTCGCGTAGGGCCAGTAGAGCCCATGTCCCCACATAATGAAGTCCTCCGCATCTAGACAATATCAACATGCTTGATTTTCGACGTGTTCGATACTCCTCGGGTCAGCTGTACAGCTCCCTTATTATCTCCAAGCAGTAGTGGCACTGTTTGCTCCCCCTTTCCTTCCAGCTCTGCAAGTAGTCGACGTCCCCAGAGAGCAGCTTTGTGGCCTCCCCATCCCAACATACTCTGCTTCTGTCGTAGATCTTGCCACTGATTTCATCTTCTTGCTATACGTCATGACGGCGCCTCCGTAGACCATAAAGATGAACCCCAGGATACTCTTCCGGTCCCTTGGATCAGTAGCGTAGTCGGTGTCAGAGAACGCTTCCCCATCTTGTAGGCCTGCAGAGCCGACGTGCCCTTCGATGTTGTGGTCAATGGAATAATAGTCGATATCGCTGCCTTCGACTCCTTGAGCGTGCTCATTATTTCCGCCATATGTGATACCGTGGTGAATAGTCCTGCCGACATAACCCAATATTCGTAGCAAAGCCTTCCAGTGGTTCCAGCATGCCTCTACCGTGAAAGATGCCATTCTGTTAACTGCGAATATAATGTCGAACCTCGTATTGCATAGCCAAATCAGCTTTCCGAGCAATTCCACGTATTTCAACCATTCGTCATGGTTCAGAGGCCGTCCGGTTCCTCAACGAGCTTCCGTATAGCTCCAGGTTCCATGGGGTTGCGTGCTTCATTGAGTCGTCGTAGAAATTCTGCCACGATTTCCTTCGCAAATTGTGATTGACCAATCATCAGCTTTCCTTTGTGCCTTTGAATCCGAATTCCGAGAATGTTCTCTGCTTCTCCGAGGTCTTTCATCTCAAATCTTCCCTTCAGCTTTTCCTTGACCAGTTCAATGGCATCCTCGTCCCCCCCTGTAATCATAAAGTCATCCACGTGCACGCCGATGATTACCCCCGACTCTGTATGTCTGAATATTGTCGGGTCCACTGTCATCGGTGAGAAACCAATCTCCTTGAGATATTCTGATATTAGCAAATACCACATCCTTGCAGCTTGCTTCAATCCGTACAAACTCTTCAGGATCTGAACGTATTTCCCGAAATATTGCTGGAGCTCAGTTGGCACTTTCATGAAGATCCTTTCCTTTAGGTCTGCTGCAAGGAACGCAGCCACAGCATCCATCTGGTATACCTTCCAGCCTTTCTTCGCCGCTAAAGCTAGAATGATCCTCATCGCATCGAGCCGGATCGTGGGTGCGAAGGTTTCCTCGTAATTGATCCCGTGTTTCTGTGTGAACCTCTCGCGACTAGACGTGCTTTATACCGTAGTATCTTCCTTCTTTGTCTTTCTTGTGATCAAACACAAGCTTGGCATCAACTACTTCTTCTCCGTGCACGTCAACTTCGTTGATTTCCTCCGAGAATGTCTGTCGTCGAACGAGATTCTGAACTTCCTCATCTATAGCTCCTACCCATTGATCCTTCTCACTGCCTTCCATCGCCTGTCGGAAGGTAAGCTTTTTCGGGTCGAAGTCGTACAGGTCTGTATTAGGCTGGAGAAGCGTCCTTGCTACCATGGCTCTTTCCTTCCTGCCACTCTCCCCTCGCTTCTTCAGACGTTCTGCCATGCGCTGTTCTTCTCTTTGCCGCCATTCCAGCTCTGCTCGCTGCTTCTCTGCTCTTTTGAGTGCCACGGCCTCTCGTCGAATCTGGGATCTTGTTTTCGGCAGACTCCTTTCAGCAGAGGTTATATCCGCCTCCCCTGTATTGACAACGATTGTGTCTCCTTGGAGCTCTTCCTCCGAATCTGCAGTGTCTTGGTCGGTCGGGTTCCCATCCGCTGCTTCTCCGGCATCCTCCCCAGCTTCTGTAGCTTCCTGGTCCATGGTCCTATCCTGACCGAATCTTCGGCATCAGAGTCATCATCAGTGAGCTCCCTTGCTCCTTTTCTCTTCCTTCTCATCGTCATACTGCGATTGTGATTCTTGGCTGATTTCATTGTCCATATACTTGCTCTCATCGAATTCCACGAATCGAACCTCGTGGACCTTCTTATCAGCTGGGTTCCAGACTAGATAGATTTTATCTGTCTCCTCTTTGTATCCAACAAAACTCCTTGCCATGCTCTTTTCAGAAGCTTTGTTCTCTTTTCTTTGGGAATAAATACCCAGGCAGGACATCCGAACACTCTCAAGTGCCCTGATCTTGGCTTTCTCCACGCCATAACTCCCATGGGCTTTTAGCCATTCCCTGACAACTCCCTATTTCTCAGATAGGCCGCTGTTGCGTTCGAAAACTCCCAGTATGCTGCCGGAGGTCCATTTCGTGGCGCATAGCAGACCCCTCTCTGATATGGTTCTCATGCTCCTCTCAGAGATACTATTCCCCTCCGGGTGGTAGCCCACTGTTGGTTCGATCCGAATAGCTCTCCCGTGCAAAATACCTTCATTGCCTCGTTTAGAAACTCCTTCCCGCGATCAAAGCGCATCGCCTTGACCTTTTCGCCTTTTCCGTACTCGCGACACTCTGCCTCTGCAACAACTACCCAGGCTTTGATCTTGTCGGTAATTCTCGTTTTGTCTCTAGAGAAATAAACCCAAACTCGCCCGGTAGCCTGATCGGTGATTGTCAGCATGTACTTCATTCCTTGAAGTGATAAGTCCCTGCACATAGAAATGGGCACCCCCCTGTTTTGGGCACCCAAGATGGGTGCCCAACCTAAACGGCTGCGTCAACTTCAACAGCAAATTTCACCGCGGAAACGCATCCAATCTGCTAAAAAATTGACGCATGTGTCTTCAAGCCACTACTGATGAAATATACAGAGTCTGACATTCACAGCGCCCTTGAGGCAATCGCCAATGGCGGATCCGCCAAGAAGGCTGCTCGCGATTGGGGCGTCCCGAGGGCAACTCTTTACAATCGCATGCATGGTCACGAATGCAGAAAGGATGCATTTTCTGCTCTTCAGAGGCTTTCTCAGACACAGGAAAAGCAACTTACCGAATGGATTCTCATTCAGGACGCCTTGGGCCTTCCTCCCACTCACTCGCAGATCAGGCAGTTCGCGCAGCGCATGCTCGCCGTCAAAGGAGACCACACACCGCTCGGAAAACACTGGATGCAAGCATTTTTAAGACGAAATCCTGCAGTTCGGACCCAGAAGTGCCATCACAGAGACTCTGCGCGTGTCAACGGCGCTTCTACCGAGGTAATTCGGCCTTGGTTCAACAATTTCTTCCTTCCCGAGATTCTGGCTATTAAGCCGGAGAACAGGTACAACATGGATGAAGCAGGCATCATGGAAGGACTTGGGAGAATGGCCTGGTCGTTGGCAGTGCTGAAAAACGATCTGTACAAAAGAAGACGCCTGGTTCTCGGGTCTGGACGTCGTTCATCGAGTGCGTGTCCGCTGCCGGCACCTTCCTCCCTCCACTCGTCATTTTCAAGGGCAAATCGGTCCAGCAACAGTGGTTCCCAGAAGATCTCAGTACTTTTAGTGACTGGCAATTCACTGCGACAAAGAACGGCTGGACTTCGGACCAAACTGCGGTGGAGTGGCTCGAAAGGTGTTCATTCCAAGAACCCAGCCACCCGACCCTTCGGAGCGAAGACTGCTAGTATTGGACGGCCACGGAAGTCACGAGACGGTTGACTTCATGTATCTATGCTACCAGCATCAGATTCACCTTCTTTCTTACCTCCCATACCTCTCATGTGCTGCAACCGCTCGATTTGTCTGTCTTCTCCGCTCTTAAGCACTACTACCGCAAACAGGTCGGATTTCTCAGCCTCCTGACCGATTCAAGCCCAGTCGGCAAGCAAAACTTTCTTTCCTGCTACCAGAAAGCACGCGAGCAAGCGCTCACTGTGTCAAACATCAAGGGTGGCTGGAAAGCGACGGGTTTGTGGCCGGTGTCGATGGCGAAGCCACTTTGAGCCCTCTTCTGCTGGAGAACAGCAACAGACGCAAAAGAACGCGAAAATGTGGCCAATGCATTCAATAGCCACTTACCCACCAGTGACTGGCAATCAGACACATCCCAGATTGCGTGGTCGACCCGAGGCGCTCGCAAGATCTGAAGGTTCAGGTAGTTCAATTCAACCAGCTAGACGACGACGTGCCCACGAAGAGATTGCTGTTCAGGAAGATCACAAAGGGTTTGACGAGAAGGATGGCCTTTTAGCAAAAGCTCAATTGCAGATTCAGGCACTGGAAACACAATTGGCGGCCGTCAAGCCGAAAAAGGAAGAGGGTGGTCACGAGCCCGAATTCGAGGTTCGCCAATATTGAGGCAATACGACGGGCGCAGGAGGAGGTGAACGCAGCTGAGAATGAAGAATCTGATGAAACCGAAGCTGAGGTTTCAGAAATAGGTGACGATTGTATCGTAGTGCACGGTGGTGGGCAGTGAGAAGGGATTGAATTAATGGTGTTGAAAATGGTCGTGATTTTTTTGGGGTGCCCAAAACAGGGGGGTGCCCATTTCTATGTGCAGGGACTTAGCTCAACTGGCCCCCAAAGATCTATATGGACTCTCTCTAGCTTTTCTGTCACCGCAGACATTGGCTCCCTTGAGACCTTTCTTGTCATTTTGGCCTCGGTGCAGCTTGAGCAGAATGACGGGCAGAATGAGTTGTCTCCGAGATCATCCATTACGGCGTTCAGTTTGCCCTCCATATGCTTTCCAGGGTGTCCCAGCCTAGCATGTAGTAGTCTTTCAGGCATCTTCAGGATTGACTTCAGCGCTACCCCGTTATCGCCATCCTTTTCTTGGATTGTATGGGCTCGGTGCCCTCTTGTCTGGCTCAAGCGCCACACCTTTTTATGTCTGTGGCCAAACAGCACCTCCTCCTTGCTATTATCGCCACCATCCTGTGCTTTGGACCTGTTGTTCCCTTTGTTCCATGCACTGCGGCCACGACCTGCGAATTGTGCGGTTTCTCCCTTGATTGTCGTATCGACGAGCTCCAACTCTTTGCTTTCCAGAGAGCTCTGCACCTTTTCCATTGTCAACGTCTCTGTCGAGGCGTTCAAGATCTCGACCGTAGTGTTAAAAGCGTCGTCCATGCTCATTTGCAAGAAGCAAATCAATAGCTGTTCATGGATAACAATGTCCTTGTCTTGGCTATTAATCTGAGCTCGAAGTCGCTTTAGGTCGTCGACCTTCTCCTGCACAGTTCTATTCGTCTGCGTACTAACGTCGTATAGCATTCGGATCAGCTGTCGAAGGCGCGCTTTGTTCGATGTCGCATATCGCTTAACGAGGATTGATAAATTGCTCGTGGATCGGTGAGATGGTTGACTGAGTTCTTGTGGATCTGGTCAATACTCTGTCGTATTTTCATTCTCGCAAGAGAGACATTTTTAATGTCCGCAGCATTCTCTCCTGGCGTTGATAAATCTGACGATTCCGCTGTTGCCTTACCGGTGACGCAGCTCATAAGATCGTCACTCAACAAGTTATCTTCAAGATCCATCTTCCAGCTGTCAAAGGAGTCTCTTCCATCAAGGATGGTTCCTTTGTAGTCTTTCTTGCCCATAGTGCCGGGTCTTTGCTGTCAACCGTCGATTCTTGACGAAAAAGTGTTCTCATATGCCGAGTTCAATCGTGCAGTGGAAGGATAATAAAAGCAACCGGGTGCATAACCTGTAGCGATTGAACTTGCTTCTATTCAATTCTGTCTGACAGCTCTCAACATACATATATACATAGTGGCACGTCCGTGCCACTATCCAGTGACTCACCACTTGTAACTGCTGCCTAAACATGTCTTGGTCCATGTCTCATATCAAGTCAACAATGTAGGATCACGTTTTTCATCATATGCCAGACGCAGAGTTGTTGCTGTGTAAAGGGGAAAACAGAGGAAAGGGCGTTCTTGAGGGCTTTGTCAAAATCAGTAATAACAACGCCAGGAGCAGGAATGCTGGCCCGTCGGCCGGTATCGTAGAGATGTGAGAGAATCCAGTTGAAGGCGCCTTCGTCTTCCTTGGAGGCAATACCAAAGGCTACACTGTAGCTCTTGTGTAGTCCCGTAGTCCCAATGATTTGCAGCAGTGGCATGTTGAAACGGTTGACAAGATACGTGTTATCCATGATAAGGAGTTCCGGGTTACGCTTCCAGTCAGCAAGACAGTCAGAGTATATCCAGAATATCCTCCAGATCTTGCCATTAGGGCCACGGTCAACTGCAAAGAAGGCGACTTCCCCGTCGGCCTTTGCAGCGAGGAGTACGTCGAGGAACGCTTGTGTAGATGTAGTAGCGCCGTAGCGTTGAAGACGAAGCTGGCGCCGAATGTATCCTACATCACGATCGTTGATTAGGACCTCAGGATGGTCGCGTTGGGTAGCCTCGGCAATATCCTTCCGCATATTAGCTGCGTTGCTACTATAGGTCTCAACGAGACGGTATAGTCGTTCGATGCCAAATTTGCGTTGACTGCGTTGACGAATAAGGGCAGAGGCAGCCGGCGCGAAGAGAGGCTCGTGGCAGTGGGAATTGACCTTGAAAGTAACCCTGTACGACTGCGAAGGTTGGTGGAATCGGATGTTACTGTAAAACAGGCATCCTGACTTTTGGTTGACGTTTTGTACTTGCCTCATTCTCCTCCCAGGACCTATAGCTACCACTATACTGGCACCGAATGGTGGCTGCTTTACGCTTAGCCTTCCCGGAAGTCTTGCTGTTTGCAACGTTAACGACGTAGCCTTGATCTTGCTGATCATTCCGAAGTGCCTCAAGAGCCTCGGCATATGTGCAAAAAAGTGTGTCCTGGATAGATATAGGCTCAGGGCCTTCGCCCTCGATCGTAGCCATCGTGGCGGCGGCGCGGCGGCGTTGGTATTGTGTTGAATGAGAGTGGTGATAGCTTCAAACGCTCCAAATCAAAGATATGCGGCGTAGGCAGTAGGAAAAGGGAGGCGCGCGTTGGCTACAGTGGCCGCGGCAGCTCGCGTTGGGGAACGCGCGCGCCAAATTGTGGTGCGCGCCTACTCTTCCAAATGGGGTTTAAGTCTCCGTGCATGTTTCGAAATCGTCCGTGCATGTTTCGTTACTCGGCTGTGTGTGTGTGAGCGATGTGTGTGTTCTCCCCTTCCGGCTAGGAATGTGCCCCTTTTTGGGCCCGCAGAAATCTCAACTGAATGCCCCACGTGACCTGGCAGGTGACCCATGCCGCCCTTCCTGCTGCGCCGTTCCAACAGGTGGTCATGATGCGCTGCGGGTAGCTGACAGCCCAAATCCAAAACCAAATAAATCGAAGAACAATGCCGCGGAAGAGCAAGAACAGCACCAAGCGCAACTCGAACCAATTCGAGTTGCTCGATGACGAGGAAGACGGTACGAACGACAATGTGGCCTGTAGCATCGTGGCCAATTCGACAAGCGCGGCCGACGCGACAAGGACCAGCGCCCGCGGTCGCCCTCTGAAACCGACGCTGCAATTCGACCCTGAACCGCGCCCATCACGAAAGAAATCCGCCGTCCCGAAAGCGAAACCGACGAATGCCGACCCCAATGCCAACGAGGATTCATTGGCGCGAATCGAAGCTCTCCTGAAACGCGTCGAGGAGCGGGCCGAAAGGGCGGAGAAACGCGTCGAGTCTCTGGAAGAGTTCATTCGAAACGAGCTCTTCCACGCGTCGCTAGCCCTCCGGAGTCCGCCACTCCAAGTGCGCCTCATCAGCAACAGCAACAGCACCTGCCACTTTCGCCACCACCCTCTCCGGTCCCAGGGCCACTGCCTGGCATTGGCTTGGACGTGAGTCGGGTCCTAGACAGCGACACAAAGGAAGGCAACGCCGGCACTATTCGTCGGCGCGCGAACGCTGCCCTCGAGAAGTTGGGTGACCTGTCTGGGCGTCAATTCTAAGGAAAAGGGCGTTTTCGGCTTCTCTTTCGAGAGACGGACGTCGATAAAGTACGGCAGAACGACACCTGGATAAAGACACACTTCGACAAGGGAACGCTATATGGGGAACAGTGGTACCCTCTACGGGTTGATAGAGCCCATCGTGGGGTTGCGACGGATGATATCGGATGCGCCGTGTTTGAGCGGATGAACGGGGTGAAAGTGCACAAGATGCGATGGCTCGGGACAGCGTCTGTCGACAAGGAATACCGCTCTCTGGTGGTACACCTGGATAAGAAAGAGGAGGTGGACAGGTTGCTTGCACAACGAACGGTTGAGATGGCGAATGGCGAGTGTGCATACACGCGACCATTTGTTCAGGGACTTCAACCAGCGAGATGCTACCGTTGCCACCTCTACGGACACTTGCATTATCGCTGCAAGGCGCCAGCTCCGATCTGTGGACAGTGCGCCCAACCGGGCCATTCTGCGTCGACTTGCACCTCGGACGTTTTTAAGTGTGCAGCGTGCGGTGGAAAAGGAGCACACAAGGCTACAGATCCTGGGTGCCCGGTATATCGCCGGGAACTCGCCAAGTTACGACCGTCGCCCTACTAACATACATCCTCTGTCTTAACCTTTTCTTTTCAGCACAAACCCTCTACCTATACCTGTGGTTGCCCCACAGCTGGTAGGTTAGCTACACCGGACGGCTAAAGGCAGGTGGACTCTTCGTCAAATGCGGCGGAGGAGAGTGGTCTGTACCTCATCAGACAGGCTCCAGAATTGGAAAGGGACAGGTCAAGTGAGCAAGAGACGGATTGAAGGATGTAAGAGAAATTCAGGGATTAGATCGGGACGAATTCCTTGGGCTCGGAACCGAGTATTGGACAGCTCTAGATTAGGCTTAGCGAGTCTGACGCAGTGCCTCTGACTATCGTCAATGGCGGAATATATTAAAAAAAAATCAAAAATCCAAAGAGTCAGGGGGGTTGCCTGTGCCTCCTCAACTACACAGGAAATCCTATCTATTTGCCAGACAAGGCCCTATTGGTCTTACGGGTAGCTTGCTGGCTCCATAGAAGATGCAGCCATCAACCTAGGGGGTGTGTCAGGACAAGAAAGGGCCTATAATTCAGCCCGAATGTCACGGCGAGCGAAAGGAGACTGCAGACAAAGCTAGCAAGATACTCTGTAACGAAAGAATACTAAGATGAAGAGGAAAGAAAACCACCTAACTCCTAACGCCGTGACTTCCTCATATCCTCCCTGTCGCTTCGGACCTGGATGACGGGGCTGCCCGTACCTACCGTCGGAGCTGCCCGTGCCCGTGCCCGTCCGCGGGTGCCGTGCCCGTCCCCGGGTGTGTCACGGTAACCCAGGGGTCCCAGGTAGGGCCCTGACATCCTCCTAGATTGTTTAGACCTGATATAACTACCGCAAAGACAGCCTCCCTATCGAGATCTATCACGGTCTTGGACCTCTCGGCTGTCAGTCAGCTCTGCTAGCACCGCCAAACCCTCGCAAAGCCTCCCTGCCCGAGCAATATATAGCAGCTTAGGTCGATAAGAATGGATATATACTGTCAGATGGAGAACGATACACCCCAGGCGGTCCGCAACTGCCGTACCTGCAAGCAAGACCTGCCCGAAGTCGAGTTTCGAAGCGTCAAGGACCCTACAAAGTTCACAACAGAGTGTGCTAACTGTAGGGCACGCCGAAGGGAGCGGATAACCGAATCCCGAGCCGTCGTCGCCGCAATGCAGAAGATCGCCTCGAAGCCATTGCCACGCAGAGCCTCGAAGAGGACCGATTCACTAGCTAACCTGACGCCTCCAAGGCGGACTGCACCAACGCCTGCGTCTGCGAACGCCTTACAGCCTCCTTCCATGCCTGATTTATTCCGTGGCCTGGTGCCTGCACCGACGGGAATGCTCAGAGCTCCGCAGAGGCCTTCTACCCCAAGCGCTGTAGAGGGATCTTCCCCTATCCCTCCTACCCCTGGCCTGCCAACGGTGGTTCTAGGCACGCCGATTCCTGAAGTCACTCTTTCTGCCACCCCTTTTGTGCTAAGCACGTCTATATCACAAGAATGGCTTCCTGCCACTCCTTCATTACTGCCACAGGGTCATTGCCGCGGCCGTTATACACGTCAAGTCAACATTAACCCCCGGCCACGGCCACAGCCTCAAGAGCGACAGTTCGATCAGATGGTTGATCCGCCTTTTACAGGGGACCTTAACTTGCCTGCCCTTAGTGAGGAGGATCGGGCTCTTGTGCAGGAGTTCTATACTGCCCTGAATGACGACAAGATGCATAGTTGCATTCGCTGCCAGGAGCGTTGGTTCGATATGAAGCGAAATAGCTCGAAAATCTGCAGTCGCTGCATTGGTCGAGACAGGAAGAAAGCCCTCGACGAGCCCTACTTCTTTAGCGCTGCGAATAACCTTGACTTTGGGGAAGTCCCCGCCAATCTACCTGATCTAACGATGGTCGAGGAGATGCTCATCGCTAGGGTTCACGTACATGTGAAAGTCTTGCAGGTGCGTGGCGCTCAATACAAATATCGCGGTCACGTTGTCCACTTCCTTCGCAATGTTGGCAGGCTCTTTGAAGAGCTCCCAGTCCTACCTGAAGAGCTAGATATCGTCCTCCTGCGGCCTCCTAATATGGAGGGCGACCCTCGCTTCCGGCAGCAGTTTGCTCGCGATTTCCGGGTACGTCGCTCATGCCTGTCGGCCTGGCTGCATTACCTACACCGTCACCACCCGGGCTATCGCGATATCGTTGTGAGCCAGAATCGCCTGCAACGGATTCCTCTTGATGGCAGCATAGTTGCTTCCATTGCCAGCCAAGTGGCTGACATACCTGACGGCGAGGTCCCCCAAGGCCCCGTTGAGGAGGTTGTGGAAGAGGACCCTAGCGATGCCGATGCATCAGCGATCCCGAATTTGCAGGTCACTGATACCGAATTGAACGCTCTGCAGTCCCGATTTCTTGATGGGACCCCTAACCTGAGCGCATGACTGATCTGAGTATATGCCGCGTAGCGCGCAGACTCACCACCAGATGCCACTGCCTTCCATTCGCAGGACCCCTATCGACGAATTCAACCGTTCCCAGCCGCTGTTAACGCTCGCGTTCCCTACCCTCTACCCTGACGGCAAGGCCGACTTCGTGGAGCCTCGCTTACGGAGCATCACGTATCAGGACTACCTTGGCCATGCGATGAGATGGCATGACGGACGTTTTGCCCGCCATAAGACGTGGCCTTTCGTCGCCCTCAACACGCTGCTACGTGAGCAGGTCCGAAAGCGAAGTGACTACTTCGTCAAGCAACGCGACAGCCGCCGTCAACCCCTTACCCGCGCCGACCTAGAGGAAGCGATGGCTGAGCCTGACGAGCCGGAGGCTCAGGCGCTGATCCAGTCGATCACGCGCCAAGCCGCGGTAATCAGGGGCACCCGGCCGTATTGGTATAAGCAAAGAAAGGAATTGGAAGCATATGCCTACAATCTGGGCAGACCTGGCCTTTTCGTTACTGCAAGTGCGGCCGATTACCACTGGGAGTCCCTATATCGTCACATGCCTCGATTCCAAGAGTGGAAAGCAGCTCCTGAGGCGGCGCGCATGGTCCTGTCCGGCAACTACTGCGAGACAACGCCCACATCGCCGCTTACCACTTCCATAAGCGTTATACGCTGTTTAGGACTATTGTCCTGAAGCAGAAGTTCAACCTAACGGACTTTTGGGGCCGTTACGAGTGGCAGGGCAGGGGTTCCAGTCACCACCACGGCCTATATTGGATAAGTGGCCACCCAGACTTAGATCCTGACAACGATCAGTCCCGGGAGCAATTCGCCCGCATCTGGGGATATCACGTATCTGCTGTCAACCCAGAGCCTCAGCGAATACAGGCGCCTGGGGAAGGGAATCCCCTGATCGGCAATCTATTGGAGCAGCCCCTTACGGTTCAGTTCCTATCAATGGTGGTCAACCGCGTGCAACGCCACCGCTGCAACAACTATCAGTCAATTCCCTTAGTGCAGGTTTGAAGCGGTTTAAACAGCTGGTTTGCCCGCGGCAGGCGAATGGGGGGTTCTAGGGGGTCTCCCCCTAGGAAAGTGAATTGCAGGTTACGATATTTACCCTTCGGGCTGGATATTCAGCCGTTGAGCCCCTTGCCTTGGCAACTTAACGGGTGTTCGAAGTATTTTAGATTACCAATACAACAGTCACAGGCATAGCTCTTTAGCACCTTTGATTCGTATTCTCTATCACCCCTGTGCACAGCACGAATACCCACGACCCAACACTATATTCATTTTTCCAAGCTTGGATAGCCTTGTGGTTGGGAGTGCGAGCCCAAAACGGAACGCTATTTGAAGAGACCACAGCCCTGCAACTGGACTTCATTTATCGAAGCCATCGCTGCTGACGGCCGCGCGCTTACTCCTGGCATTATATTTAAGCGATAAAAACTCCAGAAACTGTGGTTCTGGAAGGAATTCGGCAAAATAGCCCGCTGGGATTACAAAACCTGGCCCAACGGGTGGACAGATGACCATATTGCTATTGAGTGTTACGATCAAGGCCGATATGGATAACCAGAAGGGACTTGGAAGAATAGTTAATTATCGACTTCTTAAGGAAGAAGGGAAGAGGAAGAGGAACTGAAGAAAAGGAGGAAGCGGTCTATATACGTAACGGTATGTGGAAGTGGATACCGTAAGGTATGTGGAGGTGGATACCGTAACATTGAGTGACTTGAGAGGACCTATTTGCCTCACACGCGGCCATTCAACGAGTCGGAGGCTAGACTGATCATATTAGATGGACATGGATGCCAGTCAACTGTGCGTTTCCATAGCTTTCTTCCTAGGAATCACTGTTAACCGAACCAGGATGCATAGATGGCTACGTGCTTTTTGAACAACGTTTATTGCTGCTACTGTCTAGATGCGGAGAACTTCATTATGTGGGGACATGGGCTCTACTGGCCCTACGCGAGAAGGAGGCTTTATAGGAGGGTCTCGGAAGACATTCGGACCGGGGTTACACGCCTCCCTTCATCAGTGATCGGAATGGTCTGGTCTGTCTTGGTCTCGGTCTGGTCTAGACCGCCAAGACTTGGTCTGGTCTGATGATTTCTCGAGACCATGGTCGGACCGGTCGGACCGGTCGGACCATTAACTTCTATGCCTTGAGGAACGAAAGGCCTCTTCTTATGCCTTGAGGAACGAAAGGCCTCTTCTTATCGCGCGACCACCCAACCCAAATTTTTTTTCCCCCAAACTCCCGTCCTCTGATTGGTCGGGTTCCTCCCTTTTGATTGGTCGGAAAGGAAATTATCATGGTTTGAAAGCTTCCCCGCAACCTCGACTGCTTACCGCTCCTTCCTCCGGCCTCCTTTTTTTCTGATGGAACGGCCCTGTTTCGTCCGCCCTCTCGGCCGCCTATCACTCCTAGCCGGGCCCTTTGCCTTTCTTTTGGGGTGTCTTGGAAGAAGACGTATAGAACTTGCCCCCGCCGAGGTTTTGTGAGAACGGTGGTTCTGCGGCTCGGGCCTAATGAGGAAATAGTTGGGCGTTCTATCTATTTATCCCCCCCCAGTCTCGTCTTGTCCCTCCCCGCGGCCCCGGGAGGTCATCGCCGAGCCAGCGTAGCGCCTCCCCGACGGTCCTCTCACTGAGCCTCTCTAGCCGTGCCTGCGCCGCCGTCATCTCCTCGGGCACCCTGTTCCCTACCAGGTCCCTCTCCCGCACCTCCGACACGAGCATGATGCCGTCGAGCGTCGGGCACCGCGATAGCTGCACGTATAGGCTATACGGGTCGCACGGCGACGGTACCGCGCGCCCGTCGACGGTCGTCGTCCTCGCCCCCCGGAGCTCCAGCGCCACGCGCTCCAGCGTCCCGCCCTGCACCTTGTAGTCGGTGCAGGCGAAGGCCGCGGCGCACGGCAGGCCCTCCGGCTAACGTCGTTCCGCTGCCACGGCCGCTTCCGCTGGGCCTGGATCTTGACGCTGATGGGCGTCAGCAGGATCGTCCCGGACGGCATCCCCACGAAGTGGAAATCTTGGTCGTCTCCGAGGCCAGCACCATGCCGACCGGCGGCCCGAAGTGCATTGTCAGCTCCGCCGAGACCCGGTGGCCGGGGAAGGCCCGGTCGGGTATGACGTCGACCGCCGTGTACCCGGCCCCGTTCACTAGCTTCAGCCCCTGGTGCGTGTTCTGGTTCACGACGACCGGCATGCCGGGCACGAAGAGGAAGACGGCCGGCACCGGAGTCGCGCTGTCGTCGCCCTGGCCTAGCATCAGCACCGCCTCCTCCTCCGTCGGCGTGCCGTCCCTCCACTTATGCTCGGAGACGAAGATGCGCGCCGACCGTCCGTTGCCGGGCCCGGAACGCGAGGGCCGCCTCTAGGTTGAGGTTCCAGCGATTCCTGTTAAGCGGCGTCACCACCGTCACCCCAGTCTCCCACGGTATCCGCCTGCCCGCCCGGTAGCACCTCGAGTTGAGGAGGTCTAGGTCCGACCGGTCCTGCTCCCCCCGCCGGATCCGCCCGAGCAGCCGCCGTAGCTCCGGGTCGCCGGCGGCGCGCATCTGCTCGTCGAGCATGACGACCGTCGTAAACTTCCTCCATAGCGCGTGCGCCTTATCGTGCTGCCGCCGCCGCTCGGCCGCGAACGCGCCGTCCGCGTCCCACGGCACCGCCGCGCTCGGCAGCAGGATCGACCGCTCCTGCACCGGCCGGAACTGATGGAAGTCGCCGCAGAGGATGACTACCGGGATGCCGCCGAAGTCCCGCGGCGAGCCCCGCAGCCGGCAGAGCTGCTCGTTCGCCGCGTGCAGCGTGCGCGCCCCGAGCATGCTGACCTCGTCGATCACCAGCACCTCCTTCTCCTGCCAGTCCATCCGCGACCGGCCGTCGACGAAGCGTTCGCCCTGTCCCGGCAGCCGCACCCCGTCTACCTCCCTCGCCGACCCCCCCGCCTGGCCGCCCTGGCCGACCAAGAGGCCGCAGGCCGAGTGCAGGGTGATGCCGTTGATCCGCGCCGCCGCCGTCCCCGATGTCGCCGTGATTAGTAGCTGGCTCGATAGGTCCTCTGGGCGAACAGCTCGACGAGCGCCTCAATGACGCGCGACTTGCCGGTACCGCCCTCGCCGCCGACGAATAGACAGAGCTGGCCGGCGTCGCCGCTGTCGCCGGCGTCGCCGCCCTGCCGGGCCTGATCGAGCTGGCGGCATATGATGAGGAGGGCGATCGACTGCTTCTCGTTAAGCGTTAGCCGGCCCGCTAGCTCCCTGCCGGCGGCGACAAACGAGCTCGACGGGCCGAGCCGCACACGCATCCCCGCGTCGGCGTCCGCTGCCGTCACCTCGACGTCGTCCTCGCCGAAGCCGCCCATCACCCCGCGTAGCGCCGCACTCGGTCGGCCCCGGGCGCCGACGCCGCCGCGCCGCCCTGGATTCCTTGGATCGCCCGCTCCGCTCCCGCGCGGCGCTCCTCTGCTGCGACTTGATGGCTCTTACCTGCTCTTGCCGCGGCAGCGCCGCCCCGGAGAGGGTCGACCCGCGAGGATTACCCGCCTCGGCCCCGCCTCGCCCGCCACCACCGTCGCATCGAGCTCGGCCGCCGACGAGAGCGCCGACTGCTGAAACCGGCAGAGCTGCTGCGTCATCGCCAGCAGCTCCGCCGACCGCGCCGTTACCTGGCCCGCGCCGGCGGCGTTCCGGACAACGTCGATGAGCCGCGCCGCGTCGCCTGCGCCGCCGGCGCGGTACACCTGCCCGCCCCTCGGCCGCCTCCTCCGCGCCCTCGTTGGCGCGTGCCGCCGCCGCCGGCTCGCCCTCCTCGGTCGTAGCGGCCCATTGCCTGGCGTCGCGCTTGGCGTCCTCCGCCGACCGCCGGAGCAGCTGTACGTTGTCCGCGAGCCGCGCGATCCTCGGCGCCAGCGCCGCCCGCCCCGCGCCCAGATGTCGTTGATGTCGCCCGTCTCCTCGCAGACGAATGCCTCCCACGGCACGAACAGCGCTAGATGCTGCACCGCCGCCCTTTGCACCGTTAGCCGGGCCACGGGCCGCGTCGCCGTCCGACGGTACGCCCTCGGCTTTGCTATACGTACCTCCGATGACATGACTCCTCGTCTTCCTCGCCGAACTCCTTACTGAGGTACCCGTCTAGGCGTACGCTCGCCCCTTACCCGGCCGTCTGAGCACTTGCGCCCAGTCCTTCCCGGAGCCCAGCTCTCGTTAAAGGGTATCTCGCCCCAGGCCGCGCAGCCCTCGGCGCCTCCGCCATTCCGTTTCAGCCTTACGAGCGACGCGTAGTCGTAGAGACAGAGGCCCTGTAGGAGCCCGCCTCTATGCCGGTAGGCCTCGATGAAGGAGATCCTCGGCCCCGCCTCCTCGACGACGACCGTCTCGTCCGGCGCGTCGCTCGCCGTCGCCTCTACCCCGCTCGCCAGTCGGAGGTGCCGCCACTGGCGGAAGACGGCCCAGTAGAGCTGGTTCGTGTTCACGTACGCCCACGCCGCGCCGCTGCAAAACTCCGCGGATACCCCAGGAGGTCGGCGATCACCTCGACCTGGGATAGCGGGCGCTCCGTGAAGATTCGGTTCGCCGCCTTTAGTAGGAACACCCTCATCTTGTTCCTTATAGGGTCCGCGCGGCCTCCTCTCCGGCTCCGTTCCCCCCGCTATCGTTGCGGTCGGCGCTGGGGATACTGCTCTCTGCTGTCGGCTCTAAGGTCGGGAGTAACTCGGCCGCGGCGGCCACCCGCTTCCACGTAGGGTCCTCTACCTTAGTCGCATAGTTGGTGATGTAGTAGATCAGGGCCATGGTCTTGCGCTGCGTCGCGATGAACGAGATGTCGTGGTTGTGCCGCAGCCCTACCGCCATCGCCTTGTTCCACCGGTTCACCATGCTATGTGTCCGCCGGATCTCCAGCACGCCGTCCGCCGTGAGCGCCGTCCTCTCTACTAGCCTCCAGGGCGCCTTAAAACGGCAGAGGTCGCCCTACGACCGGCCCCCGCGAGCGAGTACTTGACGCAGGTCGCGCTATGCGTGTGGACCTGCGTCGCGCCGGCGCAGAAGTTGGCCTCCTCGTCGAACGCGTCCGTAAAGCGCTCGACGTCGTCAAGCCACGACGACATGTGCGCCGTGATCGACCGCTCCGCCTGCACAGCGTGGTGCCCTTCTGCGTCTAGCTCCTACGGCCTAGGGTTAGTTTCGGCCCCTTTAGTCTGCGTTCGACGGAGCCGGGAGGCTACGCCCCTAGACGTCGTCCGCCTTACCTCGGAGAAGACGCTGTCTACGTAGCGGATTATTCGCTCCCGGTACGCTGCCTGCTCCTCGCCGCCGGCGCCGGCCAGCGCCTCGCCGAGGCGCGCATTGCCCTTTAGCCAGAGAAGCCCGTGGAGGTGGAGAGCACCTCGTTCGTTCGTCTCTACCGCCCCGTAGTACGCCCCGACGTGCCCGAACACCGACTCGTCCCCGACGTCGACGTAATGCTCGAAGAAGAGCTTTATCTCCCGGTGAAAGAAGACGGCCGCGCTCATCGGGTCCGCTATCGCCAGCCGCACCCGCTTATACGCAGTCCCTAGCTCTCTTAGGAAGGCCTCGGCCGCTTCGGGGTCGCGGGCGCGGTACGCCGCCAGCCGTAGCTTTACCGGGTTCGTAATATCGTTCGGGTTTAGCGTGAACCAAATGGCCGGCACCCCGTATCTGACGATGAGAGATAGTATCTTCTTCCGCATACTTAGGCGGCTCTCCCTCGACATCGGCTGCCGGTGGCCAAACACCGATAGGGACCGGAGGAGCTCCTTTACCCCGTCGTCGCCGGTCTTGCCCGTGGCCTCGAGCTCGACCCTCGCCGCCTCGAGCCTCTGCGTCGTTAACGACTTTAGTAGACCCTCGACCTTTGCGAAGTTCTTCCTCGTTACGCCTAGCATACTGGCCTGGCGGTTCCTAGACCGCCGCGTCCGCCGAGTCGGCGAACTCGTTGCCGCGCCGTACCTGGATATAGGGCTCGTACTTGTCGCCATCGCCGCCGCGCGCCGCCCCTCCGGCCGCCGTCCCCACCCACGTCCTCGGGCCTGCGCGGGCGCGCGCTCCGTCGGGCCCGACGGCGTCGCGGGCGAAGCGAATCTTCTCGGCGTCCGCCACCCCTGGCGGCCCGTCGAGCGGGAACATGCCGGACGACGTCACCTCGTCGATTACTTCCCCGCCCTCTTCGGGCCTAGCGCCGTCCTCTTCGTCGTCGCACGTGGGCCTGACGTCGCGACTCCTCTCCGCGGGATCCCGCCCCTGGCTTAACATGACGAGGATCTCCTCGATCTCGACCGCGCCCTCGTCGTCCATGGCCCGCTCCGTCGGCGGCACCACCTGCGCGGTCCGCGTCCTCTCCCGCGCTGACGGCTCGTTTCGCTCCAGGCGCTCGCATACCACCGACGGCACCCCGTGCGGCGGCGCCCCAGCTCTCCATCTCCGCCACGTCGATCTCGACCTCGCCGTAGAGCGGGTTGTTCTCCTTAAGCCAGACGAGCGCCCTCTCGACCGCCCGCCGCCTTACCGACAGGAGGCCCGACAGGTCGCGTGGCCCCGGCTTCTCGGCCCCCTGCCACGAGACATGGATCTCGTCCATAACCCGGACTAGCGGGTGCGGGAGCACCTGGTCACCAGCCCTGCACGTCATTCGGGAATACCGTGATATGGCCCTTGACGTGCCTCGGATACCTCACGCTCTGCCTCTGCCCGCCGGGGATGCTATACCTCGTCACGAAGCCGTAGCACGAGTTGAGCGAGATCAGCTTCTCCTCGACCGGCGTGAGGCCCTTGAGCTCGTCGGGGTACGCGTGCTCGCAGCCGAGCCGGCCGTGGAGGTGCATGCCAGGCGAAGCCTCTCACGCCCGAGGCACCGCGCGCACTCTGCGCATACCGGCACCGCCCGGCCTCGGGAAGCAGCTTCGGCACGCGAATAGAGACCGGCCGCCCTCCGTGACGGGGCTCCGCCATGGCCACCTCTCCCACGCCATTTCCCTTAGCTCCTCTCTTGACCGCTTCCGGTAACATACCTTGCAGGTCAAGACCGGTAGCGTGCCGGCGTCGTGGAACGCCCGGTAGAACCTCTGCACCGTTCGCACCTGCCTCGCGCGCGGCACCGGCATGCACCACGTCTGCTCGTCTGCGAGCCCTCGCCCGCCGCGAACTCCTCCTCGAGGTGCTGCAGTACGCTGGCTAGGTCCTCGGCCTGCAGCTCCCTCCGTCTTGGGGTTTTCTGGCCCACCCGGACCCGGGAGCATTTCCCTAAGGCCTGCCCGCCGGGGGTGCGGCCCTTCCTCTTCCGCTCTCCCCCGGGCTGCCGATTCATTGTCCTGCCTGCGCCCCGTTAGCCGTCTTCATGCGCCTTGGCCTCGCTCTGCGACCGTACCGGCTTGTTGGCTGTCCGTGCTTCCGACGCTCGGTCCCGCCTCGGTGGGGGGCGCCGCGTGGACTCCGCCCTCAGAACCGGCCGAGCCCGTATGTGCCGCGGCGCCTGCTGGCCTCTGGGCGGGCCGCCCTCGCTCGGCGGCGGTGTGAGACCGGCTGCGATCGGTGTCGGCCGGGGCTGGATACGCCGCAACGCCTGCTGCCTTGCGTCGGCTTGGAGTCTCTGCTGCCTCGGTGGTCTTCCCCGCCTGCGCTTCGCGCCCTCGTCGACACTCGGCTGCGGCGTGGTGTGGCCGTTCCACCCTATTCCCATATCCGCTTCGCCCTGCCTAGGCTGGGCGATGTCGCCGCCGTTGGCAGTCGCACCTATCGGTCTCCAAGCGTCCCCGCCCGGACCGTCCTCGACCGGCGTCTCAAGGCGCCACGCGGTCCGTGGGCTTCCTGCGCCGGGCTCGCGCCCCCTGCTCCGCGCGGTCCCCTCCAGCAGCTGACTCCATCGCGATACTGGCTGCCACTACCTTTATAAACCTCTCATCTACCTCGTGCTGCTATGCCCTGACGTGGAGCCTCGTGAGTCGGACGTCGACGTATACGTCCTTTCCTGGGCTGCTCGTCTTGCGCTTATGTTGCTACTCGGCATGCAGCTTATGCGTAACGGACACTTTACATTTACAATGACCTATGTACTCTATATAGAGCTCCGTAGTACGTCTATAAGCATGCTGCTGCTCTTCACATTATACCGGCGCCGACTTTCCATTAAGCCTACCGGGAACTGCCTGCTGCTATCGCATGCAACGGCCTAGGCCGGTCTTTACATGTAAGTCGCTACGGCACCTTCCTCTTACTCGTGCTTTACATTCTACGCTCTCCTTGTTATCTGGAGCTATGTCGCTAAGCGCCTTGGTTCGAGGTTAGATGCTTGCATACTGGCTTTTAACCCCATGTCTTAAACGTGTCGCCAATGAAGCTGCCCTATTCTGTGACAATATGGCTTCCCGTATGTCGGTTGTCTTAAAAACCCTCTATCCCTAAGCAGACCGCCTTTTGCCCTTTTCCCTCGCTTCTCATAGCATTCTCTAGACAACGCTCTTTCCATGTTCTCCTAACCGCTAAAATTTTCCCGTGTTTCCGTTAATATCTATGCTCGTGTTCTGTAAGGCGGCCCTGGCCCTTCACTTCCCGCCGGTTTCTTCCAACGATACAAAAATAGGAAGAGTTCCTGCTCCTATTCTGCCCCGCTTAAACGATTCAAAACGGCAGCGTCGCTCTTACGCTATACAACCTCGCCATGTCTTCGTCCCCGTCTTCGGCCGCCTCTCCGCCGCATCTGAAGAGGCCCTTAGTACTGGCAAGAGCGTCGACGGTGACATGTCTATGATGTTCTTCGCCCAGCCCGACTGCCCCTCGAGGTTCGCCCACTAAGACGAGCACCGCATCAAGAACCTTAACGCCGAAGGCTATCGCCCGTGTCTTCCTGCCCGTCCCCTCGTAGCTGCTCCCGGCCGAGTACGCGCCCTCCGCGCGGAGCCGGATGCCGCCGACCCGGCTGTCTCTCTTCTTTAGCCTAGGTAAACCTCTCGATTTACGGCCAGCCGGTCGTCGACCCCGACCGGTCCGAGCATCGGTTCTTCGTTAACAGCCACGTCCACTCCCATGCCCTCCCTGGGGTTCGAGTGCCGCGACGGTCTCCACGCCGGCCCGGGCGATACCGTCGTCTACAATTCCACGCTCGTCGTCCGCGACCATGGCTACCATCCATGCCCCCGCCCTGTATGCGTCTCCTCCCTGCCGCGTCGCTGACTTCTCCTTCTGGCGTCCTCCCGCGCTCCTTGGCCTCCCGACGGCCACTTCCCCTCGGCCCCTCCCGTCGTCTCCTTCCACGGCGTCGTCGCCGGCGCCGGCCTCTCCCTCTTGCGACGGGACCTCCAGCCCGGTCTCGACGCCGTCCGTCTCCGCTGCCGGCCGGGTAGTCGACCGTGTCTTCGTTCCTCAAGGCTTTTGTGCGCAACCCAGGGGGTTGCCTTACCTCGTAAATAGATTAAGATGAGATGCTGGTGGCGGCTGGTGGCTTGGATTTTACACCAATATGATTAGAACAGGCTTCTTTTGCTTTTTCCCCCTAGGTTCTCTACTAAGGAAAAGGGGCAATTGAGGAAAAGGGGCAATCAATTGCCAATCATTTTTTTGTGTCCGGCAATATAACTGGCGATAGCTGCCTGGCATAGCGTGCAACAACAAGCTTATATGTTTTTGTTCTGCAGGCGTAAGGTATGCCGTCCCCTTTGACTGCAATGTCAACGTCTCTTACAGCGTCTTCTGCCGCTACCCCGTCACCTACTCCTACATCGCCTGCCTCGACGCCATCAAGTACCCTTACCCCGTTTTCTGTCCCTGTTCAATATCCCAAACCTCCGGATGAGTTTGTGCAGGATCGCATCACGTACGTGAAACGCGAAATAATCTCAAATAAAGGATGTCGTCTAGGTTCATCACACATCTGGAAGTACGGTCTCCAGTACATTCGATGTAGTGATAAGAAGGAAGTGTACTACTGCCACGAGTGTGTAGTCGGAAAGTACAAGCAAGAATTATTTGTTATCAATGGGACCTCTAGAGTCAGGAATCATCTTGAGCAGAAGCATCAGATCGATTCCCAGACTGGCATGAGGAAAAGCTCTGCACCGAAGTCTGTGCTTGATCAACAAAAGGATGCGGCGGCTTCCAGTGCCTTCTTCTGGAAGGACTCGGTTGAGAAGTTCAAAGAGCTGCTAATCCGTTGGATTGTATGCTGCCACATCGCTTTCTTTCAATTGGAGAATCGGCATTTTCGTGAACTTCTCTTCTTTCTGAGCCCAACGCTGATGAACCACCTACCAAAGGCAGCGCGAACTATTCGGAGTTGGATAATGACTGCCTTTACATCAAAGAAGCAACAACTCATGGAGGATCTCCATCAAGCGCGGAGCAGAGTCTCAATATCCTTTGATCTCTGGACTTCGCCAAACCCTTACGCTATCCTAGGCGTCGTCGCCATGTGGATTGACGCCACTGGCAAGCGGAGATCTACCGTTTTAGGCATGCGACGTGTCTACGGCGAACACACTGGCGAGAATGTCGGATCAATTGTTATTGAGTTACTAAAAGAATACAACATCGGCGGCGACTTGATTGGATACTTCATGCTAGATAACGCCTCGTCAAATGACACCGCTGTTGAGCTAATACTCAAGGAGCTCTGCCCGTGGATGAGTTCGAAACAGCGTCGCCATCGCCGGCTACGCTGCCTAGGCCACATCATCAACCTCTGTTGTCAGGCGTTCCTCATGGGCCGGAACTGTGATAAATATCTCGCGAAGCTTGAAAAGCATCATTTACGAGGAGACTACGCAAAGGTAGAGGAGCTGTGGAGGAAATTTGGATGCTTGGGTCGACTTCACAACCTAGTGCGGTACATCAGGCTCACCCCACAGCGTCGCGAGGAGTTTGCTGCAATCGTGGTTGGGGGTGACCTCTCTGCATTTGATGGGCTCGAATTGATCCAGAATAACTCGACGCGCTGGAATTCCTGGTTTCATTCCATTACACGTGCATTGAATGTTCGAGAACGTCTGGAGCTCTTCTCAGCTCGCCATGTACCTGCAAAAGGTTCTCATGGAATTGCGAACTTCAAGTTGGATGGACAGCACTGGTTTGAGCTCGAAAAGATTGAGCTGGCTCTGAAAGACTTCTACGCCGCAACATTGCTCACTGAAGGGAAGAAAACATCGCTTGCTGACTGGTTTTCAACCTTGGATTGCCTTCTTCGAGAAATAAACGAGACGAAGGATCACTACCTTGACATCCACATCGAGGATGACAACAATTTCACATGGGAGTACCTTCAAAGCTGTGCGGATGCGGCCTGGTCAAAATGCGCCGAATATTACAACAATCAGCAATTGAACTGGCGAAATCGATTCCCCGAAGATACCGACCTTCCGCCTGCATACTTTGCAGCTCAAGTCCTTGACCCATACAGAAAGTGGGCATGGTTCAGACAAGAATGGGTTCTTCCAGGCGATGAGGAGAAGAAGAAGTGGTTCGATAGCGCGCAGTTGGCCGTGAAAGAGCTCTGGAAAATGGAGTATAAGGGAAAATATCCCGTTGAGATGGTTCCCTCTCCGAAACCCACGGAGAGAGATCCGGATCCCGCGTTTGATCGTCAGCGGGAACATAAGCGCATCCGCCTTGACGGTCCGGTCTCTGCAACTGATCTGTATGAGCAATACATTGCTACCGACCGACTCCATGACGATGAGGCAGGTTGTGACGAGGCCATTGCGTACTGGCTGTCCCGCTATGACTCCCAGAGAGACCTCGCTCGCTTCGCACTGGACCTTTTTGCCATCTCACCTATGTCGGATGAGTGCGAACGCCTGTTCAGTAGCGCCAAGCTTACTGTGGTTGACCGCCGGGGCAGGCTGAAGGCCGATATTATCGAGGCATGCGAGTGTCTCCGGGCCTGGTACGGACAGGAAAATGTAGAAGATGACAGTGACGGTGATGATTAAGTATAGGCAATAGAGACACTTTTGAGTACGATCGGTGGTTAGCTATAGGTTATCGCATCTCCTGTTTGCCTTACATCAGCTTCATTCTTGGCGGTCTTGTTGGTCGGACCGGTCCGACCAACCGGTCCGACCAAAGTGGCTTGGTCTGGTCTGGTCTGACCCCCCAGACCAGACCAGACCAGACCAGACCATTCCGATCACTGCCCTTCATTCCTCCCTTCCTTCCTTCTTCTCCTCCTTCCCCTCATTCTTCTTCATCTTTTTCTCTTCTCTTCATAGATTACCAATACAACAGTCACAGGCATAGCTCTTTAGCACCTTTGATTCGTATTCTCTATCACCCCTGTGCACAGCACGAATACCCACGACCCAACAGCTACCTTCCTGCCCACTACTCCCATGGCCTCAAGCTGTTGGATAATGGTGTTTTCAATGCCTCAAAGGCGGCCTATCGAAAAGAACTTCAGAAATTGACCTGTCTTACTGGTTCTGCGCCTGTTGATAAGGTCAATTTTATACGAGCATATGCCAAAGCACGCGAGGTTGGCATGACTGCAAAGAACATACTGTCCGGCTGGAGGGTCACTGGAAATTGGTCAATACCACGATCCAAGGCATGGCGACATCCAGAAATCCACGCAACCACGGGTCAGACATCTCCAAAGTCTGCGCCATTTTTGCATTCTGACGATACACCAAGAACCAGCCGCCAGATTCGCGACATTGGCAAGAACAAGACTCCCAGCGCTCGGGGGCGTCTTGCCGTGATAGCTAAAGGGCTTTGAAGCGCAAGAACAGGCGCTTGCTGAACACAGCAACAAAATTGCGAAGCTGGAGGCAGAAGTGGCTCGGTTGCAGAGAGGCAAAAAGAGGAGGGCCATTCCGAACCCGAACAGGCGGTTTATGGCTCTTAGTGAAGTTTTGGCGGCTAAGGAAGCTATTCCCCAAGTTAGAGGCCAAGAAATTGTCGTTGTGCTGAATTCTGAGACCGAGGAGGACGAGGTCTCCGAGATGGAGACAGCGTCAGTGATCGATGTCAAGGTGGCACATGAGGCCTATTCTGTCACCACAAGGTCTGAAAGAATTATAAAAAAGCGCCGGAATATGTAGGAATGGCCATTCCTCCACAGAATTATATAATTTCTATATTTTTATTCTTAGGTTCTGGTCACATTTCATGTAGTTCAAATGGTAGACTTTTGGTGGGGATTTTTTTATTTGCGCTACCCAAAGGGGGGTGTTACCCAAAGGGGGGTGGGGTATGGGTATTGCTTGCGACACCGCCGACTGCCTGACAACTCTCTGTCAAGGGAAAAGCTATGTCGATTCCACTTCCCTCGCGTCTCTCATGCCGAGGCCCACGTCACACATGGCCTTAACCCGACATTCCTTGTGTATGATGGCGCACGCAACAATCCTCTGTGTCGCAATGCCGCTGCACCAGGCAAAAGTGGAATGCACACTCCAACAGGTGCACTGATGCATTGGCTGATATGTCGTCTGTGTCGCTGTTCCGGTTGCAACACACTGCTTTAACAACTACAATCCAGCAGACGCGTCTCGCAGGGCGGCGGATGCTACCCTGAACCACCGCCATTTTGAACTGTTTTCAACCGGTTGTCAAACATTGAAACCATCGAGGTGGAACGATTTCGAGACCCCCCTAAGCCGTAGTCACGATAAGCCACGATTCCTGTTGATCAGGGTCGTGTGTCGAATCCGAGGACAAAAGACTGTTCTAGATTTCTGTTAAAGTCACCAAAAATGTGGAGACCGCCCGCGCCAGCTCCAATTTTTTTTTGGCTCCTCAGCTTCCATTAGTTTTTCCTTTTCTCATACCGCGTCTACAATCGTTACACGACCGGGTGCGACAACGCGAGAATCCTGGATCCATCCCAACGCCTCGTTATTGCCACTCGGCCGCTCGCTCGCTCGCACCGCAGATAAGCTTCGCTCTCCTCCATCGACCCTCGGGCTTCTTATTCTTCTTCTATCCCTCTTCTCCTCTCTCCCTCTTCTCTTCTTTGAAGTTCTTTGTTCGACCAGCGTCTCCTCGCATGCCCTCGTCTTCCTTTTCCTGCAGGCTGTCCATAGAATAATCAGACACACACGCCCACCAAAAAAAACCCACACTTCAACCAGAAACAGGAGGCCATCTTACTCATACCTGCTCTCGCTCCATCCGTCTCTCTTTCTTTTACCTCTCTCTCCCTCCCCCTCTGTCTTTCTTTCTCGCTTTCTCAAAGAGAAGACCACCTATGACGGGGTCCAAGTCGTTGGCGCACACCAGCGCGACGCTCCAGCTTTGGAGACGCCTGCGGGACCTCAGGCAAAAGACCACATCCGTGGTCCTCGACGGCAACAACCTCGACATTGCCTCCGTCGTGGCCGTCGCTCGCCACGGCGTCAAGCCCGTCATCAGCGATGATCCAGAGCTCGCCAATCGCATCAACCTCAGCGTCGACGCCCTAGCCGCCTACCTCGCCCGCGACTGGGTCGTCTATGGCGTCAACACCGGCTTCGGCGGCAGCGCAGATACTAGGACCAATGGCCTCCTCGACCTGCAAATCCACCTTCTGCAGCACACCCAAAGCGCCATCGTCACCTCACTCGACAAGGATCCCACCGCCAATTCGGAGAGGGACTCCTCCCACGTCATGTCCCCTGCCTGGGTCCGCGGGGCCATCGTCGCCCGCGCCAACCAGAACCTGCGAGGCCATAGCGCCGTCCGCCTCTCCGTCCTCCGCAGCCTAGTCGACCTGCTGCACCACGACCTGACACCCCTCGTTCCCTTGCGGGGCACCATCTCCGCCTCGGGGGATCTCATGCCCATGTCGTACATTGCCGGCGCCGTCACCGGCAACCCGGACATCTTCGTCCAGGTCGGCAAGGGCCCCAGGGTTCGCGTCATACCCTCGTCCGAGGCCCTGCGCCTCTGCGGCCTCGCTCCCTCGGGCATGGGCCCCAAGGAGGCCCTCGGCCTCATCAACGGGACCGCTCCCTCCGTCGCCGTCGCCAGCCTCGTCCTGCATGACGCCCAGCAGCTCGCCCTCTTGGCCCAGATGCTGACGGCCTTGACCGCCGAGGCTCTGGGTGGCAACGTCGAGTGGGCTCTGCCATTCATCCATGCCGCACGTCCGCATGCGGGCCAGGTAGAGGCTGCCGGCAACATCCGCCGATTCCTCAAGGGCTCCCAACTCGTCGTCGGCCTCGAGTCGAGGAAGAGAATGGGCGACGGCCTTTGGCAGGATAGATACTCGACGCGAACCGCCCCTCAGTGGATCGGCCCTTACCTCGAGGACTTGCTCCTGGCCCAGCGTCAGCTCGAGGTTGAACTCAACTCCACTTCGGACAATCCTCTGGTCGAAGTGTCTCCAGAACCGTACCACCACCAGAATGGAGCCTCCAGTGGAGAGTCCAACGGAGAGTCAATTAGAGTCAAGAATGGAATTTCCAAAGCAGCCTCGAACGGAGAGTTCAATGGAGTCGATAATGGAGCCCTTGACGGAGCGTCGAATGGAGTCGAAGCTGGAGCCCTCAATGAAGCGTCGAATGGAGTCCATGGTGAGGCCCTCAGCGCAAAGTCCAATGGAGTCCTTGATGAAGCCCTCAACAGAGTGTCGAATGGGGTCTCCAACGGAGTTTCAAACGGAGTCGAGAATGGTGCCATCAACAGATTCAAGGATGGTGCAGGCAATGGAGCCTCCAACGGAGTCTCAAACAGAGTGTCGAATGGCGTTGAAGACAAAGTGCAGAATGGAACAGCGCCCGCTGGGCCCGGCGAGGTCTACTCCGGAGGCAACTTCCAGGCCACTGTCGTCACCTCGGCCATGGACAAGACCCGCCTAGCCCTGCAGATGATCGGTCGCTTGTTATTCTCCCAGGTGACCGAGATAATCAACCCGTCCACCAACAACGGACTCGAGGCCAACCTCAACGCCAGTGAGCACGAAAACTTCACCATGAAGGGCATCGACGTCAACATGTCGGCGTACATGTCCGAGCTCGCCGCCCTTGCCCATCCCGTTTCCTCGCACGTCATGTCGGCCGAGATGCACAACCAGGGCATCAACTCGCTCGCCCTGCTGTCTGCGAGGCGCACCGCCGAGGCTGCCGATCTGGTCGCCCAGATGTGCGCCTGTCACCTGTACGTCTCGTGCCAGGCCGTCGAAATTCGCGCCAACCATGTCCGCTTCCTGGACCTTGTACGCGACACAGTGCTGAGGGACCCGACGCATAATGGAGCCCTGTACGGCCTCAGCCTCAAGGGCCCGGACGTCGAGAGACTCGCCGACAGGTTGGTCCCCGTCGTCGAGGCGACCTGGAAACACTGGAACGCCAACACCTGGAAGCACCGCGTGGCCCCTGTCACCGAGGCCATTGTGTCTCCCGTCGCCGACTTTCTGGTCGCCGAGGGCCGCGACTGTTCCCTCGCCCAGCTGACCGCCTTCAAGAAGCACTTTGGCAACACCCTGTCCGAAACCGCGGCTTCCATCTTCTACCCGGGCATGATGCCGCCGGCTGCGGTGGCCGCACAGCTCGGCGACGGTAGCGCGCAGCTGTATACGTGGATACGGTCGAGGCTCGGCGTGCCGCTGCACCGCGGCATTGACGACGATCCGCTGTACAATGCACGCAGGGGCCTGCCGACCGAGGGCAAGAAAACCATCGGTAGCTGGGTGACGACCGTGTATGAGAGTATCCTCAAGGGCGGGCTGATGGACATGGTCATGGACGGCGTCGACTCGTCGCGGGAGGCGCCGCGGACTGCCGAGGCGTACGAGAAACTCTGTAGAGACATGGAGGAAATGTACTAACCGGCTCTAACGGAGCTCTTGCGAGTCAAGAAGTGGCAAGAGAAGCGCACGCAGGGTGAACCAGAAGGACAAGTGTCGCACTCAGACCCAATTCTCTACTCTACCATGTCCCCTAATGGCACTCCTTTCCTTTGGACTCAACATTCCTTTTTCTCGGGCTTGACTAGACAGCCTACGTGTCTGACTGCGCGGCCTACCAAAAATACGTACTTGTGGCAAATAGCGCCACAGAATTGGGGGGTACTCGGGAGCCAATACGGATAGAGGCGCGGACCCCGCGCCTGATATGTACCATCCTACCCCCACCTTTGGCTCACCCCCCCCTTAGGCTCAGCAAAAATGGCGCCGCCCCATACAAAATTGGCCAACTTCACTTACTCGGGGGGTTGACTAAGGGACTTAGGCCCCCCCTCTCCTGCCGGAGAAGGGGGGCACACAACCTGTTTTTTGCACGCTCGTGTTTGCCGCTTTCAACACTTCAATTAGCTATTGAGACTTCAATTGATATTATTAAAATACTGAAAAATTCTATAGCAGGCAAAAGGTTCGATATAATTCATATACTAAATCTCATACGAATTGGTCCAATGGTTAGCGCTGCACTATATACCTAAAGATCTTGGTCTAATGCTCGCGAGTCTACTTCGTACCGTAGATTTAGTGGGTTATAGTATGCGTTCCCTTAACCGCGCCTTTAATTAAGCGCCACGCAGCCAATTAACAGTCTTTGTGTGGGAATGGTACTCATCCTTTGTATGCATCCGTCTCTGATCACATGATCGGCACATGACCCTTATGGTCGGTCACGTGTACGGCTGAGGACAGCGTGCCCCCTTTTCTCCACGCTGGCCTCGCCTCCCTAGATAGAGAATCAATCCTCATAGCATAACACGACACACCGGTATACCCTGTTTGTTACGTGCACGAGACCTACCAACACTGATCAGTGATTGACTTGGTCAATCACAGAACAGCAAGGAAGAAGAGACAGATCGTAGCCCTCGAAGGTGCATTGGACCCGTGTCTTCAGTGACGCCGCATCCATACACTCAGAGAGAGCTATCTGTGCTAAGAACAAGGATATCTCCTCCTGCCTGACTTGCGGAGAGACCCTTTCAAGCTATTAATCGGCTGCCTGACACCGATTGATAGTGCGACCACATCGCCTAGCGACTTCTATTATCGGCTGCAAGGCATCGATCAATAGTTGTTACTAGTATCCGACTCCTAACGACTTCCTATTATCGGCTGCAAGGCATCGATCAATAGGTGTTATTAGGACCCGACAAAGACGTATTTCGACAGCCAGATACGACTCCATCGTCTCATTCACTTGATCAACGATGACCCCGACCGACCGAGCTACGACTCCGAACGAGAGCGCCCAGCTCGAACAATTGAGCGAACGGATGCAGGGACTAGCTATTCAGACATCCGTATACGATAAAGTTGATGTTACCCTTTGGGGGCAAGACATCAAACCTGACGAGGAAGATGAGATCGCAGTTACGACGTACGCCGCTAGGTTCATGTCCAATGCCCAATTCGAACGCCTAGAAGGAGACAACATCCTTGACCACTTCCAACAACACTTCGAAGGCTGGAACCAAGACACATGGAACCGGGTACATATGGACTACAAGAGAGCCCTCAGATTACTTCTAAGGAGACGTGGCATCTATACAGGACGGGAAAATGGCCCTTTTGCACCCCAGTTCATCATGTTGCAAACTGTGGAGGACCGACCTGCATGGCCAGAACGAGAGTACATGGAGACCGATTTCGACATTGGGACAACCGCTCATAAGTTACGAGCAGCAGGATCAAAGGCTCTAACTTCTCCCCGAGAACCCCAGTCGCCATCGGTAGCAACATCTCGTTACGATCTTAACAAACAACCCCCCATTAAGACCTTAACGAAGCCACCTGCCCAGAAGCCCACCGCTGAGGCACTACCGACAACATCACCTCCTACGACTTCCGCGCTGACCACCCAAGATGCACCTAACCTAACCTCTCTTACAGCCCATCCGACAACCCACCGCTTCAAGCACCCCGAACTCGTCCAATCCGCCCACAACCCCCCACCCGACCCTCCATCCGAGCCTATGCACCCTGAAGCATATACAAAACTTCCCCCGGATGATACCCCGAATGCCCCTGTTGATGCAGATACCCAATATATGTTCATGAAGTGTCACGGCGAGCGAAAGGAGACTGCAGACAAAGCTAGCAAGATACTCTGTAACGAAAGAATACTAAGATGAAGAGGAAAGAAAACCACATAACTCCTAACGCCGTGACCTCCTCATATCCTCCCTGTCGCTTCGGACCTGGATGACGGGGCTGCCCGTACCTACCGTCGGAGCTGCCCGTGCCCGTGCCCGCCCGCGGGTTCCGTAGTAGTCCCCAGGTGTGTCACGGTAACCCAGGGGTCCCAGGTAGGGCCCTGACACTACCCCCTCCTTCCGGAGAGCTCGCCCCGAGCTCTGACCAATGCCGTAATGCCAATACCCAGAGACATACCTACTTCGTTACCCGCCGTCGCCTCATTTTTGTGTTGTCTTGCCGTTGAGTCGGGAGGTCGTCATCTGGTGTATCTAGGGCGATTTGGTCCGTCGCCGCTGCTTGGATCCATGCAGCTAAGCGGCCCGGAGGGCCAGGCTTATCGGGGTGGGCGTTGTGGAAGTGTTGTAGGCTAGCGGAGCGTTTTTGAAGTTACTCGCTAGATACCAATCTGGGTCCGGGTCCCAACCCTTCCAACTAACCTGGTATTGCAGCTTTCCCCAGGCAATCCTGGATGCAAGGACTTGGTCGATCTCCCACTCGGATTCCCCCTGTATGACTACCGGCGGGGGCGGTTCGTAGGTCTGTCCTGGTACCGGATCCGAGGGCGCTTTAAGTAGTCGGCTAGCGTTAATAACCCGGTGCATTTTCATCGTTGGTGGTAGGTCCAATTCGAAAGCGTTTGGCCCCTTAGCCGATAAGACCCGAAACGGGCCTAGGTAGGGTTGATCCAAGCCGTCACTCGGGCGTCCCGTTGACCAGTGTCCCTTTTTCAGGTATACCAGGTCGCCTACCTCCCAGTCGACCTCCCTACGGCGTTTATCCGCCTGCCGCTTGTATTCCGCCTGCTTGGTGAGTAGGGTTTCTCGCCCACCGGACCCCTCGGCGGCCCGGGAGGCGAACTGCTGCGCCGCTGTTCGCCCTAGCTGCTCTCTGGGGGGGGCCGTCGCTGTGGGTGGCGCCACGGACCAGTCGAACGACATCCGGGGTAAGTATCCCATCTCAAGCTCCGCAGGTGCTAGACCGATGCTCTCGTGTGGGTGGGTTGAGTGTGCGAAATCCAAGCAGGGGAGCATTTCGGACCAGTTATCCTGGTAGTAGTCTAGATAGGGACGGAGCTTTGTCTGTAGGAACTGGTTTATTATCTCGGTCTGACCGTCCGTCTGAGGATGTTCGGCCGTAGATAGCTTCATCTTCGTCAGTGTTGCTAATAATATAAACAATACGTATATTGGCAATATGGACCCCTCGCAATATTATTGTATTGTCAAGAGGTGCGTATTGTATTGCGCAATATGGCATTGGTCCATATTGTATTGTATTGCCAGTGACCCAATATATTGCCAGTAAAACAATATATCCCGTATATCCCACGTGACCCTCATTATTCAACCGTCGTTGCTGAAATATCGTCACCCTGAAAATCCTGTATCCCAAACCATGACTTCAAGCACTCCAATGCCTGAATTACATCACTCCCAAGTCGATTTCGACGGTCTGTGATGGTTATTTTTGCCCCAGAGAAGAGTCTTTCGGGCTCAGCAGACATTGCGGAATTGACAGTATATCCACCGCCATTTTGCTCTGGTATGGGTAGTTCTTTTGCTGTGTTTCCTCCAGCCACCATGCGAGGCGCTTGTGAACCCATAAACCCGTTCAGACTTACAACATCGCTCGTACTCGTCTGTGATAAGTGCTGGTTGTAGGTGCTTGTTTCTCCAATTCAAGAACTCGTTCGTGGTCGTCAACGGAACCTCAGATAGAGAAGGCGGCTCCACAGGTTTATAATCATCCCACAGTGTCTCCATCAGCTTCTTTGACGAGTCAGCCCACTCCTTCTTCCAGTTTTCGTGTATGTAGTGCCATTTATGCGAAGGTGAAGCACAATCGCAGCGACGTAGGCAGGCGATTCGTCAGTAAGACAATAGTACTTATCCATCTTCGCCCAGCCCGAGTTATACATTGGTGCCATAATCGGATCGTCGATATGTGCCTCTTTTCCTGCTTCGAATTGCGCCAATACGAAGTCCATAGCCAAGAGAACATTGTCAAGAGTTGCAAACGATGACTCAAGGGCCTTTGTCGTCATTTAGAACTTTTGGCGACGCTGAACACTACTTTGGACGAAAACCACGAAGTTGTGGAGCTTGCCAAGGGGACCCTTTTCCGCCACGCCTCGATCTCTTTTAGTGTCACATTATGCCCATCACGTTCGTCGTCTTTGAGCTTCTCATTATCGGTAACGAAGAGGAAAGCTTTGGCGGCAAGGTTGATAATGTGACCTTGGCAGCGGAGTCGGTGAGATTTGGGATCGTATCGAATGTCATATCGACGTAGAAGGCCTGTAAATGTTAGGGCCAGTCAGAAAAACAGTGCGCCGTACTTACCAAGGAAAGAGATCTCATCATTGTATCGTTATTGCCTGCATTGTCCATCACAAAATATCCAAGGTTGGAAGCAAACCCCAGTCATCAACCACTTCCAAAATTGCCCTTGCCAGGTGATATCCGTCGTGCTCACTGTCGATGTCTTTCAAAGCCAAGACATGGTGTTCCAACTGACTGTCTTCTGCAACGTAATGAGCAACTACGCCTAAGATGGCCAAAGAGTTGGGGGAAGTCCATAGGTCGCAGCTGATATGAATTTTTGACTTTGCTGACTGGATGCGCTGCTTGACCTTCTCCTTCTGACCTTCGTACTGCCGCATAATCCATTTCTTGATGGTCTCGTGTGTATCTGGAAGCCAAGTATCGATATCGGCGTTGAGGTAGGCTAAGAATGCTCGGAATTCTGGGCATTCCACAAGCCTAAATGGGAGAGAACAGGACGTAATAAACCTTACGTATAAAGCTTCGAGCTGGTCTGGGTCGATCGAGTCTCCGGATTGATCGTTGAGCCGACGGCGTTTTCGGGGATGTTCTTTGGCCGTAACACGAGCTATCTCGAGAATAGTTCGTATATTCGTGACTTTGGCTGTTCGTGGCGCGCCTTTTGGGAGGCCTGTGACGGTACAAGTGCACGAACAAGGTCGAGTGCGACTTGGATGAAGTGATTGTTGACAAAGAGAGAAAGAGGTTCCTAAGGAAGACTCTGACCCAAGCTATTTATATGAATAAAGTGGGGCCATTCACAAAGTATGAAAGTCACATGATCGTTCCCTCACATATGGGCCTCCCTTACTCCATCGCTTCTGGATTCTTCCACGTCTTGCTGAGTTTGGAGGCGAGCACTTTACACTTGTTGCGTCGTACGTCTGGGCTTGTTCTGGCAACGCCTCTCGAACTTTTTGATGGCTATGTGAGCGTTGACGACGTTGTGTAGCGGTTCCCATGTTGCAAAAGGAATGAGTTGGCACTTTCGGTTTGACTGTTAGATACTGAATGGTAGGCTGTAGAAAGGCTAATATTGGTTGGTGATGGTGAAATGGTCGATCGTCCGGGTTGGTGCAGAAGGCTGGTCGATCGATTGCTGTTGAGATTAATAGTCACGTCTGGGACAGTGATCCATCAAGAAAGGGTAACCACCCGGGTTGAAGTCGGACGACTGGTTGGCGGATTGAACGAATCGTCACTCTTCAGGGTTGGTGCAGAGGATCAATTGAATGACTCCACGAGTACTGAGATCAATAGTCACGTCGGGGACAGTGATCTATCGAAGAGAGATAACCAACCGCCCGGGTTGATGCCAGACGGCGGGATGATTGATTGGTATTGAGATTAATAGATCACGTCGGCAGTGATCCATCAAAAAAGGGGTAACCGCCCGGGTTGAAGCCGGACGACTGGTTGGTTGATTGGTATAGAGATCAATGGTCACGTTGACAGTGATCCATCAAAAGGAGTAACCGCCCGGGTTGATGCCGGACGGCTGGTCGCTGGATGGTTGATTGGCATTGAGATCAATGGTCACGTCGACAGTGATCGATCAAGAGAAATCGCCGAGGTTGGTGTTGGAAGGCTGGTCGGTTAATTGAGCGAATCGTCCGAGTTCCGGGTTGGTGCAGAGGATCAATTGAATGACTCCACGAGTACTGAGATCAATAGTCACGTCGAGGACAGTGATCTATCGAAGAGAGATAACCAACAGCCCGGGTTGATGCCGGACGGTTGGGTGGTTGGTTGGCATTGAGATCAATGGTCACGTCGACAGTGATCCATCAAAAGGTGGTAACCGCCCGGGTTGAAGCCGGACAGCTGGATGTTTGATTGGTATTGAGATTAATAGATCACGTCGGCAGTGATCCATCAAAAAGGGGTAACCGCTCGGCCGGGTTGGAGCCGGTCGACTGGTTCGTTGATTGGTATTGGGATTAATAGATCACGTCGGCAGTGATCCATCAAAAAGGGGTAACCGCCCGGCCGGGTTGGAGCCGGTCGACTGGTTCGTTGATTGGTATTGAGATTAATAGATCACGTCGGCAGTGATCCATCAAAACGGGGTAACCGCTCGGCCGGGTTGGAGCCGGTCGACTGGTTCGTTGATTGGTATTGGGATTAATAGATCACGTCGGCAGTGATCCATCGGGTAACCGCCCGGCCGGGTTGGAGCCGGTCGACTGGTTCGTTGATTGGTATTGAGATTAATAGATCACGTCGGCAGTGATCCATCAAAACGGGGTAACCGCTCGGCCGGGTTGATGCCGGACGGTTGGGTGGTTGATTGGCATTGAGATCAATGGTCACGTCGGCAGTGATCCATCAAAAAGGTGGCAACCGCCCGGATTGATGCCGGACAGCTGGGTGGTTGACTGGTGTCGAAATCAATGGTCATGTCGACAGTGATCGATCAAAATTAATCGCCGAGGTTGGTGTCGGAAGGCTGGTCCGTTAATTGAGCGAATCGTCCGAGTTCCGGGTCGGTGCAGAGGATCAATTGAATGACTCCGCGGGTGCTGAGATCAATAGTCACGTCGCGGACGGTGATCTATCGAAGAGGGTAATTGGTCAACAATATGTGACGGTACAAGTGCACGAACAAGGTCGAGTGCGACTTGGATGAAGTGATTGTTGACAAAGAGAGCAAGAGGTTCCTAAGGAAGACTCTGACCCAAGCTATTTATATGAATAAAGTGGGGCCATTCACAAAGTATGAAAGTCACATGATCGTTCCCTCACAAGGCCGTGACCGTCAGGAGGAGGATCCGTAAGGTGCTTGGCTGGGGCCGCAGTTCCACCGGAACAGCAATACGTTTTGTCACAGTGTTTGCAACGCCATTCTTCTTTTCCGGTCCGCTGATTGTAGTATTTCGTCTCTATGTCCTCGTCTGGCATATGAGAAAAGACCCATGATGTTCTTGGCTTGGCCGAAGGGTTTATGGAGGCCGTGCGAGGTTGCGACGATTGGCATTCAGTGGTTTGGGTCTCATCTGGATCATGCAACCGTGGGCTGGAAATCTCCGAGTATTCGTCTGATATTGACGAATCCCGTCGCGGCGATGTTTGAACAAAAGGCAGGCATTGTTGAGGCATCGAGATTGCTTGTAAGTCCTGGGGTGGGAAAGCGGGGTTGATGAGGAAAACAGTGTTTGGACGGCGAGCCGCTACCCTGTAGGTCTGGATTTATACATACATTTACGCGTTTCCGTGCGCCAATAGGAAACTTTTACGTCCTGGAGGTCCGCCAGACGAAAAACAATACATAGAACATGCTTATATTTACGCGTGTTTCTTGACGCGTCATCATATTGGCGCGAATTGGGGAACGGAAAGGCGAATGACCACCAACCAATACAAACAATACAAGCCATATATTGCCAGTATGGAAGGCGCTATATTGTATCGTCACAATATGACGGCGAGCATATTGTATTGGTACAATATGAGAAATCGCGTATTGTATTGTATATACTGCAGTATACTACTTTATTGTCATATTATTAGCAACACTGCGTAGATCTTGCCACTGATTTCATCTTCTTGCTATACGTCATGACGGCGCCTCCGTAGACCATAAAGACGAACCCCAGGATACTCTTCCGGTCCCTTGGATCAGTAGCGTAGTCGGTGTCAGAGAACGCTTCCCCATCTTGTAGGCCTGCAGAGCCGACGTGCCCTTCGATGTTGTGGTCAATGGAATAATAGTCGATATCGCTGCCTTCGACTCCTTGTGCGTGCTCATTATTTCCGCCATATGTGATACCGTGGTGAATAGTCCTGCTGACATAACCCAATATTCGTAGCAAAGCCTTCCAGTGGTTCCAGCATGCCTCTACCGTGAAAGATGCCATTCTGTTAACTGCGAATATAATGTCGAACCTCGTATTGCATAGCCAAATCAGCTTTCGAGCAATTCCACGTATTTCAACCATTCGTCATGGTTCAGAGGTCGTCCCGGTTCCTCAACGAGCTTCCGTATAGCTCCAGGTTCCATGGGGTTGCGTGCTTCATTGAGTCGTCGTAGAAATTCTGCCACGGTTTCCTTCGCAAATTGTGATTGATCAATCATCAGCTTTCCATTGTGCCTTTGAATCCGAATTCCGAGAATGTTCTCTGCTTCTCCGAGGTCTTTCATCTCAAATCTTCCTTCAGCTTTTCCTTGACCCGTTCAATGGCAACCTCGTCCCCTGTAATCATAAAGTCATCCACGTGCACGCCGATGATTACCCCCGACTCTGTATGTCTGAATATTGTCGGATCCACTGTCATCGGTGAGAAACCAATCTCCTTGAGATATTCTGATATTAGCAAATACCACATCCTTGCTGCTTGCTTCAATCCGTACAAACTCTTCAGGATCTGAACGTATTTCCCGAAATATTGCTGGAGCTCAGTTGGCACTTTCATGAAGATCCTTTCCTTTAGGTCTGCTGCAAGGAACGCAGCCACAGCATCCATCTGGTATACCTTCCAGCCTTTCTTCGCCGCTAAAGCTAGAATGATCCTCATCGCATCGAGCCGGATCGTGGGTGCGAAGGTTTCCTCGTAATTGATCCCGTGTTTCTGTGTGAACCTCTCGCGACTAGACGTGCTTTATACCGTAGTATCTTCCTTCTTTGTCTTTCTTGTGATCAAACACAAGCTTGGCATCAACTACTTCTTCTCCGTGCACGTCAACTTCGTTGATTTCCTCCGAGAATGTCTGTCGTCGAATGAGATTCTGAACTTCCTCATCTATAGCTCCTACCCATTGATCCTTCTCACTGCCTTTCATCGCCTGTCGGAAGGTAAGCTTTTTCGGGTCGAAGTCGTACAGGTCTGTATTAGGCTGGAGAAGCGTCCTTGCTACCATGGCTCTTTCCTTCCTGCCACTCTCCCCTCGCTTCTTCAGACGTTCTGCCATGCGCTGTTCTTCTCTTTGCCGCCATTCCAGCTCTGCTCGCTGCTTCTCTGCTCTTTTGAGTGCCACGGCCTCTCGTCGAATCTGGGATCTTGTTTTCGGCAGACTCCTTTCAGGAGAGGTTATATCCGCCTCCCCTGTATTGACAATGATTGTGTCTCCTTGGAGCTCTTCCTCCGAATCTGCAGTGTCTTGGTCGGTCGGGTTCCCATCCGCTGCTTCTCCGGCATCCTCCCCAGCTTCTGTAGCTTCCTGGTCCGTAGTCCTATCCCCGACCGAATCTTCGGCATCAGAGTCATCATCAGTGAGCTCCCCTTGCTCCTTTTTCTCTTCCTTCTCATCGTCATACTGCGATTGTGATTCTTGGCTGATTTCATTGTCCATATACTTGCTCTCATCGAATTCCACGAATCGAACCTCGTGGACCTTCTTATCAGCTGGGTTCCAGACTAGATAGATTTTATCTGTCTCCTCTTTGTATCCAACAAAAACTCCTTGCCATGCTCTTTTCAGAAGCTTTGTTCTCTTTCTTTGGGAATAAATACCCAGGCAGGACATCCGAACACTCTCAAGTGCCCTGATCTTGGCTCTCCACGCCATAACTCCCATGGGCTTTAGCCATTCCCTTGACAACTCCCTATTTCTCAGATAGGCCGCTGTTGCATTCGAAAACTCCCAGTATGCTGCCGGGAGGTCCATTTCGTGACGCATAGCAGACCCCTCTCTGATATGGTTCTCATGCTCCTCTCAGAGATACTATTCTCCGGGTGGTAGCCCACTGTTGGTTCGATCCGAATAGTTCTTCCGTGCAAAATACCTTCATTGCCTCGTTTAGAAATTCCTTTCCGCGATCAAAGCGCATCGCCTTGACCTTTTCGCCTTTTCCGTACTCGCGACACTCTGCCTCTGCAACAACTACCCAGGCTTTGATCTTGTCGGTAATTCTCGTTTTGTCTCTAGAGAAATAAACCCAAACTCGCCCGGTAGCCTGATCGGTGATTGTCAGCATGTACTTCATTCCTTGAAGTGATAGCTCAACTGGCCCCCAAAGATCTATATGGACTCTCTCTAGCTTTTCTGTCACCGCAGACATTGGCTCCCTTGAGACCTTTCTTGTCATTTTGGCCTCGGTGCAGCTTGAGCAGAATGACGGGCAGAATGAGCTGTCTCCGAGATCATCCATTATGGCGTTCAGTTTGCCCTCCATATGCTTTCCAGGGTGTCCCAGCCTAGCATGTAGTAGTCTTTCAGGCATCTTCAGGATTGACTTCAGCGCTACCCCGTTATCGCCATCCTTTTCTTGGATTGTATGGGCTCGGTGCCCTCTTGTCTGGCTCAAGCGCCACACCTTTTATGTCTGTGGCCAAACAGCACCTCCTCCTGATTTCTTGTCACCGTGACTGTCTTCCCGGAGAGTCCACGACAATACATGCTCCCCTGTCTTCCAGTTCACCGACTGATAGCAGGCTGCTCGTCGCCTCCGCGATGTAGTGCACCCCACGTACTATTGTCGACCTTGCTCTTCCTTTCTGTGAGACGTAAAGATCCTCACATCTCCTTTCCCTCTTGAACGAACCTCGGAGCCGTCTGCAATCTCAACACTTGTCTTTGTAGGGACAACTTTGAGATAAATTGGTCTTCCCTTGGGGTGATATGGACGGAAGCACAGCTGTCGAGATACCATTGTGGAGGGCTGTTACTTTTGTGTTCGGAAGCAAGTAGGTAGATCTCTCAGATTCACTACCACTGTCTTCAAGGATCCTGACCGCGTTTGCCTTTTCTTTGCTATCCATGGCCTCTCGCCTTCGCTTTTTCAGAGGCTAGCCAGGTCTTCCTGCTTTGTTCGATATCGCGTATCGCTTAACGAGGACTGATAAATTGCTCGTGGATCGGTGAGATGGTTGACTGAGTTCTTGTGGATCTGGTCAATACTCTGTCGTATTTTCATTCTCGCAAGAGAGACATTTTTAATGTCCGCAGCATTCTCTCCTGGCATTGATAAATCTGACGATTCCGCTGTTGCCATACCGGTGACGCAGCTCATAAGATCGTCACTCAACAAGTTATCTTCAAGATCCATCTTCCAGCTGTCAAAGGAGTCTCTTCCATCAAGGATGGTTCCTTTGTAGTCTTTCTTGCCCATAGTGCCGGGTCTTTGCTGTCAACCGTCGATTCTTGACGAAAAAGTGTTCTCATATGCCGAGTTCAATCGTGCAGTGGAAGCAAAATAAAAGCAACCGGTGCATAACCTGTTGCGATTGAACTTGCTTCTATTCAATTCTGTCTGACAGCTCTCAACATATATATACATAGTGGCACGTCCGTGCCACTATCCAGTGACTCACCACTTGTAAGTGCTGCCTAAACATGTCTTGGTCCATGTCTCATACCAAGTCAACAGCCTGAGCTCCTCAAGTGTCTTCTCAACTATCTCAGCTAGTTGTTTGCCAGTGTGCGATCCTTTGAGCTCGATAAACTCAATAACCTCTTCTCCCTCCTCAAACTCCGGCGTAATCCAGTGCGCAATAATGGCGAAAATAGGCACCCGATTCGGTGCTGTCCAGATATCAAGGGTGAGCGAGATGGTAGCACAATTGTACTCAAGCTCAATCTTCAGCTTCTCTCTGCGTTCGACAAAGTCTGTGTAGATATGATTGCGTAAAGTTATACGACTCCTGTACACACAGGTTGTATTGTGAGCCAAGAACATCTCTTGGAAAGCAGGGGTCTCAACAACGGAGAAGGGTTGTCGGTGTTTTACAAACCACTGGCGGATAGACTCCTTTGCCGTGAGCCTTGCTCTTTGCCGGGGTCGACCGCTCCATGCATCTGCCTCTGTATACCGGTAATCTCCTCCGCCAATGGCGCGGCCGTATCCATTGATTCGAGCGTGGTGAGACTCCTTCGTAATATTGTGGGATTTTAAATGGTCTCCCATGCCAGAGGTAACCCCTCGGCGGTTCGATTCAAGGACCTGGAATATCTTCCGAAGAGTAGAAGGATTTTGAAGGCACTCTATACAAGTCCACCGGAACTCTTGGAATATCTTCGGTCCATCCTTGTACTCCGAGTAAAAGCTTCTGTCAATGGCTTCCCTCTGCATGTACCAATAAACGTGGCTGTTCTTGTCTCTCTTCTTGCGAACATGCTTCTGTTTGTTGTCGGCCCACTTCTTGATAAGTCCGGCTTTCTCTGCGAGCGTCATATGACTACCGGTACTGTCAATGGCGGCTCTGGTGTATCCGCGTCGGGCATGTCATCATCTGACTCACAGTCAGGATGGCCCGGGGGGGCGCAGACAATTGTATCTTCGCCAGTCGGAAGAGGGGACGAAGGAGCCGGAGTTGTGCTAGGGTCAGAGCGCGCGCGCGCGAGATTCTGAGGGTTGATTTGAGGACGTTCGATGCGGGCATAGTTCTGCGTTGGCAATTTACGCCGGGTCCTAGGAGCAAAGAAACTTGCTGCGGCAGATGTTTTCGATTCAGCAAGGGCCATACTATGTATCATGTTAAAATACTACGTCACGCCTTGCAGTTTAGAGCGGTTGTGCAAGGCGTACAATCAGCCGAAGGCTGCGAGTCCGCGGGCTAACGGGCCAAGCAGTCAATCACCGAGCAGTCAAATTATCTACAATCATGCAATAATTACATTATCTACGCCCACGGATAATTTTGGCAATATTTCTCCAATGCGAGTTGCATAACCTGGAGTTACGCTGGCCCGTGGTATGTCTTGTAGGGGTTCCGAGTAAGAACCTGTCGTCTGCGGATCTGCTGATCCCTCATCTTCATTTTGATGCCCTCGGGCGGAGATGCATAAGTCAGGTGATTGCGGTCAAACGGCGCATCCAGCATCAGACCCTGCAGCGTCTTCACGCGTGAGACGGCCACGTAGCTTAAACCAGTCTGGAAGTCTCGGCAGGACAGATCTGTAACGACCATGTCCTCGGTGATGCTTTGTGACTTGTGCACGGTAATTGCGTAGCATACGATCAGAGGAAACTGGGTGCGAGTGCAGAGAGTGGCTCCGATGAGGAAGTCCCTCTCCACTGGGAGAATCGGCACAATCTTCCTGCCATCAGGGGTGGTCAGGAATACCGGTCCGCTGTATTTGTCAAACTCCATCATGATAACGCAGGGAGGGTCTTGGATGGGGTCGACCCCAGGTGCCCAGCCGATATCGTAAACTGTGCCACGAGCGCCGTTGCAGAGGCCAACTGGCTGCCAAAGGTTGGACGTCAGCATCAGACGGGAGCCAATGCATATGGGGATCTGCTTCGCAAGGTTGCCCGCCTTGTTATCAGGCGCTGCCGCGGCGCCAGGGCCTACGTTTTTGGCCATTACCTGGATGACAGGCCGGCCGAGGCGGTCGAGGTGGTAGTGGTTGAACTCGTTGACCCTGTCTTTCGTAGCGTACACCCGTAAGGCGTTGTCGAACTTGGCAACCTCCCGATCGTCTAGCTTCGCCTGTACACGACTGGAGAGGAGCTTCCAGGACTCCTGGATAGTTGGTGCAGTCGCAACCCCGAGGGCCGTGCGAAATGCCTCCTGGTCGTCACCACGCTGACGCTGGACAACATTTAAGAAGACCGTCTTGTCGAAGCGCCGATATGCGTTCCGGCCCTTGATCTCTACTCCTGCACTTCCTTGTCGTAATAAAGCGGCTTCTGCAGCACTGGGGGAAGTTGAAAGAAGTCGCCAACCAACAGGATATTCAGGCCGCCAAAGAATTCCTCATTCCGATTCGGGAACGCCTCGCGGAGACGGTCATCGATCCATGATAGTTGACGCAGTCCTAGCATGCTCTTCTCATCAATGATCAGGTACTTGACATCCTTCAGCTTCTTCTGGAGCTGAGCCTTGTCAATCGCTAACAGGGCTTGAAGTCTTTGTTGATTGGGAGATGCAACAGGGAGTGCAAGGTAGTGCCCGAAATCTGATTTCCGCAACGCCTGTGGAGCGGCACGCCAAACAGGCGTTCCCCCCGCCTGCGGCGGCTTGGAGGTGGGCGGAGTATGTTAATGAGGTATGACTTGCCGGTGCCGCCTCCGCCATCTACGTGGAGCAGCAGCTGGGAAGCGTGCTGGGTCAGAAAGTGGTCCATGACCGTGTCGTACACTAGACGCTGCTCCGGATTTAGGGAATCGCGAGCATCCAAGGGTTGATCATCCACCTCAAGGGACATGGGGTTCTCCGCTTTGCGCTGCTTCCAGTAGTCGCCGGTCAGAATGCCACTGTCGGTATACCGTCCAACGTGGGAGTCCAATCATAATTCACATCGAGGTCTCGGCGGCCGAGTATGTCGATGTCCTCTTCCCCCAGCGGATGATCCGGCAGCATGCGGGCGAGTTCATGCCAATCTTCTTCCACAACGGGATCCACATGCTCCTCCAGCTCAAACTGATCGTCCTCTGCCCTCAGTTCCTTTGCTCCTGGCTCTCCGTAATGGTCGTCCTCATGGGAATGGTGCTGCTGTCGGCAGTATTGGTACGCGGCCGCGAAAGATTCGAACCGCTGCCCGCCCACAGTGAGCAACTCCTCTGGGTAGCGATGCGGATGGACCATCATCAACTTGACACGGCAGAAGTCATGAAACTGGGGAGAAGCCTCCGGCCGGTACCGAGGAAGTAAGACAGGACCCTCTTCTTCGCGTTCGCACAGAGTATCCTCCACGTCTTGAGATTGTACGACTGAAGGTACTCAAGGTAGGTTACTCGTTCATGCTGACCATTTCTCTCCAGATATTTCTGGTAGCTGCCGACAGTCTCATTGACATCATCGTCGACGCGGTACGACCGCGCATGATGCTCAACGGGCGGCAGTCGACGTACACCACCATCCGCGTACCTTCCTGCAGAGGATGTTGAGCAGCAGGTGGGAAATCTCTTGCGCCGAGTAATCCTCTCGGCAATCAGCTTATTCATAAGGCGAGAGGAGAAGGAGAGCAGGGGCTGAAGGTGCGCTGTGTGTGGCAACACCTGGTCGGCCAGCTTGCAGTATGGCTCGGTCTTCTTCTCAGATTTGCTGCAGTACTTCGCAGCGTACGTAATAACCGCCTGTAAGCTGGTGCAAGGAGATATGTCGATATTGGCCAGCCAGCCTAGGACAATAGCAGGATTGAAATGGTTCATGAGGCTGTCGTTCCGGGCCGCCTCGAAGACGAAGTACGACCTTCCTTCCTTCCTCATAACTGCGGCCAGCTCCCGCAAGGCGCGAGGGAAGTCAAAGCGGCACTCCCTCTCTGGATTGGCCGCATTTGCAGCCTCGATATCTGCAGCAGCCGCCTCCATGTCCCTCGCTAGATCGCCCGTTCGCTTTCTGACGCGCAAGCAGTACGTGGTATTGCATTTGTGACGCTGGCAGCGGTTGACAATTTGCGAGAGCCGCAAGAACGTCATCTCCGTGCCCAGCGGATCCGCGCTCAGGGGATTACCCTCACCTTGAGGCACAGTCCTACTCGGCTCGGGGTTGATAGCGGTGATGTGAAATCCCCACGTGCGTGCGAATACCTCGAGCGGCTTCGTCCTCCATGTCGGTCCCGGGGCAATCCTCCATCCAGTACAGGCCATGGTTGTGCGGGCTACCACGGCCCTGCCATTCATACCGATCCCAGTAATCCGTGACGTTGAACTTCTTCCTTAACACGATATCCCGAAAGAAGCAGTATCGGCGGTAGAAGTGAAAGCTGCAATGTGAGGGTTCTGCCGCAATAACTGGCGGGATAGAGCCATCCTCTCCGACTCGGATGCGGCCAGCCATTCTTCATATCGGGGCATGTGTTGGTAGAGACTCCGCCAGTGCAGATCTGCCGGGCTAAATGTGATGAATGCACCAGGACAGCCAAGGTTATAGGCATAAGCCTCCAGGTCCTGCCTCTTTTTGTTCCAGAAGGGGCGTGTACCGCGAATAGACACTGCGTGTCTTGTGATCGAGTTGATCAGCGCCTGCGCCTCGGGGTCTTCGCTGTGCTGGAGCGCCTGAACAAGCCGCTCTCTTGTGAGCGCTTCATGAGTGCCATCGTGCTGCTTCACAAAGAACTTGGACCGTGTACGTGCCTGTGACCGCATTAGAGTGTTGAATGCGACGAAGCGGAAGGTCGGGTGGCGGGCAAAACGCCCGTCATGCCAACGCATCGCGTGCTCAATGTAATCCTTGTAATCAATGGAGCGTAATCGAGGCTCAACAAAGTCAGCTCTACCGTCAGGAAAGAGGCAGGGAAAGGCCAAGGAGAGAAGGGCATGAGAGCGATTGAACTCGTTTATTGGCGTGTGCCGTATATTCGGGAGCTGCAACTCGTGTTGCGGCCGAGCCTGGACGTTCGTGGGAAGCTCTGCATCAGCTTCTGATTCTCTAGTGAGAATAGCCCGCGGAGCATCGAGCTCCGTGTCCTGGCCAAAAGGTCCGGCACCGCAGCTTCGTCCTCTAGGTCAGGCTCTGCCTCGTGATCTTCCTCGGGTCCAACATCGGCAGCCTCCACCTGACTTTGGGGTATTGCATCCAGGATATTGCCATTCTCAGGCAGTTGGCTCAGCCGCTCTTCGTCGATAACGATGCATCGATAGCCAGGATGATGGCGCCGCAGGTAGTTGAGCCATATCACAACCGCCTGGCGGCGCACGGAACTGGCGGGTGAATTGCCGGCTAAGATTGGCGTAGGACGACGTATTGGCAGGCCGTAATAATACAGTGTTCAACTCCTGCGGCAACAGCGGGAGCTAGTTGTACACTAAGCCAACCTCGCGGAGGAAGTGAACGACGTGCCCCCGATATTTGTACTGCTGCCCTCGCACAAGCATAATGTTGACGTGGGCGTGAACGCGAGCAATCAACGACTCTTCGGTAGGCGTAACCTCGGGCAACCGGGCCGACACAGGGCCAAAGTCGAGCTGATTATCCGCAGAGAAGAAATGCGGCTCGCGGGGGCCGCGTTTCGCATCCTTTCGATAGCAACGCGCACAAATGCCGTCAGTATCGATATTCATCTGAAACCAACTCTCTTGGCATCGACTGCAAAACTGCATTTGGTCATTGTCCAGCTTTGTCCAGAACTCGCGGAGGGTGGTCTTGTCACGGTCAGTCAAGGCGCAAGCGTCGAGGTCGCCATTCCACGCCGGATCTTGTGCGTGAAATACCGCCGACTGTTCAGGTGGAATCATTACCGGGCTCCGAACACGTCGTGGCGGCCTCAACGGTCAAGTTTGCCTTCGAGATTGTCTCGGCCGCCCTCCTGTACCTGGGGCAGGACCACGGCCGCCACGCCTTGGCTGTGCCGAAGGCTGCCGCATGCGATGGCGAAGAGGGCTTCCATCCACGTAATCATCATCGCTGTCCTCGTCTTCGTCCCCTAGATCGGAATCGGGCTCCACCTCTAATTGTTTGAGGTACCGGCGAGGTCGAGCGGGTGAAAGCAGCAAGTTGAAGTAGGCCTCAGCGTCAATATCGGACTCAGAGAACTGGCCGCTGTCATGTCCTTCCCTCCTTACCTCATCCCCATCTGGAAGCCCAATCAGCTGCGGTCGATCTTGACTCGCATCTACGTTCCGTGGTTAGCGCAAACAAACTACTGCGAGCACAGCGCAAGGATATCTTCTCCAGGAACCTCCGAACCTTTAAAGACGCCGAGTTGGGATATTGTGGGAGTCGGTGACACAATCTCCCCTGCACGACGCCGTGAACGGTGGTCGCGCTGGATAGCGGCCTGCTTGGCCCTCGCCCCAGTCTTGGAGGCATCATCTTGTGAGTGCTTCCCACCTTTGTGGAACCTAGACGCTAGGTAAGAGTAATCTTTGTCGGCTATGCTGATGCTTCGTACAGTAAACGGACTAGAATCTGAGGCGATCGGATGGGTCGTTGGCTGTACGGTGGGGGAGGGAGCAAGAGTCCGGAAGAGCCGCGAGCTCTGTTGGGTTGGTGGAATTGGCGTCCCAAGCACTACCTGGGGCTGGCTCTTTGGCTCTCCGAATAACCTCCTAGTTGTATGAAGTTGCCATAGCTTCTCTGGCGATGTGGGCCGGGTTCCGGATCTCTCGTTGCAAGGCGATAGACCAGCATTCCCTTCAGTTCTCTTCAGAGCAGGTCTCTCGGCTAAGGAAGGACGGGCGGCGAGATTTCTCAACGTCAGGGTCGCGCCTCTGGATCTGGAGTTCTTCATTTAGTTAGCGTTGAATGGCCTTACGGAGTGAGGAAGACGGAGCTGACATGAGAATTGCACTGACTACGACAGGCGAGGCAGTTCTTGATCTTCCAAACAGACTTCCGTTTGCTGACGAAGTCACCCGCCGGTTTCTCCTCGCCACAGCGGGCACAGACAATGGAAATCGAGTCCATCTTGAAGCCCTTGAGGGAGTAGACTTAGGACTCAGTACTTCGCGAACCACGCATCAAGACGCGTTGCTTCAACGAAGTTTCCACGTCAAGGCGACGCGCAAGTAAACAAACCAGGGTTGCTACGGGCCACAGACACCTAGTCCCACCTTTTTGCAGCCGTTATCCAATTGTTGCACGTTTTGCGGCCGTCCATACAAAATTCGGGCCAATCAGAACTCGGGAAACTTATTGACCCCTGTCTGCACCAAACCCTCATTACGAGAGGAAGGCTCGCCAGCCGCGGCTCGCGCAAAGAAGCCTTTCGGAACGAAATTTGGCGACAAGAGAACCGGAGAAGAGTTGGCTACAGAAGAGAGAGAGAGAGTTGGCGACAGTAGATAGGAGACAGGAAGAAGAGTGAGGTCGAGATACGAGACACGGCGAGAGACGTAGAGCATTATCGTGAGTGAAACCGAGACAGAGCGTCGGGGAGGCAGGCTAGGCCGCTGGAGGGAGATTTTGTTTAAAAGGCGCAAACTCAAAGGGCGTGGAGAGACGGCAGGGTTGAAGAGAGATGTGAGTGGGTAATGCATGTCTGGGCGAGTGGAAGGCTCGGAAAGTTTACATGTGCTACCGGTATAAGTCGTAGGTATAAACAGAATAAGGAGTATATTGGGAAGTTTTGACTTGATCGTCTTCATGAAAAGGAGAACAAGAAGAGAAGAGAATGTGCTATTCGAGCCTTTGGCAGTTGATTTTGAGGATGATGAGACATGTTGTCATGTTGTATTGTTTCGTTTGATGCTTTAAAGTTTAGAGAATATTCTTGGGCGGACGTCGGGCGCGCAGTGGTCGGGAAGATATCGACGCGGGAGGTCTGATAGAGCCAGAGGCGGATGTGTCTTGGTGATTGACCTGTTCGGTGTCCGTCTCTGACTCTGCGGGGTCTTCCGGGGACAGAAAGGAGGAGGTATCGGATTTGGGAGTCTTGACCTTCACAGTCGGTGATTATGGTGGAAGTTTCGGGAGAAAGTCGCGGTCTCTTGGTTGGGGTTTGGTAGGGATCGGGCAATGACCGACTTGATGCCAGCATAAGGGATCGACTGGGCCAGAAGCATGCGGCGTGGGGAGGCGGGGCTTTGGGCGGCCTTGGGTTTCTTCGTAGAGGTAAACCTGGCCAACGCAACGCTATAGTCCGAGGATTGCCGACCGCGCTCTTGGGTGTCGTCGGCAGTAGTTGTGTTGCAGAAGCCTGGTCGGACATGGCCTTGTCGTGGAAAGTCCACGTGTCGGGGACGACGATGAAGATATAGTCTTGGTCGAAAGCCGGGGCATGTTTCATGATCTGGTGATCCAGTAAGCCGGCGATTTTGCCCGTACAGGTGAAGAGAGCGTTCGACTGGAACTGGCTGTCGCGCCTCTCGGTCATCTTCTTGCATAGGAGGTCCAAGGATTAGCGTGAATGGGAAGATGACGAAAACTTGGAAGGGTGAAAGCCCTTGAAGGGGTTTTGCCGGGAATCCCAGGACAAATAAAGGTGGAGAGCTGGACAAAGCCGCAGCAGCTCAGCTGGGTGTCGTCAAGGGCCGCAGCCGAGTTTCCATGCAGGAGGTCGCGGCCGGAGCCGATGACAGGTCCCGTGAAGGAGACAATGGGTTGTATCGTTGGGAAAGTATCCACCGAGCTGAGGTGCGAGTGACAATTCTATGGATATCGTCAGGAGGGCAGTGGCGACAGAGATTTGGAGCATAGACTCACGGTTGGTAGCTGTGATCGCGGACTATAAGCGCGGGGACGGTGTATTCTGTGATGTTATCATCGTCCGACTCCAAGCCATCACGTCGCTCGATTTCCCACGTCAGGGCAAAGGGATGAACACGGCCGACCATGAAGAACCATTGCTCGGTCCATTCCGAGAGATTATCTGTTGGTTGTATATGGAAATATTAAGGCTGAAGAAGATGCAGGTCGATGGATTGCCAGTATCTGACCGGATTGCTGCATACTCCGGAGTCGACAGCCATGAGGGCGTGGGAAGGAAGACCCTCGCTAGGGTTTCTGCGTTGAGCCCTTTGACACGATGCTCATTCTGGTAGGCGAACCTAGCCGGGCAGCCGGGCTGGACAAAGGCCATCATGGACATGTCGGCGCCAGCATTTTCTGGCTGTCAAGAGGTTGCCGCGGGAGGACGAGGTATCGACGTTGAGCTGGGAGGCCGACATCGTGAGAACATGGCAGATGTAGTCACCGTGGAAGTGTAAATGAGGGGTTACGCAGAGTGGAGGTGGGCATCCTATAAAGCAGGTTTTCTTGCTGCTCGAAAGAGGGCTCGCGGCTAGGGTCGGGGAGACTTAAGAGTCAGAGAATGCTACCTAGGTGATAGATCAGAAGCGGGGGTATGCGGGAATGAGCTGGCGAGGTTCTTGAACAGTCTCGACCATCTGGTTCTATGGTCGTGAGTGAAGTAGGGAGCCGGGGGTTGGAAGTTGAGTAGGGGTGATGGCTATGTCGCGAGAAGTTGGAGGTCGGCGAACAGTAAGGTTAGTGTGGGTAAGTCTGCGGAGAAAGAAAGTCCAGCAGTACCCTTCGGTGTCATCGTTGCATGGAGTAGATAGCAAAGGCGACAATAACGAATGAGAGTGAAGGAAAGAAAGAGGTTATGGTAGTATTGCAGGGGTCCCTTTTTGACGGTCGTCGGTAGTTGGATGGGCATTGCGTGCGGCTGAGCGAGGCGGGTGCCGACCGTGTCGAGTCCACTATTGGGACACGGTGAAGTCGGATATGGGGACGACCTGAGGAGGAGGATGCGAGTTGGTCACGAGAACTCTCCAAGAGGGTTTGCAAGTCGAGACTCCGGTGGCTAGCGACTACAAGAGGACAGGCAGGGGGATCCTGGCTGTCGCTTTAGCATGAAGGCCGTTGATGCGACGTTGGTGGTGGCGAGGGAGCAAACCTAGCCGGGTAGTCCGGTTGCACGAGGACACCGTGGACATGTTATCGCCGGCAGCCTTTTGGCTGTTGCTCGACGAGGTGGAGTGGCAGATATTGATGGAGCAACTGATGCGCAAGGTGGGTGGGACGGCGTTGGAAGGGCCGGAGAGTATGGTTGGAAGTGTGCGGCGGGCGGTTGGGGCGGCCACCCCATGTGCCGGAGGTCGGCAGTAGCCAGGATTCGCTGGAGTGCAAAGAGAGCACGGCGATGGAAGGGCCGCCTTTGGCAAAGCTGGGGTAGCAGGTCGCACGTGGAGACCAGCCGAGGGCCGGGACGGTGGACGCACATAGGGAGGGTAAATGGGGATTACAAAGGGTAGTAGTATTGCATCGCTTCGGTACCATAGGCAAGCATTATAGGGAAGAAACGCCACGGCCATGAGTAGTGATCGTTAGGAAGCTTCCCACTCGGAAAGAAATAGTGTACGCCAAGAAGCGAGATTATCCAAGTGGAAGTGCTCCGGAGCCAAAACTTTCTAGCCTGTTGCCAATCCACGCTAGTCGACGTCGAGGAGGCAGTAGCATGGCGGACAGTCCTGCAGGAAGCTAGGCGAGGCGGCCGCTCACCGTGGAGCCTGTTCGTTGTCAGTCGAGGATGGAGAAGAGGGTAGGAACGGGGAGTGCCTGTTTCGGGGTGCGGAGATGATACAGGGCAACTCCCGAGAAGGGCACGGAGCACGGGAGACAAGGTTGGGGCGGTTCGGGAGATACAGATCAGTGGCGAATGAAGCATTAACGTTCCGGCTGATTCAGCCTAAGCAGTCTGCGGTCGAAGAAACCGCATGGAGAAAGCATGCAGAGGCGATCGCAAAGTCACTGCCGAGAAGACCGCCGCGAGGCGGTTTGCGGTCAAGCAGAGCACGGAAGTCCGTAATTTGGTCAGCAGCGGAAATTCCGCGCAACGTCAGTCACCGAGTCCGCTTCCGAGGTTCGTGTTGCCTACAGAACGTGGAGACCAGGGGCAGTGGGCTCTAACAGTCCGCCCCTTCATCGGCCGTTTTGCCCCAGGAGGGGTCCTGAAGGTGACGGGCAGGGAGATAAGGCGGCGACCGGCGGTGTCCCGGGTGTTCGTTCGAAAAGGGACCGACGCTCCGACCTATCCAGCCCAAGGATACGACTTTCCAAGACCTAAGACGAACGGCGCAATTTGCAGCATCGATTGCATGGGGTTTGCCCAAGCTCCGTCGGGGACCGGTTCGGCGGCCAAGGGCACAGGTGGGTGTGGACTGTTACGGCCAGGCACATACGAGCCTTGACGGCTATAAAGATGTATTGGCACTATGAACAAAGACTCAAAGCTAAGGAGCAAGAAAGGAAGACTAGACTACACGACCGAGCGGGCCTTATATAGACACGAGGTCGCGCGTGGGCACGTGATGCTGCTTGGGCACGTGACACTGGTGAGGTGCTGCGCTGGCGGCTCTACGCTGGCGCCCAGGGTCGTGACACTGCCCCCGTCTAAGGCCTTGATATGCGTATCAAGGTAGTCAGTCGTGGCGGCGGCTTGGTTTCACGGCTTTCTCTGCTGTGTCGTCATCGTCTCGTTCCTCGCAGCCCTCCTCCGCTGCAGCACATTCGATCCAGTATTGCAGGTTGACGGGCGGCCAGCTGAGCCGTCACTTGGGCCATCGTTGGCGGGTCTTCGATTGAGGCCGACGTCTCCTCTTGCAGCTGGAGAATCGGGGTCGAGTCTTGGTCTTGGTCTTGGGTCGAGGGCCTTGATCAGGCACTTGCGATGCCGTACGGACTGACTTCCTTGTCGGGGTCCGTAGTCGAGTTTCTTCGGCATCACCTAGTCAAGGGCGAGTCGGGGTCGAATCCAACACGAAGCGAATCGGTGGGCCAAACCTCCTGATCACACACAGGAGGGTCAAGTCGACAGGCGGAGGTTGTTCCTTTCCAGTCTTTAGGAAGAGGAACGGGTCGATGCGCTGCACAGTCCTTAGTGCGTGCGCGGGTCAAGGCCGAGCCGAGCTGCACACGCAGACGAGTCGACAGGTGCCTCCAGTACCTTCGGAGGGCTTGGTCGAGTGTCCTCACGGACAGTCAACCCTCTGATCACATACAGAGGGGTCGGAAGTGATTCGCAACGCAGTCCTTAACGAAGCGAATCGGTCGGGCTCCTGATCACACACAGGAGGGTCGGTCGGTGTTGAGTCGGGGCACAGTCCTTAGTGCAACGGGTCAACGGTCGGTCGGAGTGCACGAGTTTTCAGTCCAGCGCGAAGGACCAGGTTGTGGGTGCCTATTTGTTTATCGCGGGGCACGCGAAGGTTGCCTATATTTGTTTCGCGGGGCACGCGAAGATTGAGCTTTGAGTAGTGTTACGGCCAGGCACATACGAGCCTTGACGGCTATAAAGATGTATTGGCACTATGAACAAAGACTCAAAGCTAAGGAGCAAGAAAGGAAGACTAGACTACACGACCGAGCGGGCCCTTATATAGACACGAGGTCGCGCGTGGGCACGTGATGCTGCTTGGGCACGTGACACTGGTGAGGTGCTGCGCTGGCGGCTCTACGCTGGCGCCCAGGGTCGTGACATGGACGATGGCGCAGCAGAGGCAGCGGACGGCTCGCTGCGCGGACAGAGGCAGTCCCGGAGGCGGAAGAGAGCCCGTCTTCCTAGCCGGGATGGGCGCCCGATAAAACAGGTCCGAAGTGGAATCGGAAGGCATAGGAGACGGGAGCTGCAGGCCGAAGACCTGGCGAGTGTGCTGCGCTTTTTGGAGGAAGACTTTGCCTTGAAGGAGAGATTGTCTAACGATCAGACGTGGTGCACGCCAATACCGCTCGAGAGGAAGGTGTCGACGGTGCGAGACTTCTATCAGGCGTTCCACGATGCGAGCACGTTGCCGATACGGACCTGCATGGTGTGCTACCGCAAGTGTACGAGAGGAGAGTTGAGGAGATTACATGGGATCATTGGCTGTCAAGTTGCGTACCAAAGGGCGGCCGCTCACCATTTTCATGCCGGAGTTGCTTTCCTGAGGGCGAGTCCGTGTCGGTGTGCGCCGAGTGTGGCCGATGCCTGGCGCGCAGGAGCCTGTCGCCGGCGATCCACCTTCACAGTCGCCTTGGCTGCGAGCACATGTTCCCCGATGAGCTCAAGGGACTGACGCCGGTCGAAGAGAAGCTCATCTCGCTGAACTCATGTTACGGGTTTGTCACGAGATATAGCATTCCGGGCGGGCAGAGGCAGAGCGTGAAGTATCCGAGGCATGTCAGGGCCACATCACGGTGTTTCCGAACAATGTGCAGGAGCTGGCCACAAAGTGCTCCCGCACCCTTTGCAAGCACTGGACGAGATCCACATCTCGTGGCAGGGCGCGGAGAAGCCGGCACCGAGCGACCTGTCGAGTCTCTTGTCGGTGAGGCGGCGGGTGGTCGAGAGGGCCTTGTCTGGCTGAAGCGGAACAACCCCACTACGCCGAGATCGAGATCGACGCGGCGGAGATGGAGAGCTGGGAGACTCGATACGGGGTACCGTCGTCGGTGTGCGATCGTATGGAGCGGAACGAGCCGTCTGGGTGGGAGAAAGCGCGGACGGCGCACGTTGTGCCGCCCACGGAACGCGCCGTGGACGAGGAGGGCCGGTGGAGATCGAGGAGCTCTTCGCCCTGCTCAACCAAGGACAAGAAGCCGGCGGCCAGGGTGAAGGTCACGGGCCCAACGGAGAAGGCGCGGTTCGCGATGGAAGTGACGCCTGCCCCGACCAGAACGTTCCAGCGATCAACGAGGTGACGTCTTCTGGCATGTTCGCGCTCGACGGACCGCCAGACGTCGCGGACGTGGAGAAGCTGCAGTTTGCCTGTGACGCTGTTGGTGAAGGTGCCGACGACGGCCGTGCGGGCCCGAGAGCGTGGGTCGGGTCCCTAGCCGGGGGGGTTCGGGGGCGTGGCGACGGTGGTTGTGAGCCATACATCCGGGTTTCGCGGGGGGGTGAGTTTACCGATTCCTTTGAGGCGTCCTTCTTTGCCAGGACGTTCCCGACCCTGTTCCCATTTGGCGTTGGGGACCAAGGCTGGTTGAAGAGACCATGGTCGACGCGGGAAGGTCACGGCCAACTTGCGAGGCAGGGCTGTCGAGGCAGAGGCGGCCGCGGAGACCCGTATCGTCTCGAAGCTTGAACCTTCAGGCGTGGGCCGAGATCGTGCTCCGGCGCCATGGTGGTCGATTTGCACTGCACCACATCTTCGCATTTCTCGTCTTCAACATGGGGTGCGGTCGAGGAACCGCCGGGTCAGCATGTTGAGTGTGGGAGGAAGAACTTCCGCAAGGTAGAGCGCATCGTGCGTTCGATGACCACAGAAAGGCTAGCGGCGGCGAGGGTCGAGTTGGAGAGCTCGGGTAAGACGACCGATGGTGACGTGAAGGAGCTTCTCAGGAGCCTCTCGCTTTACGGCCACCGGCAGCCCATGTCGAGAGGTCCGTCTCAATATGCGGCGGAAAATCCAGTCGCTCATCGTCGGATATGGCGTGCCGGCCATCTGGTTCACCATCAACCCGAACGACATTACGAACCCGGTGAAGCTGCGACTGGCGGCATACCGCACACGCGATCCCGACGCGGCCGAGGAGTTCTTAGAAGGCCTTGGGGATGCGTATAAGCGGGCACGGCTGGCGATATCGGATCCCATGAGCTCGGCCGTGTTCTTCCACCGCGAGATGAAGCTGTTCTTCGATCATTACGTGAAGGTCGGTGAAGAGTCGGTATTCGGGCGCATCGGCAAGTACTATGGCGCCGTGGAGACGAACGAACGAGGGCGCTTCATGTTCACGGCTTGCTCTGGCTGCACGGGAACGCGCATCTCAGCTCGATGCTTGCCGACATCCACGGGGAGGATCAGGCGGCGTATCGCGAGCGAATCGTCCGATACATCGATAGCGTCTTCTCAGAGGTAAGAATGCCTACCTAAGATGTGCCACCGGGAGCCTGAAGTACTCTTCTGATGGCCAAGTGGGGCCGGGTTGACGTGCAAGGCAGGATCTGGACCAGGAAAGTTTTTGCGCCGTGCAAGCGGAGCGATCTGTGACGGGCGGTATTGGTTCCCTGCTGGACAACGCCGCGCAGTTCTCGGCCGCGTTTATCGAGGAGGCCAACTTCTGTGCCGGCGCGACGCAGGTGCACACGCATAGCCCGACCTGTGTGAAGTATTCCTTGGGCAAAGGAGGGCGGAAGGGGACCTCTGCCGGTTCAAGGCGCCATGGAGGTTAGTCGACAAGACCGCCCTCACGGCAGACGGGGTGCTGCAGATCCGGAGGACACACAGCATGGTCAATCGATGGAACGAGGCTATTGCTGTCGGGCTCCGGCACAACCATGATATTTCCTTCATTGCGACGCAGCGCAAGACAATGGCCCTCATCTATTATGTCACGAACTACGCGACCAAGGTGGAGGACCCGGTGTGGAAGCGTGTGGCGGCCGCGGCCGAGCTCCTGGCCGCCTCAACAGGTGATGGCACGGCCAACGGAGGGCGGGACGGTGGCGGAGACGCTGCCACCGATGACCCTGTCAAGGGAACAGGACGCGACAGTTCCTGATGAGAGTGGCGAACCGCGTGTTCACGGAGCGTCCGCTATCACAGGTCGAGGTCGTCGCTCACCTTCTCGGATATCCGGCCGAGTTCACCGACAGCAGCGCGTGGGCGTACCTGAACTGTTCTCTGCTGTACTGGGAAGTCTTTCGGCGATGGCGGCATCTCCGAGAAGCCAGTGGCGCTGCGGCTATGGATGACACCTTGGATGAGTCGGTCGTCGTCGAAGAAGAAGGCCTGAGAATCTCCCACGTCGAGGCGTACCAGCACCGGGAGAGCTGCTGAAAGGCCTATGCCTGTATGACTACATATCGATCGTCAGACTGAAACGCATCGGCAACGACGAGAGCTGGGCGGCAGGGAGATGTCTTTCGAGGATGGATGGGCGCCGGGACGACGCTGGGTTCAGGTGCTCAGGCGGCCGGGCAAGCACGCTACCGTCTGCCTCGACGGCTACCTGAGCAAGGACTTCACCTACGATGACGAGTCGTGCTACCGGAGGTGTGTATGGCAACTGCTCTGTCAGCGGGCATTATCGGAGAGGCTAACCCACCCCCTGAAGGGCAGCCGTGCAGCATCTTGCGCTGTTCGTGCCGTGGGAGTCCTTCCTGGGCGAAGGAACAGGTGAGATCAACAGCATCTGGGCGCGGGCTCGAGACGCTATGGCCCCGAGAATATCATGTCTCGTCGACAACGTGCAGCTGCTTCGACGATCCGCCGAAGACGCAAAACGCGACGCCAAGCAATGGGCAGCCTCGTCCGGCGATGGCGACCCGACGGTCGCACACGTCGAGGAGGGTGGAGCAGGCGAGGCGGGCGCGGAGTCTGCAGCGACATATCAGCCCAACAGCATCGGAGACGCAACGCGGCTCATCGACGTCGTCCGAGGTGCAGTGGGAGCGAATCAGGTGACGGCCAAGTCGCCGGAGCTCATGGCAATGATACAGCAGCTCTGTCGGTTTCAGCAATCGGCGCTGCGCTCGACGGCCGAGCTCGAGGCCACGGCGCTGATCGAACGAGGGAGAGGCGGTTAAGCATGCCAGGGCGGGTATTTTCCGGGGCCGCACTACCGCCGCAGGATCAGGTCAAGGCTATCAAGTCGCAGCAGGTAAGTGCCTCGAAGGAGAGGAGAGGATGATCCAAGGGATACAAAGCACGCCCGCCGCCTGGGAAAGCGATCGCCGCGCAGCGTTGCGAAGGGTGATGACCGGTTTCGGGAGGACGAGGTCGAAATGACGATGGCCGACTCCGACGAGACCGCTATCGACGCAGGGGCGGGAATGGACGTTCAGTTTGGCCCATCAACCTCCTTCCTCGCGGCGGGCAAGGTGTTGGCAACACGGCTGACGCTGAACAAGAGGCAGTCCATCGCTTTTCTGATAATATGCCGCCAGCTCGATTTGATGCAGCAGACCGACGGGGCGATGCCTGCCAGCTGCGCCAGTTCGTCGGTGGCGAGGGCGGTACCGGCAAGTCGCGAATCATCGAGGCACTCGTCGAGCTGTTCAGTAAAAAGAGCCTTTCGAATCGTCTGCTGATCACGGCGACGTCGGGGACTGCGGCGGCGCGGATCAACGGCATCACGATCCACTCCGCCTGCGGGTTCACTAAAGACCAAGGGGCGGGGGGCGCGAACATGGTCAAAGACCTTGACGGGGTGCGGCTGCCGAAACAGGCGGAGCGGTTCATCCACGGCCAGTCTCGAATGGATTGGCAGGAGAAGGATATGCTCGTCATCGACGAGGTGAGCATGCTCGGGGCGCGGACGCTGCACGCCGTGAACGAGCGGCTTCGCCGGCTTCGCGGATCGCGGCAAGATTTCGGGGGGATCCCCATCGTCCTCTTCTGCGGAGATTTTCAGCAGTTCCGGCCGGTCCAAGAGAGGTCGATCGTCCTGCCTAGCGCGGCCATCTCGTGGGACGTAGACAACTCGTTCAAGGCCGAGCAGCGTCACCAGCACGACAAAGCGCACGCACTGTGGAAGAGGTTCACGACGGTCGTCATGCTGGACGAGCAGATGCGCGCCGCCGGCGACCCGGAGCTGCAGAGGCTGCTGAAGCGGATCCGTCTAGGCGTGCAGGATCGGACGGATCTAAACCTCCTCAACTCAAGGTGCTACCGGGAGGAAGGCGGATCCCTTGGGAGACGGGCATCACCGTGGTGACGCCGCTCAATAGGAATCGGTGGAACCTGAACATGGAGGCGAGCCTGGCGTTCCGGGTCCAGCAGCGGTCGACGATGCGCATTTTCATCTCCGAGCACAAGTGGAAGGAGGAGCTGCCGACGGAGGAAGAGGCGATCATGATACTCAACCAGGGCGACGATAGCGCGATCCCGGTGCCGGCCGTCTTCATGTTCGTGGCCGGGATGCCCATCGTGGTGAACCACAACACCCACCAGGGGCTGAAGCTAGTGAACGGCGCGAGCTACTCGGCGGTGGAGGTCATTGTCGACAAGGCGTACCGGGGCATCGGATCTCGGCCGATATGACGATCCACTTCGGGCCGCCGGCGGGGATCATTCTCGAATCGGAGACGACGAGATATCTCCACTTCGTCGGGATGCCGCCGGGCACGATCTTGTTGACACCCATGACCGTTAAGATACAGTGCCAGCGAAAAAGGCCGTGGCAACGCAACGACGTCAGCCGAAAGGGTTTGCCGTGCGCAGCAGCGTTCGCGTGCACGGACTACAAGGTGCAGGGCAAAACGCTGGAGCGTGTGGCCCTCGAGCTGCGAGGGACACGGACGACGAAGATGGATGGAACGGTGGTGCCCTCGCAGTGCGACCCGTACGGCCTGTACGTGCAGCTATCGCGCTGCCGAACTCTAGACGGCATCATGCTCGTGTCCAAGGTGCGGGACAGAGACTTGGTGGGCAACCGGGTCCCCGAGGAGATGACTGCCGCACAGGCCAGGCTCGAGGTACTGAGCGAGAGGACCGTTGAGGAGGCGTTGCGCTGGCTGGACGGTGATGCTGAAGAGTCAAGGCGGCCGCGCTAGGTGACGCGATGAAGAGTTCGGCAGGCGGGAAGAGTCGGCAGGCGGCAGACAGGGTGGGAGGCGCCTAGTGGTGGGATAAGGCACGCGAAAAGGCAACAGAAGCCGGGAAGGGCAGCGACCAACAAGGAGGGAGGCAAGGAGGGACCAATCACAAGGGACCAATCAAGGGGCGGAGAACTTTTGGGGGGAGAGGGCGGGGTCTGCGGGGCACGTTAGAAGGCCTTTCGTTCCTCAAGGCAAAGGCAAAGGCCTTTCGTTCCTCAAGGCAAACCCTCATTATTCGGGAAACTTATGGATTGATGTAGAGTCAGCCTTCGGCTGAACAAGTACATGGGTCAATGCTGCAGGACATCCACGGGTGTCAGGAATTGGACTAAGGAAGAGATGATGGCCTACCTAGATTGGACGGAGGCAGAAGACGATCGGATCGAGGCCCAAGTAGCAGCGGAGATGGAAAGCAACCGGTGGTCTCATGGACGACGTGGTATGGATGACATCTGGGGTGCGGCCGAGAGGATTGTGACGAGCAGCAACGGATCTGGGAGGCAGCTACGAGGATAGTGAGTAGCACTAATCGTGTCCTTTTGACTGTATAACTTGCAATTCAGCGCTCCTTCGCATCGTTTGGTACGAGTAACGATAGCCCCGCGGCCGGATAAGCGCCGTTGTGTGAACGGAGGCTGCAGTGGGGGGCAGAGGGGCGCGGAATTATTAGTCAGCGGCCGGGCGCGGGAACGTTAAATTCGCGCCCGGGCGCGGATCTAACGTAATCCACCCCCTTCCCGGTCAGACCCCCTACTCGGTCAAAAATTCCCCACCGACTAGACCCGCACCTTACGCGAGACAAACGGAGCACAATACCACGACATATTTACTCCAAGAGACAAGTAACTCGATTAGGACTATCTATTACACGTACGGGCAGTGTGTTCAAAGACCTGCACTTACTACACCGTGGTGGTGCACGCTGTCTTGGGACACTCAGCTCTTCTATAAGTCGTTGGTCCCGCTCCTTCTTCCCGCCGTCGCTTGGCCCGCTCATCTTCCTTTGCTCTCTGTTTCTTGACCCGCTCCTCTTCCTTTTCTCGCCGTAGCTTGAACCATTCCTCGTTCTCTTGTCGCCGTCGCTCGGCCCGCTCTTCTCCTTCTTGTCGTCGCTTGGCCCGCTCCTCGTCCTTCTCTCGCCGGCGCTTAGTCTCTCCTCTTCTTCCACTCCGTCGCTTAACCCGCTCTTCTTCTTCTTCTCCGTTGCTTTATCCTAACCGTGCCCTCTGCAACCGATAGAGTACCGCCGTCGCCAATGTATTCACGGCGCTGTTCTTTCTCTGCTTTCGCCGCTGGTTTTCTGACCGAAGTTGCCGGTTTTCGTCGGCAAGGAGGGCGGCGCTGTGCATGGCCATTTGACATCCTTTGATAAGCTGGTTGATAGCTTGTGAAACTGGCGAGTCTGTATTTTGTGGCCGGCGTTGAAGAAGCCTTTCGGCGTGAGTGGTAAGCTGGTTGACGTTATGCGGAGTCTTGGCTGCTTCCAGGCTCTTGTTGGGACTTGGTATTCTTGTCGCCGTGATCGTTACCGACTTTGTCAACCTGAACTTGTAACCGCGATAATACTCTGTTTGGGTCAAACGGAAAAAGGCCTGTTGCCATAAATCCGCTTCGGATATTCGACGGCGAAAGTGCTTGTCGGCGAGCGTCTAAGTACATGGGAAGGAAGTCCTGCTTGTCGATATGATGGATCCCAGCGAGCATTTTCTCTTGAACCTTTCGGCCGTATATGGTTTTCAACGGCGAAAAGCACCCGACATCAAGAGGCTGCAAGAGATGTGAGGAATGTGCAGGCATTTGAGTACTACGATGGAATTGGCCGTACAGTACTTGTCAAATTCCGGCGTGACGTGACTGCCGTGCCCGTCGAGAATAGAAGTCGATGCGTACCAACCGTACGGCGCCGTGTATTCGGATCAAAGACTTCCTTTAACCAATTCAAAGCAAGGTCGTCGGAAGTCCAGCCATTCTCACTAACGGCGATATGCCAGTCATCGGGCACTCCTGATTCGTACCAGCTTGCTTGGTGTAACTTGCCCTGGAAGATAACCTTCGCCGGTAAAGCCCAACCTTGGCAGTTGATAGACTCGATCACAGTAACCCATTCTCGATTTCCAGGCTGCGTGAGTACTGCCCGACCTCGCCGGTCAGACCGGGTAAGGACTCTCGCCGTTGCAGCGACTCCATTTGAAACCCCGTCTCATCAAAGTTATAGACATCCTCGTCAAGAATCCCCATTTCTGTTTCGTCGCCGCGACTCGATCGTACCATCCTTGGATCTTTTGGGGGTCTTCGCATTTGGCTCGTTGGTAGTCGTATCGGCGAGAGTACTTTGCCTTGATTTCGCCGTGGCGGCCAACAAACTTCCGCACCCAGTTTTCCCGACAGGATCTTTGCCTCGCTCGGAAAGCAATAAGTTGGCCATCCGACGAGTGTAAGCCACTGTCGGCGGCATCCCTCGCTCGTCCATCGACAAGATCCATTGTACCAGGGCAGTCTCTTCCGTCGCCGTCAACTTCAGGTTGTTCATCTGAGCGTCGCGTCGGCGAATGACACCGCGCAGTCGATCAGATACTGTCGATTGAGGGACGTCGTATGCGGCCGCAGCCTTGCGGGTACTTTTGAATTGGCCCTGCTGATAGGCCCTGACGGCGAGCAGGACCCGTTCTTCGCGTGGAACCGATTGGTCTCCCGTTGCCGTCATAGTGCTCGGTTTGTCTTGCCATAAGTGTGGGTCGCCGCGTGGAGACTTTTTCTGACCGAGTAGGGGGTCTGACCGGGAAGGGGGTGGATTACGTTATTGGATCCCAAATGGCCTGCCAGGCTTACATAACAGGCGCGGGGGTCCGCGCCTGCCCTGTCAACGGCGAAATTGGAGGCTGAAATGTACGGATAGGAGCAAAATGTGGGGCTTCTGGGTGTTGCAGTCGAAAGTGGAGGATCTGTAAATAGCTTAGTGTCGCGGCCCTCTGGTTGGTCCCTCCGGGCGGAATAAATTGCATTGCATTGGCTCCCGGGGCCAGCGACGACTCTCACCTCCACGCGGTGCTGGCTGGAAATCTGCGAATACTGTTGCCGTCGGGTATTCGCAGAGCCAAGAAGAGTCACAACCGATCAGCATTTGTCCGCTGGTTTGGGCTAGGACGGGTTAGGGCTCCCAAGCCCTACCGCCCACAAGCCACAAGGAACACTTAAAAACCATCCGACCCACGACCGCGACATCGAGCCTACACGAGATGAACAAACGGGTTGTGGACTAGGACACCCTTTGGGGCTGCGCCGCTGGAAGGAGAAAGCGCCGCGTTGGAAACGACTGGAAAGCGAAATTGCAGCAGACGAACGACAGAACCGACAGGGAACATGAAGCGAATGACAGAAAAGCACATTGAGCTCGAGGACACAAGACGCATAGCGCGCTTTCAACCACACGGAGAACGACAAGGCACTTTGGTTAGTAGGAGACTGAACTCTGCGTCGCTCGGCTGTTCCGGTTACAGAAAGGACGCAGATGGACAAACTCCTGCGAGACACGGTCGGCCTTGCCAGAGAGATCTTGCAAGGCAGCGCGAAACAGATTGACAATCTGCGGGGCGCAGCATACAATGGAAGCGACGGAAGACTGGGTGGGCGGACTGCAGCTACGACACTTTCTGTATGGCTCGAGAGGACGGACGCGCGTGTCGGTCGCCTTAGAGGACGGGATCTTGTAGGTGACCGTCGAGGACGAAGCCTACAAGTTGGCCGTTGAGGCTTAAGGAGCAAACTGGTATTGACTTGCGAACCGGCTGTGCCCCGTATATGGAGCGGATAAGGATCGAAGGATGCAAGGTAGAGGGTCTATGTAGGTAGACACGCTGCCCGCCTCTACGACATATTCTTGAATATGAATCAATACTTGACAGAAAGCGACCTATGTGGCTGTGGTCAAGCAATCGAGACAGTGGAGCACTTCCTCTTTCGATGTAAGGCATGGATCTCTGAAGAGAAAGCATGATGAAATGCAATCGAACCAAGATGGAAATCTGTCTTTCTTCCTAGGAGGAAGTCGATGTCCGATGGCGACAAATGGAAGCCGAACCTACCAGCAGTACGCGCTACGATCAAATTCGCGATGGCAACCGGGAGACTAGACACGGACCAACGATGACAGTACTAGCAAACCAGAGTGCACAGTACTAGCACCATACAGCCTCTCATTGACAGACCGGGCTTCAGCTGCTGAGAATAGGATGCTGAACACTTGGAGAAATGGGCCTTCAAGCAAGGCCTGTCAACGGCGAAATTGGAGGCTGAAATGTACGGATAGGAGCAAAATGTGGGGCTTCTGGGTGTTGCAGTCGAAAGTGGAGGATCTGTAAATAGCTTAGTGTCGCGGCCCTCTAGGGTTGGTCCCTCCGGGCGGAATAAATTGCATTGCATTGCATTGGCTCCCGGGGGGCCTAAGTCCCTTAGTCAACCCCCCGAGTACGCTCGTTCCTCGCGTAGGCTAGGCAGGGCATCGGTACGTACCCTCGCCTACGGGTAGGGGGCTGGATCGTAATTTCGCGTGCAAGGTACACACAAGCCACGGACCCCTGTAGAAACATTCAACCGTCAAAAAGTACGGAGTAGAATTTGGTCAATTCTCTACCTACTGCAAATGACGGCTAGCGAGTATCTTCACAGTTGGTTGGAATCGGTGTAAGTGAAAATGATGGTTTTTGGTGGGGCTGGGGGATGTAACATAAGGAGACTTATTGTCACGAATATCCACTTCCCGCTAGTACTCAAGCACTCAAATGCTCACTCGCCCATCGTTGAATCTCGACGGCAATAGCAGGAGCATACCGCTTATCGAGGAGAGCCATATGGCTTCCGGGGACATCAACTGTAACGTTTGCACGTGGCCGGGACGCCACACGTTTGCGTCGTTGGGCATCTTGTCTGATGGGTCCAGGGCACGCACGAACAGCGTGGGTAATGCGTCAGGAAGGGGATGTAACTCCACGTCCCAGTCCAGCAGCGTCCTGAAATATCCGCCCACCTTGGCCAGTTCCAGGTCCAGATCTCCGACGAGGCTTTCGCCGCCCATGCCCTTGCGGCCACCTAAATTAGGGCCTCCGAGACGTGACACGAGGGCCTCGGCTGGTAGCGCGTTCAGCCAGTCTGGATCGCCCCTGCCCGTCATGCTGAGATACGTGTCAACCAGGACGAAGCCCGCCAGCCGAGGCTGATCGGCAGCCCTAGCCAGCCTAGAAGCCACAGCGTATGCGACAGTGCCCCCAGCAGAGTAGCCTGCGAGTATGATTCCCGGTTTGTTGGAAAAGTGCTTTTGGATTGTGCCGGCGTGCAAGTCGGCAAGCGCACCAAGATCCTCAGGGACAACCTGCCCTTCTGGGTGTGGGAGTTCGAAGACGTCCCTTCCCCCGTTCATCGCAGACGCCAGGGCACTATACACACTGAGACTAACCCCACCAATATTGATGCGTGGGAAAAATGGCGCGATAAAGACTAGTGGCAGGGACGCCTCTGCGCCGCCACCTGATGGACCGGTCGCGAGGCGTTGAGGTCCGCCGCGTAACCTGACACGCTGGAGCCGATCTTTGGGAAAGTTGGCATTGCTAGCGCGGCCAAGGCTAGCAAATCTGCTGCAGCGGTGTACTGCTCGAGATGGGACAGCCGCCTGTGAAGGGTGGCTAACCCTCGGAATATCTGGGGGTCGACGTCGTCTTGGTCCGTAGGAGCTGGAGTACTTTCATTGGATGACATACTTCCGTTGTTTTCATTGCCATTGTCGCCAGAAGCTGATGCTTTCTCAGTGGTCGTGAAATCATCCAACTCCAAGTCGACTTCTGGCTGGGGCTGTGCTTGTAGGCGAGGTAAGAGATACTGTACCAGCGCTTGGGGGGTATCATGATCCAGCGCCAGAGTCGCAGGGAGGTTATTGAACCCGGTTAAGACCCTCAGTCTGTTGCTGAGCAAGACTGAAGTGACCGAGTCGAAGCCGAGGTCGGCAAGTACCTTATCGGGAAGCATATTTTGGCCCCGGTATCCAAGCACCTCAGCAATCTCATCTCGCACCATGCCCAGCAGAGTGTCATGGCGGCCTTCGCATGGGACCGCGGCAAGCTTGTTGCGCCATATGGCGCCTGATCTCGAACCACCTTTCGCAGATACCTTCCTGGCTTTGGATGCCGTACCGGTCGATTGCAACAGTGGAAATGGCCCGCGCAGCAGCAACGGTATAAGAACCGGCTCCGGTGGCGTCTTCGTCTGCATCTGCAGCGCCCTGCAAAACAGCTGCAGTCCTTGCTGGTCTGTAAACGGCTGAGCGTTGGCGACGCGGAGGTTGGGAACTGCCAGCTTGGCGGCCATGCCGCCATCATTCGCCCACGGGCCCCAGGCCAGTGACAAGGCGGGCAGCCCCTGTGCAACACGGAAGCGGGCCAGGGCATCAATGAAAGCATTGCCTGCGGTATAGGCCGCCTGACCTTCGTTCCCAAGTACGCCGACATACGATGAGAAGAGGACGAACGAGCGTACCGTGTCAGGGATTAGCTCGTGCAGGTTCCACGCAGCGTCGACCTTGGGACGCAGAACACGCGATACTCGTTCTGTGGTTTGTGAACCAAGGAATGAGTCATCGACCACACCTGCGCAATGGAGAACCGTAGTGATGGGTGGGTATTTGTGATGGTTTGCTAGCATTGCGGCCAGTTGGGCACGGTCGCCGACATCACATGCCTCGACACGCACTGCTGCATTTGCCCTTCTTAGCTCATCGCATAACTCACGCGCTCCCCGTGCTTCGATGCCTGACCGGCTTACTAGAAGCAGACTCTTGGCACCGTAAGTATACACAACGTCTCGGCTGAATATGGCACCGAGTCCGCCCGTACCGCCGGTGATCAAGACGGTCCCGTTGACATCGAGTGTCGTCGGGCGTTGAGTTTCTGGAATTGGAGTTTGTTTGGTTAACCTGGGAATCATGATCTTCTTACCATGTATAGCAACAATTTCCTCCTGGTAGCGAGCGCGGACGATAGTGCCTCTTCCGACTCGGTTGTTCCATCCAAGTCGACGAGCATGATCCGGTCTCCGCCAAGCTCCGCCTGAGCAGATCGCATAAAACCCCATACAGCTGCAGCAACCACATCTATATCGGCAACGTCGCTAGCTGACGTCGCCCTCTCGGTCACGAAGACGAGGCGAAAGCCGTCAGCAGCATATGCTTTCTCAACCTTCCACTCCTGCACCACACGGAGCGCCTCGGCCACAGCTTCATGGACGGTCTTGCTGACTGCTGCTGCATCAACGTTGCGTGAGCCTTCGACCCGAACAATCTCGACAGCTGAACTAGACATTGTTGCCTGAGCATACTTAGACCGAGTCTCGGTCCATTCTAGGTGGTAGAGGTCACCTCCAGCAATAGGAGGCTGCCAGGCGCGCAGCTGAACTTCGGAAACCTTGGCGACCATTACACCCGTTGACTTGTTCGTCAGGGTTACCGAAAGGCAGTCCTCGCCTATATGACGGATGTGTGCTAGAATCGGACCAGTGGTACCAGCCGCCCCAAAGACCTGGATTCCTCGGAGAGAGAAAGGCAGTCGAATGTGGCCGCTAGCAACCTTCTCTGGCGCTGCGAGGATCGGTGTATGCAGTGTGGCATCCAACACTACTGGGTGTAGAACGAAAGCCGACGTCTGACCTTGATTCTGAGGCGGGTCAATCTGTGCTATTAGGTCGCTGTCCGATATACGCCAAATGGCACGTACGCCCTGGAAAGACGGCCCATAGCTGACGCCTGCATCATCCAGGACAGTGTATGCTTTAGAAACATCCACTTCTGAGTCTGCCTTTGTGAGATCTGTATCGTTTATGAAGGAGTCACCGCCCGCGTTGGGCTGCGATGTAAACTTGAGAGTTCCGGTGGCATGACTCCTCCACTCATGCTCTGTTGCAACACCGCCAGGGCGGGAATACACTTCGACGTGTCTTCGTATCCAGTTGCCCTTGTCCTCAAGCTGTGGCTCTCCATGAGTACCCGAATCTGTAATTCTTCAGATTCTTCAACCTCGTCCTCTGCCAACGACAAGGCCAGCGGCACAACAACAACCATCTCATCCAGTATCAACATCAACTCAGATTCGGAATATTCTGAGCATTCATGGCCAGCTCGCATAGCTAGTTCGGCAAATACCGTGGCTGGGATGAGTGTTTGTCCACCAATAACGTGGTCACGAAGCCAGGGCTGCCTGGTCGTTGACAGGTAGCCAGAGCAGAGAATATTGCTTGTCCCCGGGATAGATGTGGCGCTAATGAGCATTGCGTGTCCCAGTCCAGAGGCACCCGCGTTTTGCGCTTGAGGCTGCGCTGCGATTGCTCCCATAGATAACACTGGCAACAGCGGAGAAAAGGGCAGCCAGAATCGTTGCCTTTGGAATGCATAGACAGGCAGGTCAACAAGATGCGTGCCACTACCCTCGAATACGGCCTGCCAGTCTACTGGTATTCCACGAGCCCAGAGCTGGCCCAGCATAATTAACAGCTTGTCAACTGTGCTGTGTGTGGCGACGGCGCCCGGCACATGTGGAGATAGGACTACAGACGGGCCGACTTCCACAAAGACCGAGACACGTTCGTTCGATTCGAGTTCGCTGACGGCATCTGCGAAACGGACTGGCTCTCGTACATGGCGGATCCAGTGATTCGAAGAGCTAAGCTGGGCTGCGTCGGCTCGCTTCCCCGTGATGGTGGAAATAAGCGGTATTGTTGTCGACACCTCTCCTTTCAGTGACGCAAGTGCTCTCTCGAGGTCAGAGAGTATTCCATCCATCATTGGGGAGTGAAAACCATATTTGACGTTCCTCAACACAGCAGCTCTCCGCCTAAGCCGACGAACTTGTCTGCAATGGTCTTGATAGCCTCTTGAGTGCCGGATACTACGACCGAGTTCTGTGAGTTGACAGCCGCAATAACGGCTGTGCTGCCCGACCGTGACAGCTCCTCAGAGACCTCCTCCTCAGTAGCCGAGATGCTTATCATACCGCCGGTGGGACGTAAAGTGGCCATGAGGTTGGCTCGTGCGGTGACGATAGCGGCAGCGTCACGAAGAGACAGAGCACCGGCAACGTGCGCGGCGGCAATCTCCCCAAGGGAATGTCCAGCCACCACGTCTGGACGGACGTTAAACGAATCAAGGAGGCGGAACATAGCCACCTCAAAGACGAAGAGAGTGGCTTGTGCGAAGTCCGTACGGTCTAGCAGAGTACTATCACCAACAGCGTGTACTAGTGGGCGCTCCAAGTGCTGATCCACTTCGTCACAAGCTGCCTGGAATGCCTTGGAGAAGACGGGAAAGGCAGCACGTAGCTCCTCAAGTGTGCCAATGCTTGACACCCGGCTGCCCTGGCCCGAGAATAAGCATGCAAGGCGGGGTTTATTTCCGGTAGTACTCGTGTGCCCCGTCACAACGTCAGGGTGTGGTTCGCCTTGTTCAACAGCCTTGAGTGCCGTCTGGATTTGATTGTCCAAGTTGGCTCCCTGCCGTACGATATCGTGGCTCTGTATTTGAGAGCAGATCTTGCGGTGGCAAGCGAAAAAGCAATATCGGCAGGGTCCTGGTTACGGAGGGCGCTGGGAGCTTTATCTTCTGCTTGTCCCCAGGCCGCCAGCAATGAGTGAGCCTGAGCGCGTAATGCAGCTTCGTCTGCACCAGAGATGAGCCATGGAAAGGCGTTGGAGACGTTCTTCAGTTTCGGGGCTTCTTGCTCTCCAGGATTTGGCTGCTCCAGAATGATGTGCTTCAACCTCGGAAGTCAGTAATTTCCTAAAGCGGGATGATGCGGGGTTATTACGCTGTTCGTGCCCGCAATTCCAAACGAAGACACCGCAGCTCGCCTTGGTCTATTCACAGACGGACGGCCTGGCCTTGCTGAGCAGCTCCACACCACTACCTTTCCAGTCGACATGCCGTGAAGGTTCACGGATATGTAATGACGCCGGAGCGACGCCATGGCGTGTAGCCTGTACCATCTTGATGATTCCTGCGACGGCTGCTGCAGCTTGCGTGTGACCGATGCTAGTGTGGCTCTGTGCGTTAGCCATGTAATACATGAAAGTGTCGGGCCATTGTTGCGACTTACTTGGATTTGATCGATCCAAGAAGCAGCGGTATCGAACGGCGAGTGCTTTTGTCATTACCCTCGCTATTGCCATTTCCATAGGCTGAAATCACAGCCTGAATCTCAATAGGGTCACCTATGGGTGTCGCCGTGCCATGGCCTTCAAGCACATCTACGTCTGCTGGTGATAGCCTGACTGGGCCAGAGCACTTTGGATGCACATTTGCTGAGCAGGCCCGCTGGGTGCCGTTAGCCCATTCGATGTGCCATCAGAGTTAACAGCGGAGCCGCGGATCAAGGAGCATATTTGATGCCCGTTGCGCGTGGCGTCCGACAGCCGCTCAAGAAGGATCAGGCCTACACCCTCGGACCAGCCAGTACCAGCCGCATCACTTGAGTACGCCCGGCACCGGCCATCCGAAGACAAGCCTCGTCGTTTACTAAACATCGTGAACGGCCGCGGTGTCGCCATGGTCGTCACTCCTCCTGCAATAGCGAGCGTACACTCGCTGTTTCGTAGAGACTGGGCTGCTTGGTGAATCGCGACCAATGAGGAAGAGCACCCCGTTGAGACAGCAAGCGAGGGACCATGGAGGCCCTGTCGAAGAGGTTTTAGTTAGCGCCTTGTTTGTTCCTAGTCGTTTCAGAGGTATCTTCGACAATGAACACCCGTAGCAGGTGAACCAAGTGAACAATGGGCGATCGCCGAAAAAAACAACTCTCAGGCAGAGGACATGTCATAGGAGGTTACAATTAGTAGGAGACACCTTGCCCTAATTAGGTCTAGGATATATCCTGCCGGGCTCATCTCCTGAGGTTACCACTGCAATGAAATTGTTGTAGAATACTCACAAAACAGTATGAGACACGCCCAGAGACTACGCTGCTGGATGAACCAAGTCCGAGGTGTGCTTCCAACTCTATTCAGCCGCAGAGACTGGTTAGTAAATAGGCGGCATGCCGTCAAAGGTGTCTTCGAAGAGGAATAACGCACCGTGGTTGCCGAAGCCGTTGTCTTCGTAATCATCGTACAGAATACCTACAAACACGCCGGTCTGGCTACCTTGCAGCGATAACGGAGCCATACCACCTCGCTCGACCAATTCCCACGTAGTTTCCAACAACAGCCGTTGCTGGGGATCAGTGGCGAGAGCCTCACGGGGTGCCATGCCAAAGAGGTCAGCATCAAAGTCCGCAAAGTCAGGCAGGAAACCGCCACGCTTCGTCGTTGAGGTGCCAGGCGCGTTGGGGTCAGTGCTATACAATGCCTCAACATTCCAACCACGCTACAGTATTGGTTAGTCAATTTTTTTTAAGCAGCGGAAAATGTGAGAATCTGAAAGAGTACTGACGTCATCTGGGAAGTCACTGGTCGCGTCAACGCCATCAGAGACTAGCTGCCACAAGTCTTCGGGCGAAGAGACGCCTCCAGGATACCGACAGGCCATAGATATGATAGCTATTGGCTCGACTTCACAATTCGAGGTTGTAGTAGATGCTGTATGGGGCGATGGTGGCATTTCCAGCTCCAACAACCGGTTGTAAAGGTACTCGCTCACTGCTGCCGGGGTAGGGTAGTCAAACACGAGAGTATTGGGAAGTTTGGCCAAGCCAGTGAGACTGGCAAGTCTGTCTCGGAGGACCACACCAGCCATCGAACTCAGGCCCAGGACCGAGAAGGGCTGGTCAAAGTGTCGACGAAGCCAGTCCGTGTTTGAGTCTCTCTCCTCGGGCCCAATGTCTACCACACATGCGCCCACCATTTCGGCGAGCACTAATGCCACGATTGAGTCTCTTGACTGCAACTTAGACCGGACAGTGAGTGGTCTACTTGTGTAAGAAGCCACAGCCAGCCTTCTCGGTTTACCTAAGAGAGTTCGAGGCACAACATCAATCTCGTAAAACGCTGGATGAGTGTCAAAAGATAAAATCACTCTGGTGAGGGAATGACAGCTACTTACCCGCGGGAACTTTATAGTCTGGCAGAGCTTCACGACATACGGCAAGCAGGGCCGATAGGTCAAGATCAGCATCGCCCTTCACAATAAAGGCAGCAGGTATCTCTCCAAGCAATCCATGTGGGATGCCGGCCACGACGACGTCGGCCACACCGGGATGCTGAAGCAGGACGCGCTCCAGCTCGTTAGGCAGGATATTTTCGCCCCCCCGGATAATTAGTTCTTTTTTCCGGCCAACTAAGGTCAACTCCGTCCTAGCTGTCGAGCTCGAGCGAATTGCTATGTCGCCAGTAGGAAACCAACCGTCTGAGGTAAAAGGCGCACGAGTCTCCTTGTAGTATTTGAGCATTAGACCGGGGCCGCGTATCCAGACCTCGCCTTGCTCGCCGTCGTTGACCTGGTTCCCGTCTAGGTCCACTAGCTGTATCTCCCAACCCGGAAGTGGTGTTCCACTCAAATGCTGGCCATATGAGTCACCCAGGTTGCCAATAGTAATAGCACCACAAGCCTCGGTACAACCGTAGTTGTTCAGAAGGGGAACACCAAACAATTCCTGGACTTGGGCACTCAGAAATGCAGGTGCCAGGGATCCAGCACAAATGCATGCCCGCAACCCAGGCAAAGACACAGATGTCGAATTTGACAACCTCGCCATATCAATGAACACATGAAATGTGGCGGGCGCTCCACAATGATTGCTTCCCGAGCCTGCCTGTCCAAGAGGCTGTTAAACGGTATCTGATCGGCGTCAGGGAGATAGGCGCTGGCACCCACGGCCACGGTGGCGATGATGCACAACGAATGGCCCAAGCAATGAAATAGGGGAAGCGGCCAAAAGAACCGGTCCCCTGGAGTCAAGCCAATTGCTGAAGCAACGCTGGTGACGTTCCACATCCAACTCTTCTGGCTCGACAACACCCCTTTGGGCAAGCTCGTTGTCCCGGAAGTGTAGTGCAGAAAGGCTTCCTCATCATCCCCGAGGTCGTCAATGTTGATATCGAAGGTCACGCACTCATCTTCGGCCCAGTCTTGATACCGCACAATCCGAAACTCTCCCTCCATGTTGACCACATCGGGACTCGCGGTGGTTATTATAATCATGCCTCTCTGGCAGCGGCGCGCACTGTCGCCAAGTGGCGGCCATCCGTGATGATCACGCCTGCGCCGCTATGCCCCAAAATTTTGGCCAGTTCTGATGCCGGTAAACGCGGATCCAAGGGCATCCCCACCGCACCTGCTCGCAGTATTGCGAGCACGGATTCGATGGCCCAGAGACATCTGCCCAGGACAATCGCTACAATGTTACCTCGCGCTATACCGGCACGCACCAGATGAATTGCTACACGCCTGGTTCGTTTTTCGAGGTCCGCGTAGGTCTTTGAGCATTTTGGGAGTCAGTCATCTTCCAATGCAGGTAACAAAATAGCACGTGAGCCAAGAGCCCCAAATCTTGTACTCATTGGGTCCACATGGCCCACGCTTTAAGGATGGGATTAAAATATCGCTGTAGAAAGACGTACTATTGCCCACCCCGGACCTGAGAAAGCCACCTTCTCGCGGTGCTTCTCAGCATGATGGGTTAGAATTCTTGGTATTGAGTTGAGTCGTGACATGTCTGTCTCAGTACAGAAAAGCAAGAGCGCTACGGTAGCTAGTTCAGCTGTTGACAAATTGCTGCCTTTGAAACGATTTGTGCACGAACTTTCAGTGCTGAAGATATTGACCCAAGTTCAGTATTAAATAAGAATGGTTTTGGAGTTCTGAACTTCCCCACAACCCACTGTTTCCACTCTCCATTTTCACTTTTCTCAACTCCACTATTATCCGTCTATCCATTGGTCCAAGTAGTAATGTGGCATCGGAATTGGTGCTGTATGTAAGTCGTCCAAGAATATCTCGGACCAAGAATGATATTCGAGTAGCCTTGGCTCTAGCGGCTAGTTCGGACTCAGATTTGCTATGATACAGTAGTAGGCAAGCCGGGGGTCAGTTCAGTAGTTGGTCAGTGGTGACGTGAGCAGTTACGTCAGTGCTCACGTCAGTACTCACGTCAGTACTCACGTCACATCAGTAGCGGGGTCAGTGTCAGGATAGTAGTCAATTTACCTCTGTCGCGCCTATTGTTAGACCCGCGATGGCACTTAGGAATGCACAATCGAGATTGCGAAGGTAGTCAGATCATCTTCGTCGTTAAGACCGAGGTTATGATTCAAGACCAAGACTAAGACGCGCCTATTGTTAGACCCGCGATGGCACTTAGGAATGCACAATCGAGATTGCGAAGGTAGTCAGATCATCTTCGTCGTTAAGACCGAGGTTATGATTCAAGACCAAGACTAAGACGCGCCTATTGTTAGACCCGCGATGGCACTTAGGAATGCACAATCGAGATTGCGAAGGTAGTCAGATCATCTTCGTCGTTAAGACTGAGGTTATGATTCAAGACCAAGACTAAGACGCGCCTATTGTTAGACCCGCGATGGCACTTAGGAATGCACAATCGAGATTGCGAAGGTAGTCAGATCATCTTCGTCGTTAAGACCGAGGTTATGATTCAAGACCAAGACTAAGACGCGCCTATTGTTAGACCCGCGATGGCACTTAGGAATGCACAATCGAGATTGCGAAGGTAGTCAGATCATCTTCGTCGTTAAGACCGAGGTTATGATTCAAGACCAAGACTAAGACGCGCCTATTGTTAGACCCGCGATGGCACGAATGCACAATCGAGATTGCGAAGGTAGTCAGATCATCTTCGTCGTTAAGACCGAGGTTATGATTCAAGACCAAGACTAAGACGCGCCTATTGTTAGACCCGCGATGGCACACAATCGAGATTGCGAAGGTAGTCAGATCATCTTCGTCGTTAAGACCGAGGTTATGATTCAAGACCAAGACTAAGACGCGCCTATTGTTAGACCCGCGATGGCACTTAGGAATGCACAATCGAGATTGCGATGTCCTAAGTGCCATCGCGGGTCTAACAATAGGCGCGTCTTAGTCTTGGTCTTGAATCATAACCTCGGTCTTAACGACGAAGATGATCTGACTACCTTCGCAATCTCGATTGTGCATTCCTAAGTGCCATCGCGGGTCTAACAATAGGCGCGACAGAGGTAAATTGACTACTATCCTGACACTGACCCCGCTACTGATGTGACGTGAGTACTGACGTGAGTACTGACGTGAGCACTGACGTAACTGCTCACGTCACCACTGACCAACTACTGAACTGACCCCCGGCTTGCCTACTACTGTATCATAGCAAATCTGAGTCCGAACTAGCCGCTAGAGCCAAGGCTACTCGAATATCATTCTTGGTCCGAGATATTCTTGGACGACTTACATACAGCACCAATTCCGATGCCACATTACTACTTGGACCAATGGATAGACGGATAATAGTGGAGTTGAGAAAAGTGAAAATGGAGAGTGGAAACAGTGGGTTGTGGGGAAGTTCAGAACTCCAAAACCATTCTTATTTAATACTGAACTTGGGTCAATATCTTCAGCACTGAAAGTTCGTGCACAAATCGTTTCAAAGGCAGCAATTTGTCAACAGCTGAACTAGCTACCGTAGCGCTCTTGCTTTTCTGTACTGAGACAGACATGTCACGACTCAACTCAATACCAAGAATTCTAACCCATCATGCTGAGAAGCACCGCGAGAAGGTGGCTTCTCAGGTCCGGGTGGGCAATAGTACGTCTTTCTACAGCGATATTTTAATCCCATCCTTAAAGCGTGGGCCATGTGGACCCAATGAGTACAAGATTTGGGGCTCTTGGCTCACGTGCTATTTTGTTACCTGCATTGGAAGATGACTGACTCCCAAAATGCTCAAAGACCTACGCGGACCTCGAAAAACGAACCAGGCGTGTAGCAATTCATCTGGTGCGTGCCGGTATAGCGCGAGGTAACATTGTAGCGATTGTCCTGGGCAGATGTCTCTGGGCCATCGAATCCGTGCTCGCAATACTGCGAGCAGGTGCGGTGGGGATGCCCTTGGATCCGCGTTTACCGGCATCAGAACTGGCCAAAATTTTGGGGCATAGCGGCGCAGGCGTGATCATCACGGATGGCCGCCACTTGGCGACAGTGCGCGCCGCTGCCAGAGAGGGAAGCATGATTATAATAACCACCGCGAGTCCCGATGTGGTCAACATGGAGGGAGAGTTTCGGATTGTGCGGTATCAAGACTGGGCCGAAGATGAGTGCGTGACCTTCGATATCAACATTGACGACCTCGGGGATGATGAGGAAGCCTTTCTGCACTACACTTCCGGGACAACGAGCTTGCCCAAAGGGGTGTTGTCGAGCCAGAAGAGTTGGATGTGGAACGTCACCAGCGTTGCTTCAGCAATTGGCTTGACTCCAGGGGACCGGTTCTTTTGGCCGCTTCCCCTATTTCATTGCTTGGGCCATTCGTTGTGCATCATCGCCACCGTGGCCGTGGGTGCCAGCGCCTATCTCCCTGACGCCGATCAGATACCGTTTAACAGCCTCTTGGACAGGCAGGCTCGGGAAGCAACAATCATTGTGGGAGCGCCCGCCACATTTCATGTGTTCATTGATATGGCGAGGTTGTCAAATTCGACATCTGTGTCTTTGCCTGGGTTGCGGGCATGCATTTGTGCTGGATCCCTGGCACCTGCATTTCTGAGTGCCCAAGTCCAGGAATTGTTTGGTGTTCCCCTTCTGAACAACTACGGTTGTACCGAGGCTTGTGGTGCTATTACTATTGGCAACCTGGGTGACTCATATGGCCAGCATTTGAGTGGAACACCACTTCCGGGTTGGGAGATACAGCTAGTGGACCTAGACGGGAACCAGGTCAACGACGGCGAGCAAGGCGAGGTCTGGATACGCGGCCCCGGTCTAATGCTCAAATACTACAAGGAGACTCGTGCGCCTTTTACCTCAGACGGTTGGTTTCCTACTGGCGACATAGCAATTCGCTCGAGCTCGACAGCTAGGACGGAGTTGACCTTAGTTGGCCGGAAAAAAGAACTAATTATCCGGGGGGGCGAAAATATCCTGCCTAACGAGCTGGAGCGCGTCCTGCTTCAGCATCCCGGTGTGGCCGACGTCGTCGTGGCCGGCATCCCACATGGATTGCTTGGAGAGATACCTGCTGCCTTTATTGTGAAGGGCGATGCTGATCTTGACCTATCGGCCCTGCTTGCCGTATGTCGTGAAGCTCTGCCAGACTATAAAGTTCCCGCGGGTAAGTAGCTGTCATTCCCTCACCAGAGTGATTTTATCTTTTGACACTCATCCAGCGTTTTACGAGATTGATGTTGTGCCTCGAACTCTCTTAGGTAAACCGAGAAGGCTGGCTGTGGCTTCTTACACAAGTAGACCACTCACTGTCCGGTCTAAGTTGCAGTCAAGAGACTCAATCGTGGCATTAGTGCTCGCCGAAATGGTGGGCGCATGTGTGGTAGACATTGGGCCCGAGGAGAGAGACTCAAACACGGACTGGCTTCGTCGACACTTTGACCAGCCCTTCTCGGTCCTGGGCCTGAGTTCGATGGCTGGTGTGGTCCTCCGAGACAGACTTGCCAGTCTCACTGGCTTGGCCAAACTTCCCAATACTCTCGTGTTTGACTACCCTACCCCGGCAGCAGTGAGCGAGTACCTTTACAACCGGTTGTTGGAGCTGGAAATGCCACCATCGCCCCATACAGCATCTACTACAACCTCGAATTGTGAAGTCGAGCCAATAGCTATCATATCTATGGCCTGTCGGTATCCTGGAGGCGTCTCTTCGCCCGAAGACTTGTGGCAGCTAGTCTCTGATGGCGTTGACGCGACCAGTGACTTCCCAGATGACGTCAGTACTCTTTTCAGATTCTCACATTTTCCGCTGCTTAAAAAAAATTGACTAACCAATACTGTAGCGTGGTTGGAATGTTGAGGCATTGTATAGCACTGACCCCAACGCGCCTGGCACCTCAACGACGAAGCGTGGCGGTTTCCTGCCTGACTTTGCGGACTTTGATGCTGACCTCTTTGGCATGGCACCCCGTGAGGTCTCGCCACTGATCCCCAGCAACGGCTGTTGTTGGAAACTACGTGGGAATTGGTCGAGCGAGGTGGTATGGCTCCGTTATCGCTGCAAGGTAGCCAGACCGGCGTGTTTGTAGGTATTCTGTACGATGATTACGAAGACAACGGCTTCGGCAACCACGGTGCGTTATTCCTCTTCGAAGACACCTTTGACGGCATGCCGCCTATTTACTAACCAGTCTCTGCGGCTGAATAGAGTTGAAGCACACCTCGGACTTGGTTCATCCAGCAGCGTAGTCTCTGGGCGTGTCTCATACTGTTTTGTGAGTATTCTACAACAATTTCATTGCAGTGGTAACCTCAGGAGATGAGCCCGGCAGGATATATCCTAGACCTAATTAGGGCAAGGTGTCTCCTACTAATTGTAACCTCCTATGACATGTCCTCTGCCTGAGAGTTGTTTTTTCGGCGATCGCCCATTGTTCACTTGGTTCACCTGCTACGGGTGTTCATTGTCGAAGATACCTCTGAAACGACTAGGAACAAACAAGGCGCTAACTAAAACCTCTTCGACAGGGCCTCCATGGTCCCTCGCTTGCTGTCTCAACGGGGTGCTCTTCCTCATTGGTCGCGATTCACCAAGCAGCCCAGTCTCTACGAAACAGCGAGTGTACGCTCGCTATTGCAGGAGGAGTGACGACCATGGCGACACCGCGGCCGTTCACGATGTTTAGTAAACGACGAGGCTTGTCTTCGGATGGCCGGTGCCGGGCGTACTCAAGTGATGCGGCTGGTACTGGCTGGTCCGAGGGTGTAGGCCTGATCCTTCTTGAGCGGCTGTCGGACGCCACGCGCAACGGGCATCAAATATGCTCCTTGATCCGCGGCTCCGCTGTTAACTCTGATGGCACATCGAATGGGCTAACGGCACCCAGCGGGCCTGCTCAGCAAATGTGCATCCAAAGTGCTCTGGCCCAGTCAGGGCTATCACCAGCAGACGTAGATGTGCTTGAAGGCCATGGCACGGCGACACCCATAGGTGACCCTATTGAGATTCAGGCTGTGATTTCAGCCTATGGAAATGGCAATAGCGAGGGTAATGACAAAAGCACTCGCCGTTCGATACCGCTGCTTCTTGGATCGATCAAATCCAAGTAAGTCGCAACAATGGCCCGACACTTTCATGTATTACATGGCTAACGCACAGAGCCACACACTAGCATCGGTCACACGCAAGCTGCAGCAGCCGTCGCAGGAATCATCAAGATGGTACAGGCTACACGCCATGGCGTCGCTCCGGCGTCATTACATATCCGTGAACCTTCACGGCATGTCGACTGGAAAGGTAGTGGTGTGGAGCTGCTCAGCAAGGCCAGGCCGTGGCCGTCTGTGAATAGACCAAGGCGAGCTGCGGTGTCTTCGTTTGGAATTGCGGGCACGAACAGCGTAATAACCCCGCATCATCCCGCTTTAGGAAATTACTGACTTCCGAGGTTGAAGCACATCATTCTGGAGCAGCCAAATCCTGGAGAGCAAGAAGCCCCGAAACTGAAGAACGTCTCCAACGCCTTTCCATGGCTCATCTCTGGTGCAGACGAAGCTGCATTACGCGCTCAGGCTCACTCATTGCTGGCGGCCTGGGGACAAGCAGAAGATAAAGCTCCCAGCGCCCTCCGTAACCAGGACCCTGCCGATATTGCTTTTTCGCTTGCCACCGCAAGATCTGCTCTCAAATACAGAGCCACGATATCGTACGGCTTGGGAGCCAACTTGGACAATCAAATCCAGACGGCACTCAAGGCTGTTGAACAAGGCGAACCACACCCTGACGTTGTGACGGGGCACACGAGTACTACCGGAAATAAACCCCGCCTTGCATGCTTATTCTCGGGCCAGGGCAGCCGGGTGTCAAGCATTGGCACACTTGAGGAGCTACGTGCTGCCTTTCCCGTCTTCTCCAAGGCATTCCAGGCAGCTTGTGACGAAGTGGATCAGCACTTGGAGCGCCCACTAGTACACGCTGTTGGTGATAGTACTCTGCTAGACCGTACGGACTTCGCACAAGCCACTCTCTTCGTCTTTGAGGTGGCTATGTTCCGCCTCCTTGATTCGTTTAACGTCCGTCCAGACGTGGTGGCTGGACATTCCCTTGGGGAGATTGCCGCCGCGCACGTTGCCGGTGCTCTGTCTCTTCGTGACGCTGCCGCTATCGTCACCGCACGAGCCAACCTCATGGCCACTTTACGTCCCACCGGCGGTATGATAAGCATCTCGGCTACTGAGGAGGAGGTCTCTGAGGAGCTGTCACGGTCGGGCAGCACAGCCGTTATTGCGGCTGTCAACTCACAGAACTCGGTCGTAGTATCCGGCACTCAAGAGGCTATCAAGACCATTGCAGACAAGTTCGTCGGCTTAGGGCGGAGAGCTGCTGTGTTGAGGAACGTCAAATATGGTTTTCACTCCCCAATGATGGATGGAATACTCTCTGACCTCGAGAGAGCACTTGCGTCACTGAAAGGAGAGGTGTCGACAACAATACCGCTTATTTCCACCATCACGGGGAAGCGAGCCGACGCAGCCCAGCTTAGCTCTTCGAATCACTGGATCCGCCATGTACGAGAGCCAGTCCGTTTCGCAGATGCCGTCAGCGAACTCGAATCGAACGAACGTGTCTCGGTCTTTGTGGAAGTCGGCCCGTCTGTAGTCCTATCTCCACATGTGCCGGGCGCCGTCGCCACACACAGCACAGTTGACAAGCTGTTAATTATGCTGGGCCAGCTCTGGGCTCGTGGAATACCAGTAGACTGGCAGGCCGTATTCGAGGGTAGTGGCACGCATCTTGTTGACCTGCCTGTCTATGCATTCCAAAGGCAACGATTCTGGCTGCCCTTTTCTCCGCTGTTGCCAGTGTTATCTATGGGAGCAATCGCAGCGCAGCCTCAAGCGCAAAACGCGGGTGCCTCTGGACTGGGACACGCAATGCTCATTAGCGCCACATCTATCCCGGGGACAAGCAATATTCTCTGCTCTGGCTACCTGTCAACGACCAGGCAGCCCTGGCTTCGTGACCACGTTATTGGTGGACAAACACTCATCCCAGCCACGGTATTTGCCGAACTAGCTATGCGAGCTGGCCATGAATGCTCAGAATATTCCGAATCTGAGTTGATGTTGATACTGGATGAGATGGTTGTTGTTGTGCCGCTGGCCTTGTCGTTGGCAGAGGACGAGGTTGAAGAATCTGAAGAATTACAGATTCGGGTACTCATAGGAGAGCCACAGCTTGAGGACAAGGGCAACTGGATACGAAGACACGTCGAAGTGTATTCCCGCCCTGGCGGTGTTGCAACAGAGCATGAGTGGAGGAGTCATGCCACCGGAACTCTCAAGTTTACATCGCAGCCCAACGCGGGCGGTGACTCCTTCATAAACGATACAGATCTCACAAAGGCAGACTCAGAAGTGGATGTTTCTAAAGCATACACTGTCCTGGATGATGCAGGCGTCAGCTATGGGCCGTCTTTCCAGGGCGTACGTGCCATTTGGCGTATATCGGACAGCGACCTAATAGCACAGATTGACCCGCCTCAGAATCAAGGTCAGACGTCGGCTTTCGTTCTACACCCAGTAGTGTTGGATGCCACACTGCATACACCGATCCTCGCAGCGCCAGAGAAGGTTGCTAGCGGCCACATTCGACTGCCTTTCTCTCTCCGAGGAATCCAGGTCTTTGGGGCGGCTGGTACCACTGGTCCGATTCTAGCACACATCCGTCATATAGGCGAGGACTGCCTTTCGGTAACCCTGACGAACAAGTCAACGGGTGTAATGGTCGCCAAGGTTTCCGAAGTTCAGCTGCGCGCCTGGCAGCCTCCTATTGCTGGAGGTGACCTCTACCACCTAGAATGGACCGAGACTCGGTCTAAGTATGCTCAGGCAACAATGTCTAGTTCAGCTGTCGAGATTGTTCGGGTCGAAGGCTCACGCAACGTTGATGCAGCAGCAGTCAGCAAGACCGTCCATGAAGCTGTGGCCGAGGCGCTCCGTGTGGTGCAGGAGTGGAAGGTTGAGAAAGCATATGCTGCTGACGGCTTTCGCCTCGTCTTCGTGACCGAGAGGGCGACGTCAGCTAGCGACGTTGCCGATATAGATGTGGTTGCTGCAGCTGTATGGGGTTTTATGCGATCTGCTCAGGCGGAGCTTGGCGGAGACCGGATCATGCTCGTCGACTTGGATGGAACAACCGAGTCGGAAGAGGCACTATCGTCCGCGCTCGCTACCAGGGAGGAAATTGTTGCTATACATGGTAAGAAGATCATGATTCCCAGGTTAACCAAACAAACTCCAATTCCAGAAACTCAACGCCCGACGACACTCGATGTCAACGGGACCGTCTTGATCACCGGCGGTACGGGCGGACTCGGTGCCATATTCAGCCGAGACGTTGTGTATACTTACGGTGCCAAGAGTCTGCTTCTAGTAAGCCGGTCAGGCATCGAAGCACGGGGAGCGCGTGAGTTATGCGATGAGCTAAGAAGGGCAAATGCAGCAGTGCGTGTCGAGGCATGTGATGTCGGCGACCGTGCCCAACTGGCCGCAATGCTAGCAAACCATCACAAATACCCACCCATCACTACGGTTCTCCATTGCGCAGGTGTGGTCGATGACTCATTCCTTGGTTCACAAACCACAGAACGAGTATCGCGTGTTCTGCGTCCCAAGGTCGACGCTGCGTGGAACCTGCACGAGCTAATCCCTGACACGGTACGCTCGTTCGTCCTCTTCTCATCGTATGTCGGCGTACTTGGGAACGAAGGTCAGGCGGCCTATACCGCAGGCAATGCTTTCATTGATGCCCTGGCCCGCTTCCGTGTTGCACAGGGGCTGCCCGCCTTGTCACTGGCCTGGGGCCCGTGGGCGAATGATGGCGGCATGGCCGCCAAGCTGGCAGTTCCCAACCTCCGCGTCGCCAACGCTCAGCCGTTTACAGACCAGCAAGGACTGCAGCTGTTTTGCAGGGCGCTGCAGATGCAGACGAAGACGCCACCGGAGCCGGTTCTTATACCGTTGCTGCTGCGCGGGCCATTTCCACTGTTGCAATCGACCGGTACGGCATCCAAAGCCAGGAAGGTATCTGCGAAAGGTGGTTCGAGATCAGGCGCCATATGGCGCAACAAGCTTGCCGCGGTCCCATGCGAAGGCCGCCATGACACTCTGCTGGGCATGGTGCGAGATGAGATTGCTGAGGTGCTTGGATACCGGGGCCAAAATATGCTTCCCGATAAGGTACTTGCCGACCTCGGCTTCGACTCGGTCACTTCAGTCTTGCTCAGCAACAGACTGAGGGTCTTAACCGGGTTCAATAACCTCCCTGCGACTCTGGCGCTGGATCATGATACCCCCCAAGCGCTGGTACAGTATCTCTTACCTCGCCTACAAGCACAGCCCCAGCCAGAAGTCGACTTGGAGTTGGATGATTTCACGACCACTGAGAAAGCATCAGCTTCTGGCGACAATGGCAATGAAAACAACGGAAGTATGTCATCCAATGAAAGTACTCCAGCTCCTACGGACCAAGACGACGTCGACCCCCAGATATTCCGAGGGTTAGCCACCCTTCACAGGCGGCTGTCCCATCTCGAGCAGTACACCGCTGCAGCAGATTTGCTAGCCTTGGCCGCGCTAGCAATGCCAACTTTCCCAAAGATCGGCTCCAGCGTGTCAGGTTACGCGGCGGACCCTCAACGCCTCGCGACCGGTCCATCAGGTGGCGGCGCAGAGGCGTCCCTGCCACTAGTCTTTATCGCGCCATTTTTCCCACGCATCAATATTGGTGGGGTTAGTCTCAGTGTGTATAGTGCCCTGGCGTCTGCGATGAACGGGGGAAGGGACGTCTTCGAACTCCCACACCCAGAAGGGCAGGTTGTCCCTGAGGATCTTGGTGCGCTTGCCGACTTGCACGCCGGCACAATCCAAAAGCACTTTTCCAACAAACCGGGAATCATACTCGCAGGCTACTCTGCTGGGGGCACTGTCGCATACGCTGTGGCTTCTAGGCTGGCTAGGGCTGCCGATCAGCCTCGGCTGGCGGGCTTCGTCCTGGTTGACACGTATCTCAGCATGACGGGCAGGGGCGATCCAGACTGGCTGAACGCGCTACCAGCCGAGGCCCTCGTGTCACGTCTCGGAGGCCCTAATTTAGGTGGCCGCAAGGGCATGGGCGGCGAAAGCCTCGTCGGAGATCTGGACCTGGAACTGGCCAAGGTGGGCGGATATTTCAGGACGCTGCTGGACTGGGACGTGGAGTTACATCCCCTTCCTGACGCATTACCCACGCTGTTCGTGCGTGCCCTGGACCCATCAGACAAGATGCCCAACGACGCAAACGTGTGGCGTCCCAAGTGGCCACGTGCAAACGTTACAGTTGATGTCCCCGGAAGCCATATGGCTCTCCTCGATAAGCGGTATGCTCCTGCTATTGCCGTCGAGATTCAACGATGGGCGAGTGAGCATTTGAGTGCTTGAGTACTAGCGGGAAGTGGATATTCGTGACAATAAGTCTCCTTATGTTACATCCCCCAGCCCCACCAAAAACCATCATTTTCACTTACACCGATTCCAACCAACTGTGAAGATACTCGCTAGCCGTCATTTGCAGTAGGTAGAGAATTGACCAAATTCTACTCCGTACTTTTTGACGGTTGAATGTTTCTACAGGGGTCCGTGGCTTGTGTGTACCTTGCACGCGAAATTACGATCCAGCCCCCTACCCGTAGGCGAGGGTACGTACCGATGCCCTGCCTAGCCTACGCGAGGAACGAGCGTACTCGGGGTTGACTAAGGACTTAGGCCCCGGGAGCCAATGCAATGCAATGCAATTTATTCCGCCCGGAGGGACCAACCCTAGAGGGCCGCGACACTAAGCTATTTACAGATCCTCCACTTTCGACTGCAACACCCAGAAGCCCCACATTTTGCTCCTATCCGTACATTTCAGCCTCCAATTTCGCCGTTGACAGGCCTTGCTTGAAGGCCCATTTCTCCAAGTGTTCAGCATCCTATTCTCAGCAGCTGAAGCCCGGTCTGTCAATGAGAGGCTGTATGGTGCTAGTACTGTGCACTCTGGTTTGCTAGTACTGTCATCGTTGGTCCGTGTCTAGTCTCCCGGTTGCCATCGCGAATTTGATCGTAGCGCGTACTGCTGGTAGGTTCGGCTTCCATTTGTCGCCATCGGACATCGACTTCCTCCTAGGAAGAAAGACAGATTTCCCATCTTGGTTCGATTGCATTTCATCATGCTTTCTCTTTCAGAGATCCATGCCTTACATCGAAAGAGGAAGTGCTCCACTGTCTCGATTGCTTGACCACAGCCACATAGGTCGCTTTCTGCCGCCTGTCAAGTATTGATTCATATTCAAGAATATGTCGTAGAGGCGGGCAGCGTGTCTACCTACATAGACCCTCTACCTTGCATCCCCTTCGATCCTTATCCGCTCCATATACGGGGCACAGCCGGTTCGCAAGTCAATACCAGTTTGCTCCTTAAGCCTCCCTCAACGGCCAACTTGTAGGCTTCGTCCTCGACGGTCACCTACAAGATCCCGTCCTCTAAGGCGACCGACACGCGCGTCCGTCCTCTCGAGCCATACAGAAAGTGTCGTAGCTGCAGTCCGCCCACCCAGTCTTCCGTCGCTTCCATTGTATGCTGCGCCCGCAGATTGTCAATCTGTTTCGCGCTGCCTTGCAAGATCTCTCTGGCAAGGCCGACCGTGTCTCGCAGGAGTTTGTCCATCTGCGTCCTTTCTGTAACCGGAACAGCCGAGCGACGCAGAGTTCAGTCTCCTACTAACCAAAGTGCCTTGTCGTTCTCCGTGTGGTTGAAAGCGCGCTATGCGTCTTGTCGTTTCCTCGAGCTCAATGTGCTTTTCTGTCATTCGCTTCATGTTCCCTGTCGGTTCTGTCGTTCGTCTGCTGCAATTTCGCTTTCCAGTCGTTTCCCCAACGCGGCGCTTTCTCCTTCCAGCGGCGCAGCCCAAGGCACCCCAAGGGTGTCCTAGTCCACAACCCGTTTGTTCATCTCGTGTAGGCTCGATGTCGCGGTCGTGGGTCGGATGGTTTTAAAGTGTTCCCTTGTGGCTTGTGGGCGGTAGGGCTTGGGAGCCCTAACCCGTCCCGTAGCCCAAACCAGCGGACAAATGCTGATCGGTTGTGACTCTTCTTGGCTCTGCGAATACCCGACGGCAACAGTATTCGCAGATTTCCAGCCAGCACCGCGTGGAGGTGAGAGTCGTCGCTGGCCCCCGGGAGCCAATGCAATGCAATTTATTCCGCCCGGAGGGACCAACCCTAGAGGGCCGCGACACTAAGCTATTTACAGATCCTCCACTTTCGACTGCAACACCCAGAAGCCCCACATTTTGCTCCTATCCGTACATTTCAGCCTCCAATTTCGCCGTTGACAGGGCAGGCGCGGACCCCCGCGCCTGTTATGTAAGCCTGGCAGGCCATTTGGGATCCAATAGATCCGCGCCCGGGCGCGAATTTAACGTTCCCGCGCCCGGCCGCTGACTAATAATTCCGCGCCCCTCTGCCCCCCACTGCAGCCTCCGTTCACACAACGGCGCTTATCCGGCCGCGGGGCTATCGTTACTCGTACCAAACGATGCGAAGGAGCGCTGAATTGCAAGTTATACAGTCAAAAGGACACGATTAGTGCTACTCACTATCCCTCGTAGCTGCCTCCCAGATCCGTTGCTGCTCGTCACAATCCCTCTCGGCCGCACCCCAGATGTCATCCATACCACGTCGTCCATGAGACCACCGGTTGCTTTCCATCTCCGCTGCTACTTGGGCCTCGATCCGATCGTCTTCTGCCTCCGTCCAATCTAGGTAGGCCATCATCTCTTCCTTAGTCCAATTCCTGACACCCGTGGATGTCCTGCAGCATTGACCCATGTACTTGTTCAGCCGAAGGCTGACTCTACATCAATCCATAAGTTTCCCGAATAATGAGGGTTTGCCTTGAGGAACGAAAGGCCTTCTATTTGCCTTGAGGAACGAAAGGCCTTCTAACGTGCCCCGCAGACCCCGCCCTCTCCCCCCAAAAGTTCTCCGCCCCTTGATTGGTCCCTTGTGATTGGTCCCTCCTTGCCTCCCTCCTCGTTGGTCGCTGCCCTTCCCCCCGGCTTCTGTTGCCTTTTCGCGTGCCTTATCCCACCACTAGGCGCCTCCCACCCTGTCTGCCGCCTGCCGACTCTTCCCGCCTGCCGAACTCTTCATCGCGTCACCTAGCGCGGCCGCCTTGACTCTTCAGCATCACCGTCCAGCCAGCGCAACGCCTCCTCAACGGTCCTCTCGCTCAGTACCTCGAGCCTGGCCTGTGCGGCAGTCATCTCCTCGGGGACCCGGTTGCCCACCAAGTCTCTGTCCCGCACCTTGGACACGAGCATGATGCCGTCTAGAGTTCGGCAGCGCGATAGCTGCACGTACAGGCCGTACGGGTCGCACTGCGAGGGCACCACCGTTCCATCCATCTTCGTCGTCCGTGTCCTCGCAGCTCGAGGGCCACACGCTCCAGCGTTTTGCCCTGCACCTTGTAGTCCGTGCACGCGAACGCTGCTGCGCACGGCAAACCCTTTCGGCTGACGTCGTTGCGTTGCCACGGCCTTTTTCGCTGGCACTGTATCTTAACGGTCATGGGTGTCAACAAGATCGTGCCCGGCGGCATCCCGACGAAGTGGAGATATCTCGTCGTCTCCGATTCGAGAATGATCCCCGCCGGCGGCCCGAAGTGGATCGTCATATCGGCCGAGATCCGATGCCCCGGGTACGCCTTGTCGACAATGACCTCCACCGCCGAGTAGCTCGCGCCGTTCACTAGCTTCAGCCCCTGGTGGGTGTTGTGGTTCACCACGATGGGCATCCCGGCCACGAACATGAAGACGGCCGGCACCGGGATCGCGCTATCGTCGCCCTGGTTGAGTATCATGATCGCCTCTTCCTCCGTCGGCAGCTCCTCCTTCCACTTGTGCTCGGAGATGAAAATGCGCATCGTCGACCGCTGCTGGACCCGGAACGCCAGGCTCGCCTCCATGTTCAGGTTCCACCGATTCCTATTGAGCGGCGTCACCACGGTGATGCCCGTCTCCCAAGGGATCCGCCTTCCTCCCGGTAGCACCTTGAGTTGAGGAGGTTTAGATCCGTCCGATCCTGCACGCCTAGACGGATCCGCTTCAGCAGCCTCTGCAGCTCCGGGTCGCCGGCGGCGCGCATCTGCTCGTCCAGCATGACGACCGTCGTGAACCTCTTCCACAGTGCGTGCGCTTTGTCGTGCTGGTGACGCTGCTCGGCCTTGAACGAGTTGTCTACGTCCCACGAGATGGCCGCGCTAGGCAGGACGATCGACCTCTCTTGGACCGGCCGGAACTGCTGAAAATCTCCGCAGAAGAGGACGATGGGGATCCCCCCGAAATCTTGCCGCGATCCGCGAAGCCGGCGAAGCCGCTCGTTCACGGCGTGCAGCGTCCGCGCCCCGAGCATGCTCACCTCGTCGATGACGAGCATATCCTTCTCCTGCCAATCCATTCGAGACTGGCCGTGGATGAACCGCTCCGCCTGTTTCGGCAGCCGCACCCCGTCAAGGTCTTTGACCATGTTCGCGCCCCCCGCCCCTTGGTCTTTAGTGAACCCGCAGGCGGAGTGGATCGTGATGCCGTTGATCCGCGCCGCCGCAGTCCCCGACGTCGCCGTGATCAGCAGACGATTCGAAAGGCTCTTTTTACTGAACAGCTCGACGAGTGCCTCGATGATTCGCGACTTGCCGGTACCGCCCTCGCCACCGACGAACTGGCGCAGCTGGCAGGCATCGCCCCGTCGGTCTGCTGCATCAAATCGAGCTGGCGGCATATTATCAGAAAAGCGATGGACTGCCTCTTGTTCAGCGTCAGCCGTGTTGCCAACACCTTGCCCGCCGCGAGGAAGGAGGTTGATGGGCCAAACTGAACGTCCATTCCCGCCCCTGCGTCGATAGCGGTCTCGTCGGAGTCGGCCATCGTCATTTCGACCTCGTCCTCCCGAAACCGGTCATCACCCTTCGCAACGCTGCGCGGCGATCGCTTTCCCAGGCGGCGGGCGTGCTTTGTATCCCTGGATCATCCTCTCCTCTCCTTCGAGGCACTTACCTGCTGCGACTTGATAGCCTTGACCTGATCCTGCGGCGGTAGTGCGGCCCCTGAAAATACCCGCCCTGGCATGCTTAACCGCCTCTCCCTCGTTCGATCAGCGCCGTGGCCTCGAGCTCGGCCGTCGAGCGCAGCGCCGATTGCTGAAACCGACAGAGCTGCTGTATCATTGCCATGAGCTCCGGCGACTTGGCCGTCACCTGATTCGCTCCCACTGCACCTCGGACGACGTCGATGAGCCGCGTTGCGTCTCCGATGCTGTTGGGCTGATATGTCGCTGCAGACTCCGCGCCCGCCTCGCCTGCTCCACCCTCCTCGACGTGTGCGACCGTCGGGTCGCCATCGCCGGACGAGGCTGCCCATTGCTTGGCGTCGCGTTTTGCGTCTTCGGCGGATCGTCGAAGCAGCTGCACGTTGTCGACGAGACATGATATTCTCGGGGCCATAGCGTCTCGAGCCCGCGCCCAGATGCTGTTGATCTCACCTGTTCCTTCGCCCAGGAAGGACTCCCACGGCACGAACAGCGCAAGATGCTGCACGGCTGCCCTTCAGGGGGTGGGTTAGCCTCTCCGATAATGCCCGCTGACAGAGCAGTTGCCATACACACCTCCGGTAGCACGACTCGTCATCGTAGGTGAAGTCCTTGCTCAGGTAGCCGTCGAGGCAGACGGTAGCGTGCTTGCCCGGCCGCCTGAGCACCTGAACCCAGCGTCGTCCCGGCGCCCATCCATCCTCGAAAGACATCTCCCCAAGCCGCCCAGCTCTCGTCGTTGCCGATGCGTTTCAGTCTGACGATCGATATGTAGTCATACAGGCATAGGCCTTTCAGCAGCTCTCCCGGTGCTGGTACGCCTCGACGTGGGAGATTCTCAGGCCTTCTTCTTCGACGACGACCGACTCATCCAAGGTGTCATCCATAGCCGCAGCGCCACTGGCTTCTCGGAGATGCCGCCATCGCCGAAAGACTTCCCAGTACAGCAGAGAACAGTTCAGGTACGCCCACGCGCTGCTGTCGGTGAACTCGGCCGGATATCCGAGAAGGTGAGCGACGACCTCGACCTGTGATAGCGGACGCTCCGTGAACACGCGGTTCGCCACTCTCATCAGGAACTGTCGCGTCCTGTTCCCTTGACAGGGTCATCGGTGGCAGCGTCTCCGCCACCGTCCCGCCCTCCGTTGGCCGTGCCATCACCTGTTGAGGCGGCCAGGAGCTCGGCCGCGGCCGCCACACGCTTCCACACCGGGTCCTCCACCTTGGTCGCGTAGTTCGTGACATAATAGATGAGGGCCATTGTCTTGCGCTGCGTCGCAATGAAGGAAATATCATGGTTGTGCCGGAGCCCGACAGCAATAGCCTCGTTCCATCGATTGACCATGCTGTGTGTCCTCCGGATCTGCAGCACCCCGTCTGCCGTGAGGGCGGTCTTGTCGACTAACCTCCATGGCGCCTTGAACCGGCAGAGGTCCCCTTCCGCCCTCCTTTGCCCAAGGAATACTTCACACAGGTCGGGCTATGCGTGTGCACCTGCGTCGCGCCGGCACAGAAGTTGGCCTCCTCGATAAACGCGGCCGAGAACTGCGCGGCGTTGTCCAGCAGGGAACCAATACCGCCCGTCACAGATCGCTCCGCTTGCACGGCGCAAAAACTTTCCTGGTCCAGATCCTGCCTTGCACGTCAACCCGGCCCCACTTGGCCATCAGAAGAGTACTTCAGGCTCCCGGTGGCACATCTTAGGTAGGCATTCTTACCTCTGAGAAGACGCTATCGATGTATCGGACGATTCGCTCGCGATACGCCGCCTGATCCTCCCCGTGGATGTCGGCAAGCATCGAGCTGAGATGCGCGTTCCCGTGCAGCCAGAGCAAGCCGTGAACATGAAGCGCCCTCGTTCGTTCGTCTCCACGGCGCCATAGTACTTGCCGATGCGCCCGAATACCGACTCTTCACCGACCTTCACGTAATGATCGAAGAACAGCTTCATCTCGCGGTGGAAGAACACGGCCGAGCTCATGGGATCCGATATCGCCAGCCGTGCCCGCTTATACGCATCCCCAAGGCCTTCTAAGAACTCCTCGGCCGCGTCGGGATCGCGTGTGCGGTATGCCGCCAGTCGCAGCTTCACCGGGTTCGTAATGTCGTTCGGGTTGATGGTGAACCAGATGGCCGGCACGCCATATCCGACGATGAGCGACTGGATTTTCCGCCGCATATTGAGACGGACCTCTCGACATGGGCTGCCGGTGGCCGTAAAGCGAGAGGCTCCTGAGAAGCTCCTTCACGTCACCATCGGTCGTCTTACCCGAGCTCTCCAACTCGACCCTCGCCGCCGCTAGCCTTTCTGTGGTCATCGAACGCACGATGCGCTCTACCTTGCGGAAGTTCTTCCTCCCACACTCAACATGCTGACCCGGCGGTTCCTCGACCGCACCCCATGTTGAAGACGAGAAATGCGAAGATGTGGTGCAGTGCAAATCGACCACCATGGCGCCGGAGCACGATCTCGGCCCACGCCTGAAGGTTCAAGCTTCGAGACGATAGGGCCCGCACGGCCGTCGTCGGCACCTTCACCAACAGCGTCACAGGCAAACTGCAGCTTCTCCACGTCCGCGACGTCTGGCGGTCCGTCGAGCGCGAACATGCCAGAAGACGTCACCTCGTTGATCGCTGGAACGTTCTGGTCGGGGCAGGCGTCACTTCCATCGCGAACCGCGCCTTCTCCGTTGGGCCCGTGACCTTCACCCTGGCCGCCGGCTTCTTGTCCTTGGTTGAGCAGGGCGAAGAGCTCCTCGATCTCCACCGCCCCTCCTCGTCCACGGCGCGTTCCGTGGGCGGCACAACGTGCGCCGTCCGCGCTTTCTCCCACCCAGACGGCTCGTTCCGCTCCATACGATCGCACACCGACGACGGTACCCCGTGTATCGAGTCTCCCAGCTCTCCATCTCCGCCGCGTCGATCTCGATCTCGGCGTAGTGGGGGTTGTTCCGCTTCAGCCAGACAAGGGCCCTCTCGACCACCCGCCGCCTCACCGACAAGAGACTCGACAGGTCGCTCGGTGCCGGCTTCTCCGCGCCCTGCCACGAGATGTGGATCTCGTCCAGTGCTTGCAAAGGGGTGCGGGAGCACTTTGGTGGCCAGCTCCTGCACATTGTTCGGAAACACCGTGATGTGGCCCTGACATGCCTCGGATACTTCACGCTCTGCCTCTGCCCGCCCGGAATGCTATATCTCGTGACAAACCCGTAACATGAGTTCAGCGAGATGAGCTTCTCTTCGACCGGCGTCAGTCCCTTGAGCTCATCGGGGAACATGTGCTCGCAGCCAAGGCGACTGTGAAGGTGGATCGCCGGCGACAGGCTCCTGCGCGCCAGGCATCGGCCACACTCGGCGCACACCGACACGGACTCGCCCTCAGGAAAGCAACTCCGGCATGAAAATGGTGAGCGGCCGCCCTTTGGTACGCAACTTGACAGCCAATGATCCCATGTAATCTCCTCAACTCTCCTCTCGTACACTTGCGGTAGCACACCATGCAGGTCCGTATCGGCAACGTGCTCGCATCGTGGAACGCCTGATAGAAGTCTCGCACCGTCGACACCTTCCTCTCGAGCGGTATTGGCGTGCACCACGTCTGATCGTTAGACAATCTCTCCTTCAAGGCAAAGTCTTCCTCCAAAAAGCGCAGCACACTCGCCAGGTCTTCGGCCTGCAGCTCCCGTCTCCTATGCCTTCCGATTCCACTTCGGACCTGTTTTATCGGGCGCCCATCCCGGCTAGGAAGACGGGCTCTCTTCTCCCGCCTCCGGGACTGCCTCTGTCCGCGCAGCGAGCCGTCCGCTGCCTCTGCTGCGCCATCGTCCATGTCACGACCCTGGGCGCCAGCGTAGAGCCGCCAGCGCAGCACCTCACCAGTGTCACGTGCCCAAGCAGCATCACGTGCCCACGCGCGACCTCGTGTCTATATAAGGGCCCGCTCGGTCGTGTAGTCTAGTCTTCCTTTCTTGCTCCTTAGCTTTGAGTCTTTGTTCATAGTGCCAATACATCTTTATAGCCGTCAAGGCTCGTATGTGCCTGGCCGTAACACTACTCAAAGCTCAATCTTCGCGTGCCCCGCGAAACAAATATAGGCAACCTTCGCGTGCCCCGCGATAAACAAATAGGCACCCACAACCTGGTCCTTCGCGCTGGACTGAAAACTCGTGCACTCCGACCGACCGTTGACCCGTTGCACTAAGGACTGTGCCCCGACTCAACACCGACCGACCCTCCTGTGTGTGATCAGGAGCCCGACCGATTCGCTTCGTTAAGGACTGCGTTGCGAATCACTTCCGACCCCTCTGTATGTGATCAGAGGGTTGACTGTCCGTGAGGACACTCGACCAAGCCCTCCGAAGGTACTGGAGGCACCTGTCGACTCGTCTGCGTGTGCAGCTCGGCTCGGCCTTGACCCGCGCACGCACTAAGGACTGTGCAGCGCATCGACCCGTTCCTCTTCCTAAAGACTGGAAAGGAACAACCTCCGCCTGTCGACTTGACCCTCCTGTGTGTGATCAGGAGGTTTGGCCCACCGATTCGCTTCGTGTTGGATTCGACCCCGACTCGCCCTTGACTAGGTGATGCCGAAGAAACTCGACTACGGACCCCGACAAGGAAGTCAGTCCGTACGGCATCGCAAGTGCCTGATCAAGGCCCTCGACCCAAGACCAAGACCAAGACTCGACCCCGATTCTCCAGCTGCAAGAGGAGACGTCGGCCTCAATCGAAGACCCGCCAACGATGGCCCAAGTGACGGCTCAGCTGGCCGCCCGTCAACCTGCAATACTGGATCGAATGTGCTGCAGCGGAGGAGGGCTGCGAGGAACGAGACGATGACGACACAGCAGAAAGCCGTGAAACCAAGAAGCCGCCGCCACGACTGACTACCTTGATACGCATATCAAGGCCTTAGACGGGGGGCAGTGTCACGACCCTGGGCGCCAGCGTAGAGCCGCCAGCGCAGCACCTCACCAGTGTCACGTGCCCAAGCAGCATCACGTGCCCACGCGCGACCTCGTGTCTATATAAGGGCCCGCTCGGTCGTGTAGTCTAGTCTTCCTTTCTTGCTCCTTAGCTTTGAGTCTTTGTTCATAGTGCCAATACATCTTTATAGCCGTCAAGGCTCGTATGTGCCTGGCCGTAACAGTCCACACCCACCTGTGCCCTTGGCCGCCGAACCGGTCCCCGACGGAGCTTGGGCAAACCCCATGCAATCGATGCTGCAAATTGCGCCGTTCGTCTTAGGTCTTGGAAAGTCGTATCCTTGGGCTGGATAGGTCGGAGCGTCGGTCCCTTTTCGAACGAACACCCGGGACACCGCCGGTCGCCGCCTTATCTCCCTGCCCGTCACCTTCAGGACCCTCTCCTGGGGCAAAACGGCCGATGAAGGGGCGGACTGTTAGAGCCCACTGCCCCCTGGTCTCCACGTTCTGTAGGCAACACGAACCTCGGAAGCGGACTCGGTGACTGACGTTGCGCGGAATTTCCGCTGCTGACCAAATTACGGGACTTCCGTGCTCTGCTTGACCGCAAACCGCCTCGCGGCGGTCTTCTCGGCAGTGACTTTGCGATCGCCTCTGCATGCTTTCTCCATGCGGTTTCTTCGACCGCAGACTGCTTAGGCTGAATCAGCCGGAACGTTAATGCTTCATTCGCCACTGATCTGTATCTCCCGAACCGCCCCAACCTTGTCTCCCGTGCTCCGTGCCCCTTCTCGGAGTTGCCCTGTATCATCTCCGCACCCCGAAACAGGCACTCCCCCGTTCCTACCCTCTTCTCCATCCTCGACTGACAACGAACAGGCTCCACGGTGAGCGGCCGCCTCGCCTAGCTTCCCTGCAGGACTGTCCGCCATGCTACTGCCTCCTCGACGTCGACTAGCGTGGATTGGCAACAGGCTAGAAAGTTTTGGCTCCGGAGCACTTCCACTTGGATAATCTCGCTTCTTGGCGTACACTATTTCTTTCCGAGTGGGAAGCTTCCTAACGATCACTACTCATGGCCGTGGCGTTTCTTCCCTTATAATGCTTGCCTATGGTACCGAAGCGATGCAATACTACTACCCTTTGTAATCCCCATTTACCCTCCCTATGTGCGTCCACCGTCCCGGCCCTCGGCCGGTCTCCACGTGCGACCTGCTACCCCAGCTTTGCCAAAGGCGGCCCTTCCATCGCCGTGCTCTCTTTGCGCACTCCAGCGAATCCCTGGCTACTGCCGACCTCCGGCACATGGGGTGGCCGCGCCAACCGCCCGCCGCACACTTCCAACCATACTCTCCGGCCCTTCCAACGCCGTCCCACCCACCTTGCGCATCAGTTGCTCCATCAATATCTGCCACTCCACCTCGTCGAGCAACAGCCAAAAGGCTGCCGGCGATAACATGTCCACGGTGTCCTCGTGCAACCGGACTACCCGGCTAGGTTTGCTCCCTCGCCACCACCAACGTCGCATCAACGGCCTTCATGCTAAAGCGACAGCCAGGATCCCCCTGCCTGTCCTCTTGTAGTCGCTAGCCACCGGAGTCTCGACTTGCAAACCCTCTTGGAGAGTTCTCGTGACCAACTCGCATCCTCCTCCTCAGGTCGTCCCCTATATCCGACTTCACCGTGTCCCAATAGTGGACTCGACACGGTCGGCACCCGCCTCGCTCAGCCGCACGCAATGCCCATCCAACTACCGACGACCGTCAAAAGGGACCCTGCAATACTACCATAACCTCTTTCTTTCCTTCACTCTCATTCGTTATTGTCGCCTTTGCTATCTACTCCATGCAACGATGACACCGAAGGGTACTGCTGGACTTTCTTTCTCCGCAGACTTACCCACACTAACCTTACTGTTCGCCGACCTCCAACTTCTCGCGACATAGCCATCACCCCTACTCAACTTCCAACCCCCGGCTCCCTACTTCACTCACGACCATAGAACCAGATGGTCGAGACTGTTCAAGAACCTCGCCAGCTCATTCCCGCATACCCCCGCTTCTGATCTATCACCTAGGTAGCATTCTCTGACTCTTAAGTCTCCCCGACCCTAGCCGCGAGCCCTCTTTCGAGCAGCAAGAAAACCTGCTTTATAGGATGCCCACCTCCACTCTGCGTAACCCTCATTTACACTTCCACGGTGACTACATCTGCCATGTTCTCACGATGTCGGCCTCCCAGCTCAACGTCGATACCTCGTCCTCCCGCGGCAACCTCTTGACAGCCAGAAAATGCTGGCGCCGACATGTCCATGATGGCCTTTGTCCAGCCCGGCTGCCCGGCTAGGTTCGCCTACCAGAATGAGCATCGTGTCAAAGGGCTCAACGCAGAAACCCTAGCGAGGGTCTTCCTTCCCACGCCCTCATGGCTGTCGACTCCGGAGTATGCAGCAATCCGGTCAGATACTGGCAATCCATCGACCTGCATCTTCTTCAGCCTTAATATTTCCATATACAACCAACAGATAATCTCCTCGGAATGGACCGAGCAACGGTTCTTCATGGTCGGCCGTGTTCATCCCTTTGCCCTGACGTGGGAAATCGAGCGACGTGATGGCTTGGAGTCGGACGATGATAACATCACAGAATACACCGTCCCCGCGCTTATAGTCCGCGATCACAGCTACCAACCGTGAGTCTATGCTCCAAATCTCTCTGTCGCCACTGCCCTCCCTGACGATATCCATAGAATTGTCACTCGCACCCTCAGCTCGGTGGATACTTTCCCAACGATACAACCCATTGTCTCCTTCACGGGACCTGTCATCGGCTCCGGCCGCGACCTCCTGCATGGAAACTCGGCTGCGGCCCTTGACGACACCCAGCTGAGCTGCTGCGGCTTTGTCCAGCTCTCCACCTTTATTTGTCCTGGGATTCCCGGCAAACCCCTTCAAGGGCTTTCACCCTTCCAAGTTTTCGTCATCTTCCCCATTCACGCTAATCCTTGGACCTCCTATGCAAGAAGATGACCGAGAGGCGCGACAGCCAGTTCCAGTCGAACGCTCTCTTCACCTGTACGGGCAAAATCGCCGGCTTACTGGATCACCAGATCATGAAACATGCCCCGGCTTTCGACCAAGACTATATCTTCATCGTCGTCCCCGACACGTGGACTTTCCACGACAAGGCCATGTCCGACCAGGCTTCTGCAACACAACTACTGCCGACGACACCCAAGAGCGCGGTCGGCAATCCTCGGACTATAGCGTTGCGTTGGCCAGGTTTACCTCTACGAAGAAACCCAAGGCCGCCCAAAGCCCCGCCTCCCCACGCCGCATGCTTCTGGCCCAGTCGATCTTTATGCTGGCATCAAGTCGGTCATTGCCCGATCCCTACCAAACCCCAACCAAGAGACCGCGACTTTCTCCCGAAACTTCCACCATAATCACCGACTGTGACGGTCAAGACTCCCCCAAATCCGATACCTCCTCCTTTCTGTCCCCGGAAGACCCCGCAGAGTCAGAGACGGACACCGAACAGGTCAATCACCAAGACACATCCGCCTCTGGCTCTATCAGACCTCCCGCGTCGATATCTTCCCGACCACTGCGCGCCCGACGTCCGCCCAAGAATATTCTCTAAACTTTAAAGCATCAAACGAAACAATACAACATGACAACATGTCTCATCATCCTCAAAATCAGCTGCCAAAGGCTCGAATAGCACATTCTCTTCTCTTCTTGTTCTCCTTTTCATGAAGACGATCAAGTCAAAACTTCCCCAATATACTCCTTATTCTGTTTATACCTACGACTTATACCGGTAGCACATGTAAATTTTCCGAGCCTTCCACTCGCCCAGACATGCATTACCCACTCACATCTCTCTTCAACCCTGCCGTCTCTCCACGCCCTTTGAGTTTGCGCCTTTTAAACAAAATCTCCCTCCAGCGGCCTAGCCTGCCTCCCCGACGCTCTGTCTCGGTTTCACTCACGATAATGCTCTACGTCTCTCGCCGTGTCTCGTATCTCGACCTCACTCTTCTTCCTGTCTCCTATCTACTGTCGCCAACTCTCTCTCTCTCTTCTGTAGCCAACTCTTCTCCGGTTCTCTTGTCGCCAAATTTCGTTCCGAAAGGCTTCTTTGCGCGAGCCGCGGCTGGCGAGCCTTCCTCTCGTAATGAGGGTTTGGTGCAGACAGGGGTCAATAAGTTTCCCGAGTTCTGATTGGCCCGAATTTTGTATGGACGGCCGCAAAACGTGCAACAATTGGATAACGGCAAAAAGGGGGGGCTAGGTGTCTGTGGCCCGTAGCAACCCTGGTTTGTTTACTTGCGCGTCGCCTTGACGTGGAAACTTCGTTGAAGCAACGCGTCTTGATGCGTGGTTCGCGAAGTACTGAGTCCTAAGTCTACTCCTCAAGGGCTTCAAGATGGACTTGATTTCCATCGTCTGTGCCCGCTGTGGCGAGGAGAAACCGGCGGGTGACTTCGTCAGCAAACGGAAGTCTGTTTGGAAGACCAAGAACTGCCTCGCCTGTCGTAGTCAGTGCAATTCTCATGTCAGCTCCGTCTTCCTCACTCCGTAAGGCCATTCAACGCTAACTAAATGAAGAACTCCAGATCCAGAGGCGCGACCCTGACGTTGAGGAATCTCGCCGCCCGTCCTTCCTTAGCCGAGAGACCTGCTCCGAAGAGAACTGAAGGGAATGCTGGTCTATCGCCTTGCAACGAGAGATCCGGAACCCGGCCCACATCGCCAGAGAAGCTACGGCAACTTCATACAACTACTCGGGGGGTTGACTAAGGGGCTTAGGCCCCCCCCTCTCCTGCCGGAGAGGGGGGCACAATACCCATTTCTTTGACGTTCGCGTTTCCCTCTTTTATGACTTTAACCAGCCGCCACGCCACCAATTGATATTATTGAAATACAAAAAAAGGATATAACATGCAAAAGGCTTGATATAACATGCAAAAGGCTTGATATAATTCATATACTAAAACTCATACGAATTGGTCAAATGGTTAGCGCTGCACTATATACCTAAAGATCTTGGTCTAATGCTCGCGCGTCTACTTCGTACCGTAGATATAGTGGGTTACAGTATGCGTTTCCCTTGATCGGGCCTTTAATTCAGCGTCACGCAATCAATTAACATTCTTTAAGCAGAAAGAATATGTATAATATCTATTATGTACTATAGAATCTGTTTACCCAGTTTTATAGAAATTGGTCCAAGGGTTAATCCTGCATCGCGCGTCTTTGGTAACTTTTAAAAAGAATACATTAAAGTCCCTACCATTTTGCCCGGGCGGTGAAGTACTCCGTTTACTCTCTTAGAACGAGCCACGCCGGCGCAATTGCTACCTTAAAGCGCGGCCATAAGGCTTCGTAACGCACCAACGTACTAACATCTTTAACACGTATATTGTAAAAATTCTGATTCTAAATAGAAAAACTGTCGTTAAATTTCAAGTATAATATATATATATTGTGGGAATGGTACTCATCCTTTGTATGCATCCGTCTCTGATCACATGATCGGCACATGACCCTTATGGTCACGTGTACGGCTGAGGACAGCGTGCCCCCTTTTTCTCCACGCTGGCCTCGCCTCCCTAGATAGAGAATCAATCCTCATTGCATAACACGACACACCGGTATACCCTGTTTGTTACGTGCACGAGACCTACCGACACTGATCAGTGATTGATTCGGTCAATCACAGACAGCTAGGTGGAAGAGACAAATTCCTCAACCTTCGAAGGCAATACAGGCCCCTCTTATTAATAGGACAGGCTTTGAGGCTCCTCTACATTGTAGACAAGCTTCGTATACCTAGAAGAAGGTTATTTGTGCTAAGAACGAGGAATCTCCTCGTCAGTTCAGTCAGGCCACGAGAATCCTTCCAACTATCGACTTGCAAGCTCCTCGTCAGTTCAGTCAGGCCACGAGCGACCATATTGATAGGCGACCACATCGCAAAACAACTAGTAAGAACGTTCGACTCTTGACGTTAAGTAACGAGCTCCTCGTCAGTTCAGTCAGGCCACGAGCAACCGACTTAGTACGCGACACTTGAACTCCTACTAGCGACAATTCGTATACGAATAGACCAATACGAACCAACCCCATCGTCTCATTCACTTGATCAACGATGACCCCGACCGATCGAGCTACGACTCCGAACGAGAGCGCCCAGCTCGAACAATTGAGCGAACGGATGCAAGGACTAGCTATCCAGACATCCGTATACGACAAAGTTGATGTTACCCTTTGGGAACAAGACATCAAACCTGACGAGGAAGATGAGATCGCAGTTACGACGTACGCCGCTAGGTTCATGTCCAATGCCCAATTCGAACGCCTAGAAGGAGACAACATCCTTGACCACTTCCAACAACACTTCGAAGGCTGGAACCAAGACACATGGAACCGGGTACATATGGACTACAAGAGAGCCCTCAGATTACTTCTAAGGAGACGTGGCATCTATACAGGACGGGAAAATGGCCCTTTTGACCGATTTCGACATTGGGACAACCGCTCATAAGTTACGAGCAGCAGGATCAAAGGCTCTAACTTCTCCCCGAGAACCCCAGTCGCCATCAGTAGCAACATCTCGTTACGATCTTAACAAACAACCCCCCATTAAGACCTTAACGAAGCCACCTGCCCAGAAGCCCACCGCTGAGACACTACCGACAACATCACCTCCTACGACTTCCGCGCTGACCACCCAAGATGCACCTAACCTAACCTCTCTTACAGCCCATCCGACAACCCACCGCTTCAGGCACCCCGAACTCGTCCAATCCGCCCACAACCCCCCCCCACCCGACCCTCCATCCGAGCCTATGCACCCTGAAGCATATACAAAACTTCCCCCGGATGATACCCCGAATGCCCCTGTTGACGCAGATACCCAATATATGTTCATGAAGCTCTGGGACAAGGACCAGAACTACACAGGAGAGCCGTACGATCTCCTCGACGACAAGTTACGAATCTTCATGAGCATCTGCTACAACATCCAAGTGAAACCGTCACAATTTCACGCCCTTTTTCCCCGAATCCTCGCCGGAAGAGCACAAACGTTCTACATTGACAAGATCGAATGGACTACCACGTTTAGGAAGGCATACGACAGCATCAAACAACGCTTTGACACGGAAGTTAACCACGTCCATTACTATACAGATTGGACCACAACCACTTTCAACTCGATTCGTGCCCAAGATGCCTCCAAATCCCTCCATGAAGTCCTTCAACTACTCTTCGATAAGCTACAACTCTGTCAGAGAGCCCTTGGCCCTGACTACGCAGGAAACATTCCACTGCGTACTACGCTTATCATCGCATGCCGTGGTGTACCCGAACTTGAATACGCCCTCTTCAAACCTGCAGAAAAGATCGAGACCCTCTTTGCAGATCTTCGATCTTCCGTTGAGACCCATCTTGCCCGACGAACAAACCTTCAATTCACTCAAAGCCCTGATGGATCATTTGATCAAACGGACCCCAACGATCAGTACTACCTCGATCGCCGATACCATAACAACCGCGTACGAGGTAGGTACGGATACTCAGGACAGCGACCCATTCATGGTTATGGACAAGGCTATAACCGTGGAAGCCATAGGCCCCAAAGCCGTGGCAACTACGCCCCTAGCTACACTAACCGCAATGGACCAAAAAGTGCTTTGTTTGTGGACAAGAAGGTTGCTGGTCAACTAAACACTCTGCAGAAGAACGACGAAAGGCAAAGGATCAATATGTCACACATTGTCATTTCACTGGCGTACAACTCACAGACTTTGGAACCTACATTCTAGATTACGAAGGCCATGAGATGGACGACCTGAACGACGACAATGACATATGGGAAGAAAACGACAACGACACCAACAATCACCCCAAACAGTGGCAAGCAAGCCAAATGCTCTGTCAGCAAGCGTTTAACCATTTGATCACTGGAGAAGACGTTCGTCGTACAGATCAGAACACTGTTCCCGCCTACCAATTTTTCATTGAAGATCGCTACTCCAAGGACAAATTTTAAGGCATCATGATTGACACAGGTGCAACAAAAGTCTCTACAGCCGGTCACTCTCAGTACATTGCTTTACAACGAGAAGACCCCCCTGTAGCCCTAGACAGCCCCACATCCGGCCAGGCTACCATCAAATTCGGCAACGGCGAAGCCATTCACTCAATCGGCTCAATCGCCCCCAAAACACCCGTCAGAAGGATAACGTTCCACATCCTTCAGACCCCTACCCCTTTCTTGCTTTCTTTGGCTGATACGGACCGTCTTGGTAACTATTTCGACAATCACAGCAACCACAAAAGAAGAAAAATTGCCAGTATGGGAAGAATTCGTTAGTCTTAACAAAGCTACTTCATTAAGACCCTAACGGAGCCCTGGTCAAGAACCCCTCTTTCCTCACGGTCGTTACATCTTCTTGCCCCGGTCACTACAGCAGCCGCAACCACAAAAAGAAAAGTTGCCAGTGTGGGAATGGTACTCATCCTTTGTATGCATCCGTCTCTGATCACATGATCGGCACATGACCCTTATGGTCACGTGTACGGCTGAGGACAGCGTGCCCCCTTTTTCTCCACGCTGGCCTCGCCTCCCTAGATAGAGAATCAATCCTCATTGCATAACACGACACACCGGTATACCCTGTTTGTTACGTGCACGAGACCTACCGACATATATCGTAATTGTGGGAATGGTATTAGTCTATTGTACTCATCTAGCTAGCTTACGTACACAGTCACGTGTACAGCTGAGGCCACAAAGCTAGCATCGTGGCCTCCTCCCCCTTTTAGATAGACAAATCCTCATTGCATAACACGACACACCGGTATACCCTGTTTGTTACGTGCACGAGACCTACCGACAGTAATCGTTATTGAATATGCCTTGAGGAACGAAAGGCCTCTTCTTATCGCGCGACCACCCAACCCTATGCCTTGTGCCTTGAGGAACGAAAGGCCTCTTCTTATCGCGCGACCACCCAACCCAATTTTTTCCCCCCCAAACTCCCGTCCTCTGATTGGTCGGGTTCCTCCCTTTTGATTGGTCGGAAAGGAAATTATCATGGTTTGAAAGCTTCCCCGCAACCTCGACTGCTTACCGCTCCTTCCTCCGGCCTCCTTTTTTTCTGATGGAACGGCCCTGTTTCGTCCGCCCTCTCGGCCGCCTATCACTCCTAGCCGGGCCCTTTGCCTTTCTTTTGGGGTGTCTTGGAAGAAGACGTATAGAACTTGCCCCCGCCGAGGTTTTGTGAGAACGGTGGTTCTGCGGCTCGGGCCTAATGAGGAAATAGTTGGGCGTTCTATCTATTTATCCCCCCCCAGTCTCGTCTTGTCCCTCCCCGCGGCCCCGGAGATCATCGCCGAGCCAGCGTAGCGCCTCCCGACGGTCCTCTCACTGAGCCTCTCTAGCCGTGCCTGCGCCGCCGTCATCTCCTCGGGCACCCTGTTCCCTACCAGGTCCCTCTCCGCACCTCCGACACGAGCATGATGCCGTCGAGCGTCGGGCACCGCGATAGCTGCACGTATAGGCTATACGGGTCGCACGGCGACGGTACCGCGCGCCCGTCGACGGTCGTCGTCCTCGCCCCCCGGAGCTCCAGCGCCACGCGCTCCAGCGTCCCGCCCTGCACCTTGTAGTCGGTGCAGGCGAAGGCCGCGGCGCACGGCAGGCCCTCCGGCTAACGTCGTTCCGCTGCCACGGCCGCTTCCGCTGGGCCTGGATCTTGACGCTGATGGGCGTCAGCAGGATCGTCCCGGACGGCATCCCCACGAAGTGGAAATCCTGGTCGTCTCCGAGGCCAGCACCATGCCGACCGGCGGCCCGAAGTGCATTGTCAGCTCCGCCGAGACCCGGTGGCCGGGGAAGGCCCGGTCGGGTATGACGTCGACCGCCGTGTACCCGGCCCCGTTCACTAGCTTCAGCCCCTGGTGCGTGTTCTGGTTCACGACGACCGGCATGCCGGGCACGAAGAGGAAGACGGCCGGCACCGGAGTCGCGCTGTCGTCGCCCTGGCCTAGCATCAGCACCGCCTCCTCCTCCGTCGGCGTGCCGTCCCTCCACTTATGCTCGGAGACGAAGATGCGCGCCGCCGTCCGTTGCCGGGCCCGGAACGCGAGGGCCGCCTCTAGGTTGAGGTTCCAGCGATTCCTGTTAAGCGGCGTCACCACCGTCACCCCAGTCTCCCACGGTATCCGCCTGCCCGCCCGGTAGCACCTCGAGTTGAGGAGGTCTAGGTCCGACCGGTCCTGCTCCCCCCGCCGGATCCGCCCGAGCAGCCGCCGTAGCTCCGGGTCGCCGGCGGCGCGCATCTGCTCGTCGAGCATGACGACCGTCGTAAACTTCCTCCATAGCGCGTGCGCCTTATCGTGCTGCCGCCGCCGCTCGGCCGCGAACGCGCCGTCCGCGTCCCACGGCACCGCCGCGCTCGGCAGCAGGATCGACCGCTCCTGCACCGGCCGGAACTGATGGAAGTCGCCGCAGAGGATGACTACCGGGATGCCGCCGAAGTCCCGCGGCGAGCCCGCAGCCGGCAGAGCTGCTCGTTCGCCGCGTGCAGCGTGCGCGCCCGAGCATGCTGACCTCGTCGATCACCAGCACCTCCTTCTCCTGCCAGTCCATCCGCGACCGGCCGTCGACGAAGCGTTCGCCCTGTCCCGGCAGCCGCACCCGTCTACCTCCTCGCCGACCCCGCCTGGCCGCCCTGGCCGACCAAGAGGCCGCAGGCCGAGTGCAGGGTGATGCCGTTGATCCGCGCCGCCGCCGTCCCCGATGTCGCCGTGATTAGTAGCTGGCTCGATAGGTCCCTCTGGGCGAACAGCTCGACGAGCGCCTCAATGACGCGCGACTTGCCGGTACCGCCCTCGCCGCCGACGAATAGACAGAGCTGGCCGGCGTCGCCGCTGTCGCCGGCGTCGCCGCCCTGCCGGGCCTGATCGAGCTGGCGGCATATGATGAGGAGGGCGATCGACTGCTTCTCGTTAAGCGTTAGCCGGCCCGCTAGCTCCCTGCCGGCGGCGACAAACGAGCTCGACGGGCCGAGCCGCACACGCATCCCCGCGTCGGCGTCCGCTGCCGTCACCTCGACGTCGTCCTCGCCGAAGCCGCCCATCACCCCGCGTAGCGCCGCACTCGGTCGGCCCCGGGCGCCGACGCCGCCGCGCCGCCCTGGATTCCTTGGATCGCCCGCTCCCGCTCCGCGCGGCGCTCCTCTGCTGTGACTTGATGGCTCTTACCTGCTCTTGCCGCGGCAGCTCGCCCGGAGAGGGTCGACCCGCGAGGATTACCCGCCTCGGCCCCGCCTCGCCCGCCACCACCGTCGCATCGAGCTCGGCCGCCGACGAGAGCGCCGACTGCTGAAACCGGCAGAGCTGCTGCGTCATCGCCAGCAGCTCCGCCGACCGCGCCGTTACCTGGCCCGCGCCGGCGGCGTTCCGGACAACGTCGATGAGCCGCGCCGCGTCGCCTGCGCCGCCGGCGCGGTACACCTGCCCGCCCCCCTCGGCCGCCTCCTCCGCGCCCTCGTTGGCGCGTGCCGCCGCCGCCGGCTCGCCCTCCTCGGTCGTAGCGGCCCATTGCCTGGCGTCGCGCTTGGCGTCCTCCGCCGACCGCCGGAGCAGCTGTACGTTGTCCGCGAGCCGCGCGATCCTCGGCGCCAGCGCCGCCCGCTCCCGCGCCCAGATGTCGTTGATGTCGCCCGTCTCCTCGCAGACGAATGCCTCCCACGGCACGAACAGCGCTAGATGCTGCACCGCCGCCCTTTGCACCGTTAGCCGGGCCACGGGCCGCGTCGCCGTCCGACGGTACGCCCTCGGCTTTGCTATACGTACCTCCGATGACATGACTCCTCGTCTTCCTCGCCGAACTCCTTACTGAGGTACCCGTCTAGGCGTACGCTCGCCCCCTTACCCGGCCGTCTGAGCACTTGCGCCCAGTCCTTCCCCGGAGCCCAGCTCTCGTTAAAGGGTATCTCGCCCCAGGCCGCGCAGCCCTCGGCGCCTCCGCCATTCCGTTTCAGCCTTACGAGCGACGCGTAGTCGTAGAGACAGAGGCCCTGTAGGAGCCCGCCTCTATGCCGGTAGGCCTCGATGAAGGAGATCCTCGGCCCCGCCTCCTCGACGACGACCGTCTCGTCCGGCGCGTCGCTCGCCGTCGCCTCTACCCCGCTCGCCAGTCGGAGGTGCCGCCACTGGCGGAAGACGGCCCAGTAGAGCTGGTTCGTGTTCACGTACGCCCACGCCGCGCCGCTGCAAAACTCCGCGGGATACCCCAGGAGGTCGGCGATCACCTCGACCTGGGATAGCGGGCGCTCCGTGAAGATTCGGTTCGCCGCCTTTAGTAGGAACACCCTCGTCTTGTTCCCCCTTATAGGGTCCGCCGCGGCCTCCTCTCCGGCTCCGTTCCCCCCGCTATCGTTGCGGTCGGCGCTGGGGATACTGCTCTCTGCTGTCGGCTCTGAGGTCGGGAGTAACTCGGCCGCGGCGGCCACCCGCTTCCACGTAGGGTCCTCTACCTTAGTCGCATAGTTGGTGATGTAGTAGATCAGGGCCATGGTCTTGCGCTGCGTCGCGATGAACGAGATGTCGTGGTTGTGCCGCAGCCCTACCGCCATCGCCTTGTTCCACCGGTTCACCATGCTATGTGTCCGCCGGATCTCCAGCACGCCGTCCGCCGTGAGCGCCGTCCTCTCTACTAGCCTCCAGGGCGCCTTAAAACGGCAGAGGTCGCCCTTACGACCGGCCCCCGCGAGCGAGTACTTGACGCAGGTCGCGCTATGCGTGTGGACCTGCGTCGCGCCGGCGCAGAAGTTGGCCTCCTCGTCGAACGCGTCCGTTAAGCGCTCGACGTCGTCAAGCCACGACGACATGTGCGCCGTGATCGACCGCTCCGCCTGCACAGCGTGGTGCCCTTCTGCGTCTAGCTCCTACGGCCTAGGGTTAGTTTCGGCCCTTTAGTCTGCGTTCGACGGAGCCGGGAGGCTACGCCTCTGACGTCGTCCGCCTTACCTCGGAGAAGACGCTGTCTACGTAGCGGATTATTCGCTCCCGGTACGCTGCCTGCTCCTCGCCGCCGGCGCCGGCCAGCGCCTCGCCGAGGCGCGCATTGCCTTTAGCCAGAGAAGCCCGTGGAGGTGGAGAGCACCTCGTTCGTTCGTCTCTACCGCCCCGTAGTACGCCCCGACGTGCCCGAACACCGACTCGTCCCCGACGTCGACGTAATGCTCGAAGAAGAGCTTTATCTCCCGGTGAAAGAAGACGGCCGCGCTCATCGGGTCCGCTATCGCCAGCCGCACCCGCTTATACGCAGTCCCTAGCTCTCTTAGGAAGGCCTCGGCCGCTTCGGGGTCGCGGGCGCGGTACGCCGCCAGCCGTAGCTTTACCGGGTTCGTAATATCGTTCGGGTTTAGCGTGAACCAAATGGCCGGCACCCCGTATCTGACGATGAGAGATAGTATCTTCTTCCGCATACTTAGGCGGCTCTCCCTCGACATCGGCTGCCGGTGGCCAAACACCGATAGGGACCGGAGGAGCTCCTTTACCCCGTCGTCGCCGGTCTTGCCCGTGGCCTCGAGCTCGACCCTCGCCGCCTCGAGCCTCTGCGTCGTTAACGACTTTAGTAGACCCTCGACCTTTGCGAAGTTCTTCCTCGTTACGCCTAGCATACTGGCCTGGCGGTTCCTAGACCGCACCCCCATATTAAACACTAGGAAGGCGAAGATGGGATGCGTCGCGAACCGGCCGCCGTGGCGCCGTAGCACGACGTCGGCCCATGCTTGGAGGTTCATGTTCCGGGTCGACGTGAGGCCCTCCGCGACCCGCTCCGCCTCGGCAGCCCGGCCCCGCCACCCGGTAGTCTCGCTTCCACGGGTAGCGGCCTCGTCGGCGAGCCTCGGCCCCCCCACGCCAAAGGGAAATAGCGTCGGGAAGGTCTTGGCGAAGAAGGAGGCGTCCGCCGAGTCGGCGAACTCGTTGCCGCGCCGTACCTGGATATAGGGCTCGTACTTGTCGCCATCGCCGCCGCGCTCGCCCTCCGGCCGCCGTCCCCACCCACGTCCTCGGGCCTGCGCGGGCGCGCGCTCCGTCGGGCCCGACGGCGTCGCGGGCGAAGCGAATCTTCTCGGCGTCCGCCACCCCTGGCGGCCCGTCGAGCGGGAACATGCCGGACGACGTCACCTCGTTGATTACTTCCCCGCCCTCTTCGGGCCTAGCGCCGTCCTCTTCGTCGTCGCACGTGGGCCTGACGTCGCGACTCCTCTCCGCGGGATCCCGCCCCTGGCTTAACATGACGAGGATCTCCTCGATCTCGACCGCGCCCTCGTCGTCCATGGCCCGCTCCGTCGGCGGCACCACCTGCGCGGTCCGCGTCCTCTCCCGCGCTGACGGCTCGTTTCGCTCCAGGCGCTCGCATACCACCGACGGCACCCCGTGCGGCGGCGCCCCCCAGCTCTCCATCTCCGCCACGTCGATCTCGACCTCGCCGTAGAGCGGGTTGTTCTCCTTAAGCCAGACGAGCGCCCTCTCGACCGCCCGCCGCCTTACCGACAGGAGGCCCGACAGGTCGCGTGGCCCCGGCTTCTCGGCCCCCTGCCACGAGACATGGATCTCGTCCATAACCCGGACTAGCGGGTGCGGGAGCACCTTGGTCACCAGCCCCTGCACGTCATTCGGGAATACCGTGATATGGCCCTTGACGTGCCTCGGATACCTCACGCTCTGCCTCTGCCCGCCGGGGATGCTATACCTCGTCACGAAGCCGTAGCACGAGTTGAGCGAGATCAGCTTCTCCTCGACCGGCGTGAGGCCCTGAGCTCGTCGGGGTACGCGTGCTCGCAGCCGAGCCGGCCGTGGAGGTGCATGCCAGGCGAAGCCTCTCACGCCCGAGGCACCGCGCGCACTCTGCGCATACCGGCACCGCCCGGCCTCGGGAAGCAGCTTCGGCACGCGAATAGAGACCGGCCGCCCTCCGTGACGGGGCTCCGCCATGGCCACCTCTCCCACGCCATTTCCCTTAGCTCCTCTCTTGACCGCTTCCGGTAACATACCTTGCAGGTCAAGACCGGTAGCGTGCCGGCGTCGTGGAACGCCCGGTAGAACCTCTGCACCGTTCGCACCTGCCTCGCGCGCGGCACCGGCATGCACCACGTCTGCTCGTCTGCGAGCCTCTCGCCCGCCGCGAACTCCTCCTCGAGGTGCTGCAGTACGCTGGCTAGGTCCTCGGCCTGCAGCTCCCTCCGTCTTGGGGTTTTCTGGCCCACCGGACCCGGGAGCATTTCCCTAAGGCCTGCCCGCCGGGGGTGCGGCCCTTCCTCTTCCGCTCTCCCCCGGGCTGCCGATTCATTGTCCTGCCTGCGCCCCGTTAGCCGTCTTCATGCGCCTTGGCCTCGCTCTGCGACCGTACCGGCTTGTTGGCTGTCCGTGCTTCCGACGCTCGGTCCCGCCTCGGTGGGGGGCGCCGCGTGGACTCCCGCCCTCAGAACCGGCCGAGCCCGGATGTGCCGCGGCGCCTGCTGGCCTCTAGGCGGGCCGCCCTCGCTCGGCGGCGGTGTGAGACCGGCTGCGATCGGTGTCGGCCGGGGCTGGATACGCCGCAACGCCTGCTGCCTTGCGTCGGCTTGGAGTCTCTGCTGCCTCGGTGGTCTTCCCCGCCTGCGCTTCGCGCCCTCGTCGACACTCGGCTGCGGCGTGGTGTGGCCGTTCCACCCTATTCCCATGTCCGCTTCGCCCTGCCTAGGCTGGGCGATGTCGCCGCCGTTGGCAGTCGCACCTATCGGTCTCCAAGCGTCCCCGCCCGGACCGTCCTCGACCGGCGTCTCCAAGGCGCCACGCGGTCCGTGGGCTTCCTGCGCCGGGCTCGCGCCCCCTGCTCCGCGCGGTCCCCTCCAGCAGCTGACTCCATCGCGATACTGGCTGCCACTACCTTTATAAACCTCTCATCTACCTCGTGCTGCTATGCCCTGACGTGGAGCCTCGTGAGTCGGACGTCGACGTATACGTCCTTTCCTGGGCTGCTCGTCTTGCGCTTATGTTGCTACTCGGCATGCAGCTTATGCGTAACGGACACTTTACATTTACAATGACCTATGTACTCTATAGAGCTCCGTAGTACGTCTATAAGCATGCTGCTGCTCTTCACATTATACCGGCGCCGACTTTCCATTAAGCCTACCGGAACTGCCTGCTGCTATCGCATGCAACGGCCTAGGCCGGTCTTTACATGTAAGTCGCTACGGCACCTTCCTCTTACTCGTGCTTTACATTCTACGCTCTCCTTGTTATCTGGAGCTATGTCGCTAAGCGCCTTGGTTCGAGGTTAGATGCTTGCATACTGGCTTTTAACCCCATGTCTTAAACGTGTCGCCAATGAAGCTGCCCTATTCTGTGACAATATGGCTTCCCGTATGTCGGTTGTCTTAAAAACCCTCTATCCCTAAGCAGACCGCCTTTTTGCCCTTTTCCCCTCGCTTCTCATAGCATTCTCTAGACAACGCTCTTTCCATGTTCTCCTAACCGCTAAAAATTTTCCCGTGTTTCCGTTAATATCTATGCTCGTGTTCTGTAAGGCGGCCCTGGCCCTTCACTTCCCGCCGGTTTCTTCCAACGATACAAAAATAGGAAGAGTTCCTGCTCCTATTCTGCCCCGCTTAAACGATTCAAAACGGCAGCGTCGCTCTTACGCTATACAACCTCGCCATGTCTTCGTCCCCGTCTTCGGCCGCCTCTCCGCCGCATCTGAAGAGGCCCCTTAGTACTGGCAAGAGCGTCGACGGTGACATGTCTATGATGTTCTTCGCCCAGCCCGACTGCCCCTCGAGGTTCGCCCACTAAGACGAGCACCGCATCAAGAACCTTAACGCCGAAGGCTATCGCCCGTGTCTTCCTGCCCGTCCCCTCGTAGCTGCTCCCGGCCGAGTACGCGCCCTCCGCTCGGGCCGGATGCCGCCGACCCGGCTGTCTCTCTTCTTTAGCCTAGGTAAACCTCTCGATTTACGGCCAGCCGGTCGTCGACCCCGACCGGTCCGAGCATCGGTTCTTCGTTAACAGCCACGTCCACTCCCATGCCCTCCCTTGGGGGGTTCGAGTGCCGCGACGGTCTCCACGCCGGCCCGGGCGATACCGTCGTCTACAATTCCCACGCTCGTCGTCCGCGACCATGGCTACCATCCATGCCCCCCGCCCTGTATGTGTCTCCTCCCCTGCCGCGTCGCTGACTTCTCCTTGTGGCGTCCTCCCGCGCTCCTTGGCCTCCCGACGGCCACTTCCCCTCGGCCCCTCCCGTCGTCTCCTTCCACGGCGTCGTTGCCGGCGCCGGCCTCTCCCTCTTGCGACGGGACCTCCAGCCCGGTCTCGACGCCGTCCGTCTCCGCTGCCGGCCGGGTAGTCGACCGTGTCTTCGTTCCTCAAGGCTTTTGTGCGCAACCCAGGGGGTTGCCTTACCTCGTTAGAGCCTATGTATACTGTCTGCAGTAGAAATTATTCACACCGTAAAAGACGCCTCTGATTGGTCTAAAAGGTTTACCCGCCGCACCTTTGCCATAGAACGTAGGGGCGCCCTACCTACCTAATTTCCTCTTGAAAACCTCGATTCCTATCCTTTGACGTTGGTCTTCCTGTTGCTTCTCATTGAACTATACTGACATTGATCTTCTGATATGACATCTACATGCCGTCTCCTCATCCTCCTACGTGGGGTCCTCCTACGGGGGCCTCCTACGGGGGAGCTTCTTCCCGATCGTCTTTGAATTCAATGCAACCAGTTCAAGCAAGACGATCTGATCTACATGCCGTCTCCTCATCCTCCTACGTGGGGTCCTCCTACGGGGGAGCTTCTTCCCGATCGTCTTTGCATTCAATGCAACCAGTTCAAGCAAGACGATCAATTCATTCACCTGATTGACCCATCTAAGCGCACTAGAAAATGTCTCCCCTGTCGTCGGGTTCATAATCGTCCTGTGTGTGTCTCTTCTTGCCTCTCAATTCGTTCGTCTGTTGATCTTCACTTAGGCTCAACGCATCCATAAGCGACACGCAAGCCTAGATATCCAGAGTCCAACGGCGCGTAGGCCTACCGCACCCCAGCCACCGTCTTCGGCTTCGCCTGCTCTGCCTCCTCTGCAGCCTCGTCCTTCGTTTTCTCCTGGCGTGCCTCCGCTACGCTTACCTCCACTACAGCATCGCCCTCGGTTCTTTCGTCGGGGCATTCGGCCAGAAGATAGTCCAGGCCATGCAAGGGCACACGCCCGCCAGGTTACTATCAGTCGACGTCATCGTATGGAGAGACGGCAAGGCCATGAGCCATCCGCAACTGTTGCGATTGAACTTGCTTCTATTCAATTCTGTCTGACAGCTCTCAACATACATATATACATAGTGGCACGTCCGTGCCACTATCCAGTGACTCACCACTTGTAACTGCTGCCTAAACATGTCTTGGTCCATGTCTCATATCAAGTCAACACTCCTAGAGCTGTCAGACTTCAACTGCAACGCTATTCATAGCGTATGGGTCCAATTCAATCCTCCTCCTGTTCCTCTCGAAAGCATCCCTAGGCAGAGGCTTGGTCATCCCATCTGCTAGCATATTCTCCCTGGAACCCAGTAGACTTGAATTCTCCTTCCTTGACCTCATCAACGACGTGATGAAATGCTATATCAACATGCTTGATTTTCGACGTGTTCGATACTCCTCGGGTCAGCTGTACAGCTCCCTTATTATCTCCAAGCAGTAGTGGCACTGTTTGCTCCCCCTTTCCTTCCAGCTCTGCAAGTAGTCGACGTCCCCAGAGAGCAGCTTTTGTGGCCTCCCCCATCCCAACATACTCTGCTTCTGTCGTAGATCTTGCCACTGATTTCATCTTCTTGCTATACGTCATGACGGCGCCTCCGTAGACCATAAAGATGAACCCCAGGATACTCTTCCGGTCCCTTGGATCAGTAGCGTAGTCGGTGTCAGAGAACGCTTCCCCATCTTGTAGGCCTGCAGAGCCGACGTGCCCTTCGATGTTGTGGTCAATGGAATAATAGTCGATATCGCTGCCTTCGACTCCTTGAGCGTGCTCATTATTTCCGCCATATGTGATACCGTGGTGAATAGTCCTGCCGACATAACCCAATATTCGTAGCAAAGCCTTCCAGTGGTTCCAGCATGCCTCTACCGTGAAAGATGCCATTCTGTTAACTGCGAATATAATGTCGAACCTCGTATTGCATAGCCAAATCAGCTTTCCGAGCAATTCCACGTATTTCAACCATTCGTCATGGTTCAGAGGCCGTCCCGGTTCCTCAACGAGCTTCCGTATAGCTCCAGGTTCCATGGGGGTTGCGTGCTTCATTGAGTCGTCGTAGAAAAATTCTGCCACGATTTCCTTCGCAAATTGTGATTGACCAATCATCAGCTTTCCTTTGTGCCTTTGAATCCGAATTCCGAGAATGTTCTCTGCTTCTCCGAGGTCTTTCATCTCAAATCTTCCCTTCAGCTTTTCCTTGACCAGTTCAATGGCATCCTCGTCCCCCCCTGTAATCATAAAGTCATCCACGTGCACGCCGATGATTACCCCGACTCTGTATGTCTGAATATTGTCGGGTCCACTGTCATCGGTGAGAAACCAATCTCCTTGAGATATTCTGATATTAGCAAATACCACATCCTTGCAGCTTGCTTCAATCCGTACAAACTCTTCAGGATCTGAACGTATTTCCCGAAATATTGCTGGAGCTCAGTTGGCACTTTCATGAAGATCCTTTCCTTTAGGTCTGCTGCAAGGAACGCAGCCACAGCATCCATCTGGTATACCTTCCAGCCTTTCTTCGCCGCTAAAGCTAGAATGATCCTCATCGCATCGAGCCGGATCGTGGGTGCGAAGGTTTCCTCGTAATTGATCCCGTGTTTCTGTGTGAACCCTCTCGCGACTAGACGTGCTTTATACCGTAGTATCTTCCCTTCTTTGTCTTTCTTGTGATCAAACACAAGCTTGGCATCAACTACTTCTTCTCCGTGCACGTCAACTTCGTTGATTTCCTCCGAGAATGTCTGTCGTCGAACGAGATTCTGAACTTCCTCATCTATAGCTCCTACCCATTGATCCTTCTCACTGCCTTCCATCGCCTGTCGGAAGGTAAGCTTTTTCGGGTCGAAGTCGTACAGGTCTGTATTAGGCTGGAGAAGCATTCTCTCCTGGCATTGATAAATCTGACGATTCCGCTGTTGCCATACCGGTGACGCAGCTCATAAGATCGTCACTCAACAAGTTATCTTCAAGATCCATCTTCCAGCTGTCAAAGGAGTCTCTTCCATCAAGGATGGTTCCTTTGTAGTCTTTCTTGCCCATAGTGCCGGGTCTTTGCTGTCAACCATCGATTCTTGACGAAAAAGTGTTCTCATATGCCGAGTTCAATCGTGCAGTGGAAGGATAATAAAAGCAACCGGGTGCATAACCTGTTGCGATTGAACTTGCTTCTATTCAATTCTGTCTGACAGCTCTCAACATACATATATACATAGTGGCACGTCCGTGCCACTATCCAGTGACTCACCACTTGTAACTGCTGCCTAAACATGTCTTGGTCCATGTCTCATATCAAGTCAACAGCAACGCCAGGCACCTCCCAGTTGCTTTCTATGCAGCCGGCCCCGTCGTCTCCTGCTCTCTCTATCCCGCGGTTAGCAACACATTCTCATATCTCTTATCCGATGTCAAGCAGCCCTTCCAACGTGTCGTCTCCAGCCTCTTCTGCTTTCACAGCAGGCGATTTGAATCTGCATCCGGTTCCTCGCATTGGCCTTTCTGCTCCTGCAAGCCTACAATCTATCCAATGCGACGAGGCCGATGAAGACGTTCCTCCTTTGGACATCGTTGGGCCGTTTGCCGGCGATCTCAACGCACAGGCCATTTCTCAGAGTGATCAGGACCTCCTCAATCTGTGGAACGACAAGCTTGACTCTGAGTCTCTTGAGTACTGCAGTCGATGCAAGGAGTCCTGGTTCAACATGGTCCTTGTAAATGATGTCTGTTCTGCCTGCCGTCGTCGTGACGCCGATGGGAAAAGGCAGCCTCACGAACCTTTCCTCTTCTCCGAAGAAAATAACCTGGATCTCGGCAGCGTTCCCAACGAGCTCCCAGAGCTATCCCAAGTCGAGGAGATGCTCATTGCGCGGGTGCATGTCCACATCCAGGTTTTCCAGTACCGTGGCCAGCAGTATAAGTATCGTGGTCATGTCATTAACTTCTTACGGGATATTGGCCACGTCTATACGCAGCTTCCTCTTCTGCCGCGCGAATTGGACATCATCATAATACGCCCAGGGGATTCAACGAACCAGCCACACGTCGTCCGGCAGTTTCGACGTCAATTCCGTGTTAGGCAAGGTCACATTCGCGTCTGGCTTGAGCACCTTCAACTCAACCACCCTGGCTATCGGGATATCTTCATTGACGCTGAGCGCCTAAGTCGGCTACCGAACGACGGTGATGTGGTTGATCAAATGCTTACCGAGGAAGTCGATGTGCCCGAGGGCGTGCTAGCAGAGCAATATCCTATAGAGCACCCTGACCCTGAGGCCGTTGAGAATGCTGATGCAGCTGGCATCGACGACTACGATGCAGCAGCAGTCCCAAACTTCATTGCAGCGCAGGCTGACCTTGAGCGTCTCCGGGCTCAGCTTGAGGATCACGAACCCGTACCGCCCGAGCAGATCCCTCTGCGCCAGGCCCACATCGAGATGCCTAATATCCGGTCTACACCTCTCAATGAGTTCAATCGTTCCCAGCCTCTGCTGTCTCTCGCCTTTCCTACCCTCTACCCTACTGGGCAGGCAGACTTCGTGGCGCCTCGTCAGAGGACAATTCGGTACGATGAGTATATCGCACACGCCGTGAGATACCATGATGGCCGTTTTGCTACGCATCCACGCTTTCGATATGTTGCTTTTAACACACTCATGCGCCAACAAGTTAACTCTCGCAGTTCCTTCTTTCTGAAGAGGCCTGGCCTGCAGCAGCAAGTTGACATGGATGAACTACGCAATGCCTTTTGAGGAAGATACCCCAGAATCTCGCGCACTGTTGAGCTCTATTGTGCGCTTCTCAAGCAGCTTGAAAGGCACACGAGCTTACTGGGGCGGCCAGAGACATCAGCTTGAGGCCATCGTCCACGGCCTTACCTGTCCTGGTGTCTTCCTCACCTTCTCAGCTGCTGACCTTCACTGGGATAGCCTCCAGAGACACATGCCGTCATATGTTGAATGGCGTGAGGCTGATGGCCGTGGTAAGGGTGCTATTGCGTTCCGGAATCTCCTTGAAAACCCTCATATCGCAGCATATCACTTTCACAGCCGTTTTACTAGCTTCCTTAAGATAGTATCGATGCCAAAGTTCAACATTACCGACTATTGGTTTCGCTACGAATGGCAGGCCCGTGGCAGCACGCATGTGCACGGCCTTTATTGGGTTAGGGATACACCAAAGCCTGATATGTCTACTCTCGAAGGCAAAGCTGAGTTTGCCCGGTTCTGGGCCCCCTTATGTCTCTGCCATTAACCCAGAGCCGCTTCGTGTGATGCAGCAAGGCGACGCAAATCCATTGGTACTAGTCCGACCGCCGCCTACTTTCCAGTTCCTCGCTGAGGTTGTTAATCGCGTACAACGCCATCGTTGTTCTGAGCTCTATTGCTTGCGACACCGCCGACAGCCTGACAACTCTCTGTCAAGGGAAAAGCTATGTCGATTCCACTTCCCTCGCGCCTCCCATGCCGAGGCCCACGTCACACATGGCCTTAACCCGACATTCCTTGTGTATGATGGCGCACGCAACGACCCTCTGCTTAACAACTTCAATCCCCTTTTGGCTATTGGCTGGCTTGCAAATCATGACATTTCCCCCTGCACCTCCTTTCATGCAGTTGTTAACTATCTCGGCAAGTACTGCTCTAAAGCTGAGAAGCAGACGGAGAGCTACCGCGACGTCGCCAGGGCCATCTTGCCTAGAGTCAATGCACGACAGGGTCTCGTCAGCTTCGTCGCCAAGTTCATGAACAAGCTTACGGCTGAGCGTGACTGGTCTGCTATGGAGATTAGCCACCTGCTGCTCAGCCTACCACTCCAGCAAAGCACGAGGACTGTACGATCGGTTGACTGCCGCCCTCCTCAAGAGCAATGGCAGGCAGCTATTGTAGATGAAGCTGCTGATGGTATTCGGGCCTCAAGGAATATATACCAGAAATACCTCTCTCGCAACGATCAATGGGCGCAGTTGACCTACTTTGAGCTTCTCACCAAAGTCGACTTTACACGCCCGGCAGCATGGCACTACTACAGCCGAGCCCCTGACCGTGTGTTGAGCTATTTCCCTCGGTATAAGGCCCTCCGCGGTAACGAGCAGTACGAGGACTTTTGTCGTGTCAAGTTGACCCTCCACCATCCTCATCGCGACCCTCAGGAACTCAAAGAGGTAGATGGCACCCTTTTCGACACCTTCTCTGGGGCATACGACCATTGCTCTGCTGTCCACGACGTTCATCCAGACGACTACTATGGGGACCTCCCTCCTCCAGTCGAAGAGGAATTCCAGGAAGAACCGCGTAACGAGGAAGATGTTGCGGCTGAGGATTGGGAAGAGCTTGCTGCAGTGCTTCCAAATCGTGGTCCAGATGAAGATGACATTGAGTTACTGGGGAATCGCGATTTTGACCTTGCTCACGATTGGCAGCCCTACATTGGCAAGTATCCTGGTTTAGCCATTCTAGGGCATGACTATTGGAAGGAGCTTAAAGCTTTACACCCCCTAGGCAACAACCAGGATGATGTCCCTGATGGCCTCTTTGATCAGCTTAACGTCGAGCAGCGCACTGTGTTTGACCTATTTACTCGACATCTTGAGAAGGCTCTCGACCCTCAACAGCCAAACCCGGCACCGCTCCTTGTGCAGGTAGACGGAGAAGGCGGCACAGGTAAATCCTTTATGATCAGAGCGCTCTGTGCACGTCTTGGGCAGCTATCTCCAACCTGCTTCGCTCGGGCTGCCCCTACCGGTGTGGCTGCTAATGCAATTGGCGGCGTTACACTACACTCCCTTCTACGACTCCCTCTTACCAAGTCTTCAACGGAGCTGCCGTTGCTAGGCCCTACAGACATTGCCAACCTACAGTCAAAGCTACGCAACCTCTGCTACCTCATTATCGACGAGAAGTCAATGATTGGCTTGCGTACTTTTGGCTACATTGATAGCCGCCTCCGACAAATATTTCCCGAATATCAAGACACCTTTTTCGGCGGCCGTAGCGTTTTGTCGCTCGGCGACTTCTACCAGCTTCCACCTGTTATGGAGAAGCCGCTCTTTACTACGTCTATGCTCACGGCTTTACCTGATATCAATGGCCGCAATGCCTACCTGGCATTCGACAAGACAGTTGTGTTACGACAAGTGTTGCGTCAGCAGGGCGAAGAGCAGGCTCCTTTTCGCACTGCTCTTCAGAGCCTACGTATAAATGCTCCCACTGTCCTAGACTGGGAGCTGCTCTGCACCCGCGTCCAGGCCAATCTGACCTTAGCCGAGGTTACGTGCTTTGACGGGGCAGTACGCATCTACACAACGAATGCCCAGGTCCGCGAGTTCAACAGGGATCATATGGAACGCCTAGCTGTGCCTTGCATACAGGTTCGGGCAACAAATGTCGGTCCAAAAGCCGCCGAAGCTGACTCTATGACTGCTGGCAACTTACATAACCAGTTACCCATTTGCATTGGGGCAAGAGTTATGTTGACTGAGAACGTCTGGACTGATGTTAGCCTTGTTAATGGTGCACTGGGGACCATATATGACTTTGCCTATGAGGATCACGTACAGGATCCTCAAGCTCATCACCCTTTGTCATTATGGTCCGCTTCGATCGCTATACCGGCCCCCTTATTTCGACGACCCTGAGCTAGCCAACGTCCAGCCTATCTTTCGCTCCTGGCGGGACTTCATCAAGGGTAGTATGCCCTGCTCTCGCACTCAGTTTCCTTGACAATTGCATATAGCATCACTGTGCACAAGGCACAGGGTGCTACGCTTGAATGGGTTGTTGCCGATATATCCCATCGCGATTTCCAGTCTGGCCTCACCTACGTCGCCGTCTCGCGCGCCAAGACGTTGAATGGCATCATGTTTGATGCGTCCTTTGATCTCAATGATATCCGGCGTCGCACGGATGGCTCTATGGCTGATCGGGCTGCTGACGCTGCCCGGCGTGCTGGCCAGGTTGTGACTGCCCAGGAAGCATTGAATTGACTGGTCATACATTCGCCTGCTTGCAGCAACTCTCAATGTGACAATTTGGCTCTCTTATGGGTCAGCAACAACGGGGATGGGGTTTTCTCTAACTGAGAGTCTGAGCCATTTGATCATATACACAGGAGCGAACAGGAGCCTTTTGGATGACGATTAATAAGGGGAATTGCTGGCTTGCTTGCAATCCTCTCCAAGCACAGCCTTCGTAGCACATAAATTTACAGCTTTGCTTACTCCTGTGACGGCGTATTCGGCGGCAACCCAGGTATCTTATAGCATACCATCTGCGCTCAGAGTAGTTGTCCGCGGAAGCGATGCTATAATCCGCATATTAAGGTCGAGCGCCTGCATGCGTGGTGCTTGGACCCCATTGAGGCCAAAGCTCAAACGCAGGCTGCATTAAACCTCGCAGGCGGCCTCGGTTACAAGGGTTCTGCACCACAAAGCAGGAGTTTCCTTTCCTTTGTGTATAAAGAGCTGCTCACTGTCGTGCACTACAGCTAGCTCTTCAAGATAATTCCAATATGGGGCTTACTGAATTCCCTGACGATTGCCTTCCTCCTGAGGGCCAATTCGACTCGCGAGAGTCTCTTCTTGCCTCAATTAATGCGTGGGCGGCTCCAAGAGGCTATGCCTTCACCACAGGCAAGTCCACGAGAGACCCGCGGTCCGGAAGACGCACAGTCATATTTGCCTGCGATCGTGGAGGTAGACTTGGGGCTCATACAAGCAAGGACCAGAAGCCAGCTGATCGGCAACGGTCTACAAGCTCCCGTATCACTGGATGCCAGTTTTCCATCAATGCGAAAGAGAGCCTTGATAAGTCGTACTGGTATGTCAGGCATCGCCCAGGCGAGGAGAAGTCGGTCCACAACCATGAGCCCAGTCTGCATATTACAGCACATCCAGCTCATCGTGCCTCTCCTCAACTGACCAGTCAGCTATTGGGAACCTCTCAAGCGCTGGCATAGCACCAAAGGATATCCGGACATATATGCGCCAGAGCTCTCAGACTGCCCAAGGAGCGACACAGCAAGACATATATAACTGTATCGCACAGCGCAGACGAGAGCTCCTTGCTGGCCAGAGCACAATGCATGCCCTTGCCAATGAGCTTGACAACGAGGGGTTCAGAGCCGCATACAGCTTGATCATGATGGCCGAGTCACAGCAGTCTTATTCGCACACCCAGCGTCTCTAGGATACCTCAACGCATACCCAGAATTACTACTGCTAGACTGCACATACAAGACGAACAAATATAAGATGCCACTGCTCGATATGATCGGCGTTGATGCCTGTCAGCGGTCATTCTGTATTGCCTTTGCCTTCCTCAGTGGTGAAGACGAAAATGACTATATCTGGGCACTGGACCAACTCCAATCGATATACGAGTTATATGACATTCGCCAGCCATCGGTTATCCTGACAGATCGCTGCCTCGCCTGCATAAACGCAATTTCCCGGTGCTTTCCTGCGTCCAAGTCTCTGCTTTGCATCTGGCATGCGAATAAGGCGGTGCTTAGCTATTGCAAACCAGCTTTCGACCGTGACGATGAGGACTCTAATAGTGATGAGAGGTGGGCTGAGTTCTTTGGGTATTGGCACTCAATCGTGGGCTCGAAAGATGAGGAGACAGGGTGGCAAACCACGCAATCAACGCAACCGAGTGACGGGATTGCGTGGATTGCCAGCTTACATCATCAAATCCTCGATTGCGTTGAGCAATCTGAATCTCAATTGCGTGGATTGCGTGGATCGCTGGCGTTGACGGTTGTCAATATGCTATTCGGAGATAACGACAAAGTCCTCTGGCCCGTCCTCCCCTTTCTCAGAATTATCCTCTGCGGCCTCCACGAAGGCGTTGTCGTCTACCGATGGATCAACGACTCCTGGTAGTTGTGTATTAATCCCGCGTTCAGCCAAGACCGGATGGACTGTGCGGCGCTGATGGTCTTCACCTCAAGTCTCCTGCGCAGCCGGGTAACCATCAGTCCAGCAAATGAAAACGCCCTTTCGCACTCGGCAGACATGGGCGGGACGGATAGCATATCGAAAGCCATCCGCGCCAGCCGCGGATATGTCGCCTCTTTGAGTTTCCAGTACTGAAATGGATCATTGATCTCCCGTCGTCTGCCCCGATATCGACGGTCCAACGATCCAACTCGTCGGCGATAGGGCGCGTCGGCAGCCGGTAATCACCATTCGTGATATGGCTCGATTGCACCCTGTGCCTCATTCGAAACTTTTGAAATCGTCCAGATCGTCGGGTGGCTGGAAATTCTCCACAGCAGTGGCTGGACCCTCCTCCTCGACGTTCAGCGACTTATAGTCACTTTCCCAGATGGCTCGGACGATCCGCCGGGCTTCCGTGACCCATTCGGGTCGATGAGCCCAAGCTTCTTCGAACCACTGTAACCGCAAGGCAGGATGCAGAGCGATGGCCGAGTAGTATATCGGACACTCGATGAGTTTCGCGTAGTACTTATCCAATTTTTCCAACCCAATTCGACGTTGATTGCGAAGTGGCCAGAATCCGGCAGGTCTCTGGCCATCGTTTTGGCTTCTTCAAGCTTCTCCAGAAGATATTCGAACGCCTGGATGATATCCCATGCGGTTCCATAGGCTATGAGCTTCCCGTCTTTGCGGACACGGACTTGCGCGTCTCCTTCAAGTGCCTTGAGAGCATTGGCAAAATGTCTCAGGACATCTCGGAAATTGCTGATCACCATCCAATCGTTCTCCGTCAGTAAATCCTCATCTCGTATACACGCAGGCCTGGCTCTACTTCTCGACCTGCCTCTGCTGTGCTCGAACCGTTCGATCGCGACAAGGTCGTCGAGAAATTCGCGAAGGAGAAGAGCCCGATCCATCATTTTGTAATGAGACAGCCAGCGCGTCATGTTATCGGTCACAACGTCGACCGGCCTTTTCGTACCATCCTTCTTCTCCTGCAGGCTCCGTAGTAGATAGGTCAGCCTGTCGGATCGATGAATCAATGGACGAGATTGTGGAGTTTGCCGATCGGACCTTTTTTTCGCCAAAGGTTGTGCTGAGCCAGGTCGAGAATATTGGTACGATCTTCTGAATCGAAGACCTCGTCGTCTTTTCCAAAGAGCAGTGCTTTCGCTACAAGGTTGATAATATGTCCAAAGCAGCGGACCCTTCTTTGCCTCCCATCGAAACTGAATTGGTCACCCAGGGCCCTCATCGCGGTGTCGTTGTTCTCCGCGTTATCCAACGTGAAGTAGCCAATCTTATCCTGTATCTCGAACGAGGTGATGACTTCTGCCACCTGAGAAGCGATGTTCTCTCCAGTATGGGACTGCCGCAACTCAGGCATTCCGAGAAGTATTTTTTGTGGGCGCTTTTCCTTGGACAGGTAGAACGCAGCAATCCCGTACACAGCGTGCCGATTGGGCGATCTCCAGCCGTCAAACGCAAGATGGATACGGCCGGGGCACTCTTTCAATTCCTTCACCACAACGCCCTTGTATTGGTGATACTCTTCGAAAAGCCTGGACCGAATGGTCGTGTGAGTCATGTGTGACTGGGTCAGGCCAATTGAAGGATTGAGATAGTCGAGCAGAGAACGGAATCGAGGGGCTTCGATGGCGCGAAAGGCAACATTTGACTCGGTGATCCAAGCAAGTAGGAGTGATTGGAACACATTCTTATCAAAGTGATTCTTGAGCGTGTTGATCAAGGCCTGCTCTTTGCCGTCGTTTGCGTCGAGCTCGAAGAACTGTGCGATAGAGCGCTTCTTTGTTGTCGTACCTTTCGGCAGACGTTTCCCCAACGGCCCAGAAATGCGGTGCGCATCGTGCAGATGGCGCTCGATATTTGTCGTTCCCTTCGCTGCAAAGCTTGGGGGTCCTTGGGGCGATTTCTTGACCGAACAGGTCCCGCATACCCACAGCCTATTGTCCCCGTTGTCTTGATGCTCAATGTCAAACCCAAAGCGCCAAATCCACGACTTGAGCTTGCCGGCGCGTTGGGATTTGGTGTAGCCGCGAAAGTGCTGCCATGGAAATGTTTCCCATTCTCGACTGCCTTGGGGCCTGCAGAAGGCAAAGAATCGAGATAGTCGCCCATCTAAGAGAAGAGTGGGATAATATGAGAGGCGTTACAAACATCCCGATTGCGGCACGATGATTGAGTCACTTTCCCCCTTACTCATGAACGCGTGGACGCCAGGTTCAGACACGAGCGCGTCGTCTCACGAAGAGAGAATGCAAGTGAGCATTGATTGTTTTAATAATAGGTGTGTTTTTTTTTGTGTTCCGTCGTCTCTGCCTCTTGCAATGCCCTCTTCTAGGCTCCCTATTTATATCCCTTTTTCAGTTGTATAGGTACAATATCTAGGAGGCTGGGCTCCTTTCCCCAGCCCCCCCCTTTGCATACTGGCTTTCCCTAGTCGCCGAGGGCTCTTTCAGCTTCTCCCGTATATGCAGTCTCTCTACAGCCTGTGTGGCTGCCTAATGCGGTCTCCTAATAGCTTTCTGCAGCCTCAGAACTCTCTGCAGGCTGCCTTTCTGTCTAGCCCGTCGGGGCCCTTAGCTGTATGCCCCTTATGGTCACCCCGAGCTCAAGATCTCAGACAGCGCTCCTAATAGTGTGGACCATTAAGAGGACTATTAGTGCACACTGTGGTTTACACTATTAGTGCCGCACTATTAGTGTAGTGTGCGTTTCTCACACCACACTGGTGGTTCAGTGTAGCTTGCCCAAACTGAACGGGTAGTTCAGTGCAAGGGTCCAGACTAATAGTTGCACTATTAGTGCGCCCCATGATTACCAGCAACCCGGATTTTACTACCTTGAAATAGGGTTTCGGATTGATTTCAACGAAAAACATGTATAACCTGTAAGACGAAGTGCGTATTATCCAAGTGGCGGAACCCCGGTCGGGAGTTATGATATACCCGTTATGTCACCGTATAAAGGCGGGGTGCCAGGTAGCCTCTAACCTATCTGTCATCTCTAGGGTAGGAGGCAGGCTGGCTCGTCAATATTTATGCGAAGCAGTTGAGATGCCAATACATTCGCTTCTTTCCGTTGTAATTAAGCATACTGGTAAGCGTCTAAACACAAGCTTTGCTAAGAGCTTCCGCCTGTTATTGACTTTATTATGCTATCAAAACATGTTGCTAAGTTATCGTTTCTGGTCGAGAAAACCCATTATACCGGATGTTGCCCTGCCAATTTGTTCAAGTTTGTCAGTCGGGTTACAGTCCAAAGCGCAGATTGAGCCTCGGCCACACTTCTACGGCCCCAGCTACACCAATCATTAGCTTCATAGGTCGATGCACCGCAAGCCTTCTGATGCTCTTCTCGTCGAGGCTCAACTGAGGATCTCCACCGCCGTTGCGTACGCAAATTGGATGCCGACGTTAGGAACACTGGGGCGTGTCGCTTGGCTGGCACGAGATGAGCGCGAGACGAGCGCGAAGCGAGCACGTACGGAACAATTCGCGACGATGTAAAGTTTCGTTGTGCGCCGACGCTAAAGGGATATGACCGATCATTGGCCGGCAAACTCAAATTAATTGGATTCTGTGGTCCAAACCAAATCACTAGGACTTCCTAGGGTGGTCAAAAAGAGGAAGTTGTCCACCACAGAATGATCTGACCGGAGCTGCCACAAACAATCCGGTTTATCCCACCAATCCTGCTCTCCGCCAGATTCCCATGATCGCCACTCTTATGGTCTAGTGCATTCCCTAGAGGATCATGTCCTCCATCGTGGATCACTCCGAGGCTGGCACCTATATAGATGATTCTGACCTTATTAGTGGGACACAGGGTGGTTTTCCATATCTAAATATGGAAATACCCTTTCTGTAGGAATGTATCTATCTAGTGGTGTGACCAACCATGGTTGGCACGTGACCCGTACGGTCACGTGTGCGGCTGAGGGCAGCGTGCCCCCTTTCTCCACGCTGGCCTCTGCCTCCTTAGATAGAGAATCAAGACGAATACAACATCACAGGTTAACCCTAGTACCGTCTCATTGCAGCAGCTGCCGCAGGTGCCTACCCACACTGATCAGTGACCGGCCCACGCCCGTCACAGACAGCTAAGTAGAAGAGACAAATTCCTCAACCTTCGAAGGTGCTATAGTCCGCGTCACTTTACTGTGGCCCTGAGTAGCGCTCAGAAGAAGGTTATTTGTGCTAAGAACAAGGAATCTCCCGCTGGTTTGCCCAGCCGCGCGAGAGTCCTTCCAACTGTTGATTACGATCGCCCGCTAGTTTGCCTAGCCGTGAGCACCGGAATCGACAGGCGACCACATCGCAAACAACTAGTAAGAACGTTCGACCCTTGACGTTAAGTAGCAAGATCCCCGTCAGTTCAGTCTGGCCGCGAACGACCTACTTAGTACGCGACGCTCGACCTCCTATTAGCGACAACTCGTATACGAAGAGACCAATACGAACCCCACATCGTCTCATTCATTTGATCACGATAGCCCCGACCGCCCGAGCTATGTCCCCAGAAGCCCAGCTCGAAGAAATATGCGACCAGATGCAGGCACTAGACATCCAAGCATCCGCATTCCGACAAATTAATATCGACCTTTGGGACAACGATATCACACACGACGAAAAGGACAAGATCGCAGTAACGACATATGTGGCAAAGTTCATATTCATCGTTCAATCTGGCAGTGATCAAGGATACGACCTCCTTGGTTACTTCCAACAGCATTTTGAAGAATGGACCGAAGACACATGGGACCGCGCCCCGAATGAATACAAGAGAGCCCTCAGGAAACTACTAAGGAAAAGAGGTATCTACACAGGTTCACAAAGGGGAAATTCGCAACACAATTTCTCATATTACAAACTATCGAGAACCCACAAACCTGGCCAGAGCAGGAGTTTACGGAGATGGTGTTTGATGAGAGGACTGCTGCCTTCAGGAGGCAGACAGCATTACTAGGATCAAATGCTTCCACTAATCCCCATCCGTCTCAACCTCCTTCACCATCAGTTACGCCCTTAGCAGCACCTCATCAAGGTCTTAACGAACCACAACCTATTAAGACCCTAACGAGCCCTCCTAACGCACCTACTCCTGCTCCGACTATCCAAGATAAACCTGCTCCGACCTCTCTTACTATTCATCCGACTTCCTACCGCTTCCAGAACCCCGATCTCGTCCAACCCGTCACCAACTCCATCCCCGAACACTTATCCGGCCCTGCAACCTTTGGAGAATACATGAAACTCCCCCCGGATAACATCCCGAACGCTATCGTCGATAGCGACATCCAGCAGAAGTTTATGAAGACCTGGAACAAAGATCGGAACTACACAGGAGAGCCGTACGATCTCCTTGATGATAAGCTCCGCCTCTTCTTAAGCAACTGCTCTCATATCCCAGTGAAACCATCACAATTTCACGCACTCTTTCCCCGGATCCTTGATGGAAGAGCCCAAAGATTCTATCTTGATAAGATCACATGGGCTACGACGTTCCGACAAGCGTATGATATCTTCAAACAACACTTTGACACGGAAGTCAACCATGTCCACTACCATACTGACTGGACAACAATAACCTTCAACTCCATCCGTGCCCAAGATGCTTCGAAGACCCCCCACGAAGTGCTTCAAATCCTCTTTGATAAGCTTCAGCTCTGCCAACGAGCCCTTGGCAGGGAGTACGCAGGAGACCTTCTACTGCGTACAACGCTTATGAAAGCATGCCGTGGAGTACCCGAACTCCAATACGCTCTTTCAAACCCGCCGATAACGTCGAGCACCTTCTTGCAGATCTTCGTGCATCCGTTGAAACCCATCTTGCCCTCATAACAACTTCTCAATTTCCCTTGACTTTGCTGGATCATTTGATCATAACGATCCACACCATCAGTACTACCTCGACCGTCGATACAATAACAACCGCTCTCGAGGTAGATACGGATATTCAGGTCAACGACCCAGCCGCGGATACAGACAAAGCTACAACCGTGGAAACTACCGGCCTCAAAGCCGTAGTAACTACAATCATAGCTACAGTAACCGAAACTGGACGAAGAAGTGTTTTGTTTGTGGACAAGAAGGCTGTTGGTCAACTAAACACTCTACGGATGAACGACAAAGGCCAAGGACCAACATATCACTCAATGTCACTTCATAGGTGTACAACTCACGGACATCGGAGGCTATATTCTAGACTACGAAGGTCATGAGATGAGCAGCTTTGATGACACTGAAGATACATGGGAAGAACATGACAATAGCACCAACGATCACCCGGAACAATGGCAAGCAAGCCAAATGCTCTGTCAACAGGCATTCAATCATTTGATCACAGGAGAAGACGTCTATCAGACGGATCAAACCGTTGTTCCAGCCTCGCAATTTATTATTGAAGATCGCTATTCAGGGATAGATTCCAAGGTATCATGATCGACACAGGTGCAGCAACATTCTCCACAGCAGGATATTCTCAGTACATCGCCCTACAACGAGAAGATCCTTCTGTAGCTCTCGACAGCTCTACATCCGGCCAGGCCTCCATCAAATTTGGCAACGGCGACACGATTAACTCCTTGGCACAGTTGCCCTAAAAACACCCTCGGAAGGATCACGTTCCACGTCCTTCAAACCCCAACTCCTTTTGCTCTGCCTTGCTGATATGGATCGACTTGGTATCTATTTCAACAACATCACAGATACCATCAATTGTACTAATCATTGTACTAATCGCCCTACAAGCATTCCAGTCGTACGCAAATGGGGACATCCCTGGTTCTTCCTTACGAAAGATGAAGAGTCCATCTCGTTTCTTACGGAAACAGAGATTCGTACACTTCACCGACGCTTTGGACACCCAGCAGTCCCTAGGCTCCATCACCTCTTGAAGCAAGCCGGGCACAGTGACGTCTCGATAGACACATTAGAGACTATCTCTAAGTTCTGTCACCACTGTCAAATGCACTCACAAGCCCCACGCCGCTTCAAGTTCACCCTTAACGATGATCAAGAGTTCAACTACGAAATCATCGTTGATGTGATGCACCTAGGAACACCACAACGCCCTGTTCTACACGTTGTGGACTCAGCTACTGCTTTCCAAGGAGCCAGATTTTTACCGTCAATGTCAGCTAAAGATACATGGGAGACCCTCCGGACCCTCTGGATCGACACGTATCTTGGACCTCCTGATACCCTCCGTCATGATGCAGGAACTAACTTTGCTTCTCTCGAATTCCGGAACGAAGCAAAGATTATGGGAATCAAATGCTCTCAAGTACCTGTTGAGACGCATTGGTCCATTGGAAAGATTGAACGCTATCACGCACCCTCCGACGCGCCTTTAACATCCTCCATGCTGAGATTGGCCACACCACTTCCGCCGAAACAGTCCTTCAAATGGCTGTTAAAGCAATCAATGATACGGCAGGACCTGACGGTCTTGTGCCTACGTTGCTTGTTTTCGGCGCATACCTCGCGTATCTACAGACTCGCCCCCTTCCGCTTCTACCCTCAAAAGATCGGAAGCTATGCAGAAAGCGATGAAAATGCTCCGCCAACTCTCGGCAGAAAGACGAGTTAAGGATGCCCTCCATGCACGCAACGGCCCGAGCACGACAGAAGTGCTATCCCTCCCGCTGCAAAGTGAAGTTCGCGTTTGGAGAGAAAGACGGTTGGCAAGGACCCTTCAAGATTGCATCGATTGATACCCATAACATCACCATTGACACAGTCAACGGCCCCAAGTCTTTCGATCGACCCTTGTACAACCGTATCTGCGTGATGATACCACTCTTTCCGACCCTACACACGACACAGACCCCTCAGGCATTCGTTCAGATCTTAATGAACAACCGGCTCAAGACCCCGTTAAGACCCTAACGGACCTGCCTGCCCGACCCGAACCCCCCCCCCCCCCCAAGAGAGGACCCCCCCCAGGATCAAAAAACAAACCAAAAGATTTTATCATGATGGCCCAAACCGTAGACCAAAGCTTCTTGACCCCAAAAGAGGAAGAAGCACAAACTCTTTCCTCAAGCTACGGTCTGATGGCATAATCACCTCTCCTGGTGACCCCTTCGAAGAATCCGATAACAAAGAGATTACTGACCTCGTTGGCCGCGGTGTATTCCAATTTGAACGATACGATCAAATGAGTCATGGAAACTATAGAATCTTTCGCTCTCGAATGGTTCGTGAAGTCAAAGGAATCAACACTAAGCCCTACGAAAAGTCTCGACTTGTTATTCAAGGACATAACGACTTTGAGAAGACCACCCTCCTGACGCAATCTCCGACAATTCAACGCGTTAGCCAGAGACTCATCCTCGCTATTGCCCCGGGACTTCTTCAAAACTACGGCATAACCCTCTCCCTCCGTGATATCACTCAGGCATACCCGCAATCCCAGACCAAGCTTTCCGGACCATTCTTACGTATTTGCCCACGGAACTACAAGGCAAATACCTAACGGAACAATTATTCGTGTTATTAAGCCCCTGTACGGTATCGCAGAAGCCGGAGTCCATTGGTTCCGCACATATCAGCAGCATCACCTCGAAAAGCTGGATATGTCTACCTCCACCTATGACTCCTGCCTACTGATTTCGAATACTGGCCCTGACACGCTCGGTATTGTTGGAATGCAAACTGATGACACCCTCATCCTTGGAACGAACAACTTTTCTACCCGTGAAGAAGAAGAGCTACAAAGGCAGAATTTCGTTCCAAGCCCAAGACTGACATCACATACGGAACAACGGTTGACTTTAATGGTGCAAGACTGACGTTGCTGAATAATAACCCCTTAAGAAAGGATCCCTTTACTTCAACAGAAGGGACAAGCAGCAAAATGACCACCATTGACCCTAAAGCAATTGATCGTCACCAGCGCTACGTTGAGGAACGAGCGCGAGCCTCATACATTGCTTCAATTGCTCAACCGGAAGCTTCTTTCGATGTTTCAGTCGCCGCCCAAGTACAGACCCCTGAGGATAAAGATTACGCAATTTTGAACAAGCGACTGCAATGGCAAATGGATCACCAACTACGTGGCCTCACGTACAAACCAATTGATCTAGCTACTGCAAAGCTGATGGTTTTCACCGATGGTTCTTTCGCAAACAACAAGGACTTATCCTCCCAACTAGGATTCGTCATTGCCCTCGTTAACGAGACAAACCACAAAGAAAAACAGTTCGAGATTAGTGGTAACATCGTACACTGGAGTTCAACAAAGTGCAAACGTGTTACCCGTAGCGTCCTAGCATCAGAGATCTACGGTATGGCCAACGGATTCGACATAGGCATCTCCTTGCGATGACTATGAAGATAATTACGGAACGACTCAACCTTCCTCCTATCCCTCTCATCGTCTGTACGGATTCGTACTCTCTCTACGAATGCCTAGTCAAGCTCGGTACGACGAAGGAAAAACGATTGATGATTGATATCATGGCCCTTCGCCAGTCATACGAGAGAGAGATAACAGATATTCGTTGGATCAACGGCGCAGACAACCCAGCAGATGCAATGACGAAAGCATCACCAAACCGAGCCCTGGAACGCTTCATCGATACCAATAGTCTGACAATTCGAGTCGAAGGATACGTACAACGTTCCTAACCGCTCCTTATACCTATGATCAAATGATTGCTCCTATCAGGAAGACCCTTCACTTCTTCCCAGATATCTACAGCTAAGAACAAGACGTCGGACCCACTTTTGGCAATAATGACACACGCCCCTCACGGCACATTCCTTCACGGCCTTAACGCTACTATCCTTTAGACCTGTTCAAGGTGTTGCTGTGCTTCTCACAGCAAAAGAAGAGTTGCCTGTGTAGGAATGTATCTATCTAGTGGTGTGACCAACCATGGTTGGCACGTGACCCGTACGGTCACGTGTGCGGCTGAGGGCAGCGTGCCCCCTTTCTCCACGCTGGCCTCTGCCTCCTTAGATAGAGAATCAAGACGAATACAACATCACAGGTTAACCCTAGTACCGTCTCATTGCAGCAGCTGCCGCAGGTGCCTACCCACACTTTCCATGAATGGCATGGAATAGGTATGGATATGGATCCATGTATTTCCATACTATTGGCTGAACCACGCCACTAACAAGGGTTCCTACAGGGGGCTACCTACAGGGGCTGTGGGCCTGGAACCCCCGCTACAAATCCGCACATCCACAAAATCAGCCTCACCACCAACCCACAGCATACCATTATCACCTGGCGACAATGGATTCTGAGCCTGTGTTAGTTATGTTTCTTCGATTCTGAATCCATTGCTTCGGATTCATTCGCGTCTATATCTCCCAAGACAAGAGAAAACCTGCTTTTGGATCATGAAAACATGCTCATCTGGCAGTAATGTACCGGTAGTAAAAGGGTTAGGGGAAGCGGAGTTCAAAGGCAGGAACCGCCTCATATATTATCTTTATTGTCCCCAGAATGATCCCTACAGTACTTCTGTCACCGCCAGCTTTCGAAAACACCCTGAGGGCAAGAAAGTATGTCATCAACGTCGCAGAGAATTTATCTCCTCTTCAACCGTCCATCATCGAAGGATTTGATCAACTCTACGGGCAAGCGTGGGATCTGGGCCGTGTCTTCAAAGGCTACCTTGACCAAGAAATTATCAATAAAGAGAATTCGCCCTATTACGCCGCTTCTTTGGTCCTTCATCCAAGCTATCGCACGACGTACATCCACTCAAATTAGAAGAAGTGGCATAAAACTGCTTTCAAACGGGTCAAAGACCTTTGCTACTCTTACCGAAATACAAACGACGGTACAATTTCGTATCATGTACTGGACGAAGAAGAAGACAATGGCCTTGATGCATTTGATCGTATTTCAAGAAATCTGCAGAATTGTGCTCGACCTACAAGTCAAGACGAGTATGAAGATTACATCTCAGGTGATCCATATGAGATTGCGCCAACAACTGCTTTATCATGGTGGCTTCAAGAGCGACATAGGAACCGACGGCCGAAGTTATCACGAATGGCAATAGACATCCTATCAATGCCAGCGATGAGCGACGAGCCGGAACGGGTGTTTTCAGGGGCTCGTCGTACGATCTCCTGGGAAAGGGCACAATTGGATGCGGACCAAATTGAAAAGGAGAATTGGTTGAAGCATTGGGTGAAGAACAATGTCTTGAAGAGGGAAGGGGCGGTGGCGTGACCGTGGCGTGAGAATTCGTGCAAATTCCCGTCTGATTTCCTCCTCGTCTTGGAACAAAACACGTAAGATTTGCCTACCCTCTCTTTTTGACATTATCATTGAGCTCAATCAATTACTTCGTATTTTTAATTCACCATATGGTGTGAATTTGTCCATCTTGTCGAAGGTGTCTTCAGTGACATTTTGTCGTCGTGCACGGACCAAGTATGGAAAGGTGTATTGCAATACTTGCAATAAATGTGGGGCCGATACCGATTATCGATTGCAGGCCTTTCCATGTATGGAAAACCACCCTGGTGGGACAGCGGCTTCCCCGTCACCGGCACCATCCTCTTCGCCTGTCCTTAGCGTCTACCGCCGAAAGACGTCTCCTATTTGGCAGTATTGTCGAAGAGAAGAAGGTAGGAGTATTCCGGCAGCTTGGGTTGATTCCAATGGAACGAAATGGTGGCATTGCCAGCCCTGCTTCGACAAGAAAAGAGCGAAGAAATACAATTACTGTGGTGGGTCGTCCGCCATCGTCAATCATTTGCGAAAGGAGCACAATATCATTATTTCTGGGCGGCAGGAGACCAGGCGGGAAGTGACGCAAAGTCGCCTCGGAGACATCACCGCATTCCTGGCCAATGGAACTTTGGTCTCCACCAAGAAACGCAAGGCGACCGCAGAGGTAGATGCCCTAGACCAAGCGACTCTCCGCGAACTGTACTGCCGTTATACAGTAGCCTGCAGCCTCTCATTTGCTCATGTTGAGCAGCCGGCCTTTCGCGACTTTATCCGGTATATCCGTCCGGCCGCCGATGATCTCCTCCGAGGTCCGGCGACACGGTTAAAAATGACTTACAATGGGGCTACGACAACAAAAAGGAGTTTGTAAAGCGAGCTCTGCAGAATGCTCTCTCGTCAATCCACATTGTTCCAGACAATTGGACATCGCCGAATTGTTTGGGCGTAATAGGGTTTACAGTTCAATTCGTTACCGAAGATCATGGTCTGCAGTCCCTGGTGGTGAGGATAAAAGAATTGGAAGGACAGCACAGCGGCGAGAACATGGCAGAAGCCATCATGGAGTTCATACGAGAATATGGAATAGCGACAAAAGTTGGATACTTTATGATGGATAATGCCACCAACATGAATACCATGATCGACAAAGTCTCCGACGACTTGGAGCACGAGTTCGAAGTTTTCTACGATCCTCTTCCTCACCGACTTCGCTGTTTCGGCCACATCATTAACCTGGCCGTGATGGAGTTCCTCATAGGAAAGCGACCACCCACAGCAGATTCCTACCACGGACCGTCCGACGACGAAGTTAAGCAATGGAGAAAGCGAGGGGCGATAGGCAAATTGCATAATATCGTGGTCTACATCTGTCAGAACGGTCAGAGGACCGTAATGGGGCTGTCGAGCGATAATCACGATAGTCACAATAGTGATCACAATAGTGATCACAATGATGACCCCAAAAAAACCGTGTATTCCCCCCCCCCAAGGTCCAGAGGCGTAGGTCCTCTGGGCACATATAACAGAGGGTACTGTCGGCGCTATGAACCCCTAGGGTTCACCTGTAATGCTGCTGCCTACCAGGGGTCACCTGTAATGCTGCTGCCTACCAGGGGTCACCTGTAATGCTGCTGCCTGTCCCTTTAGTGTTGTGTCCACTTTAGGTGGCCTCGTTCTGACAACATCACCTGGACTCCCCAGCGACTTCAGACATTCACTGGTCTCACTGACGGTCTACGGCTACGGCGCGACAATGACACTCGTTGGAATTCGTGGCATAGCATGGTTGAGTGGGCCCTTAGAACAAAAGTCCGTCAAGGCATCACCATATTTTGTGCTCAAGAGCCTGCCCTGCAAGACGATGCTCTGACTTCCTCTGACTGGGTTACTCTGGCTGAAATTCACAAATTTCTCGAACCTTTTCACGACGCTACAATGGCCAACGAAGGCACCGGCAATTCCATCTCTGACGTTCTGCCAACCATGGACTATCTCTTGCATCACATTGAAGCGGCCAAGGAGGCCACTACCATCCCCCACTTGGCTACAATGATGGAGACGACATGGGCCAAATTAGCCGACTACTACGAATTGACGGAAGATTCGCCAGTCTATTCAGCAGCGACGGTATTAAATCCTTCCTCAAGTGGGCATATATGGAGAAGACTTGGGACGACAAGAATGAATGGATTGAGAGAGCTAAAGCTCGGGTAGGGGAGCTCTGGAGGAGGCATACAAATCTACCACTCCCTGCCCTGTTCTTCGACCAGCTTCCGCACAAGAGCCAAGTGCAAGACGACCAAATGGGTACAAAATGTGGATGAAAGAGCAAAGGCTACGATTTTCAACATGGATGACGACGAGTACGAAGTGTATTGCCGCGAGCCTGTGGTGATGGTATCGGATCCGTTGAAATGGTGGTTAGAGTCAGCGCAGCGGCGACGGTTCCTAACTTATCTTTGATGGCCATTGACCTTCTATCGATTGCGCCTATGTCTACTGAGACAGAGCGGCTCTTCTCCAAAGCCAAACTTTCGGTAACCGACCAGCGAGGATCTATGAACATTGAAACTTTAAATCTCTTGGAATGCCTACGATCCTGGGACCGGAGCGCTCTGATACTCCCATCCGAGGTAAGATTTCTGTTTCGTCAGATGAAGATTGTCTAATTATGGATTCCAGTGTCGCTATATCGATCCGGAAGCCACCGGTACCGGGTCTGAGCCTCTGATTCAGGAAAGAGGCGAGGAAAGCTGCAGGTAAGGCAGGCAATTCGGTGAGGGCGCTGGAAAACTTGAAGGCAACCTTGCAGGTGCGACGGGTGCAATGCCAAATGTCAGACTATATGTTCACACTAATAGTGTAGACCACAGTTTGCACTGTAGTTCAGTTTGGCCGTGACGAACAGACTAATAGTTCAGTTTGAACATCTCAGGCACACTGGTAGTGTAGTGCGGCCAAGTCACACGCACTGAATGAGCAGTTTGAGGGGTCCAAACGCACTGGCCACACTATTAGGAGCATTGGACCAACCAGGCATACCGAAAGGCAATGGGCTTGCCATTGCGCTACAGCAAGACTGAATATGACTGGTGCCTCGACTGGAAGCAAATGTCAAGGAGCTGCGGCTCGAGGCAATGGACCAAGGTAGAGATGATGGCATACCTTGATTGGGATAAGGCAGAAGAAGAGCGATTAGATGCCCGGGTGGCCGAGGAAATTCAGGTGCAGCCTTTCTCACGAGAAAGAGGTACTGCAGGTATATGGGCTGACTGCGAGAGAGACTCAGAGGAACAGCAGGCATTTTATTCACATATATAAGTGGTGATGATGCCGGCGATGCGAAAATGTGAGGCAGATCGTGAGATCACCGACATGCACCGGCGTGTAGCACTGTAGCTGGCCAATTTTTTGGCGGTGAACTTCCCGCGCACCCTCCCTTGCCACGCAACAGCGGCGCCCTTTGCGTCACGTCAATCTACCAAATAGGGAAGGCTATGGGTTCGAACCCCAAGGAATATCCTCCTTTGCAATTAATTGAAGCTATATGTATGCAGCAAGCATGCTGTATCGGTGAGGCCGACTGCGAGCGCAGTTGGCGGCGGCCCAAATGGCCTGCCAGGCTTACATAACAGGCGCGGACGTCCGCGCCGACTTTAAAGGCGCGGGGGTCCGCGCCTGCATTGGCTCCTGCAGGGCCAGCGACGACTCTCACCTCCACGCGGTGCTGGCTGGAAATCTGCGAATACTGTTGCCGTCGGGTATTCGCAGAGCCAAGAAGAGTCACAACCGATCAGCATTTGTCCGCTGGTTTGGGCTACGGGACGGGTTAGGGCTCCCAAGCCCTACCGCCCACAAGCCACAAGGGAACACTTTAAAAACCATCCGACCCACGACCGCGACATCGAGCCTACACGAGATGAACAAACGGGTTGTGGACTAGGACACCCTTGGGGTGCCTTGGGCTGCGCCGCTGGAAGGAGAAAGCGCCGCGTTGGGGAAACGACTGGAAAGCGAAATTGCAGCAGACGAACGACAGAACCGACAGGGAACATGAAGCGAATGACAGAAAAGCACATTGAGCTCGAGGAAACGACAAGACGCATAGCGCGCTTTCAACCACACGGAGAACGACAAGGCACTTTGGTTAGTAGGAGACTGAACTCTGCGTCGCTCGGCTGTTCCGGTTACAGAAAGGACGCAGATGGACAAACTCCTGCGAGACACGGTCGGCCTTGCCAGAGAGATCTTGCAAGGCAGCGCGAAACAGATTGACAATCTGCGGGGCGCAGCATACAATGGAAGCGACGGAAGACTGGGTGGGCGGACTGCAGCTACGACACTTTCTGTATGGCTCGAGAGGACGGACGCGCGTGTCGGTCGCCTTAGAGGACGGGATCTTGTAGGTGACCGTCGAGGACGAAGCCTACAAGTTGGCCGTTGAGGGAGGCTTAAGGAGCAAACTGGTATTGACTTGCGAACCGGCTGTGCCCCGTATATGGAGCGGATAAGGATCGAAGGGGATGCAAGGTAGAGGGTCTATGTAGGTAGACACGCTGCCCGCCTCTACGACATATTCTTGAATATGAATCAATACTTGGAATACAGGCGGCAGAAAGCGACCTATGTGGCTGTGGTCAAGCAATCGAGACAGTGGAGCACTTCCTCTTTCGATGTAAGGCATGGATCTCTGAAAGAGAAAGCATGATGAAATGCAATCGAACCAAGATGGGAAATCTGTCTTTCTTCCTAGGAGGAAGTCGATGTCCGATGGCGACAAATGGAAGCCGAACCTACCAGCAGTACGCGCTACGATCAAATTCGCGATGGCAACCGGGAGACTAGACACGGACCAACGATGACAGTACTGGCAAACCAGGGTGCACAGTACTAGCACCATACAGCCTCTCATTGACAGACCGGGCTTCAGCTGCTGAGAATAGGATGCTGAACACTTGGAGAAATGGGCCTTCAAGCAGGCCTGTCAACAGCGAACGAGGCTGAAATGTACGGATAGGAGCAAAATGTGGGGCTTCTGGGTGTTGCAGTCGAAAGTGGAGGATCTGTAAATAGCTTAGTGTCGCGGCCCTCTAGGGTTGGTCCCTCCGGGCGGAATAAATTGCATTGCATTGCATTGGCTCCTGCAGTCGAAAGTGGAGGATCTGTAAATAGCTGAGTGTCGCGGCCCTCTAGGGTTGGTCCCTCCGGGCGGAATAAATTGCATTGCATTGCATTGGCTCCCGAGTACATGGTTTCTTCTCACCTAAAGCCCAACGCTTCTTTCCATCTGTTTCCAGCCTCGTTCGCTGTGACATGACAGGCCTGCTTGAAGGTCAGTTTCTCCAAGTGTTCAGCGTCCTACCTTCAGCGACTGAAGCGCGATCTGCCAAGTTGAAGGCTGTTGTGTTAGTATGGTTGTTCTTGATCAGTACATGGCCCGTTAACGGTCCATACTGAAGCGTTTTGTCGCCAATGCGAACTGTATCGTCGCACGCACAGCCCCAATATCAGGTTGCCACTTGTCGTCGTCTGACTCTGCCTTGCCTCCTAGGAAGAAAGACAAGTCTCCCACCTTTCCGCGCGCATATCGCAGCATGGTCTCTCGTTGTACCGTCCATCTTCTGCATCGAAAGAGGAAATGCTCCACTGTTTCTGCAGACTGCCCACAAGTGCACTCATCCGATTCCACCGCCCCGATTTTGCAGAGGTAGCTAGGTATCGTGAGACGCGGTCGCGTTGTGGCGGCGCGTGCAGACCCTGCAGACTGTGTGACTTATGTTGTAGTAGTAAACTTGCTGTACAGCTATGTACAGCTGTCGCGCCCGTCGGCGCACTTGCCTAAATAGGACTAAACATCGTGCCCTTAGGCGGGAAGCATCGTGCCCTTAGTGTGGCCCCCATAAACCGTTCTTTTGCCTTCATGGAAGCTGCATGTGGCGGAGGGGCGTGTAAAGCGGGTTAGCCGCTTCGCGGTGCGCCACCCTACGATACATTGCGACAGGCCTCCCTTGCGCCATGCGCGCGCCCTGCAAATTTGGTGGCGGGCGCGGCAGGGCGCCAAAAAGGTGGGCTACTGTATAAATAGCAATTCCCTACAGTACAAATAGCAATCCTCCTATTCGTACTAGGGGGGGCCGACTTCCTTTCCACACAGGGTCGGAGGCCCACTTTTAGGCCCCCTAGTAGGCCCACAGCTTTCTACCCTTTGAAGAGTAGTCCTATTTGTACTCGGACATTTCCCTTAAATCTTCCATCATCTTTATGATCATCAATCAATTGAACCTCTCTACAATTGCCTATTTAGGCAATCCTATGACTGGCTCTCTGTTGCGTAGGAAGGTGACAGAAACCCTCGTTTCTGACATGGAGCACACAGATATCCTCATTGTGGGCGCCGGCCCAACCGGACTCCATCTTGCATATAACCTACGCCGACTCGGCGTCCCATGCCGCATCATCGACCGAAGCCCCGAAATATCGCCCCACACCCGCGCTGTTGCCTTTACGCCGCGGACGCAGGAGATATTCGAACAGACTGGTCTCCTTCCCGTATTTCGTCCATTTATGACACGCGCATCCCATTTCAATATGATCGGGTTTGGCCGCATTCGCATGCAGAACCGTTTCAGTGCCCTGCCTTCCAAGTTCAATTATGCTGGAGTGCTTATCCAGCCTGTATTCGAGCAGGTCATGACCACAGAGTTGCAGCGCGTTGGCGGCGTGTCTGTTGAGCGCAGCACCGAGCTGCTGTCGTTTTCCGTTAATGACTCGGGCGTTACTGCAACGCTGTTACGAAAGGCCAATGCAAAGTGTACAAGTGGTTCGCGCAGTCAAGGGCCAGCACGTCCGAGCCCACAAAGGAAGCCGGTGATGAAGAGCTCACCGTCCGGGCCAAGTTTCTCGTCGGCTGCGACGGCACGCACAGCACAGTCCGCAAGCAGATGGGCTGGAAGTTCCTTGGCAAATCCACTGGCATACGCCATGCACACGCCGACGTAGCCGTCGAGACAAGCATACCGCACATGTCAGAACCCAGCATCGTTTGGAATAACGTCGGGGCGTTGATGATTGTCCCTCTTGGTAACGGCAAGCATCGCGTCACTGTCAGGATCGACGGCTTGGTTCCCGACGGCGCGCCGATTGAAGCTGAGGAGCTTCTCAACATGGTCAGAGCACGCGTCGAGCCGCAGTTCTCTATCCGGTTCAAACAGGTCGACCGGGTCACCACGTACGTGATCCACGAGCGCATGGCCGAGCGATACAACGATGGGCACGGGCGTGTGTTTATCGCTGGTGACGCAGCGCACTGCCATTCGCCAATGGGTGGCCGTGGCATGAACACGGGTCTGCAGGACGCCCACAACCTCGCGTGGAAACTGGCGCTGCTCTGTCACGGCGTCGGCGATCACGCTGTGCTTGCCCAGTCCTTCGCGACGGAGCGCCGCCCGATCGCTGAACATATCATCGGATACTCGGGAGCGCTAACTCGACAGAACTGGAACGCGTCGTGGCTCTCGCTGCGGATCCGCGCGTATTCACTGCCGCTTATCCCAAAGTCGTGGATAAACCGGCGCCAGCTGGAGAATTCCGACCTGATGTATCGTTATTCCGCCGGGTCGCCGCTCATTGCTGCGAGCACAGTGTCGGGCACGCCGCGCATTCCCAGCATGAACGAGATGGTGCAGGTCGGTCGACGGCTGCCGTACGGGACGCTTCGCGACGCACTATCCTGGCGGCGCACCAGCTTGCAGCTGCTTGCAGGCTCCGACGCCTTCTTCGGCATGTTCGTGTTCGCTGCTCCGACCGATATTGCGCTGGCTGCGTCGCTGGCATCGCTCTCGGCCGCGCTACGCTTGCTGCCGTGCGGGACGGACAATATCGTTCTGTCGCCGGTAGAGCTGGCGCAAGGCACCGACAATGGGGACGCCGACATGCGCCCGCGTCCCGTCAAGTTACTGTTTGCCATCCGCGTTGTGGTTCCGTCCGGGTTCCGTAAGCTCATATCCAATGCCCCCGCGAACACGGTGGTCTTTGTCGACGTGGAAGCCGATGTCGCCCACTCGCTCGGCGTCGACGGAGAATGGCCCGCCAAGCGCGAGAGCATTCTGGTGGTCACGCGGCCCGACGGCATCATCGGATTTACCGCAACACTGAAGAGCGAGCATGCCGCCACATGGCGCGGACTCGAGGCGTACTTCTCAGGCTTCATGTCGGCATAGTTGAGGAACGGACTAGGTACTCGTGCCCGTCCCACTTTTCTGGATTCCGGCAAGCCTTCACCAGCCAAGCTGGCTCTTTCTATGTTTTCTGCCCGTAGGCTCCCGTGGGCCTACGGCCCAGCTGACTGCGTGGGCTTTCTCAGTCACCCGGCTCTGACCGAAGACTGACTAATATTACGGCTTTACCGCCGTGCCGGAACCCGCTGACGGGGAAGGGACCTGAGAATCCGAGCGGCCACAGAGTCCAAGAATTGCTAGATAGGGTAGAAGTAAGGAAGGCGCGACGGGTTTCCGGCGAGCACCCTCATCTTGTACTATACCTAGCCTAGCACGTCTTTTGCCCTTATAGGGATGTCCCAGACGGTAATCAATACTACTACTACTACTACTACCAGCCAAGCTGGCAACTCTCCCCTGTAAAAAATTCTTCTCTTCTGCGGGCTGTTAGCAGCCTGTTAGTGGATAATTATTTTCAGGTCACCCGACCATGCTTCTGCCTCTCTAGCCCTAACGGGGCTCTAGCAAGCACCAAAAGGCAGACTTTGGAGAGTTCGTCTCCTCTTGGGAAGCTGGTCTCGAATAACGGCATGCCTCGCGCTGCCTCGCCTTCTGCCGCCTCGCGGCATCGCCTACTTCTGCCGCCTTTACTGGCTGGCCTCGACTTCTGCCGCCTCGCGGCCCCGACCTCTTCTGCCGCCTCGCGGCCCGACTTCTTCTCGCCCTTCCTGGCACGCCTCGCGCTGCCTCGCACCCTCTGCCGCCTTTACTGGCTGGCCTCGCCTTCTGCCGCCTTGCGGCTCTGCCTCCTTCTGCCGTCTCGCGGCTCCGATCTTGCCGCCTTGCGGCCCTTTCTGCCGCCCAGCGGCCACGACTTCCTCTGGACTGGTGGGCCGCGGGGGCCCCGAGGAGCTACAAGAGCCTAGAGCTCAAGGCCTCACCCGGGTGTCCCCGGGCTGCACCAATCGACAACACCTCCACCACCTGCTTGCTACGAGGAGCAGGCACGGGGACTTCGCCGACTGTCATGACCACGAAGTGGTCCTGGATCGAACGCTCCTGCGGAGAAGACAATCGCCATCGGGGCGAACCCCGATTAACATTGCTACACTCTCTGCTTCCTTTTCTTTTCTTTTCTTTCTGCCCCGTAGGCCCTCCTCGAGGGGCTTGCGGCCGGCCCATGACTTCGTGGGCTTTCTCAGTCACCCGGCCTCGGCCAAAGACTGACTACTATTACGGCTTAACTGCCGTGCCTGGAACCCGCTGACGGGGGAAGGGCCCCGAATTTCCGACCGGCCTCAGAGCCTCAGAATTGCTAGATGGAGTGGTTAGGTGCTACACACGGTCCTTAGTCCAGGTACTCGGGATATTCTATGTATCTAGTCTTCTCTAGCCTAGCACGTCTTTTGCTGTCGAGAAGACGGTCCGAACGAGTTGAGGTCTCTAGGTCTCTCTAGGTAATACAGCTTGAAACCAGGTAAGAAGGGAAGTCTGCAGACTGTTGTTTCTTCTTCCTAGACCACTGAGGGGTCCGGAGGATCTCCTATTCGAACGGGGACCCTTTGAGGAGTCCGGCATAACTATTACTGGCTCGGGGACCTCGAGAGACTGAACTATCGATCTCATAGCTAGAAGAGCTATTCGATCGGGGAGATGGAGCTGATGTTGCTGACGTAGATGACTTACGTGGCCTTCACTAAGTGGCAAGAAGTGCCCTCTTCCTGATAGAATGTATACTATACCTGAAAACGGGATATCAACTTGGGAGAAGCTTGGAGGGATATAAAAGGGGCTGCTTGGACGGGAAAGGAGGCAACCGGGGAGGGAGAGATAGAAGACAATATCTGATCGCGTGATACTCTGTAGTCCACCCCGAATTAAATCACAACAGATGTCAAGCCTCCTATAACGTTAGTCGAGCCAGGGCCATCAACAACCAGCCCCCGATTCTCCTCCCAAAACTTCGCCGCCTCATCTCGATCCAACAATACGAACCGTTCAACCGCCCTATACTGGCGCCACGAGCCCCCAGTAAACTGCGTACCCTTGAAGAAAGCATCTGTATCTTCAGGCATGACATCCGTCCACACGCTGTATTGCCTTACAAGACCCTTCTCGTCTTGCTCCAGCGTTCCGCGAGCTTCATCCGCTCCTCCACCCAGGCCGCGCTGACCTTGTCGCCCGCCGTGGCTCTGCGGTGGAAAACATGGATCGCGAAATTTCCCTGCTCAGCAAACCTCTCTGTCGCAACGCCCAATGCTCCAACTCTCTTGGCCAGGATGCCCTTTTGGTCTTGGCGGCAGAAGATGTGCTTGCCAGCCGACTCGTGGTACACCGGGTCCTGGAAGCTCCTCCAGACGACACTTGTGCTTGGCCAGTACAGACACGAAAGAAAGTCCCACGGATCGTCGTCCATGTCGCCGCAGAGGTTGTTGGGGTCTTGAAGATCCATGGCGCCAAATTGGACATAGTTGAGTGGTAGACCACTGTGCTGGTGACCAACGCGGGCGAGGTTGGCGTGAACATTATGGTATTCGTGCTGGAAGCGGTCCTGATCCCAGGAGGGTTCCTTTTGGACAGAGATGAACCACATCACTTCATTTTGGGTGTCGTACTGTGCATGTGGTTGAGATATGTCTGACATGGTCGTAGAATAGTGAGATATGATACTAGTGAAGAAAGAGGATGTAGTAGGGCCAGGAGCGTAGGAAGAAAATTCTGTCGAGAAGAAGGTCCGAACGAGTTGAGGTCTCTAGGTCTCTCTAGGTAATACAGCTTGAAACCAGGTAAGAAGGGAAGTCTGCAGACTGTTGTTTCTTCTTCCTAGACCACTGAGGGGTCCGGAGGATCTCCTATTCGAACGGGGACCCTTTGAGGAGTCCGGCATAACTATTACTGGCTCGGGGACCTCGAGAGACTGAACTATCGATTTCATAGCTAGAAGAGCTATTCGAACGGGGAGATGGAGCTGATGTTGCTGACGTAGATGGCTTACGTGGCCTTCAGTAAGTGGCAAGAAGTGCCCTCTTCCTGATAGAATGTATACTATACCTGAAAACGGGATATCAACTTGGGAGAAGCTTGGAGGGATATAAAGGGGCTGCTTGAACGGGGAGAGAGCAATCAACACATGCATTCTCGCATACCATCTGATCATATGATACTCGACCTTCGAAAAGTCCCTTATCCACTTCTATGCCCACTTTTGCTCTCTCCTTCGCGAGAAATTCCGACAGGCAAAGTCTACCGTATTAACTCACTAAATTGAGCCGGTCTCAGCGCCACTAAATTTGTATACGCTACGTACCTAGCTGTTGTCAGAATGGTGGTTCTGCGGCTCAGGCCTAATGAGGAAATAGATGGGTATGGCACGATGGATTAATGCTTGATGCAGCAGCTTGTGTGAAGCCGCAAAAAGAGGTTGTATTGATGTGATGACGTGTGTGTTTGAGGACTCGTTGGAGGCCTCGTTCCTCCCTAAGCAAGAGGAAATTGGCTGCCGGGTGTACCCGGGTTCTGCACGTGATGATGCACGTGATCTTACATGTGTTTTTACCGGTCAGTTCCGAACATTGCGATCTAGCTCTGCGGGAGGCATCGCGAACGCCGGCTTCAAAAGCTTCAAAAATGGGGCCAAGGTAAAGAGGCTAGAATGTAGGCATAGGAAATGGGGCGAAAATGCGTCGAGCCGACTAAGGATGGCTCGGGCGGGGACAGCTAGGTACGTAGCGTATACAAATTTAGTGGCGCTGAGACATGCAGGGCCCCTCTTTCCCAGACGTTGAGACCGGCTCAATTTAGTGAGTTAATACAGTATTGTGTCGGCAGGGGATTGCTTTTTCTTAGGAATCCCTGTACGTACGACTTGAAAATCGGGCTCAGGCCCGCACGCATTTATGTAGTAGCTTTCCCCTCTTTCTTCGTAATAGTTACTGTCGGTGGACCAGGGTAGCCCTGTTAGGGAGGGACCCGGAGAAGGGATTCCTGGCCCATGTAGCAGGAACGCATGAGGACTTCCTGAGTAAGGAAGGCAACCCATTTTATGCGTGGGCACAGCCACGTATGCGTGGGTAGAGCCCATTACTCAGGAGGTCCCCAGAAGTCCCTAAGACCTCCTGTATAAATAGTCTCTTCAGACTGCCCCTTTAGATATAGAACATGCATCTTGAACCTTCGTGTATGACCCCCTTCTTATTCCGATGTGTAACGTTCCACCAACACGTACATAGTCGAGTAATAGGGCGGGCGCGACGAGGCGGCCAGGCGCGCGCCAAATTGTGGTGGGCGGGTCCCTCTTCCAAATGGGGTTTAAGTCTCCGTGCATGTTTCGAAATTCGTCCGTGCATGTTTCGTTACTCTACTCGTGCCCGCCCCCACTTTTTCGGATTTAAAGTTGGGTGAGTCGAAGCGAAATCCGAAAAAGTGGGGGCGGGCACGAGTAGTTTCTTTTGATCGCAGCCTTCGTACTAGGGGGGACTAAAATTCGTCCCGCATCTCCCTCTGGGAGGGGGGGCGCCGGCGACCGAGGAAAAGATAAGCGACCGGGAAAAGTCGCGGAGAGGGGGGCCTAAGTCCCTTAGTCAACCCCCCGAGTACTTGAAATGAGATTTTTCCAGGTTTATCGACTCAAGCTGTAGGGTATGTGATGAAGGCTTCCAGCCATCGCACCAGTCGCAGGTGGTAACCTTATCCTTGGGGCGCAGCAGAAGTCGCAAATCGCGCGTGTTTTTGCTTTTGCAGACAATGTGTCTCGGCGCAGATCGGGGGTCTAGGCGTGTCGCATCCCACTTAGGTGGGGCGAATTTTAGTGCTCCAAATAAAGTGGAGCATCGCACGGGGAGGGTTTCACCCCGTCAATTTTTCCCCCTCAAGACTTTAGTTCGCGACGAGAGGCATGTTGATACCTATGCCTGAATGTGACCTGACCTCAGATATCAAGTATATCAAGTATATCAATTCAATTCAAGTTAATCAAGTTGACAGGCGATTTCATTTCAAGTAATCAAGTTACACCCTCAACCTTGACTTACTTGAATTGAAGTCAGCGCTGGGATTATGTGGAAAGAGACCACATTTCTCCCAAGCGGATAAAATTGGGGGGTGGTTATCCGTACAACACATTTTGGTAAATGTACAACAAAAGGCGGGGCAGACGTGGCGCCACCTTTTTCTATTGGCTGGCTCTATACGCCACAGTACGCCACAGTCAAATGTATAGAAGGTACTTAGTACGTGCGCATCACCCGACTACTCGCGCAATACGACATGGCAGCAGGCAGGCTATAGCCTTGTGAGGCTGCAAGCCGCCTGATTTGTATGGCCTCTGCTTGTGTGCCCTCTTCTTGTATAGCCTTGCAACACTCTGCAGGCTTCACAACGTCTGGCTGTTATGGCCTTGCAACCTCTGCCTGTGTGGCCTTGTGTAAGTGCTATGCCTGCATGCCTACGACCTTTGGCCATGTATTAGGTACACCCAAGCCACGTTTACTCCACTTTCTCTTGTACATTTACCAAAATGTGTTGTACGGATAACCACCCCCTAAAATTGTAGCCTTTTTGAACGTGCGGTTCCGGATCTCTTGAAGGTGGAATAGGAAGTCAGTCTTCTTAAAGTCAGTGGCTCCATCTGCAACCTCACGGTATAAGACTTGCTGGTGCCAGTGCTTATATGAGCGGAACACGCCTACATCGAGAGGCTGAAGTAGATGTGTAAGATGTGGCGGTAGGGGGAAAAGCTCGATCTTATGTTGCTTGCAAAGGTGGACGATCTCGCTACTTGGGGGGACTAAAATCCGTCCCGATTCCCGCGCATATGACTTGACATGCGCGGGAATCGGGACGGATTTTAGTCCCCCCAAGTACTCTATTTATATCCCCTTTTCGTAAGTACAAGTACTAGGGGGCTGGGCTCCGTTCCCCAGCCTCCCCCTTTGCATAGGCTTTCTGAGCCTCGTATATACAGTCTCCCTACAGCCTATGTGGCTGCCTTATGCTGTCTCAAATCTCTCTGCAAACTTCTGACTAGCCCTAACAGGACCCTTAGCTGTATACCCCTCATGGTCACCCAAAGCTCAAGATCTCAGACGTGCTGTCGAGAAGAAGGGTCTAAGACTTGGTCCTGAAGCCTGATAGCCAGCTGAAGGTGTAGGGAGAGACAGGTGAAACTGGGAGGACGTGGCAAGCTGACGCGGAGAGGGGGTGCCTATGCATTAGTAAGTCCGCAAGGAAGAAGATGGAGCACAGAGGAAGAAGCAGGACAGAAAGGAGGAATGAACACACATGCACCCTAAAATATTATGCCCTCTGCCCTGCTCTCTTCGCGAGACGTGCTTCGCGAAACCCTCAATCGTTACGAAACCATAATTCTACTCTTCCTCTGAATTCCACCATTCCGTCACAATGGCGCTTGGGTCCGAAGGCAGCGACTCATCCCTCCACTTTCCGCGTATTCTATGTCTCCACGGTGGTGGCACCAACGCTCGCATCTTTCGAATGCAATGCCGTGCTTTCAAGTACCACCTCGGCAGCGAATTCCGTTTTGTCTTCGCAGAAGCTCCTTTCCCTGCAAGACCAGGTCCCGACGTCACTGCCGTGTATAGCAATTGCGGCCCGTTTCGCGGCTGGCTCCGGCCGGTGGACGAGACTGAAGATCAGGACTTCTATGCCGCCGAAGCTTCTATGTTAATCCAGAACTCCATCAACACCGCCACCATTGCCGACAACCATCTCGGCGCAACTGGCGAGGTTGTTGGGGTTCTGGGCTTTAGCCAAGGCGCCAGGATCGCAGCCAGCCTCCTCTATAACCAGCAACTGCGTTGTCAACAGCTTGATGGTGGCTCTGAGATGAAAACAAACAGCGTAATGAACTGGCCAAACTTTCGCTTTGCTGTTTTACTAGCAGGTCGTGGCAGGCTGGTCTGGCTCATGCCTGATGTTCCGATGCCTCAAGGACTTGTTCCTCCACTGCAGCCCTCTGCCATACCGCCCTTGCTGCAAGACGACGCTCCTGGCTGGGAAGGGCTACATCTCCATGACAAGCTGCAGCTGCCTACGGTCCATGTCCACGGCCTCAAAGATGTAGGGCTGGAGTTCCACCGGCATCTGGCCAAACGGTACTGTATTCCCGGCTCATATACTATCATCGAGTGGCAGGGTGAACACCGCGTACCCATCAAGACCAAGGACGTTTTTCCTGTCGCGGAGCAGATGTTACGTCTCGCGCAGTGATTATAGGTGGATTTCCTGGGCAACTCCTGGCTGGAGAGAGTCGAGAGCTAGTGGGCAAAATTGTTCAATACCGTAAAATACTGCGTCACACCTTGCACTTCAGGGATGTGGTGCAAGGCGTACAATCAGCCGAAGGCTGCGAGTCTGGCCAACAGTCAACCAGTCACCGAACAATCAGTACAGTATCTACAATCATACACTTCATTTGTGCCTTGGAAAGCGTCGTTCTTGTTGCGGAGCCGGCGACGACGCCGTGAAAGGAGACAACAGGAGGCGTCGAGGGGAAGTGGCCGCCGGGCGCCAAGGAGCGCGGGAGGACGCTCAGGGAAGAGATCAGCGGGGCCGCAAAGAGGAGAGAGGGGAGGCCTACGGCTGGTAGCCCTGGTCGCGGACGACGAGGGCGGGCATCGTATAGAGGAGAGTCTCGCCGACGTCGGCCTCGAGACCGTCGCGGCGCTCGACCTCCCAGGCGAGGGCGTACGGATGGACGCGGCCGGACATAAAGAACCACTGTTCAGACCAATCCGAGTTGACGACCGGCACGCCGTAGATTGAGAGATTTAAGCTAAAGAAGAGGGGGGAGACATCGTTGTCACCTCCCCCCGCCCGGAGGGGAGCGTAGTCGAGCGCCAGCAGCCACGAGGGGGCGGGTAGGAGGACGCGGGCAATGGCCTCGGCGTTGAGGCCCCTCACGCGGTGCTCGTCCTGGTGGGCGAACCTCACGGGGCAGTCGGGCTGGGCAAAGAACATCATGGTCATGTCGCCGCCGGCGCCCTTATTGCTGGTAAGAGGCCTACGAAGGTGCGGCGGAGAGTTGGTGGTGGGCGGCGTCGGGGACATTATAGCCCTCTAGCAGGATGTACCATGCACCACCAATAGGATATCCACAGCGGGGTTTTGGTGGCTGATTCAGCGGCTGAGCGCCACAACACCGCAGTTTAGCGTCCGTGCCCTCAGCGGCTTCCAATATCCACCCTTGTCCACGGTCGGCCGGACGGCCGACCGCCGCCCGGAACGCCGCGTCTTGAAGGGCTCTCAAGGCTCGACGAGCTCGTCAAATTACGAGGGAGGAAACAAAAATAGTGTATTTCTACCTCTTTGGTTGTACAACTTTTGCCTTTCTGTTGGCTCGGGCTGTTTGCAAAATAAGTCCAGCGAGCAGCCGGTTTGCTGCTGTTGTAAGTTGACAATGTGCATCGCGGCCTCCTCGCTACACCTGTGGGCCTTCGCCACCTTGCGAATCTCCCTTATAACCTCGAGCCGTAACGAATACCACTGCAATTCATTTTGTCGCCCGGCGCGCCACCGGCTTCCCCATCTACCGTCGAGGTCGGCAATGGCTGGCCCGCCTCGAAGGCCAACCGTCCACTCGCTCCAGAGCGCCTCGACCATTTTACTGCTCGGCACATCTGATACCGTGGCGGTGGCTCTGTCTTAACCGTGATCGTATCTGTCGCCGTCGGGCTCGTGGCACGGCTATCAACAATGCTCGACTGAGCCGAGACGAATCGGCTTCCATCTCCTCGTCCTCCTGCCCAACGACATCAACCACGGCCGGGGCCGTGGTGGCAGTGGTGGTCGTCGCGGCCGTAACGGAAGTTGAAACCATTCGAAAAAGGGACGACTGGGCTACCGCAAGACGTTCTTCGGTGGCTCGAAGCTGCTCGCTTAGCTCTGTTTTAAGCTGGATCGTCCTTGCTTCGTTCCGCGCGTCGATGGATTTAAGATAGTCCGCGAGGACCGGCATCGCCTGGACTAGGACTGCAAGCTGGCGGACGCTCCTCTTCAAGGACGAAGTCCGATAGCTGGTGCGCGAACGGGGCGTAGGCCGGATGCCGGAAGACCGGGTGGTTCCAAACGGGGCTGCCGGGTATTTCTTCATCAGGACAACGGAATCCTGCAAGACAACCTCCGTAAATAGAAGATGAGGTTCGTCGAACCCATCGCTGCCAGGTCGTTCTCCTGCTCGGTACCGGGACCGAACCGGCCTCGCCAACTGTCCAGCTCGGGCCAGATCATCGAGCAGGACCTCCGGCGGCGTCACGCCGGCACGGCGTATCTCGAAGCATCCGGCCTGCGGCGGGTGCCCGGCCATCGTACGCATGAACTTGCGAGGCAACGAGTTCAGGTAACAGCCGACCATCTGCTCCTGGTTCCAACGACCCGCGCGACGGATCTGGTCTTCGCTAATCCCTTTAGTTCAGCCGTCCTCGCCCCGAGCTGCGGCCGACATGCGTCTTCTTCTGCGACGTGACGCCGGCGTAGGCGAAGGCCTTGACAACCCACTCGCGCTGTGAGTTGTACGAGAAAGCCGCCGTCCGGCCGGTGCCGTTACCCTTGATTAGCCGGATGTCGTACCACGAGGACCGCCTGCTGAAATCGAAACGGCTCACTACCGAGATCCCAACGATACAAGAGGTAGAACGAGGCCACCCAAGATGCAGATTAGCGGGTTCCTATTCCGATACGCGCCGGCGGTCTCGAGGCGGCCGTGCTGGTTCTGCTTGCCGGCTCGTGTCGTAAAGATGAGCGGCATGCACCGGGTCGAGCCCTCCTGGCAAACTCAAAGGTGAATAGGTCTGAGATCTCTGCAGCCCGACGATCGCCGCCACGGGTGAGAAGATAATGGCCAAGAGGAGATCCACGAGGTCCGAAAATGACACTCGGGCGATGTGCCGCTGTGGGCCCACAGCTCGTGGCATACTCGTTCGAACTCGGACTCCGAGTAACCATCGAGCAGAGTATCGCGGCCTTTATCGGCATAGTTCTCCCTGTCTCGTTGGGCGTCCCGGCGCTGTAGGGACTTGAGGTACTCTCGTACGTTGTCCTCGCGCGGCGACGGGTGCGTATTCATTCCGAGGGCCTTCTGCGTCCGGTAAAGATCCGTGATTGCGGTGACATAAGTTCGGACCGACCGCCAGGCCAGGCGGGTCTCGTCCTGCGGAGTATCAGTGGCGGCCTTGCGGCTCCTGACCTTCAAGGCCGACCCGCCACCTCCCCGACGAGGGAGAGGAGGGGCTTCTCCCCTGTGACCGTAGCGCCGTCACAATACTGTTTGTGGCGGCAGAATTGCTCGAATTCCTCTTGCTTCGGTGCGTACGCCGAGGTCGTATTCCTTGCCGAGACTCGTGGATCGCAGAGAGGATCGTCTGCGCATTGGCGCGTAGCTCCGCGTCGTTTATCGCGTTCTGCCGGATGCGTTGGTCCACTCGTACGCTCGACGGCTTTGCGCGACTCCTGCCCCTGCCCCTGCCCGGCCGCTGCTCCTGCGAGCTTCGGCGGGCCGCTTTGTCTTCGCCTTCCGTCGATTTGGCGTCCGGGCCATGGGATATATCGTGACGGGAAGACCAAGGCAAGCCTGCAGTGACCACCAGTCCGGGTTGGAGCGGGGTGGCGCGCGGCGACGAGAGATGCCTATCTAGCGATCACGATGCGCACCGCCTGGTCGGGTCGCCCGCTAAAATTCCAGTGGACAGGGCGCCGTAGCGAACGTGAATAGCGGCTTCTCCATCGAATCAGCGACGCAATCAGGGGGGCACCGATATCTGCGTATATCCACGGCGCGCGCCGTTCGGGTGGGGTGGATATCCGCAGATACGATTGGCCCGCCTGGTCGCTGATTCTCGGATTGCCCCACCCGACCAGATCAGCGGCGCTCAGCAAACCCTCGGATACCTTCGTGAGGCTCGTTGGCCTCGTTGGCTTCGTGGGCCTCGTGGGCTGCGTTGGCCGCGTTGGATATTGGTATCCGAGGGTTTGCTGAGCGCCGCTGATCTGGTCGGGTGGGGCAATCCGAGAATCAGCGACCAGGCGGGCCAATCGTATCTGCGGATATCCACCCCACCCGAACGGCGCGCGCCGTGGATATACGCAGATATCGGTGCCCCCCGCTGATTGCGTCGCTGATTCGATGGAGAAGCCGCTATTCACGTTCGCTACGGCGCCCTGTCCACTGGAATTTTAGCGGGCGACCCGACCAGGCGGTGCGCATCGTGATCGCTAGATAGGCATCTCTCGTCGCGCGCGCCACCCCGCTCCAACCCGGACTGGTGGTCACTGCAGGCTTGCCTTGGTCTTCCCGTCACGATATATCCCATGGCCCGGACGCCAAATCGACGAAGCAGCGAAGGCCCAAGCCGAAGCTCGCAGGAGCAGCGGCCGGGGCAGGGGCAGGGAGTCGCGCAAAGCCGTCGAGCGTACGAGTGGACCAACGCATCCGGCAGAACGCGATAAACGACGCGGAGCTACGCGCCAATGCGCAGACGATCTCTGCGATCCACGAGTCTCGGCCAATACGACCTCGGCGTACGCACCGAAGCAAGAGGAATCGAGCAATTCTGCCGCCACAAACAGTACTGTGACGGCGCTACGGTCACAGAGGAGAAGCTCCTCTTCTCGTCGAGGAGGTGGCCGGTCGGCCCTTGAAGGTCAGGAGCCGCAAGGCCGCCACTGATACTCCGCAGGACGAGACCCGCCTGGCCTGGCGGTCGGTCCGAACTTATGTCACCGCAATCACGGATCTTTACCGGACGCAGAAGGCCCTCGGAATGAATACGCACCCGTCGCCGCGCGAGGACAACGTACGAGAGTACCTCAAGTCCCTACAGCGCCGGGACGCCCAACGAGACAGGGAGAACTATGCCGATAAAGGCCGCGATACTCTGCTCGATGGTTACTCGGAGTCCGAGTTCGAACGAGTATGCCACGAGCTGTGGGCCCACAGCGGCACATCGCCCGAGTGTCATTTTCGGACCTCGTGATCTCCTCTTGGCCATTATCTTTCACCCGTGGCGGCGATCGTCGGGCTGCAGAGATCTCAGACCTATTCACCTTTGAGTTTGCCAGGAGGGCTCGACCCGGTGCATGCCGCTCATCTTTACGACACGAGCCGGCAAGCAGAACCAGCACGGCCGCCTCGAGACCGCCGGCGCGTATCGGAATAGGAACCCGCTAATCTGCATCTTGGGTGGCCTCGTTCTACCTCTTGTATCGTTGGGATCTCGGTAGTGAGCCGTTTCGATTTCAGCAGGCGGTCCTCGTGTTCCGGGTAATCCGGCCGGACGGCGGCTTTCTCGTACAACTCACAGCGCGAGTGGGTTGTCAAGGCCTTCGCCTACGCCGGCGTCACGTCGCAGAAGAAGACGCATGTCGGCCGCAGCTCGGGGCGAGGACGGCTGAACTAAGGGGATTAGCGAAGACCAGATCCGTCGCGCGGGTCGTTGGAACCAGGAGCAGATGGTCGGCTGTTACCTGAACTCGTTGCCTCGCAAGTTCATGCGTACGATGGCCGGGCACCCGCCGCAGGCCGGATGCTTCGAGATACGCCGTGCCGGCGTGACGCCGCCGGAGGTCCTGCTCGATGATCTGGCCCGAGCTGACAGTTGGCGAGGCCGGTTCGGTCCCGGTACCGAGCAGGAGAACGACCTGGCAGCGATGGGTTCGACGAACCTCATCTTCTATTTACGGGAGGTTGTCTTGCAGGATTCCGTTGTCCTGATGAAGAAATACCCCGGCAGCCCCGTTTGGAACCACCCGGTCTTCCGGCATCCGGCCTACGCCCCGTTCGCGCACCAGCTATCGGACTTCGTCCTGAAGAGGAGCGTCCAAGCCAGCTTGCAGTCCTAGTCCAGGCGATGCCGGTCCTCGCGGACTATCTTAAATCCATCGACGCGCGGAACGAAGCAAGGACGATCCAGCTTAAAACAGAGCTAAGCGAGCAGCTTCGAGCCACCGAAGAACGTCTTGCGGTAGCCCAGTCGTCCCTTTTTCGAATGGTTTCAACTTCCGTTACGGCCGCGACGACCACCACTGCCACCACGGCCCCGGCCGTGGTTGATGTCGTTGGGCAGGAGGACGAGGAGATGGAAGCCGATTCGTCTCGGCTCAGTCGAGCATTGTTGATAGCCGTGCCACGAGCCCGACGGCGACAGATACGATCACGGTTAAGACAGAGCCACCGCCACGGTATCAGATGCCGAGCAGTAAAATGGTCGAGGCGCTCTGGAGCGAGTGGACGGTTGGCCTTCGAGGCGGGCCAGCCATTGCCGACCTCGACGGTAGATGGGGAAGCCGGTGGCGCGCCGGGCGACAAAATGAATTGCAGTGGTATTCGTTACGGCTCGAGGTTATAAGGGAGATTCGCAAGGTGGCGAAGGCCCACAGGTGTAGCGAGGAGGCCGCGATGCACATTGTCAACTTACAACAGCAGCAAACCGGCTGCTCGCTGGACTTATTTTGCAAACAGCCCGAGCCAACAGAAAGGCAAAAGTTGTACAACTAAAGAGGTAGAAATACACTATTTTTGTTTCCTCCTCGTAATTTGACGAGCGTCGAGCCTTGAGAGCCCTTCAAGACGCGGCGTTCTGCGCGCGGCCGTCCGGCCGACCGTGGACAAGGGTGGATATTGAAGCCGCTGAGGGCACGGACGCTAAACTGCGGTGTTGTGGCGCTCAGCCGCTGAATCAGCCACCAAAACCCCGCTGTGGATATCCTATTGGTGGTGCATGGTACATCCTGCTAGAGGGCTATAATGTCCCCGACGCCGCCCACCACCAACTCTCCGCCGCACCTTCGTAGGCCTCTTACCAGCAATAAGGGCGCCGGCGGCGACATGACCATGATGTTCTTTGCCCAGCCCGACTGCCCCGTGAGGTTCGCCCACCAGGACGAGCACCGCGTGAGGGGCCTCAACGCCGAGGCCATTGCCCGCGTCCTCCTACCCGCCCCCTCGTGGCTGCTGGCGCTCGACTACGCTCCCCTCCGGGCGGGGGGAGGTGACAACGATGTCTCCCCCCTCTTCTTTAGCTTAAATCTCTCAATCTACGGCGTGCCGGTCGTCAACTCGGATTGGTCTGAACAGTGGTTCTTATGTCCGGCCGCGTCCATCCGTACGCCTCGCCTGGGAGGTCGAGCGCCGCGACGGTCTCGAGGCCGACGTCGGCGAGACTCCTCATACGATGCCCGCCCTCGTCGTCCGCGACCAGGGCTACCAGCCGTAGGCCTCTCTCTCTTTGCGGCCCCTGAGCGTCCTCCCGCGCTCCTTGGCGCCCGGCGGCCACTTCCCCTCGACGCCTCCTGTTGTCTCCTTTCACGGCGTCGTCGCCGGCTCCGCAACAAGAACGACGCTTTCCAAGGCACAAATGAAGTGTATGATTGTAGATACTGTACTGATTGTTCGGTGACTGGTTGACTGTTGGCCAGACTCGCAGCCTTCGGCTGATTGTACGCCTTGCACCACATCCCTGAAGTGCAAGGTGTGACGCAGTATTTTACGGTATTGAACAATTTTGCCCACTAGCTCTCGACTCTCCAGCCAGGAGTTGCCCAGGAAATCCACCTATAATCACTGCGCGAGACGTAACATCTGCTCCGCGACAGGAAAACGTCCTTGGTCTTGATGGGTACGCGGTGTTCACCCTGCCACTGATGATAGTATATGAGCCGGGAATACAGTACCGTTTGGCCAGATGCCGGTGGAACTCCAGCCCTACATCTTTGAGGCCGTGGACATGGACCGTAGGCAGCTGCAGCTTGTCATGGAGATGTAGCCCTTCCCAGCCAGGAGCGTCGTCTTGCAGCAAGGGCGGTATGGCAGAGGGCTGCAGTGGAGGAACAAGTCCTGAGGCATCGGAACATCAGGCATGAGCCAGACCAGCCTGCCACGACCTGCTAGTAAAACAGCAAAGCGAAAGTTTGGCCAGTTCATTACGCTGTTTGTTTTCATCTCAGAGCCACCATCAAGCTGTTGACAACGCAGTTGCTGGTTATAGAGGAGGCTGGCTGCGATCCTGGCAAAGCCCAGAACCCCAACAACCTCGCCAGTTGCGCCGAGATGGTTGTCGGCAATGGTGGCGGTGTTGATGGAGTTCTGGATTAACATAGAAGCTTCGGCGGCATAGAAGTCCTGATCTTCAGTCTCGTCCACCGGCCGGAGCCAGCCGCGAAACGGGCCGCAATTGCTATACACGGCAGTGACGTCGGGACCTGGTCTTGCAGGGAAAGGAGCTGCGAAGACAAAACGGAATTCGCTGCCGAGGTGGTACTTGAAAGCACGGCATTGCATTCGAAAGATGCGAGCGTTGGTGCCACCACCGTGGAGACATAGAATACGCGGAAAGTGGAGGGATGAGTCGCTGCCTTCGGACCCAAGCGCCATTGTGACGGAATGGTGGAATTCAGAGGAAGAGTAGAATTATGGTTTCGTAACGATTGAGGGTTTCGCGAAGCACGTCTCGCGAAGAGAGCAGGGCAGAGGGCATAATATTTTAGGGTGCATGTGTGTTCATTCCTCCTTTCTGTCCTGCTTCTTCCTCTGTGCTCCATCTTCTTCCTTGCGGACTTACTAATGCATAGGCACCCCCTCTCCGCGTCAGCTTGCCACGTCCTCCCAGTTTCACCTCTCCCTACACCTTCAGCTGGCTATCAGGCTTCAGGACCAAGTCTTAGACCCTTCTTCTCGACAGCACGTCTGAGATCTTGAGCTTTGGGTGACCATGAGGGGTATACAGCTAAGGGTCCTGTTAGGGCTAGTCAGAAGTTTGCAGAGAGATTTGAGACAGCATAAGGCAGCCACATAGGCTGTAGGGAGACTGTATATACGAGGCTCAGAAAGCCTATGCAAAGGGGGAGGCTGGGGAACGGAGCCCAGCCCCCTAGTACTTGTACTTACGAAAAGGGGATATAATAGAGTATTGGGGACTAAATCGTCGATTCCCGCGCATGTCAAGTCATATGCGCGAATCGGGACGGATTTAGTCCCCAAGTAGCGAGATCGTCCACCTTTGCAAGCAACATAAGATCGAGCTTTTCCCTACCGCCACATCTTACACATCTACTTCAGCCTCTCGATGTAGGCGTGTTCCGCTCATATAAGCACTGGCACCAGCAAGTCTTATACCGTGAGGTTGCAGATGGAGCCACTGACTTTAAGAAGACTGACTTCCTATTCCACCTTCAAGAGATCCGGAACCGCACGTTCAAAAGGCTACAATTTTAGGGGTGGTTATCCGTACAACACATTTTGGTAAATGTACAAGAGAAAGTGGAGTAAACGTGGCTTGGGTGTACCTAATACATGGCCAAAGGTCGTAGGCATGCAGGCATAGCACTTACACAAGGCCACACAGGCAGAGGTTGCAAGGCCATAACAGCCAGACGTTGTGAAGCCTGCAGAGTGGAGTAATCAAACATACACTCCAGATTTTCAAACATACACTCCCGACCTAAGCCCCATTTGGAAGAAGACCCCGCCACCAAAATTTGGCGCGCGCTTTCCCAACGCCGCTGCCGCGGCTGCCTGCCTAGATATATTGTCGCATATCACGCCCGTGTCAGTTCCTGAAACCTTATGCTCGATCACTGCCACTGCTGCGCCAGGCTTCGCCGCAATGATCGGGGTATATATTGTTGCACGAATGTGTGCATCCAATTCTTTTCCTTTCCTTTGTTCTTTAGATAATTCTCATCAATTGACTGATGCCACAAAGATCAACCGCTGTCACGTGCGAGGTGTGGGACACTATTGTCTGACATATATGGATTCTATCTGCAATTATTACCAACGCCGGAAGATGCATCCCTTAGAGTCATTCAATTGAAGCTATCAATAAGCCCGGCCCGATCGATCTTCCGATATATACAATATGCATATAATGGCGGAAGGTCTTTGCCTACCTCTGTGACTGTGACTGTGACTGTGAGGAAGGATCCGTCCGACGCGGCGGAGGGCGAGGCACGTAAGGAACGAATTTGTGACCGGCCTGCCTGCTAGTTTTGTATGGTGCCGTGTCCTCTGATCCCCTAGCTGCTGGAAATGCTCCGTAGCCGTCTCGTGAGACTGTGCCGGCGGCTGTGCCCACATGAAGCCGTCGTGATGTGCCTGTAACGAGGAGGCGGTTCTTGCCACTGTGACGGCGCCGGCGCCTGTACGTATACAGGCACAATTGGTGTAGGCGGTGGCATCACATAGTATCCCTGTGACGGCGGCGCCGGCTGTGGAAGTGAGGGCATCGTCGTTTGGTATCCCTGTGACACCAGCGGCACCTGTGGAAGTGAGGGCACCTGTGATAACAGCACCGGCGTTGCTGCTGCTTGTGACTTGATGAAATCACCGATCTGCTGGGCAAGATCGTCAACCCGGCTGCTCACGGAAGCAAGTGTATTCGACCTCTTGTTCATGATAGTGGTGCCTGTGCCCTTCCTCTTCTTCTTTGCGTCTCTGGTGGCCGTGATACGAGCTCTGGGTTGGCTCTATGCTCCTCTTGCTCCCAAGCACTAAGGATCCGGCCCGTAGATGCCTCTAGTGGAGGGGATACCTCGCGTCTACTGTTTCCACGCCGGCGAGGCTGGACAACGTCAGGATCGGCTTCGTGGTCTGCATCGATATATTGCTGTTGTTCAGGCTGCTAGTAAATTAGTATAGTACTTATGGCTGGAGCAAGATACTTACAGTCACGCCGTAAACCCGCCAGTGGTTATCAATAAGATGCAATGGTATAAGGGCGGCCGCGTCAGCCTGGATCAAATCGCGGATTGTATGCCGGCAGGGCAGCCCCCATTGCATCGTGAAAGCACCCGTACAAATCGTAGGCATGCCTCGATTATCGGCAAGCTCAGCCAGGCTAGCCTAACTTGCCTGAAGATCTGTTTCATCGGCTGCCAGCCAATTTTTCGGTGCAGTGACTTCATAATCGTCTGCTTGGCCCATTCAACTCTAGCTCTTGCAAACTCGGATTGAAGCTTCTCGCGATGCTTCTTTTGCCGATGGGTAACGAGCCCTCTGATGTGCTCTTGTAGCTGATGGAGGTCAATGAAGCGGTTGCGTAATCGTGACTTCAACTCGTGATGTGTGCTCTCACACGGGAAGTTACCGTAATGTTATAATTTCGGTACTGTTGGATAGCGTAGGTGGAAAACTGGGCACGCCATGGCCAGTAGGTTGTACGGAGGTAATTAACGAGAGCTATAAGAGGAGCTATTTAGTAAAAGGTTAGAGTAGGAGGGTAGTTAGGGCTAGGTTACCTGGCTGATCCGAAAACTCTATACAGAGTAGATCCCACTGATCTCTGCACTCCTCAGCCGTGCGAGCCCTAAAGACTGAAACCCAGGCATCACGGATACCGTCAGCTGTGTGCTCAAAAGTCCGCCTTGGAGCCGGGGGTAGTATGGGTTTCCATCGTCATCTTCACGATCATCTTGTTGCTCAACGCACTGATCTGCCAGTTGTGAGGCATGTTGAATCTGGTAATCAGTGGCACGGTCGATAGGTCGGTCCTCGTCAATGGCATTATCTGCCTGTATAGGGTCGTCGAGAGCGGCTGCTGCAGCGAGGCGAGTCTCCTGTTCTGGCCTATCTCCGCCAATCTCGGTGCCATCGAGGGATCCTTCCCACTTCTTCTTGATGTGAAGGATCACGTTCTTCATCATATGCCAAACGCACACTTGTTGTTGCGTTGATGGGAAGATAGAGTCAAGGGCGTTCTTCAGGGCGGTATCAAAGTCGGTAATCACAACGCCCGGGTCCGGAATATCAGCCTGCCGACCAGCCTCACGCAACTGTGAGAGGATCCATTGGAACGCGCCTTCGTCTTCCTTGGCAGTGAGGCCAAAGCCTACACTGAAGCTCTTGTGTAGCCCTGTTGTGCCAATGATCTGTAGAAGCGGCATGTTAAAGCGGTTGACCTTATACGTATTATCCATGATAAGGAGCTCGGGGTTACGCTTCCAGTCAGCAATACAGTCATCGTATGTCCAGAAAACCTCCAAACCTTCCCATTAGGGCCACGGTCAACTGCATAGTAGCTGATTTCCCCTTTGCTTTAGCATCTTTGAGTACATCGAGGAAGGCTTGTGTAGATGTAGAGGCGCCGTAACGGAAGGCACGAAGTTGCAGCTGGATGAAGTGTATATCAGAATCGGTAATAAGGAGCTCAGGATATTCCTGTCGGATAGCATCCACGATATCCCTGCTCTTGTTATTGACGTTCTTGCTAAGCCCCTCGACGAGGCTATGAAGACGCTCGATGCCGAATTTGCGTTGGCTTCGTTGACGGACGATGGGGTTAGCAATTGGCTCAAATAGAGGTTCGTGGTTATGAGAGCCGTGCTTGATGGTGACTTTGAATGCATTGCAACGTCGGTAGAAGCGGATGTAACAGCGAAAGTCACATCCCGACTTCTTGGATGACGTCTTGTATATACCCTCTGCCTCGTCCCAGGGCCTATACTGACCACTGTATTCACAGCGGATATTGGCTTCCTTGCGCCTAGGCTTGCCGGTATTCTTGCTATTTGCAACGACTACGACGTAGCCAAGGAGCTCTTGCGTAGCTTTGAGTGTTTCAAGCGCCTCATCATACGTATCGAAAGACATCTCCGTGATAGCCTCGGTGCTACTGTTGGTATTGCTTTCGGTCGAATTCATCGGGACGATTGACTAGACGTGACTATTGCGGTAGGCGGCGGCGGCGTTGCTGTTGTGTTGAGTCAAGTGGTGATAGCTTCAATTGTTGATGATTGCGAAAATGCAGATGGCGGCCAAAAGGCAGGTGGCTGGGCGGGTGGGCGGCGGCGATGGTCACGGCAAGCCAGGGCGTTGGGAAAGCGCGCGCCAAATTTTGGTGGCGGGGTCTTCTTCCAAATGGGGCTTAGGTCGGGAGTGTATGTTTGAAAATCAGGAGTGTATGTTTGATTACTCTGCAGAGTGTTGCAAGGCTATACAAGAAGAGGGCACACAAGCAGAGGCCATACAAATCAGGCGGCTTGCAGCCTCACAAGGCTATAGCCTGCCTGCTGCCATGTCGTATTGCGCGAGTAGTCGGGTGATGCGCACGTACTAAGTACCTTCTATACATTTGACTGTGGCGTACTGTGGCGTATAGAGCCAGCCAATAGAAAAAGGTGGCGCCACGCCCCGCCTTTTGTTGTACATTTACCAAAATGTGTTGTACGGATAACCACCCCCCAATTTTATCCGCTTGGGAGAAATGTGGTCTCTTTCCACATAATCCCAGCGCTGACTTCAATTCAAGTAAGTCAAGGTTGAGGGTGTAACTTGATTACTTGAAATGAAATCGCCTGTCAACTTGATTAACTTGAATTGAATTGATATACTTGATATACTTGATATCTGAGGTCAGGTCACATTCAGGCATAGGTATCAACATGCCTCTCGTCGCGAACTAAAGTCTTGAGGGGGAAAAATTGACGGGGTGAAACCCTCCCCGTGCGATGCTCCACTTTATTTGGAGCACTAAAATTCGCCCCACCTAAGTGGGATGCGACACGCCTAGACCCCGATCTGCGCCGAGACACATTGTCTGCAAAAGCAAAAACACGCGCGATTTGCGACTTCTGCTGCGCCCCAAGGATAAGGTTACCACCTGCGACTGGTGCGATGGCTGGAAGCCTTCATCACATACCCTACAGCTTGAGTCGATAAACCTGGAAAAATCTCATTTCAAGTACTCGGGGGGTTGACTAAGGGACTTAGGCCCCCCTCTCCGCGACTTTTCCCGGTCGCTTATCTTTTCCTCGGTCGCCGGCGCCCTCCCAGAGGAGATGCGGGACGAATTTTAGTCCCCTAGTACGAAGGCTGCGATCAAAGAAACTACTCGTGCCCGCCCCACTTTTTCGGATTTCGCTTCGACTCACCCAACTTTAAATCCGAAAAGTGGGGCGGGCACGAGTAAGTAACGAAACATGCACGGACGAATTTCGAAACATGCACGGAGACTTAAACCCCATTTGGAAGAGGGACCCGCCCACCACAATTTGGCGCGCGCCTGGCCGCCTCGTCGCGCCCGCCCTATTACTCGACTATGTACGTGTTGGTGGAACGTTACACATCGGAATAAGAAGGGGTCATACACGAAGGTTCAAGATGCATGTTCTATATCTAAAGGGCAGTCTGAAGAGACTATTTATACAGGAGGTCTTAGGGACTTCTGGGGACCTCCTGAGTAATGGGCTCTACCCACGCATACGTGGCTGTGCCCACGCATAAAATGGGTTGCCTTCCTTACTCAGGAAGTCCTCATGCGTTCCTGCTACATGGGCCAGGAATCCCTTCTCCGGGTCCCTCCCTAACAGGGCTACCCTGGTCCACCGACAGTAACTATTACGAAGAAAGAGGGGAAAGCTACTACATAAAATGCGTGCGGGGCTTCCGAGCCCGATTTTCAAGTCGTACGTACAGGGATTCCTAAGAAAAAGCAATCCCCCTGCCGACACAATACTGTATTAACTCACTAAATTGAGCCGGTCTCAACGTCTGGGAAAGAGGGGGCCCCGCATGTCTCAGCGCCACTAAATTTGTATACGCTACGTACCTAGCTGTCCCCGCCCGAGCCATCCTTAGTCGGCTCGACGCATTTTTCGCCCCATTTCCTATGCCTACATTCTAGCCTCTTTACCTTGGCCCCATTTTTGAAGCTTTTGAAGCCGGCGTTCGCGATGCCTCCCGCAGAGCTAGATCGCAATGTTCGGAACTGACCGGTAAAAACACATGTAAGATCACGTGCATCATCACGTGCAGAACCCGGGTACACCCGGCAGCCAATTTCCTCTTGCTTAGGGAGGAACGAGGCCTCCAACGAGTCCTCAAACACACACGTCATCACATCAATACAACCTCTTTTTGCGGCTTCACACAAGCTGCTGCATCAAGCATTAATCCATCGTGCCATACCCATCTATTTCCTCATTAGGCCTGAGCCGCAGAACCACCATTCTGACAACAGCTAGGTACGTAGCGTATACAAATTTAGTGGCGCTGAGACCGGCTCAATTTAGTGAGTTAATACGGTAGACTTTGCCTGTCGGAATTTCTCGCGAAGGAGAGAGCAAAAGTGGGCATAGAAGTGGATAAGGGGACTTTTCGAAGGTCGAGTATCATATGATCAGATGGTATGCGAGAATGCATGTGTTGATTGCTCTCTCTCCCCCGTTCAAGCAGCCCCTTTTATATCCCTCCAAGCTTCTCCCAAGTTGATATCCCGTTTTCAGGTATAGTATACATTCTATCAGGAAGAGGGCACTTCTTGCCACTTACTGAAGGCCACGTAAGCCATCTACGTCAGCAACATCAGCTCCATCTCCCCGTTCGAATAGCTCTTCTAGCTATGAAATCGATAGTTCAGTCTCTCGAGGTCCCCGAGCCAGTAATAGTTATGCCGGACTCCTCAAAGGGTCCCCGTTCGAATAGGAGATCCTCCGGACCCCTCAGTGGTCTAGGAAGAAGAAACAACAGTCTGCAGACTTCCCTTCTTACCTGGTTTCAAGCTGTATTACCTAGAGAGACCTAGAGACCTCAACTCGTTCGGACCTTCTTCTCGACAGAATTTTCTTCCTACGCTCCTGGCCCTACTACATCCTCTTTCTTCACTAGTATCATATCTCACTATTCTACGACCATGTCAGACATATCTCAACCACATGCACAGTACGACACCCAAAATGAAGTGATGTGGTTCATCTCTGTCCAAAAGGAACCCTCCTGGGATCAGGACCGCTTCCAGCACGAATACCATAATGTTCACGCCAACCTCGCCCGCGTTGGTCACCAGCACAGTGGTCTACCACTCAACTATGTCCAATTTGGCGCCATGGATCTTCAAGACCCCAACAACCTCTGCGGCGACATGGACGACGATCCGTGGGACTTTCTTTCGTGTCTGTACTGGCCAAGCACAAGTGTCGTCTGGAGGAGCTTCCAGGACCCGGTGTACCACGAGTCGGCTGGCAAGCACATCTTCTGCCGCCAAGACCAAAAGGGCATCCTGGCCAAGAGAGTTGGAGCATTGGGCGTTGCGACAGAGAGGTTTGCTGAGCAGGGAAATTTCGCGATCCATGTTTTCCACCGCAGAGCCACGGCGGGCGACAAGGTCAGCGCGGCCTGGGTGGAGGAGCGGATGAAGCTCGCGGAACGCTGGAGCAAGACGAGAAGGGGTCTTGTAAGGCAATACAGCGTGTGGACGGATGTCATGCCTGAAGATACAGATGCTTTCTTCAAGGGTACGCAGTTTACTGGGGGCTCGTGGCGCCAGTATAGGGCGGTTGAACGGTTCGTATTGTTGGATCGAGATGAGGCGGCGAAGTTTTGGGAGGAGAATCGGGGGCTGGTTGTTGATGGCCCTGGCTCGACTAACGTTATAGGAGGCTTGACATCTGTTGTGATTTAATTCGGGGTGGACTACAGAGTATCACGCGATCAGATATTGTCTTCTATCTCTCCCTCCCCGGTTGCCTCCTTTCCCGTCCAAGCAGCCCCTTTTATATCCCTCCAAGCTTCTCCCAAGTTGATATCCCGTTTTCAGGTATAGTATACATTCTATCAGGAAGGGCACTTCTTGCCACTTAGTGAAGGCCACGTAAGTCATCTACGTCAGCAACATCAGCTCCATCTCCCCGATCGAATAGCTCTTCTAGCTATGAGATCGATAGTTCAGTCTCTCGAGGTCCCCGAGCCAGTAATAGTTATGCCGGACTCCTCAAAGGGTCCCCGTTCGAATAGGAGATCCTCCGGACCCCTCAGTGGTCTAGGAAGAAGAAACAACAGTCTGCAGACTTCCCTTCTTACCTGGTTTCAAGCTGTATTACCTAGAGACCTAGAGACCTCAACTCGTTCGGACCGTCTTCTCGACAGCAAAAGACGTGCTAGGCTAGAGAAGACTAGATACATAGAATATCCCGAGTACCTGGACTAAGGACCGTGTGTAGCACCTAACCACTCCATCTAGCAATTCTGAGGCTCTGAGGCCGGTCGGAAATTCAGGGCCCTTCCCGTCAGCGGGTTCCAGGCACGGCAGTTAAGCCGTAATAGTAGTCAGTCTTTGGCCGAGGCCGGGTGACTGAAAGCCCACGAAGTCATGGGCCGGCCGCAAGCCCCCTCGAGGAGGGCCTACGGGCAGAAAGAAAAGAAAAGAAAAGGAAGCAGAGAGTGTAGCAATGTTAATCGGGGGTTCGCCCCGATGGCGATTGTCTTCTCCCGCAGGAGCGTTCGATCCAGGACCACTTCGTGGTCATGACAGTCGGCGAAGTCCCCGTGCCTGCTCCTCGTAGCAAGCAGGTGGTGGAGGTGTTGTCGATTGGTGTGCAGCTCCGGGGGACACCCGGGTGAGGCCTTGAGCTCTAGGCTCTTGTAGCTCCTCGGGGCCCCCGCGGCCCACCAGTCCAGAGGAAGTCGTGGCCGCTGGGCGGCAGAAAGGGCCGCAAGGCGGCAAGTTCGGAGCCGCGAGACGGCAGAAGGAGGCAGAGCCGCAAGGCGGCAGAAGGCGAGGCCAGCCAGTAAAGGCGGCAGAGGGTGCGAGGCAGCGCGAGGCGTGCCAGGAAGGGCGAGAAGAAGTCGGGCCGCGAGGCGGCAGAAGAGGTCGGGGCCGCGAGGCGGCAGAAGTCGAGGCCAGCCAGTAAAGGCGGCAGAAGTAGGCGATGCCGCGAGGCGGCAGAAGGCGAGGCAGCGCGAGGCATGCCGTTATTCGAGACCAGCTTCCCAAGAGGAGACGAACTCTCCAAAGTCTGCCTTTTGGTGCTTGCTAGAGCCCCGTTAGGGCTAGAGAGGCAGAAGCATGGTCGGGTGACCTGAAAATAATTATCCACTAACAGGCTGCTAACAGCCCGCAGAAGAGAAGAATTTTTTACAGGGGAGAGTTGCCAGCTTGGCTGGTAGTAGTAGTAGTAGTAGTATTGATTACCGTCTGGGACATCCCTATAAGGGCAAAAGACGTGCTAGGCTAGGTATAGTACAAGATGAGGGTGCTCGCCGGAAACCCGTCGCGCCTTCCTTACTTCTACCCCTATCTAGCAATTCTTGGACTCTGTGGCCGCTCGGATTCTCAGGTCCCTTCCCCCGTCAGCGGGTTCCGGGCACGGCGGTAAAGCCGTAATATTAGTCAGTCTTCGGTCAGAGCCGGGTGACTGAGAAAGCCCACGCAGTCAGCTGGGCCGTAGGCCCACGGGGAGCCTACGGGCAGAAAACATAGAAAAGAGCCAGCTTGGCTGGTGAAGGCTTGCCGGAATCCAGAAAAGTGGGACGGGCACGAGTACCTAGTCCGTTCCTCAACTATGCCGACATGAAGCCTGAGAAGTACGCCTCGAGTCCGCGCCATGTGGCGGCATGCTCGCTCTTCAGTGTTGCGGTAAATCCGATGATGCCGTCGGGCCGCGTGACCACCAGAATGCTCTCGCGCTTGGCGGGCCATTCTCCGTCGACGCCGAGCGAGTGGGCGACATCGGCTTCCACGTCGACAAAGACCACCGTGTTCGCGGGGGCATTGGATATGAGCTTACGGAACCCGGACGGAACCACAACGCGGATGGCAAACAGTAACTTGACGGGACGCGGGCGCATGTCGGCGTCCCCATTGTCGGTGCCTTGCGCCAGCTCTACCGGCGACAGAACGATATTGTCCGTCCCGCACGGCAGCAAGCGTAGCGCGGCCGAGAGCGATGCCAGCGACGCAGCCAGCGCAATATCGGTCGGAGCAGCGAACACGAACATGCCGAAGAAGGCGTCGGAGCCTGCAAGCAGCTGCAAGCTGGTGCGCCGCCAGGATAGTGCGTCGCGAAGCGTCCCGTACGGCAGCCGTCGACCGACCTGCACCATCTCGTTCATGCTGGGAATGCGCGGCGTGCCCGACACTGTGCTCGCAGCAATGAGCGGCGACCCGGCGGAATAACGATACATCAGGTCGGAATTCTCCAGCTGGCGCCGGTTTATCCACGACTTTGGGATAAGCGGCAGTGAATACGCGCGGATCCGCAGCGAGCCACGACGCGTTCCAGTTCTGTCGAGTTAGCGCTCCCGAGTATCCGATGATATGTTCAGCGATCGGGCGGCGCTCCGTCGCGAAGGACTGGGCAAGCACAGCGTGATCGCCGACGCCGTGACAGAGCAGCGCCAGTTTCCACGCGAGGTTGTGGGCGTCCTGCAGACCCGTGTTCATGCCACGGCCACCCATTGGCGAATGGCAGTGCGCTGCGTCACCAGCGATAAACACACGCCCGTGCCCATCGTTGTATCGCTCGGCCATGCGCTCGTGGATCACGTACGTGGTGACCCGGTCGACCTGTTTGAACCGGATAGAGAACTGCGGCTCGACGCGTGCTCTGACCATGTTGAGAAGCTCCTCAGCTTCAATCGGCGCGCCGTCGGGAACCAAGCCGTCGATCCTGACAGTGACGCGATGCTTGCCGTTACCAAGAGGACAATCATCAACGCCCCGACGTTATTCCAAACGATGCTGGGTTCTGACATGTGCGGTATGCTTGTCTCGACGGCTACGTCGGCGTGTGCATGGCGTATGCCAGTGGATTTGCCAAGGAACTTCCAGCCCATCTGCTTGCGGACTGTGCTGTGCGTGCCGTCGCAGCCGACGAGAAACTTGGCCCGGACGGTGAGCTCTTCATCACCGGCTTCCTTTGTGGGCTCGGACGTGCTGGCCCTTGACTGCGCGAACCACTTGTACACTTTTGCATTGGCCTTTCGTAACAGCGTTGCAGTAACGCCCGAGTCATTAACGGAAAACGACAGCAGCTCGGTGCTGCGCTCAACAGACACGCCGCCAACGCGCTGCAACTCTGTGGTCATGACCTGCTCGAATACAGGCTGGATAAGCACTCCAGCATAATTGAACTTGGAAGGCAGGGCACTGAAACGGTTCTGCATGCGAATGCGGCCAAACCCGATCATATTGAAATGGGATGCGCGTGTCATAAATGGACGAAATACGGGAAGGAGACCAGTCTGTTCGAATATCTCCTGCGTCCGCGGCGTAAAGGCAACAGCGCGGGTGTGGGGCGATATTTCGGGGCTTCGGTCGATGATGCGGCATGGGACGCCGAGTCGGCGTAGGTTATATGCAAGATGGAGTCCGGTTGGGCCGGCGCCCCACAATGAGGATATCTGTGTGCTCCATGTCAGAAACGAGGGTTTCTGTCACCTTCCTACGCAACAGAGAGCCAGTCATAGGATTGCCTAAATAGGCAATTGTAGAGAGGTTCAATTGATTGATGATCATAAAGATGATGGAAGATTTAAGGGAAATGTCCGAGTACAAATATGCCGGCGTTATATGCACAACAGGTTACGCTATGTGCACAGCAAAAAGTGGAGTAGTGTGGCTTGGTGGCGCAGGAGCGCCGATACCGCAAATTTGAGCGAAGTACGTATCGCATCTTAGTGCGATTTTTGCCCTCAAAACACCACGTGTTGCAACCGGCGTCGCTTCCACCGCCAGTATTATGGAGTCGGTTTATTACCGCGAATTCGATACCAAAGAGGCTGCCCAAGCTGCCTGTCACGCCGTCGCCAAGGCCCAAGGCTTCGCCTTAGTCATACGATCGGGGAGGGCCAGCGCCTGCTATATGACTTGCTCAAAGGCAGGCGAGTATCGCGATAACACTGACCCGGGCGCCCACAAGACGAAAAGCCGGCCTAATCAGTCTACGCAGAGGTCAGGATGCCCTTCCGCCTAACCGTTAAGAAGCGCCGTACTAGTGGCGCCTGGACCCAGTGCCGTCTCCTCCTCACGCGACCACGACCACCCTTTTACGCCTGCTGTCACGCACAGTGGTTATCGCGCAGAGCTCATCGCCGAGCATCACGGTCATATCGTTCGCCTCTATAATACTGGTCTCAAGCCGTTCCAAATTGCTACCCACCTGCGCGGCCTAGCCCTCATCAAGAACCCCGACCTTAAGTTCATAACGGGGCAGCATATCCGCAACGCTATTGCTGCCTACCGCGTCAGGGAGCTCGCTGGCCGCACGCCCCTTCAATTCCTCTACGATCAGCTCAAGGACTTATCCCTCGGCTTCTTCTTCCGCGATACACGCGACCAGGAAGGGCGGCTGACCGACCTCTTCATCGCACCGCGCACCGGCATTGAGCTTTGGCGGCGTTTTCCAAATATTCTCCTTTTGGACTGCACGTACAAGACCAATAGGTTCAAGATGCCTCTTCTCAATACGTGTGGATCAACCTCAGAAAAGACCTTCTCTGTAGCCTCTGTCTTCCTTAGCGGAGAGGCAGAGCCGCAATACCGCTGGGCGCTGCAATGCCTACTTGACCTAGCAGCAGAGGAAGGCATTCCATTGCCTCGGGTCATAGTCACTGACCGTGAGCTTGCCCTCATGAATGCCCTTGTTTCCTTCTCAGAGCTTGCACCAGTAATTCACTTATTATGCCGCTGGCATATCAACAAGAACGTTCTTGCCCAAAGCAAGCAGTACTTTCCTAAGGCAACAAAGGACGGCAACCGCGTTATCCTTGCCCCACATTCACGGCCTTCCTGAAAGAGTGGAACGAGCTCATCAACGCGCCTGATGAAGCTACATACGATATACGACTTCAGGCGTTCACGGCTCAGACCATCACCCAAAGGCGGCAGTGGATTATGCGGTAAATACATGGCTCAAGCTCTGGAAGGATAAAATTGTGTTATATTGCGTTGACCGTCACCGTCATCTTGGCCATACGACGACGTCTATCGTTGAGGGCATGCATGCCACGATGAAGAAGTTCCTATGGTCGTCGACAGGTGATTTGACCTCCGTTTTGCAGCGTTTCCAAGCCTTCTGGGAGCATCAGTCAGACGAGATCCTCAATTTACAGCAGGCGGCTATACATAAGGTATCAACTTCACCCTTCAGCCGATCTTTGCGAAAATCCGGCCAAATCTCTCTTCCTGGGCGGTACGGAAAATAGGGATCGAATTCCGTGCTGTGGGCAGAAACGTTGCTACAGATGACCGGGCACAGCAGCCGCCGCCTGGCAGTTGTGATCCTCTCCATCACTGTAGCTTTAAGTCCAGCCTTGGCTTGCCATGCCGTCACGATATCTTCAAGCGGCTCAAGGATGCCCGTGGCGCCGGCGTTGGTGCCCGTGGCGCTATTCCTTTCGAAATGACCGACGTTGACGAGTTCTGGCATCGCGAGCGGCAGCTTCGGGGCTCGAGCCCTAACGACGCTCCACTCGATCCACTACCCGTACGCGGTAAAGGCCGGCCAAAGGGCTCATCCAACCTCGAGAAAGATGCCTGCAGCACAAGGCGTAAACCCTCTGCACATGAGATCGTTGAGAGGATCGAGCGTGCCGAGGCTATAAGGCCACCGCTGTCAACAGCGCCGGCGGCACTCACAAGCACGAAAAAACACGAGGCTGACAGCAAGGCTGGCGGCAAAGGCAGGGGCAGGGGCAGCAGCACCGCTGTTAACGCCGCCGATGTGACGAGGCAGGCGTTGGAATACATTTACGCTAATGGCGACTCATACGAGCCAGGCACAGAGATGCCACGGGCATATCAGCGGCACCGCACGCCTGACTCTGACAATGAGCTTGCCGGCGCAGGCGAGACGCAGGGCACAATTCACTGTTATCAGGCCACGCAGCAGGCTACGCAGTGGAATACGCAGCGGATTACGATGCCTTCAACCCATCGCGGTCACAAAGAAGAGGATACAAAGGATGAAGATGACCCCCTAGCCGATTTTGATATGATGGACGAGGAGATGGAGGAAGAGGAGTGTTTAAGGAGGAATTACATAAGGAAGGCCTCTTATAGCTACCGTCATTGCCATCGCCTTTTAATTGACGAAAGGACGCTCCGTACGACTCTAAGAATGTGCCTCTACTGTATGTATTGATGCATCTCGGCCAGCTTCAATTTGCCGCATCAACTTACAGCTGGCCTTGCTTGAGCGCGCCTTTAGGTCACGGTCGGGAATTTGCGGTATCGGCGCTCCTGCGCCACCAAGCCACACTACTCCACTTTTTGCTGTGCACATAGCGTAACCTGTTGTGCATATAACTAGTCCCATTTTATATCATCATTGCCATTTTGCCTCCACATTCCACCCACATCATGCAGCCGCTTGATGTGGGTGTATTCCAACCGCTAAAATCAGCACATCAGAAAGCACTCCGAAAATCACTCGCAGAAGGCAACATAACATTTTCGCGGATCGATTTCCTCACAGAATTTCAGGATGTCTACGAGGCTGGCTTCACGCGGCATAACATCATGGCGGCGTTTGAAAAAACAGGCCTCTTTCCCGTCAACCCAGCGCCGGCGATCACCAAGATTCTCCACGAACAACTACGGCAACAGCAACCCATTAACCCTGCGTATGCATCAGACGCTTAGTTGGGCTGCTGTGGCCCCACGCCAAGATCAACGGGTACTGCACAATGGAACTTCGAGGGTCTGTACTGTCTGAGCGGTTACTCAAGCCCCGAGTCAGCGCAACAAGCCCGAAAGTCGGGACCCTCGAGAGCCCTATTCGCTGATAAAGGTGATACTCATGCACTCTGGGATATGGCACTGCGAACGATTTACTAATCACATGAACTGATGGTGCAAGCATTGCAGCCACGACAGCGACGATGACATTGAGGCTTCTTCACCTTAACACTCAAGGCCCAGACCTTCCGTCTTAAGGACTCGTAACAACGTGACATCGTTCTTTCTGTAACACCGGCCATTGCCCCGGCAATTAACCGTACCATCTGGGTCTCTCTCCATAAGTTCCGCGGAGAAGGCCGCGTCATTGCGCAGCACCGGGTATTGAGATTGTATTCGCAGGCAATTCCGCGCAGTAAAATGGCGGTGGCGAATCATCCGCTTTATGGAAGTAGAAGTGATGCTCATGAATTCCATTTAGATCAAACCAGCGCTCCTAATAGTGCAGACCGTTGATGATGTTTATTTCGCCATTGACGATAGTCAGAGGCACTGCGTCAGACTCGCTAAGCCTAATCTAGAGTTGTCCAATACTCGGTTCCGAGCCCAAGGAATTCGTCCCGATCTAATGCCTAAATTTCTCTTACATCCTTCAATCCGTCTCTTGCTCATTTGACCTGTCCCTTTCCAATTCTGGAGCCTGTCTGATGAGGTACAGACCACTCTCCTCCGCCGCATTTGACGAAGAGTCCACCTGCCTTTAGCCGTCCGGTGTAGCTAACCTACCAGCTGTGGGGCAACCACAGGTATAGGTAGAGGGTTTGTGCTGAAAAGAAAAGGTTAAGACAGAGGATGTATGTTAGTAAGGTGTCGGTCGTAACTTGGCGAGTTCCCGGCGATACACCGGGCACCCAGGATCTGTAGCTTTGTGTGCTCCTTTTCCACCGCACGCTGCACACTTAAAAACGTCGGAGGTGCAGGTCGACGCAGAAGTGCAGACCGTTTAGCGCACTATTAGTGCACACTGCAGTTTGCACTGCTTAGTCAGCACACTGCCAGTGCAGTGTAACCGTTTGGCAACGCACTGCTGGTCCAGTGAGGCCTCCCCCTCCACACTGCTGGTTCAGTGAGGCTTCCCCCGCCACACTGCTGGCTCAGTGCGGCTCCCGTCAAACTGCCCCATAGTTCAGTGCGAGCGTCGCGCACTATCAGTGTCACCATCAGTGTGACGAGTGTGACGAGTGTGATAGAGCTAAACTTGGACGTTTGACCATTAACGTAATTCCTGGCCTACTTACAACGAGTCAATCGCTGATTAAACGGCGGGATGCGTTCTTGCTCAATTTTACAAACCATCTAGCTCTTACGAGATATCCAAGTGTTGCCAGGGCAGAACGAGCCTCTGCGTAGCTTTCATCTCATGTCTTTAGGGTAGCATCTGGTCACACTTCCCATACTCTCTGCTAGGCAGAACTTGACGTTGAAGCCTTTCCTCAGTTCACCTTGCCCCCCGCCGACAAACACGAAACAGACGCGACAGGGTAAAAGCAGATCAGATGTGCAATATTTATTGCGCTCTCCAATCGCCAGACCGCTTCACGATCACTGAACTTTACCGCTCGACTAGTCTTGATGAAGCAAGCCACCGGCTTCCAATCATCCAACCTTGAGGGATGTGATTGGACGTCAAGCTCATTCTGGGACGCCCGATTTTGGCCTTAATCTGACCAACTTGACCAATAGCGAGCCGGAACAAAGAGCTGCAGTCTCTTGAGCGCTTTACTGAACCGAATTCACGCTTGCATGCGTATGAATCGCGCCGTGACGCGCCAGACTATTTTATCAGGGCCTCGTCGCGCTTTGCAGTGTCCCAATTTCTACGGCAATGACTCCTGTTCCGTAGTTGCGGTCGTTCCCGTACCAAGATTGCCGACTTCGACACGCCCAAGACGTTTCTTCAGTATCTGATCGCCTCCAAGTTCGCGACATCATGGACAACTTCACTCAGGCGGATGCGGCCGACTGCGCAAGTGACACTGCCGCCTCATCATCGCCAACACCGTCCACTTTGTCCCCACTGAACAGTTGCCGCCAGCATATTTCGCCCGTTTGGCAATTTTGCCGAAGAGAGGAAGGGGAAAAATTATGCGGCAGCTTGGACCGACGCAAACGGGACGAAATGGTGGCACTGTCAACCCTGCTGGAATAAGAAAAGAGCCAAAAAGTACAATTACTCTGGCGGTTCATCCGCCATTGTCAACCACTTGCGCAAGGAGCACCGAATCATGCTTCCCGGAAGACAAGAAAACAGGCGAGAAGTGACGCAAACTCGACTTGGTGACATCACCGCTTGGTGTATGCCAGTGGCATTTTCCTGGACTTCTCCTGGCGTTGGTTCGACTGGCGGCGTCAGAGCCGGCTTGCGCGCAACGGCAGGGTCAGTGAAATCCCAGATTTGTTGATTCTTCGCAAATTTGCGAACAATGCTGATCCATAGATCCCAATTACCGGGGCCTTTGAGGGTGACCCGGGAAGAGACTTCGAGGTCGTCAGCGGCCATTTTAGCGTGCTTATTGTTGGTGAGGCAAACGCAGTGGAAGCAATGTGTAGTAGAAACCCGGCTTAGCAGACCGGGCTCATAACTGTCACACAACAAGAGGCACGGACAGTATGGATGACTGAGCAACGATCGGGAAGGAGATCCCCTGTGAATCGGGCAACGAAAGACTCTTAATTCTCTATCTAAGTGATGGTGAAAAGTTGGCTTCTTATACTTGTGGTTTTGGGCTGAGTGGCGATGTTGCCACCCAGGCAGCATAGATGACGACGTCACCTAGAAGGTTCGAATCCATCACTAATATGGCATTACGAACTGCTTGCTGCCTGTTAGGCAGCACAGTGAATGAGCGTTCCGATCTTGACAAGTGGACATACATGGAAAAGACCTGGGAAGACAGGCAAGAGTGGATTGAAAGAGCGAAGGCTCGCGTTGGGCAGTTGTGGAGAGATGAATACAAACCGGCCTCGCAGTGCTGCATTACCAGACCAATTCCTGAACAAAGACCAGATGCAAAACGGCCAAACGGATACAAAATATGGATGAAAGAGCAGAAGGCTACGATTTTCAGCATGGATGATGACGAGTATGATGTGTACTGTCGCGAACCTGTAATCATGGTATCGGATCCGCTCAAATGGTGGCTGGATCCAGCGCAGCGGCGACGATTTCCCGGCCTATCCTTGATGGCTATAGACATTCTGTCAATCGCGCCGATGTCGGCGGAAACGGAGCGACTCTTCTCTAAGGCTAAGTTATCAGTGACCGATCAGCGAGGTTCTATCAACGTCGAAACACTCAATCTTCTGGAATGCCTCAGGTCTTGGGATAATAGCGCACTGATACTTCCGACAGAGGTAAGTTCCCAACCAACGAAATGGAGACCAGCTTCTTACGAGTGCATTTCAAGTGTCGATACATGGACGGCAGTCACGACACCATCGAACGCGTCAGCTCTGAAGCCCAAGATTCAGGTCTCGAGGACGAAAGTCAGCATCGGCTTGGTAGAACGTGATGCATTTGAAGCAATGAGGGATTCATGGGCACATGGGCGGCCTAAGGCGGAAATAACGTCTTGACTTCAATCGTGTGCGCCAAGCCTGTATTTTATATATCGCACTGATAGTGTAAACTGCAGTTCGCAGTGCAGTGCAGTTTGTCGCTGACGAACGGACGGACAGTTTGGTTTGGCCATCTGGTCTGCACTGGCAGTTTGGTTTGACCATGTGGGCTTGCACTGCCAGTTCAGTGCGCCCTGGCCGAGTGCACTGGCAGTTTGGTCTAGTGGCGTCACACGCACAGAAGGGGCCGTTTGGGGTGTTCACACGCACTACTTGCACTATTAGGAGCCCTGGATCAAACCTCTGCACCTATAAAGCGTATTTCAAGTGCGAACGGGGGGAAGCCATCTAGCCCTTACAGCGCATGCTGGCAAGCTTGCTATGAGCGCAACCGCTTGCTCCGATGAAGTGGCCCAAACGAGAGATTGCGACACCACTGCCAGTGTCACTAGCAGTGAACTGCTAGCCAAGATCTTCATAATAACCAGCAAGCTCTGTTCATGACTATGACTTGTTCGCCTTACAGCGTGTTGCACGGAGTTTACGAGGTCGAACTCCGGATCAAGAAATATAGAAGTCGAGTCCCATCCGCTATAAGTAGGGTGCCGGTACATGCAGCCTGCTAGAGTGCGGTTTAAATCGACGCCTCCACTCCAGGCAAGGTGTACGTGAGGTCTAGGGCGATGTAGTGGACTTCTGCACCTTGGCCGTCCTTGCCGATGGTTTCCACGCCGATCAATGACTGGCAGGCGTTCGTCGCCTCTGTCTGGACTAAAGTTCCTTTCGAGCCGCCTCCTTGCCGGACGTGAGAGCCCAGTCCGTAAGCGAAGTAGACAGCAATGTCTCAAGGAACCTGACGTGGCAAGATCCATTTGCGGCTGGATGCCAGTGCATTGTCAAAGTTGAGGGATAGGGAACGGTTCACTGCTACAGCTGCGCCATAGGGGCCAAACATGCCGCTTGTCATAAACATGGCATTTGCACCTCGAATCTTGGGGAAATTGCGAGCTACCGCCAGAGTGGCGCGTACGTGGGATTAATGCATGGTGAGTACGGAGTTGGACTACTCTGTGACAAAGGGAGTTATCCACTTCAGCCCGGTAATCGCCGTTGTCACAACTTTTGACGTTGATAATGCGTAGTACTATACATGTTATACTGTAGTATTGAAGGGCGCATATTTGTCCTAAGCTGCCTAGCTGCACTTGTTGGTACAGCTGTCGACACCCATTCTGTTATACGGCGGCGCCCCAGGACCTTGTCAACTAGACGTAGCCTCCGCGTCAGAGGTCCCTGTTGCGGTACTGTACAGACACTCCGGAACAAATACTCACTCTGAGAAATTGAAGTCGTTATAGCCAGCACATGTACTCTACGTGTAGCCATTCATTAATCGGGGTCTGGGATGTAGATGTCGTTCAACCCCCGTAGAGCTGCCGAGGCAAACCGACACATGACCATGCCCGGGACCCTCTCGCTCGAAGCTTCAGGTGCCGGGAGTCCAATCTTGCCTACACTGCCTTCCTCCAGAACGGTACCATTAATTTTCTCCTCACGCAAGACAGCACTAGCTCGCCCGCAAGCGCTCTGGTATGGGCGGAACCGGGCCTGGGCGATGCCGACCACAGCTTGAACTCGGGAACGAATGCTTTGCTCTTAAATGCCCGTCAATAGAGGCCTGTTATGCGTTCACTAAGGCAGTTAACAGTTGCAGCTGTGTTCACGAATAAAGACACCGCGTTTCTCTCCGTGCTTTGAATACCAGCCACCAGTGCGGATCTGTATGGCTATGGTTAGCAAAGTTTCATGTAAGCGAGATTCTGTTACAGACCTCTCATTATTCATAGCACCTCAACAGCAACTCGACGGAGGCAGTATGTGGGCTCCGCTGACCAAGGGCCACTGGTAACCTGTAACTTACAGGGCCCCGGCACCGATTGGCAAAGGACCAGTCACCCTGCCTTCTGCATGACAGGCCTCCGAACGCTGAAAGTAGTCTATACTAGCAGACTGACTACATACCGTTGCAATGTGTCGGGTAGACGATAGTAAGGCCAGTTTTATAAAGTACCGGTATATTGCATAAGAGAGAGCATTCCGTAGCTATTGTACCCAACGGTAATATCGAGGTACAGTATATTCAGCTACGATGATTAGGTCAGAGAGGGATTCAATCGGCCATCTGGACGCCTTGTGCCAGATTTGCTCAAGAAAAGGATGCTAAATGTGGGTAGGCACCTGCGGCAGCTGCTGCAATGAGACGGTACTAGGGTTAACCTGTGATGTTGTATTCGTCTTGTTCTCTATCTAAGGAGGCAGAGGCCAGCGTGGAGAAAGGGGGCACGCTGCCCTCAGCCGCACACGTGACCGTGCGGGTCACGTGCCAACCATGGTTGGTCACACCACTAGATAGATACATTCCTACACAGGCAACTCTTCTTTTGCTGTGAGAAGCACAGCAACACCTTGAACGGGTCTAAAGGATAGTAGCGTTAAGGCCGTGAAGGAATGTGCCGTGAGGGCGTGTGTCATTATTGCGAAAAAGTGGGTCCGACGTCTTGTTCTTAGCTGTAGATATCGGGGAAGAAGTGAAGGGGCTTCCTGATAGGAGCAATCATTTGATCATAGGGATAAGGAGCGGTTAGGAACGTTGTACGTATCCTTCGACTCGAATTGTCAGACTATTGGTATCGATGAAGCGTTCCAGGGCTCGGTTTGGTGATGCTTTCGTCATTGCATCTGCTGGGTTGTCTGCGCCGTTGATCCAACGAATATCTGTTATCTCTCTCTTCTCGTATGACTGGCGAAGGGCCATGATATCAATCATCAATCGTTTTTCCTTCGTCGTACCGAGCTTGACTAGGCATTCGTAGAGAGAGTACGAATCCGTACAGACGATGAGAGGGATAGGAGGAAGGTTGAGTCGTTCCGTAATTATCTTCATAGTCATCGCAAGGGAGATGCCTATGTCGAATCCGTTGGCCATACCGTAGATCTCTGATGCTAGGACGCTACGGGTAACACGTTTGCACTTTGTTGAACTCCAGTGTACGATGTTACCACTAATCTCGAACTGTTTTTCTTTGTGGTTTGTCTCGTTAACGAGGGCAATGACGAATCCTAGTTGGGAGGATAAGTCCTTGTTGTTTGCGAAAGAACCATCGGTGAAAACCATCAGCTTTGCAGTAGCTAGATCAATTGGTTTGTACGTGAGGCCACGTAGTTGGTGATCCATTTGCCATTGCAGTCGCTTGTTCAAAATTGCGTAATCTTTATCCTCAGGGGTCTGTACTTGGGCGGCGACTGAAACATCGAAAGAAGCTTCCGGTTGAGCAATTGAAGCAATGTATGAGGCTCGCGCTCGTTCCTCAACGTAGCGCTGGTGACGATCAATTGCTTTAGGTCAATGGTGGTCATTTTTGCTGCTTGTCCTTCTGTTGAAGTAAAGGGATCCTTTCTTAAGGGGTTATTATTCAGCAACGTCAGTCTTGCACCATTAAAGTCAACCGTTGTTCCGTATGTGATGTCAGTCTTGGGCTTGGAACGAAATTCTGCCTTTGTAGCTCTTCTTCTTCACGGGTAGAAAAGTTGTTCGTTCCAAGGATGAGGGTGTCATCAGTTTGCATTCCAACAATACCGAGCGTGTCAGGGCCAGTATTCGAAATCAGTAGGCAGGAGTCATAGGTGGAGGTAGACATATCCAGCTTTTCGAGGTGATGCTGCTGATATGTGCGGAACCAATGGACTCCGGCTTCTGCGATACCGTACAGGGGCTTAATAACACGAATAATTGTTCCGTTAGGTATTTGCCTTGTAGTTCCGTGGGCAAATACGTAAGAATGGTCCGGAAAGCTTGGTCTGGGATTGCGGGTATGCCTGAGTGATATCACGGAGGAGAGGTTATGCCGTAGTTTTGAAGAAGTCCGGGGCAATAGCGAGGATGAGTCTCTGGCTAACGCGTTGAATTGTCGGAGATTGCGTCAGGAGGGTGGTCTTCTCAAAGTCGTTATGTCCTTGAATAACAAGTCGAGACTTTTCGTAGGGCTTAGTGTTGATTCCTTTGACTTCACGAACCATTCGAGAGCGAAAGATTCTATAGTTTCCATGACTCATTTGATCGTATCGTTCAAATTGGAATACACCGCGGCCAACGAGGTCAGTAATCTCTTTGTTATCGGATTCTTCGAAGGGTCACCAGGAGAGGTGATTATGCCATCAGACCGTAGCTTGAGGGAAAGAGCTTGCATCTTCCTCCTTTTGGGTCAAGAAGCTCTGGTCTACGGCTTGGGCCATCATGATCAAATCCTTTGGCTTGTTCTTTGATCCTGGTGGGCGTCCTCTGCGGGGCGGGGGTTCGGGTCGGGCAGGCAGGTCCGTTAGGGTCTTAACGGGGTCTTGAGCCGGTTGTTCATTAAGATCTGAACGAATGCCTGAGGGGTCTGTGTCGTGTAGGGTCGGAAAGAGTGGTATCATCACGCAGATACGGTTGTACAAGGGTCGATCGAAAGACTTGGGGCCGTTGACTGTGTCAATGGTGATGTTATGGGTATCAATCGATGCAATCTTGAAGGGTCCTTGCCAACCGTCTTTCTCTCCAAACGCGAACTTCACTTTGCAGCGGGAGGGATAGCACTTCTGTCGTGCTCGGGCCGTTGCGTGCATGGAGGGCATCCTTAACTCGTCTTTCTGCCGAGAGTTGGCGGAGCATTTTCATCGCTTTCTGCATAGCTTCCGATCTTTTGAGGGTAGAAGCGGAAGGGGCGAGTCTGTAGATACGCGAGGGTATGCGCCGAAAACAAGCAACGTAGGCACAAGACCGTCAGGTCCTGCCGTATCATTGATTGCTTTAACAGCCATTTGAAGGACTGTTTCGGCGGAAGTGGTGTGGCCAATCTCAGCATGGAGGATGTTAAAGGCGCGTCGGAGGTGCGTGATAGCGTTCAATCTTTCCAATGGACCAATGCGTCTCAACAGGTACTTGAGAGCATTTGATTCCCATAATCTTTGCTTCGTTCCGGAATTCGAGAGAAGCAAAGTTAGTTCCTGCATCATGACGGAGGGTATCAGGAGGTCCAAGATACGTGTCGATCCAGAGGGTCCGGAGGGTCTCCCATGTATCTTTAGCTGACATTGACGGTAAAAATCTGGCTCCTTGGAAAGCAGTAGCTGAGTCCACAACGTGTAGAACAGGGCGTTGTGGTGTTCCTAGGTGCATCACATCAACGATGATTTCGTAGTTGAACTCTTGATCATCGTTAAGGGTGAACTTGAAGCGGCGTGGGGCTTGTGAGTGCATTTGACAGTGGTGACAGAACTTAGAGATAGTCTCTAATGTGTCTATCGAGACGTCACTGTGCCCGGCTTGCTTCAAGAGGTGATGGAGCCTAGGGACTGCTGGGTGTCCAAAGCGTCGGTGAAGTGTACGAATCTCTGTTTCCGTAAGAAACGAGATGGACTCTTCATCTTTCGTAAGGAAGAACCAGGGATGTCCCCATTTGCGTACGACTGGAATGCTTGTAGGGCGATTAGTACAATGATTAGTACAATTGATGGTATCTGTGATGTTGTTGAAATAGATACCAAGCCGGTCCATATCAGCAAGGCAGAGCAAAAAGGGAGTTGGGGTTTGAAGGACGTGGAACGTGATCCTTCCGAGGGGTGTGTTAAGGGCGACTGTGCCGAGGGAGTGGATGGCGTCGCTGTTGCCGAATTTGATGGAGGCCTGGCCGGATGTGGAGCTGTCGAGAGCTACAGAAGGGTCTTCTCGTTGTAGGGCGATGTACTGAGAATATCCTGCTGTGGAGAATGTTGCTGCACCTGTGTCGATCATGATACCTTGGAATCTATCCCTTGAATAGCGATCTTCAATAATAAATTGCGAGGCTGGAACAACGGTTTGATCCGTCTGATAGACGTCTTCTCCTGTGATCAAATGATTGAATGCCTGTTGACAGAGCATTTGGCTTGCTTGCCATTGTTCCGGGTGATCGTTGGTGCTATTGTCATGTTCTTCCCATGTATCTTCAGTGTCATCAAAGCTGCTCATCTCATGACCTTCGTAGTCTAGAATATAGCCTCCGATGTCCGTGAGTTGTACACCTATGAAGTGACATTGAGTGATATGTTGGTCCTTGGCCTTTGCCGTTCATCCGTAGAGTGTTTAGTTGACCAACAGCCTTCTTGTCCACAAACAAAACACTTCTTCGTCCAGTTTCGGTTACTGTAGCTATGATTGTAGTTACTACGGCTTTGAGGCCGGTAGTTTCCACGGTTGTAGCTTTGTCTGTATCCGCGGCTGGGTCGTTGACCTGAATATCCGTATCTACCTCGAGAGCGGTTGTTATTGTATCGACGGTCGAGGTAGTACTGATGGTGTGGATCGTTATGATCAAATGATCCAGCAAAGTCAAGGGAAATTGAGAAGTTGTTATGAGGGCAAGATGGGTTTCAACGGATGCACGAAGATCTGCAAGAAGGTGCTCGACGTTATCGGCGGGTTTGAAAAGAGCGTATTGGAGTTCGGGTACTCCACGGCATGCTTTCATAAGCGTTGTACGCAGTTGGAGGTCTCCTGCGTACTCCCTGCCAAGGGCTCGTTGGCAGAGCTGAAGCTTATCAAAGAGGATTTGAAGCACTTCGTGGGGTCTTCGAAGCATCTTGGGCACGGATGGAGTTGAAGGTTATTGTTGTCCAGTCAGTATGGTAGTGGACATGGTTGACTTCCGTGTCAAAGTGTTGTTTGAAGATATCATACGCTTGTCGGAACGTCGTAGCCCATGTGATCTTATCAAGATAGAATCTTTGGGCTCTTCCATCAAGGATCCGGGGAAAGAGTGCGTGAAATTGTGATGGTTTCACTGGGATATGAGAGCAGTTGCTTAAGAAGAGGCGGAGCTTATCATCAAGGAGATCGTACGGCTCTCCTGTGTAGTTCCGATCTTTGTTCCAGGTCTTCATAAACTTCTGCTGGATGTCGCTATCGACGATAGCGTTCGGGATGTTATCCGGGGGGAGTTTCATGTATTCTCCAAAGGTTGCAGGGCCGGATAAGTGTTCGGGGATGGAGTTGGTGACGGGTTGGACGAGATCGGGGTTCTGGAAGCGGTAGGAAGTCGGATGAATAGTAAGAGAGGTCGGAGCAGGTTTATCTTGGATAGTCGGAGCAGGAGTAGGTGCGTTAGGAGGGCTCGTTAGGGTCTTAATAGGTTGTGGTTCGTTAAGACCTTGATGAGGTGCTGCTAAGGGCGTAACTGATGGTGAAGGAGGTTGAGACGGATGGGGATTAGTGGAAGCATTTGATCCTAGTAATGCTGTCTGCCTCCTGAAGGCAGCAGTCCTCTCATCAAACACCATCTCCGTAAACTCCTGCTCTGGCCAGGTTTGTGGGTTCTCGATAGTTTGTAATATGAGAAATTGTGTTGCGAATTTCCACCTTTGTGAACCTGTGTAGATACCTCTTTTCCTTAGTAGTTTCCTGAGGGCTCTCTTGTATTCATTCGGGCGCGGTCCCATGTGTCTTCGGTCCATTCTTCAAAATGCTGTTGGAAGTAACCAAGGAGGTCGTATCCTTGATCACTGCCAGATTGAACGATGAATATGAACTTTGCCACATATGTCGTTACTGCGATCTTGTCCTTTTCGTCGTGTGTGATATCGTTGTCCCAAAGGTCGATATTAATTTGTCGGAATGCGGATGCTTGGATGTCTAGTGCCTGCATCTGGTCGCATATTTCTTCGAGCTGGGCTTCTGGGGACATAGCTCGGGCGGTCGGGGCTATCGTGATCAAATGAATGAGACGATGTGGGGTTCGTATTGGTCTCTTCGTATACGAGTTGTCGCTAATAGGAGGTCGAGCGTCGCGTACTAAGTAGGTCGTTCGCGGCCAGACTGAACTGACGGGGATCTTGCTACTTAACGTCAAGGGTCGAACGTTCTTACTAGTTGTTTGCGATGTGGTCGCCTGTCGATTCCGGTGCTCACGGCTAGGCAAACTAGCGGGCGATCGTAATCAACAGTTGGAAGGACTCTCGCGCGGCTGGGCAAACCAGCGGGAGATTCCTTGTTCTTAGCACAAATAACCTTCTTCTGAGCGCTACCAGGGCCACAGTAAAGTGACGCGGACTATAGCACCTTCGAAGGTTGAGGAATTTGTCTCTTCTACTTAGCTGTCTGTGACGGGCGTGGCCGGTCACTGATCAGTGTGGGTAGGCACCTGCGGCAGCTGCTGCAATGAGACGGTACTAGGTTAACCTGTGATGTTGTATTCGTCTTGTTCTCTATCTAAGGAGGCAGAGGCCAGCGTGGAGAAAGGGGGCACGCTGCCCTCAGCCGCACACGTGACCGTACGGGTCACGTGCCAACCATGGTTGGTCACACCACTAGATAGATACATTCCTACACTAAACCTATTAGAAAAATGTGCGATTGGAATACTCGTATATGAGTCGAATAGCCTTACCTTTCTTAGATCTCGAGGACCATCCGCTGACGTAATTGATGACAAGAACCCCAAGATTTGTGACTGGCGCCAACACGCTTGTTTCTCCACACCAACATTGCCGCCTTCTAACACGTATTTCTGCATGAGTCTCATGGTGATTGTAGCAAGTCCCTTCAAGTCTCTGGTTTTATTCTCGGATGAAGCTGGTACACACGTGTCATATTGTGCTCCATAGTCGGTCAGCTGATTCGTCCACCGGACGGGATCCATCGGTACTCACCTAGCTTAACGAGGCCAGTCCTGTGAAGGAGAACGTTATCACAACTGAGCAATCCGTGTGCGCGTTCGAGGCTCTCAAGGCACATTAGGCCGTCTAAGATCTATGTAAATCAGTTTCTTGTTGCAACATAGCGGCTAGAATTATCTCGAACCTGTCCTAATATTATCCCAATCTCCTTGCTGCTTGGGAAAGCGGTCGACCTCACAATATGCTCTAGCGGTGTATGCATCTCTTCGTAGACAACATATAGGGCGCTTTCTGTTGAGAATACCTCTAATGCAGCGATATTATTGGAATGTCGCAGCTTACGCAGCCATTCCAACGTCTCGTTCTCCTTGTCTTTCTTGACCGACTTCACACCAACCATATCCAAAGAGCCTTTCTTTCTTGACACAATTACTTCGCCGCCCAAGTCAAGCAAGGTGATTATTTTCTTGTATTTTGTCCAAGGAGACACTCTTTGCACCGCAAGAGTTCCTTCAGACTGCGCTGCATTGTTTTTAGTCGAGATGCCAACATGGGGTTGAGCCTTCTCTTCCTCTTCTTTGCAGTTTGTTGGGAGCCAAAATTGGCAAGTTGGAAAGGGTGCTGTTGGTAGAAGCGAGTTCGATTGGTACTCCTTGCTCGCTTTGAGCTCCTGAGGGCTAACAAAATCTGTGTGCCACGATCGCCACCTACGCTGCCCATAATGGCGATCTAAACGCAAGATTGGCTCAGCAGCATCACGCGCCTCACAGTACCCGAAAATGATATAGTTCAATACGACAGAGCCAAGGGTTATAAACCTCAGGGATAACTGGGCGATATATCAGGTTCGATTATTACTTTCAGACCATTTGCTGTGCTACCGAAGCTGCTTGCGCTGTGCCCATCATGCCACCCTCTTCTGGCTGCATGGAGTAATCCGATGGAAGACGGCAAGCGTTGGCAGTCCATATCCACTTGGCGACTTTTTGGAATGAACATGAAGGTTAGTCACTGGACCAGTATCCAGGCCCGCGCCAACACCCCAGAAAAGCCTACTGGGAGGGGAGATTGCAGTAACTGCCACATCCACGTTACTGTACTGTAATTGGTGACGTCGCTAGAGTACAGTATAAATCTCTTTGGGAGAGCCAGACGGCGTTACAGAACAGGTTGACAAGCTGTCTCGCAAGGTGAAGCCCCCAGTCCATTATCCAACTGTATTCTTAAGTTCCGGAACAGTCTTCGTCCACATAAGCCTAGCAGCTGCTTTCCGTTGGACATTTGAGATCTCCAGAGATGCTACAGGTACAACTAGACTTATAGCGACACGACTTCCTCGGACCAGTTCCGTGTTGCACCATCACGTATATCACTTGATATGAAATAACACTCCCCAGCAACAGTGATTATTCAACGAGATCGCTTGTTAAGAAGACTCCCGGTTATCGAATAGTACTGGAATAGGAAGCTTCGCTCTGATATCCGCGCTCCACAGTAAAACATGACGTATAGCGACGGTCAAAAACTGGTTTGCTGCTCGCCGGAGGAACTTTACACGGCTCCAGAAGGCAGTCGCAAGGTGACTCTGCGCCAGCACCTTGTATAGGCTGATCCTGTTATTGTATATCCGTTATTCGAATGGAATGCCTTCAACCCTGGCATCTCTGGCCTTCCGCTACTTCAAGATCTTGCGACGAGAACCGACGCCCTCGGGATGCTCTTTGCAGCAGAGGCCAGAGAGATATTCTACGGAGAGAATGAGTTTCTGGTCTGGTGGGATGGCCTTCACGAGTTTCTGCAGCCTCTTTGGAGCGAAAGGGTCTATGAGAGTAGTGTTGGGAATTTGATACGCAAAGTTGTTGTGCGCTACGATATGTGAGATATGGGTCACAAAGCACGCCACTTCGCGACAGAGCTAAAGCGTCTGTTTGAATTGACAGGAGCTCAGCGAGTCGCGATTGAGCTACAGGGCAGCGGAACAGCCGAAGGAAGTGACATTGGAACACAAGCCGTCATACAGGGCATTGCAGTCACCGTCAAGGCCCTGATAGACTACTTCGGTTATGTCTTCACGATACACAAGGCTGTCGGAGGGTAGGTTTTGCTGAATGCCGCAGAATTCTCAAACCTGCGCTCGTACTGGGACTCACCTTCCGTAGCAGCGAGGGAGAGAGCAAGCACGAGTCAAGCGGCTTTCAAAGAGATCATGCAAATGCAGGTGGAGCGTTGGATACGGGCACAGACAGTGACAAGCTCAAGCTTGCCTATTCTTGGCCATGAGGGTGGACAGACATTTCTTGGTAACCGCCGATCTTGGCAGCTGCCCAGGCTTTGGAGAGGGAGCTCGTGTGGTGGGGGCAGACTGCTTGGCAGTGAGAAGCAATACCCGGTTCCGTAGACGAAGCCAGGCCAAAGGTGCACGTAGCATCAGATGCATGACTCGCTTAATCCGGGACGGCGCGGAATTGACTACTTAAGCATTGCGACTTTGTTACACGATACCATTCTCCAGAATATGGCGCGCCTGACTCGTCCACCATGTGTAACCAAAATCAGATTTTGCTATAACTCGTAGGCATGAGCATCGCGATTCCCACAAGGCAATTCCAAGGAGATGATGGAGCGTGTACCGGAGACGACCAGCGCTCCGGCCGCCGGAGGCGCCACAGACCTACCGGACAATCAATCTTGTACGAACACCCGTTCATAATATAATCACTGTGAGATGCTGACGAGAAGGGTGGAGGCCTTGATGATACGTCTGAGAAGGACATGGAGGCATTCTTTGACTGCATACTGCGCGACGAACCGCACGAGGCGGCGACCGTGAAGCAGGTTCAGCGAGCACTGGCGCCAATCAAGGCGGCGCTGAAGTCTAGGGCAGCACAGAATAGCAACTGTCGAGGGGCCAGGAGCCGCCGGGTCTCGTTCAAATTGCCGGCGTCTTCTTTTCAATCACATCGTTGAGGCACATGGATTCTACTGACGAAGCATTTCTGTCGAGGTTATATCTGGACAAGTCTGCACATTCCCGCACGCGTTCTTCCATAGCTAACACCCGCATTCATCTGCCTTGTACACGATGTGCTGGCGCGCGCATGCGGATGCAAGTCCAGAGTGGGCACAGCAACGACGTCATGGGGAGCACTTAGCCACTTGCGTGCGCATTACAGGACTCACCGTAGCCGCAGCACCTTCTGGGCCTGTCAATCCATCCAGTTGTGGCTATTGCCACCTTGATAGGCAAATCAGGTGTGCGTTATAGATTTAACCAAATACTGGTGTATAGTGAGTGGGTTGAGGTCCATAGAAGCAGGCATATGTGGCCGTCGGCTTTGTCCCTTGTGCCTTTGCGGCCCTTTGGTCACCTCACAGGCGTATCGACAGAGCCGTGCGCTGCTTCAATCCATGCCATCCGACCGTCGCGCGAATGGGCAAAAAACCTCGAGGCGGAGCGCGGGAAGACGCCCTCCTCCACCGCAATCACCGCGCAGCGCGCCAGCCGATCCATACGAGTTTCCGGACACAAGCTCTAACGACGCGGAGTCAGCCCCTAGGAGCACAGCTGATAATACTGCTGGACATAGGCGCAGAGCCTCTGACAACGCTGGTACCGTGGAGCCGCACGGCATAGCAGATGTGCCGAACCACTCCACCGAGAACACAACTGTTCCGGCTGTCCATTCTATCGAGCACGTTGACCCGGATCCAAGCCGTGACCAAGCAGCTGCAGACGCGAACCAGCTTGAGGACGACATAGCCTGGCTATCAGATGCGTCTTTCGAGTTTGATACAAGTCTCCTCGAAAATCTGTTCGCAGAAAACAATTCGGAAGGGAGGCGGTCTGTCACCCCCGACGAGCCCAGCACTCAGGTGAAGCCCGGTGACGTACGTGAAAAGAAGGCTAGACAACCCGGAACGGCCTGGCGGCGCCTTGCTCGGTACTCCTTAATGTTGCTCGATACCATGCCCCACCCCCCTTTCGGTAACACCCACCTTTCGGTAGCGCAATTGAAAAAAACTCCACCAAAAGTCTACCATTTCACTTACACCGATTGCAGCCAACTTTAAAGATATTCGCAAGCAGTCACTTGGAGCGGATAGAGAATTGACCGAATTCCAGTTTTTGGTAGTTAAATATTTCTACAGGGCGCTGTGTTCTGTGTGAATGTTGCGCGCGAAATTACCATTCAGCCGCGTAATCTTCCTCTCCCTCCCGACGATGATTATTCTCATTATTCCTCCACCACATGTCCAAAAAGACCTCAAAACGGCCTTGACGTGTCTACGTTGAGGCTAAAAACGCAACTGTCATATAGTAAATCACAAACAACGTCTTGTCACAGTATCGCGCCGCTCAAAAAGTACGACATACCTCGGCAGCATGATTCTGACTGACAAAAGTCCAAGCAGCCCTGGTTGATCAGATCCAGGCTCGCAAACACTTGAGAAAGAATCATAAGGCTCGGTTTGTCTCCTATATCATCTGTCAAGAGTCTCTTGGCTCTGCTCCCTCCAATAGACCGATCCACGCCTGCGTGAGACTCTAAAACGCAACTGAACAACAAGCGGACAGCAGGCCGCAGCCGGTCCACCAAATTCATCAATCGCCATCCGGAGATCAAAACAAGCGTGAAAGACGTCAGGAAGCTAACAGGTTTAACACTTTCACGCCTCGGGCGGTTCACTGGTACTGCGATATCAGGGACAAGGGTATGGGCGGATTAAACCGGAGAATATCGTGAATGTCGCCGAGGGCGGTATGATGTTGGCTTTGGTGAGCGTTTGACTTGCCGTTCATTATTCCAACTAACCAGCGTCTTTTCTCCAGGTTTGGAAAGTCTTGTGGTTTGCAGTACAGACCCAAAACGGAAGGCCCTGCTGAAGGGACCACAGTCCCGCAACTAGACCTCATTTATCGAAGCCATCACTGCGGATGGCCGTGCCCTTACTCCTGGTATCATTTTCAAGGGCAAAGAACTCCAGAAAGAGTGGTTCGTGACGGAATTCGGCAAAATTGCCGACCGGAATTACATTACCTCGCCGAACGGATGGATGGACCACCTGTCGCTATTGAGTGGCTTGAGAGAGTCTATTTGCCTGAGACGCAGCCTGCCGATGAGTCGGTGCTAGGCTGATCATATTAAATGGACATGAAAGCCATGAAACGGTGCGTTTCCGTATTTATCTCCTAGAAATCACTATTAACCGGGACCAGGATGCATGGATGGCCACGTGCGTTTTGAACAACGTCTACTGCTGTTACCTTCCTTCCCACTGCTCTCATGGCCTTCAGCCACTGAATAACGGTGTTTTCAAGGCTTTCAAAGCGGCGCATCGGAAATAACTTCAGAATTTAACTTGTCTGACGGATTCTGCCCCCGTTGATAAGGTCAAGTTTATATGCGCCCATGCCAAAGCACGTGAGGTCGGAATGACAGCAAAGAATATGTTGTCCAGCTGGAGGGTCACTGGAAATTGGCCAATCTCACGATCCGAGGCATTCCGGCATGCAGATATTCACGCAGATCCGGTAGAGACATCTACAAATTCTGCGCCGCTTTGGCTCCTGATGATACACCCAAGAACCAGCCGCCAGATTCGCGATTTCGAAAGAACAAGGCTCCTAGCACTCGGATGAGTTACGCTGTGATCACTAGAGGCTCTGAAGCCCAAGAACAAACGGTTGCTGAGCACAGCAACAGAATTGCGAAGCTGGAGGCAGAAGTGGCCCGGCTGCAGAGAAGCAAGAAGAGGAGAGCGAATCAGAACGCGAACAGACGTTTTATGACTCTTAGTGAAGCTTTGTGGCCCAGGAAGCCATTCCCAAAGTAGAAGTCAAGAGATGCCCGTTGTGCCGAATTCTGCGATCGAGGAGGAGGTGGTCTCGGAGGTGGAGTCAGCTTCAGTGATGGAAGTCAGGACGGCACCTGAGGCCCTTTGTCACCACCAGATCCGGGAGAGTGGTAAAAAGCGCGGTGCAGATAGGAGCGTCCATTTATCTACGGAATGATATATTTTTGGTGTTTATAATCTCGAGTTCTGGTCATATTTCATGTAGTTCAAATGGTAGACTTTTGGTGGAGTTTTTTTCAATTGCGCTACCGAAAGGTGGGTGTTACCGAAAGGGGGGTGGGGCATGGTAATATCCTGTCTTCACACACTAGGAAAACAACGTTGTCGGGGTGCGCTCCTGTTAGAGCCCGCCAAAGATACATTATGTGCACTGACGCTACATGTATTTCTGTACCATGTACGCCTTCTAACATGCCTGTGTGGCTATGGCGCTTCTTAATGCCACGTGGCGATCCAGTCAGTAGACTTTGCTTCCTCTTGGGGCACGTCTGCTGGGCCGCACAAGGCAAGCATCCTCCACCTTCTTTTCTGGCGCTGTGGTCAGTTTCTTGACGCGGAAGAAGTCTGCAACACTGTTTGCTGTGGGTGTCTCAGCGGGTGCTCCTCCAGGCTACTCTTCCGCGCTGCTCGATTTATCCGATACAACCTCGCGCAAGCCCGAGTTACCCTCGGCAGAGACAGTTGGTCGGGGCATCGGATCTTGGTGATCAGTTATCCTGCACCATGTGCCTCTGCCCTTTGTTGCCGCTGGAATGCCCCGCAATATATAAGTCCACGATAGTGTTGTAGGTGTTCCGTGGATGGGTAGCAGGGCAGATGGGACGGCGAAGGAAAGGTCTGTGATACCCCAGGCTTTGTCCAGATCTCAGAGATGGCGTGTGATGCTTCGAAGTTGGGACCACCTTAGCCATGATGGCTGTTGTTTCGGTTGAGTGCACTCGATGTTTGAAGGATGGTAAAGATATGCCTGAAGAGGAATACCACGCTTACCCTCCTTTTTGCCCCCTCCCCCCCCTTCCCTCTCCCTTATATTTCAGCCAATTATCGAGATGTAAATAGAAAAGCTACATCACACTACTTGGCTTTTTGTCTTTGCATGACGCGACCGGGTCGGGTAGTGCGCTGGAAGACCCAGATACGCTGATCTCAATCACCGAAGCTGTCTCCGTCTCCTCCTCCACCTCCTCCTCCTCCGAGTCGCAATTCACCACAGCCGCTTTCTTTGGACCCCGAGCTCGGGGACAATCTCACCGGCCGCCAAAGCTTCGGCGAGGCACATGAAGCGTCTAATTGAGTTAGGGATCGCTCTTCTCTTTCTTCATCTCTTCAGCCTGTCCACTTCCTCCTCCAGCCTAGCAATTTTATCAACATGTTCTGCTAGTGTCTGTTCTTGAGTTTCCCAGCCTTTATCTATTTTGGCATATTGCCTCCGAGTCGTAGGTGTTCTGGCCTTGCCAAGATCACAATATGGTGGCTGGATTTCAGGGTGTCGTCAAAGTCCAAAACCGGCCTATATTCCGGGGATGCCGCAACTTTGTCTTCTTGGATCTCAGGATTACCCGACGCCTTGAATCGCGAAATTGGCCAATTTCCAGTGGTTCTCCAACCGGACAAGATGTTTCTTGTTGTCAGTCTCGTTTGACGTGCCGTGGCATACGCACGTATAAAGTTGACCTTGTCAACAGGCGTGGAATTCGTCAAAGACGCCAGTCCGTCAAGCTCCTTCCTGTAGGCTGCCTTTATAGCATTTAAAACTCCATTGTCTAATGGCTGGAGGCCATGAGAACAGTAAGATGAAAGATAACAACTCAGAAAGCACGTAGCCATCCACTTATTCTATCGTCAATCAGCAGGGCCTCAATGCCATAAATATAAAGGACGAACAGTTGCATGACCCGTATCCATCCAGAATGACAAGCATGGCCTCAGAGTCGTCTTGAGGTCGCGTCTGAGGCAAATAAACTTCATCAAGCCATTCAACGGCAATGTGGTTGTCCGTCCATCCACTTGGTGAATTTATGTAGTGCCAGTCCGCAAATCTCCGAAACTCCTCCTTAAACCACTGTTTCTGGAGGCTTCTATCCTTAAATATGATGCCTGGAGTCAAGGTGCGCCCGTTGGCGGTGATGGCCTCTAGAAAAGTGGTCCAACCGCGGGACTGGGGTCCATTGAGAAGAGTCTTCCGTTTGGGGTCCGATCTCTAACCACCAGACTGTCTAGACTTAGCAAAGAAATCGGGTTGACTTGTATCGCTTATGGAGAGTCCATTGCAAACCAAAGCCCGACATAATCCCCCATTCATCAATGTTCACGGTGTTCTCTGGCTTGATCCACCCGTACTCTTTCTCCCTGATGTCAAAGTACCAGTGCACTGCTTTGGGAGTAAATGAGTCGAATCGGTTGGCTTCATAATGCCTACCGACCTTGCTTCTAAGTTTTGGATGACGTTGAATGAGCTTTTCTACCCGATGACGTCCCAATTTTGAGTCGCAGCCTTGCTTTTTCAGAACGGCAACTACGCAGGCGCGAATTTGACTCTGGGACGGAAAATAACCCAGAGATTCTTGGCGAAGAGTCCAGGCATCCAAGTTGGCCCCCTGGTCTCTGGATAAGTACTTTCCAGGCTGATTCTGGTCAGTTAATGCCGACTGACTTCGCATTCTGTTGGAAATAGTCCTCTGGGGTATCCCTCATTTCTGACAAGCCCGGCGCTGCGACAGACCTTTATCAGTGACATCGAGGATTGCCTCAGCCATCATGACCTCTGTATAGATCGAACGAGGCCTTTTTGGATGCATTAATGACGGGTGGTGGAGGATGAGCAAGAGTGGAAAGCAAAGGAGATTATGGGTCGAAATTGCCATTTTGCGATGCCAGGTGTCGCGAAGCACGTCTGAGATCTTGAGCTCGGGGTCCCATAAGGGGTATACAGCTAAGGGCCCCGACGGGCTAGACAGAAAGGCAGCCTGCAGAGAGTTCTGAGGCTGCAGAAGACTATTAGGAGACCGCATTAGGCAGCCACACAGGCTGTAGAGAGACTGCATATACGGGGGAAGCTGAAAGAGCCCTAGGCGACTAAGGAAGGTCAGTATGCAAAGGGGGGGCTGGGGAAAGAAGCCCAGCCTCCTAGATATTGTACCTATACAACTGAGAAGGGGATATCAATAGGGAACCAAGGGATATAAATAGGGAGCCTAGAAGAGGGCATTGCAAGAGCACAGACACAAGAAAAGACACAACGAAATACAACAAATCATACCCATCGTTACACAATCAATGCCCACTTGCATGCTCTCTTCGTGAGAGTTATGAGCCCGGGAGAAACAGAGTTTCTGTAACTTCCGGTGTGCAGATTGCAACCAGCCTTTCTTCATCTTTGTTGCTTCTCAAATTATACAGTCAGCGAAGATGTCGAAGAACCTAGCATCACGACGAACAATTCTTTCGGAGCCCCAAGATTGGGATCAATGGATAAAAGAGCTTCGATCTCATACGGACTTTTCGATTCACCATCTTCTCTTTGAAGATAACGCGCAGCCATTCACCCTTCCTCGAGAACCCCAATACGCTGATTTCTCGCCTACCGCAGCCGACGCAGCTACCTCCCAACCTTCCGCTAACATTCGTTCGGCCACAGCTAGTGCCGTTCCTGCTGCTATTAGTGCTGTTCCTGCTGCAATTAGATATACTGATCTTACAGCTTCGCAGCAAAAGGCGTATGGAAATGCGGCTAATGACTACGAGACTCGACGAAAGCGATATCTCTACGAGATAAAGCTTATTACAGCAGCTAGATCAGCTATTACGGACTCAGTCAGCAAGGCAAAGCTGACCTCTTTGAGGGAAGGTGACTCCCTTCGTCAGTGGCTAATCAAACTAGAGACTTCGACGGCCCCTACTCCCGGCTTTATGACTGAACGGATCAGGAGGCAATACCACAGTCATATTCAAAGCTACGGGCCAAGAACGAGCCTTTCGGACTGGCTAACAGAATGGGAAGAGATTATGGAGGATGCAGACCTCTATTTTCTTACTGAAGCCCTTACAGGCCAGTGGTTGCGTGACCTTGCTAATGTGATTAGGCACCTAAGTGACGGCTATGCAACAGTCTTTCAGGAAGAGAGCCGAAAGCTTGACGAAGAAGCTGCTATTGCGCAATTTAACCACTATAAGGCCCTTCGACCTTATACGACAAGGACCGCACCAGCACCTTCCCTAGCAGCGGCTTCTTCAACACAGTGGACCTACCAACTTGCAGCTAGGAAAGTCCGGGAAATTGCGGAGCAACAGCCCAAACGGTCGTACGGAGGGATTAAAAGAGGTAGTGGTTTTCTTACTAACGATATAGACGACGATTCTTCTTCCAACGAGGCACCTAAGGAAAAACGAGCCAAAAGAGACGCATCCCCGGCCACCCCTCGAGGAAGAAGAACGCCCTCACCAGCGCACCGAAGAGAACCCTTACCAGCTTATCGACAAAGAGACCGTTGCCCAGCGTGCGACCTTTCTACACACTCACTGTCAGGCTGTTGGCAGGTATTTGATGAATTACGACCTTCTCGATTCGAAAGGAACGACCGACTTTGCGAGAGGGCAAAAAAGAGCGTTACGAGACGACCCCAAATTGCAACAAAGGGTCGATAAGATTCGCAAAGAACAGGCATAGCAATTACAGCAGCTTCAACCGTCACAAAACCGGCTTATTGGAAAAATCGTTGGAACAGCTAATCCCGCCTTTGTCTACCCAGCAGGCTCAAAGCCATCACCTTCATCGGCTAATACGGACTACCCTCTTCGCAACTCGACTCTCCTTGACTCAGGAGCTTCCCTAAGCGTCTGTAATAATCTTAGTCGATTCAGGTCCTTTAGGAAAGCCCGGAACGATTATCTAGTCACAGGGGACTCAGAAGTCCGCATCGAGGGCTACGGAACGGTTCACGTTAAAATCACGGCACCCGACGGATCGAAAAAGCGGCTACGGTTGAAGAATGTAGCCTATTGTCCTCGATTTTCAGCAAGCCTTATTTCTTTCCAGGCTCTCCTAGACGACGGAATTTTCTGGGATACCTTTACGACACCTACCCGGCTGGTCTACCGCGATAAGACCCCGATTTGCATTCTATTACGAAAATACCGTCAATTTCTACTTGAATTTCAGCCCGTTACTAATAACGACATAGAGGAAGCCGCCTTTCAAGCCTCTAAACCTCGAAGAAGAGGGTCTCGAGACCCTAGGCCGACTGCAACGGCTTCTGCAGACCTTTGGCACGCTCGACTAGGCCACCCGGGACCACAGTCTCTTCAGAAGTTAGGGCAACGCAAAGGAGTTCACATTAGAGGTCCGAAAACAGCCGAATGCGAGCATTGTGCTCAAGGAAGGGCCTACAGACAGGTCTCGCGAAGACCCCCTTTCCGGGAAAGAGATACGCCCTGCTCCGAGATCTGGATCGACTGGACCGACTTAGACCCTGATTTTGAAGGCTACGTGCGAGTTATGTTTATTACTGACGCCTATTCCGGCATGGTATTTCCATATTTTATGCGGACCTATCGAGAGAAGCACAACTGGGCAGCGCTACGAGATTTTATCGACTGGATGAAGCTTCGTTTTGAGTATAACGTTAAGGTAATACGGTCTGACGCGGAGTTATTTACTAACAAGATTCGAAAATGGCTACGAAAAAGGGGTATTTCAGCAGAAAGATCGGCCTCAAATACCCAAGCCCAAAACGGGGGTGCAGAGAGATCAGGGGGCATCATCACAGAAAGGGCCCGCAAGATGAGGATTGCAGCACGGCTTCCCCACGACCTTTGGAAAGAAACAGTGGAAGCTGCTTGCTATGTGAGAAACCGGTCCCCGAGGGCACCTAGGACAACAGCGAATTCAACGGACCCCTGGAAAACCCCTCTCGAGCTCTTTACGAAAAAGGATCAACCGCATCAACACGACCAACTTAAAGCTTACGGCTGCAGAGCTTATGCAATGACTTCTAACGCACAGCTGAAAAGGAAGCGGTTGCAGAAGCTTGATCCAAGGGCTTATATCGGCTACCTTGTTGGCTATAATTCGACGAATATCTTCCGGATTTGGATTCCCCACCTTAAGAAGGTCATTTCAACACGAGACGTAATTTTCGACGAGTTAACATATTTCGACGGCAAGTTCGAGCAACCCACGCTGCTAGCTAGCATCAACGAGCTGGTTCAGAGGGTGGAAATCCCCGAGGATCAGAGAGCCAATCAGGAAATCCTTGATGAAGAAAGTGAAGAGGAGGAATTTGACGATTTTGAAGAAGAGGAAGAGGAAACGGAAAACGACGACGAAGAGGCCGAGAAGCTACAACAAGAAGAAGCTTCCCTCATGACCCCACCGGCAACAGACGACGAGCTAGACTCTATTTTTTCAGTCTTGCTTCCTGTCTCTAACCCTGAGGGGGTGTGGAAGAAAAGAGACCCCTTGAGGCCATCAAAAAAGAGGGTTTCCTTTATTCTACCAAACGTCGATTTCACGATTTCACGACCTAACGATTCAACGCCCCTCATTTCACCTAATCTAACACTAGAACAGCCCGATCTGATGCCTCTAACCAAGGAGTCTTTATATGTCACAGGGATAAGCCAGGAAGACCGATTTCCGGATCGATTTCACGACTTTCACTCAACGCCTATAAAAAACGGTATTCACGGAGCCTTTACAGCAGGCAGGCTATTCAAGCCGAAGACAACAAAAAGGACGCATAAGAAGGACCTTCCCGACCCTCCAGAGACCCAAAAGCAGCTACATCGGCACCCCTTCAAGGAGGAATTCATTAAAGCCCAGAAAGACCACTTACAGTCACACGAAGAGATGGGGTCCTTTCTAGAGGTTCCTTGGAAAAGGGCTGCCGGCAAGCAAGTTCTAGGCTGCATGTGGGTCTTCATCTATAAGACCGACAAACACGGGTTCCTTCAGAAGTGCAAAGCCCGCCTCGTGGTATGCGGCAACCAACAGAAAAAGGGAGACCTACCGACCAGGGCCACAACGTTAGCAGGAATGTCTTTCCGAGCTCTGATGGCTATAGCAGCCGAATACGACCTCGAATTAGATCAAATGGATGCAGTCAACGCCTTCGTTAACTGCCCTCTCGACGAAGTAGTCTATATGAGGATGCCACCAGGATTCAGCAAGCCAGGAAGGATCCTACTACTTAGGAAAGCTCTTTATGGACTACGACGGTCGCCTCTTCTTTGGCAACAGCACCTTACGGGTTCACTAGAGCAGCTTGGATTTCAGAAGGTTCCACAAGAGCCTTGCGTGATGAGAAAGGGAGTATTTTAGTGTTTTTCTATGTTGATGATATCATTTGGGCATATCGGAAAGAGGACCAAGAAGAAGCTAAAAGAGCTATGCAGGGTCTTCAAGAGCGGTATCAGATGACCTTATTGGGAGAACCTAAGTGGTTTCTAGGGATTCATATCATACGGAACCGGTCTCAACGGACGATTTGGCTGACGCAAGACGCCTATATCGACAAAATCGCCCACAAGCTTATGACAGACTTACCCATGAGGAAGCTGCCGGACACACCGATGACTAACGAAGAGCTTCTTCCTTCTCCTTCTTCGGACCAAGCTTCTAAGCAGGATATTCACCGATACCTTCAGAAAGTCGGATCTATCCCTTTTTGCAGCTATTTCAACAAGGCCCGACGTTGCATTCGCAGTCTCCCGGCTAGCTAGACATAACCAGAACCCCACCGATTCACACCAACAGGCCGCAGACCGAGTCATCCTTTACCTCTTTAACACACGTTCTTATGCAATACAACTAGGGGGCCAACGAGACCAGAATTCGAATGCGGCAGAGATATTCCTTTGTTCAAGCGATGCTTCCTTCGCAGATAATACACTCGACAGAAAGAGCTCTCAAGGTTACGTTATGACCCTTTTTTGGCGGACCTATTGCATGGAGAGCATCAAAACAAGCAACCGTCACTACTTCAAGCACCGAAGCCGAATTTCTTGCTATTTCAGAGGCAGCCAAAGAGGCTATTTTTATCAGCAGATTACTACGGTCGTTACAGTTAGCTATTCCGACCCCTTTACAGCTAGAATGCGACAACAGTCAGACGATACGACTACTCGAAGAGGATAACGCAAAGCTTTCAACACGGCTTCGTCACGTTGATATACACCAGCATTGGCTACGACAAGAGACTCAGCAAGGCAGAATTCGAATTCGTTGGGTTCCGACCGCAAAGATGCGAGCAGTCGGCCTAACAAAGGCACTTTCATTGCAGAAGATACGAAGTTTTCAAAGATTGATTGGCATTATTGATATTCAAGAACGATTACGGCTTGAGACCCGAATGGAAGACTTGCGGGCTAGGATCAAGGACAGGCAGGGGGGTGATTCCCTAGGACCTGCTGCTCTATAATTCCTCCCTACTGGGCATTTGAGGAGCTTTCTCCCTAGACTGGGCATTTGAGGAGTTTCCTCCCTAGGCTGGGCATTTGAGGAGCTTTCTCCCTAGTGGGCATTTGAGGACTATTCACATGAGACGCGGAGTCTCCCTTCAATGAAGTTTTACCCCGAAGGGACCTCTCAAGACACTCAGACAGAGCTTTTGAGTTTACCTTGGGTTTTCTCCCTGACGGACCTCTTCAGAGGAAGGCTTCGAAGCTGTTTAGCTGAGCCTGAGGGGCAGCCACAGCTAAGGGGGTGTGTCGCGAAGCACGTCTGAGATCTTGAGCTCGAGGTGACCATAAGGGGTATACAGCTAAGGGCCCCGACAGGCTAGATCGAAAAGCAGCCTGTAAAGAGTTCTGAGGCTGCAGAAGGCTATTAGGAGACCGCATTAGGCAGCCACATAGGCTGTAGAGAGACTGCATATACGGGGGAAGCTGAAAGAGCCCTCGGCGACTAGGGAAAGTCAGTATGCAAAGGGGGGGCTGGGGAAAGGAGCCCAGCCTCCTAGATATTGTACCTATACAACTGAAAAGGGGATATCAATAGGGAACCAAGGGATATAAATAGGGAGCCTAGAAGAGGGCATTGCAAGAGGGACAGACACGACGGAATACAACAAAAACACACCTATTATTAAAACAATCAATGCCCACTTGCATGCTCTCTTCGTGAGATGAACCATGACGAATGGTTGAAATACGTGGAATTGCTCGGAAAGCTGATTTGGCTATGCAATACGAGGTTCGACATTATATTCGCAGTTAACAGAATGGCATCTTTCACGGTAGAGGCATGCTGGAACCACTGGAAGGCTTTGCTACGAATATTGGGTTATGTCGGCAGGACTATTCACCACGGTATCACATATGGCGGAAATAATGAGCACGCACAAGGAGTCGAAGGCAGCGATATCGACTATTACTCCATTGACCACAACATCGAAGGGCACGTCGGCTCTGCAGGCCTGCAAGATGGAGAAGCGTTCTCTGACACCGACTACGCTACTGATCCAAGGGACCGGAAGAGTATCCTGGGGTTCGTCTTTATGGTCTACGGAGGCGCCGTCATGACGTATAGCAAGAAGATGAAATCAGTGGCAAGATCTACGACAGAAGCAGAGTATGTTGGGATGGGGGAGGCCACAAAAGCTGCCCTCTGGGGACGTCGACTACTTGCAGAACTGGAAGGAAAGGGGGAGCAAACAGTGCCACTACTGCTTGGAGATAATAAGGAGCTGTACAGCTGACCCGAGGAGTATCGAACACGTCGAAAATCAAGCATGTTGATATAGCATTTCATCACGTGGTTGATGAGGTCAAGGAAGGAGAATCCAAGTCTACTGGGTTCCAGGGGAGAATATGCTAGCAGATGGGATGACCAAGCCTCTGCCTAGGAGGCTTTCGAGAGGAACAGGAGGAGGATTGAATTGGACCCATACGCTATGAATAGCGTTGCAGTTGAAGTCTGACAGCTCTAGAGATGTGTTGACTTGATATGAGACATGGACCAAGACATGTTTAGGCAGCAGTTACAAGTGGTGAGTCACTGGATAGTGGCACGGACGTGCCACTATGTATATATGTATGTTGAGAGCTGTCAGACAGAATTGAATAGAAGTAAGTTCAATCGCAACAGACCTATTTCTATAGGTTGCACCACAGTCCCGAGAGAGGAAGTTTGCAAGTGGAAGAGAAAGACCCGTGATGCGTTTTTGCGTGTCCCTACGCACACTGGGGCGTTGGGCACGGCACCAAGCATCAAGGACACCGGCTGCCGCACGCGCAGCCATGTGAACAGGCAGCCGTGTGAACAGGCAGCCGTGTGAAACAGGCAGCCGTGTGAGCAGGCATCGGTATGTGGCTGCCTTGTAAACCGGCCGGATCACCTAGATAGTCCGACCTGGCTGCCTCCTACATGTTACGGCCAGGCACATACGAGCCTTGACGGCTATAAAGATGTATTGGCACTATGAACAAAGACTCAAAGCTAAGGAGCAAGAAAGGAAGACTAGACTACACGACCGAGCGGGCCCTTATATAGACACGAGGTCGCGCGTGGGCACGTGATGCTGCTTGGGCACGTGACACTGGTGAGGTGCTGCGCTGGCGGCTCTACGCTGGCGCCCAGGGTCGTGACACTGCCCCCCGTCTAAGGCCTTGATATGCGTATCAAGGTAGTCAGTCGTGGCGGCGGCTTCTTGGTTTCACGGCTTTTCTGCTGTGTCGTCATCGTCTCGTTCCTCGCAGCCCTCCTCCGCTGCAGCACATTCGATCCAGTATTGCAGGTTGACGGGCGGCCAGCTGAGCCGTCACTTGGGCCATCGTTGGCGGGTCTTCGATTGAGGCCGACGTCTCCTCTTGCAGCTGGAGAATCGGGGTCGAGTCTTGGTCTTGGTCTTGGGTCGAGGGGCCTTGATCAGGCACTTGCGATGCCGTACGGACTGACTTCCTTGTCGGGGGTCCGTAGTCGAGTTTCTTCGGCATCACCTAGTCAAGGGCGAGTCGGGGTCGAATCCAACACGAAGCGAATCGGTGGGCCAAACCTCCTGATCACACACAGGAGGGTCAAGTCGACAGGCGGAGGTTGTTCCTTTCCAGTCTTTAGGAAGAGGAACGGGTCGATGCGCTGCACAGTCCTTAGTGCGTGCGCGGGTCAAGGCCGAGCCGAGCTGCACACGCAGACGAGTCGACAGGTGCCTCCAGTACCTTCGGAGGGCTTGGTCGAGTGTCCTCACGGACAGTCAACCCTCTGATCACATACAGAGGGGTCGGAAGTGATTCGCAACGCAGTCCTTAACGAAGCGAATCGGTCGGGCTCCTGATCACACACAGGAGGGTCGGTCGGTGTTGAGTCGGGGCACAGTCCTTAGTGCAACGGGTCAACGGTCGGTCGGAGTGCACGAGTTTTCAGTCCAGCGCGAAGGACCAGGTTGTGGGTGCCTATTTGTTTATCGCGGGGCACGCGAAGGTTGCCTATATTTGTTTCGCGGGGCACGCGAAGATTGAGCTTTGAGTAGTGTTTCGGCCAGGCACATACGAGCCTTGACGGCTATAAAGATGTATTGGCACTATGAACAAAGACTCAAAGCTAAGGAGCAAGAAAGGAAGACTAGACTACACGACCGAGCGGGCCCTTATATAGACACGAGGTCGCGCGTGGGCACGTGATGCTGCTTGGGCACGTGACACTGGTGAGGTGCTGCGCTGGCGGCTCTACGCTGGCGCCCAGGGTTACGAGCCTTGACGGCTATAAAGATGTATTGGCACTATGAACAAAGACTCAAAGCTAAGGAGCAAGAAAGGAAGACTAGACTACACGACCGAGCGGGCCCTTATATAGACACGAGGTCGCGCGTGGGCACGTGATGCTGCTTGGGCACGTGACACTGGTGAGGTGCTGCGCTGGCGGCTCTACGCTGGCGCCCAGGGTCGTGACACTACATAAGGATGAAGCAGTCATAGCTTAGTTGGAGAGACAACCATCCCACTTCATCTCATTCATATGCAAAATGCATCAGATTGGTAGCAATTCCTACCCTTTGCTTTGATTAGCACCAGTGAGCCATTGTGTAAGCCTCACACCATAGCTCAAGTCTGCTTGGGCACCACACGTGAGCCGTTGACTCGGGCTCGCACCAAAAAAAAACCACCAAAAACAACCATCGTGACTTACATAAGTCGCCCCCACGAGCTTACCCAAGCTCACCACCCCCCACGAGCTTATCCCAAAGCTCATCAATCCTTTGGCTTGCTAACCAGCTAACCTTGTGGTGCGACCGACACCCTTGACAGCTAGCAGCCAACATTTCTTCACCCTCGTGATAACGCTATAGGGTCAATACCGTTGCATTAAGGTGTCTTTCGCTCGTGACGACTTTGGTGATAGTAAGTTTTGCGAAAGCCCGTGTAATCGTATATCACTATCGCAAGTGTCAGCTGGCAAGCAAACCGACCACACAATGGCCAAACCGACCAACGAAGGAAGCTCGGTCAAGCAAGCTGACGATAGAAGCTCGCCACGCCCGGCTGAAGAAGATGATGCACCCCGGCTACCGGACGCAGTCCAGCAACGCCGCCCGAAGCGCAACAGAGTCTCTCTCAACCCCAAGGACAATCATTCGCAATTGGCAGACCAATTACAGCAGCTCCCAGAAGCTCTCAACGCGTGGAAATGGTCCATCCGATTCCTCAAGCTGATGCGAGACAAATCTAAGGAAGCTCTCGATACCTTCACAGTCCGTGACAAGGAAGCATGTGAAGCCTTGGAAGATCTCCTTTCCACGTCTGTGCTCATCAAATCAGCCTACGCGAAGTATTGGCTGTACCACAAGCCGGCATCTCGGACCTCGAACATGTGCCTGCATGGAGAGCAGTGGTGGAAAAAGCCTATATTGTGCCGGAACCCACAGAGGACAACATGATGAAATTGATCTCGAAGATCACGCCCAAGGAAGTTGATTCGAGGTCAATGACATCCAATCTGTATATCTTCCGGATGCCGACCAACAACTTCCCACGGAACAGCGAGGTATAAATTCTCAAGCTATGTTGCAGTCAACGGAACCCCCAAAGGCGCCAACTCAGTCACAATCACCTTCAGGCGTGAGGAAGCAGAAAGGAAGCCGGCATAGCCACCACAGCCGCCGCGACCGCCGCAGTCACCACAAACATCGCAGATACCTACGACTAGATGATTCAAGCGACTCGGAATCTTCTTCTTCCAGCAGCAGCAGCTCTGGAAGCAGCATTGGCATTGGATACGCTCACAGCCGCCGGAGCGCCTCTCTCCCTACCACACAGACCTTTCAAACCTCTAGTGATGTGGAAGCTGTTGCCAAGAGGCTCAAACGTGACAACATGGGTGTTTTCAACCCCAATCACAAGGATCCTCATAAACAAGGCCTTGTGTCCCTCTCAAGCGGCAGCAATGTGTACACGGATGTATACCTCTTCTGCGAGCGCCTGCGAATGTACAAGGATCTCGACTCCTACGCCTTGTCGCAGCACTATATGTCTTTCCTTGCCGGCGGAGCTCTACAGTGGTTCATGAATGAACTTTCCATCGAGCAGAAGGATCGCCTTATGAAGTCATCAGTAGAGCGTTTCTGTAAAATGCTCATCAAGCGATTCCAACGCCCAGCAGCAGAGGTCTCAAGGAATTACACGGCATTCCGTATACCGTGTCAATGTGGAATGCTGGTGAAGTCTCCTTGCCTCAATGGATTCAACGGAAAGTCTCCTAGCAAGGCAAATCAACATCGAAAAGGACTACCAAATCATCCAAAGCATCCACCCCTTGATTGCGGTCCAAATCGCTACTCACCTTTCTGTGCCCACTAAACGCACGCCAATTGACAAGTGGGTACGAGAAATCGAGGAACGCCGACCCTGATCTCCGCGGCATTGGAATTTCGCGGCAGATACGATGAACGCCCCAAGGCCGTGACCGTGACCGCAACTACCAAAGTCGTGATCGTAGTAGTGATCGTGATCGCAGCTTTAGGAACGATAGCCGCGACCGCGACCGCAGCTATCAGCGAGATCACTACCAACGCGATCGAGGCCTTGACCGCAGAGACCGCAGCAACCCCAGCAGCGACTTACGGGCCAAGGAAGGCGAGAGCCGCCCCAAAGATCCTCAGCGCAATGAGCGAAGCGGCGGCTATGAGAAAAGGTCCGCTTTGAGAAAAATTACCTTGCCAGCGAGGATGAAAACAAGCAAGATGCTCCAGACGACAAGAAAACCGCCATTTCCGACAACGATGAAGCCAGTGATGTAGGATCAGACGCTTCTATCGAGGAATACTACGTCTGTATGACCTCAACTCCTGAGAATCTTGGCCAACAAGGAAACCACCAATGCCGGAAGTGTAACCGCAAGTTCCCCTCCCGCAGTGTGTTATTTGAGCACACACAAGCACGCTGGTGTGTGTCTGCTCAACAGCTCCAGCAGGAGGCGACCCCAGCAAGACCTTCGTTGTGTGGGAAATGCTACGCCCGATTTCCCTCACGCAATGCACTCTTCAGGCACCTTCCTGGTTGCGTGTCACAGCCCAAGGCCCACGCAAATGGAGAGGCATATAAAGCCGTAGAGCAGCACAATCCAATTCCTCCCCAGAAAGCCCAGTATCTTTGGGAACAGTCGCGAGCGCTATCGCAGGAAATCCTCGAGCCACAGCCGCTCGAGCCGCCATCGCACAATGCCCCTTTCGGCTACTCATATCTTCGCATCAAGATCAAGGCAGCTCCCACAGGACCAGAGACCGAGGTCTGTGCGGATTCCGGATGTGGCAACCCCCTGATTGACAGAAAGCTTCTCAAGAGCTTCGAGCACACCATTGAGAAGAAGCCTCCAACGCCAATTGCAGGCATCAGCGGCAGTGTCCGCTGCACAGACTGGGCCACGTTCTCCTTCTATACAGAAGGAAAGAGGGCTGACGGCAGCAGCGCCGGCATAGCTAAATTCACCAGTTCCGCTTGGGTGACTACCGTGGAACCAGGAGCCTTGCTAGGCAATGCCTTCCTCAAGCCGTATTTTGGAAACATCCACTACGACAAGGAAGTCGTTCAAATAGGCCTCCTCGACGACTTCGGTATCCCTTTTAACATCTATAAGCCTCATAAAGGGGTAGTCCGACGCGTTCAGGCCGTCAGAAAAACCGTGGTCCCGGCAGGCAAGACAATGCTAGTCCCAGCTAGCTGGAAGGAAGTCCCTAAAGGCCGTTCCTTCGCTTTTCATTCCAATCATCCCTTGGCCGCTCATGCTCTCGTTGACCGAAACACTGTCCCGGCGGTCATGTTCACGAACACTACGAACCAAGATATCATCGTGAACCGCAAACAGCGCCTAGGGCAGATCAGAGAATGCGAGGAATCGGGCTACTTCGCTGCAGCCTCATGGAAATCAGCTCTGACAGCTTTGACAATGGCCACAGCGGCAAGAGCAGCTCCAACAGCGGCCTTGGCCCCAGCAACTTCTGCAATGACGATTGAAAGTGCTCCCCAGAGCCATGCATCGTATGATCTTGCTATCAACAGCACCTTCCACCTCTCAGACGATGTTATCGCAATAGCTGACGGGACCTTCACCCCGGAGGAAGCCCCTGTTCTAGCAGCAACCGCAGAATCAATTTCAAGCTTATCAGAAGCTGTGTACGCGTACACAACAGCAGCCAGCAACGACAGCCAGCCCTGGTCAACAACAAGAAAGGAGCTCAACGTCACAAGCACCCAGCTTAGTGCAGCAGCAACAGCCGATACTCCTGACCTTGCCCCCGTGTGCACTGACGACGGAATTCACATCTATGCGCAAAAGGCAGCTTCGTGACCAAGATCAAAGCCCTCGTTGAAAAACACGCCAAACTATGGAAAGACTCGGGCACAGCTCAAGTCGAAGCAGGCCACGAGCTCACAGTTCCCTTATCAAGGATTGGCACACGCACAAGGTGGCTCAACGCCCTATCCTCAGGGATTACGAGACAAACAGGTCATTGATGAAACCCATGACAAGCTCCACGCACAAGGACGCATGGAATACGTGCACGGGCCAACCCTTTGCAGCCCCGTCTTCGTTGTGTGGCGAACAGCCCGAGGAGAAACCAAGGGCAGGGTCGTCATCGATTTGCGAGCTCTTAATAAGGTCACCATGCCAGACAGCTATCCCTTGCCATTGCAAGAAGACATCATCCAAGAGCTTCGAGGCGCACAGTACATCACAGCAATCGACGCATCGTCTTTTCCCACCAATTCCGAGTCAAACTCGAACATCGTGATCGTTTTACCCTCACGAGCCATAGAGGACTGGAAAGACTGACTGTTGCACCAATTGGCTTCTGCAATAGCCCGGCCTACGCCCAGAGCTATATGGATCGAGTGCTTCGACCATATAAGGGGTTTTGCAGAGCGTTTATTGACGACGTTGTGATCTATTCGAAAACGGAAAAAGAGCACTTACAGCACCTTAGCAAAATCTTCCAGCTATTCGAGCGTTTTAACCTCACGATGTCGCCAAAGAAAAGCTGGATTGGGTATCCCTCTGTGCAGCTCCTTGGCTTCCGCGTTGATGCCTTTGGAATGAGCACAACGGAACACAGGCTGGCAGCCTTTGCAAAGCTGGAATTTCCAGACCAGCTATCTGCGTTGGAAAGCTACATTGGAGCAACAGGCTACCTACGGCATCTCTTACCGTATTATGGAGCCCTCATTGAGCCATTGCAGCACCGGAAAACTCAATTACTAGCCCAAGGACGAGAAATTGGCAAAATTCAGCAAGGTAACATCAACAAACGCCGTGCCTTTGCGAGGAACACCAAATTCGAGCCTAGTGAAAAGGAGCGGTTGGCATTTGAAGCTATCCAAAAGGAAGTAGCCTCCGGCAGGATGATCCACCACATGGACCCAAGCAGGCAACTGTTCTGTCAAGTTGACGGGTCCTTGCAACGAGGATTTGCCTGTACCTACTTCCACCTTAAAGAAGGTTACGAATGGAAGCCTGGCCAAGCTATTTCCTCAACAGCGATGCAACCTATAGCTTTTCTCAGCCGCACCCTCACCAACGCAGAGAGATCATATGGTCCGTCGGAATTAGAAGTGGCCTGCCTAGTCTGGTCTATCAAAAAGATGCGCACAGTGGTCCAATCGTCAACGAAGCCCTTAATCGTACTTACGGACCATTCAGCCACACAGCAGATCGTCAATAAGACCTCCCTCGACACTTCAAGCACGGACAGAGCCAACAGACGGCTAGTAGTAGCCTCCATCTATCTCTCTCAGTACGAATTGCAGGTTGATCATCTTCCAGGAAAATCAATTTCATCCCTGATGCCTTAAGCAGGCTGTCAGCCCTGAGACCGACCAATTGATCGAGCGGCAACGACCTGACTACACAGCGCTTGACGATGTGCTCCTTGCGTCTGAGGCCATCATGGATCCAGCATACCGCATCAAATTCAAAGAAGGCTATCAGGCTGATACCCATTATCGCAAGATCCTTCAAATGATCCAGGACAGTGAGAACACTGTCAAAGCTTCTAGGGCCCCAGAAATCGCGAAAATCAAGCGCAGAGGAATTCTTTTTCGTGGACCAGGGTCTGTTATATCACGAAGGAAAAGATGGATATGTTCGTCTCTGCGTGCCCGCAAGCCTCACGCACGAATTGATGCAAATGGCACACGACGACAAGCACCACTTTGGCGTTGTGAGAATGCTCAAGGAGTTGGAAACCTATTCGATCAGGAACGTATCTTGGCAAGCGAAAAAGCACATCGCCAAGTGCAAAGCTTGCTGCCTTGGACAGACTGATCGACAACAGCTTGCTGGAAGCTATCTGCCCAATCGACCCCCGATGCTTCCAATGCAGTCAATTGCAATGGACTTCATCACAGACATGCCTGCCGTCTCAGCTATGGGCTCACCCTGGCATATTGAAGGCTTTAATGCCTTTAATCAATTACTTACAGTCACTTGCTTAGCTAGCAAGCGATGCCTACTGATTCCAGGCAATGCAAAGTATAGCGCCAAGGACTGGGCAGCCTCCCTAGCTAGGCAGCTCATGCTATGTGATTGGGGCATGCCGCGCACGATAGTCAGTGACAGAGACCGCAAATTCACCTCTGCTTTCTGGCAAGGGCTCTGGAAGGCCTTTGGCACCAGAATCAGCATGACAACGGCATATCATCCGCAGGCGGACGGCTTGGCCGAGCGGCGCAATCAAACAGTGGAAACAGCGTTGCGACTGGCCTATATTGAGGACCCCAACCTTGACTGGAAGACCCTTATTCCTTCGCTGCAGTGGCATCTAAACACAGCCTACAACACCAGCACGAAGACCTCAGCCCATGAACTAATGTACGGATTCCCCTGAAAGGGCCCTGGAGGCTGTTGATCGCACAGCCAGCGCAGAGGCAGACGAATTGCCCTACATCAAGGAAGCCTTGCGTAAGCAGGCCAGCCTAGCTATGGACCTTGCAGCGATGAAGGCCAAGCGTTGGTACGATGCCAAACACCGACCTATCCATCTCAAGGCTGGAGACAAGGTATATCTCAAGCTTCATCAGGGATATCACCAGCCAGGCAGGCCGCCCAAGAAGTGGTCACAACAGCGGGAAGGCCCCTTTGTGATCAGAAGGATGGTTGGAGACCTGGCCTGTGAATTGAACCTTCCAGAGCAAATTAAGGTCCACCCAGTGATCTCAATACACCACCTCAAGCCAGCTCACGAAGGCTGCTTTGAAGAAGCTCACCCGGACCAGTAGAAGTCACAAGGGACTTTACGGACCAGGAAGGCGAATTCTACGAAGTTGACAAGCTTCTTGACGTACGGGTCAGGAAAATTGGAAGAAACAGGAAGCCCGTCACGGAGTACTTGGTCCACTGGAAAGGATGGGGCAGCATGCATGATCAGTGGGTCAGGAAGGAAGAGATATCGTCAAAGGCCCTGGATGAGTTCCACGGGCAGACGACGGGACCGCGAGTGGTTCGCAACAGCAAAGCAAAGGGACGATCGGAAAGTTCTGACATGTAGCCTCTGTTGAGGCAGTCACTGAGGACAGTGGAGTTTTCTTTTTGAGGCCGGCATTATGATGCGTTTTTGCGTGTCCCTACGCACACTGGGGCGTTGGGCACGGCACCAAGCATCAAGGACACCGGCTGCCGCACGCGCAGCCATGTGAACAGGCAGCCGTGTGAACAGGCAGCCGTGTGAAACAGGCAGCCGTGTGAGCAGGCATCGGTATGTGGCTGCCTTGTAAACCTGCCGGATCACCTAGATAGTCCGACCTGGCTGCCTCCTACATAAGGATGAAGCAGTCATAGCTTAGTTGGAGAGACAACCATCCCACTTCATCTCATTCATATGCAAAATGCATCAACCCGATTCCTTGAAGAATTCCCTGCGAGACCTATTTCTATAGGTTGCACCATAGTCCCGAGAGAGGAAGTCTATGCTACACACACGACAAGAACCGACTAGACCAAGCCGGTAGGAAAGCCTTGACATCACAACAATCAACATGTCACAAGGACAAACAGAAGGCATAAGGGTTATACAACCTCAAGAAGATGTACGCCTACGCCAACCTATTTCTGCTCAGGAATTTATGCGCGGAACCGACTTCGCGGCCGATTTTTCCGCTATAGACCCTCAGCTTCGATTCAAAGATATCTCAGTCGATAATATAACGGAGATACATGCAACCACGTACGCAGCTAAGGCCCTTAAAGCCTATACTCTTGAGAAGATGTGGGATGATGAAGTCTTCCATGCTTTCCAACAAGACTTTGAAGGATGGACGCTAGACATGTTCCTTATGGTTGAAATTTCATACCGGCGGGAGCTCCGCCGGGTTCTCCGCCGAAAGGGAGTATATACTGGGACGAACCACCAGCGAATCGAACGATCCTTGATTAAGCTACTCGAAGCCGACAGTTTCCTACTTGGGACCCCGAGGAATTCACAAAACAGATATTTGACGTACGATCAAATGCTTCCTGGCAACAACAAGCCCTCGCAACGCCTTCTTCCGAGAGAATATCCAAAATCCGACCCAAGACCAGTCACCAAGGGACCAGCCTACAACCCAAGCCCAGGCTTTGCAACAGCAGCAACAGGTTGTTTCCCAAGGACCCCAGAGGCCTCCCGAGCAAGCCCAACAGATGACCCCAAGGAACCTTATTCCAAGCCCCATTTTCCCAGGAAAGCTTTCCCAAGACATCCCCACTCAACAGACCCAGACGAAGTCTATTCCCAAGCCCCTTACTACAGTCATTTCCTTCAAGGCAGACCCAGCCTGACGGGCATCAGCCGTACAAGGCCCTGCCCCTCGTTCCGTTCGAACGAACGGCTTGACCCCGCCGTTTCTGCCCAGTTTCTAAAGACCTTTGACAAAGACCAAAAGTACACAGGCGAGCCCTACGACCTCCTTGACGATAAGATGAAGATCTTTTCAACATCTGCTTCCATGCACAGATCCGGGAGACCCAATTCTATGCGGTATTTCCTAGGATTCTTAACGGACGAGCAGAAACCTTCTACCTTCATTACGTCGATCAAGACGATACATTTGCAATAGCGTATCACAAGGTTAAGACGCATTTCGACACCGATGTTAACCATCATCACTATTACACCGACTGGACAACTGCTACCTTCGATAGGGTCCGTAGGGAACATAGTGATAAGACCCTACATCAGGTTCTTCAGCTGCTACTTGATAAGCTACAGCTTTGCCAGAGGCCCTAGGCCCTGAGTATCGAGGAGGATAATTTACGTACTACAGTTATCCGAGCCTGCCGAGGAGTCATAGAACTTGAACACGCATTGTTCAAGCCTGCCCGCGTGTGCGAAGAGCTTTTTGCTGATTTACGGTCTTCAATCGAGACCTCTATCAGTAGACAAGCTATATATACAACCTCGACGGACAGCTACTACATGGACCGACGGTACAATCAGTACGGTAGGAACCGCGGATATTCCTCTTTTCGGCCCCGAGGAACCCACAAGGTAGCCGAGATCAGAAACGACAGTGGACGAAGAAGTGCTTCGTTTGTGGAAAGCCAGAATGTTGGTCAACGAGGCATTCCGACGAAGAAAGACGTAAGTCACGAAGCCAGTATATCTCACAATGCCACTTCAGTGGGTCTACGGCCACAGCTACGGACTACGCTGCCTACCTCACGGAATATGAAGGAGCCGATACGGACGAGGAAGCCGACTTTGACCCTAGTGACCCGTTTGACGACGAAGACGAAGACCAGTTGCAGGACGTAACGCAGTTCCTTACAGACCAGGCTTTCTTGCACCAAGTCACCGGAGAAGACATCTACGCCGATAATGCCCCAAAGACCCCATCCAACCAGTTCCTTATTGAGGACCGGTATGCAGGACGCTTCAAGGCATCCTTCCAGATACCGGTGCAGCCAACGTCTCGACTGTCGGTATGCAACAGTATCTTGCGCTGCAGCGGGAAGATCCTTCCGTTGCTATAGATAAATCGACAGCCGGAAGAGCTTCCATCACGTTCGGAAAAGGAGAGTCAACATCGTCTATAGGGAATGTTAACGTACGAACAGCTATTGGACAGATCGACTTCCAGGTCCTCAACGCTCCGACCCTTTCTTGCTTTGCCTTGCAGACATGGATAGGCTGCACGTCTATTTCAATAATACCACAGACGAACTTATCCAAGGCGAGACCCGCATCCCTATTATACGCAAATGGGGACATCCTTGGTTTCATCTTAGCAAGCAAGAACAGAGCGTTTTTCTTACAGAAGGGGAACTACGTCGCCTACATCGCCGTTTCGGGCACCCCGCTACAGATCGCCTATTCAAGCTGCTAACCCGGGCCGGCCACGAAGTCGAACAGCAACGGCTAGAGGAAATCGGCAAATTCTGTCATCACTGCCAACTACACGGACGAGAGCCTCGTAGGTTTAAATTCAGTCTAAAGATGACCATGAATTCAACTATGAAATTCTTGTCGATGTGATGTACTTAATTAGCCGCCCTGTCTTACATGTCGTCGATTCTGCTACTGCTTTCCACGGGGCTAGGTTCCTGAAGTCCCTATCAACAAAGGACACTTGGGAAGCCCTCCGCTGCTTATGGATCGATACGTACCAAGGACCCCCGGACGTTGTTACCCACGATGCAGGTACGAACTTCGCCTCAACGGAATTTCAAACCGAGGCCAAGATGCTAGGGATTACCTGTAAGGAAGTCCCTATTGAAGCCCATTGGTCTATCGGCAAGGTTGAACGGTACCACGGCCCTTTGCGACGAGCGTTTGAGATTATGTACGCAGAGCTCTCAAGCCAGGCAGACGCAGATTCGATCCTCGAACTAAGGGATATATCACAAGCCTATACGCATTCAACGACAGGACTTGCACGCCTAGTCCTAACCTATCTTCCCATCGAACTACAGGATAAGTACCCAAAGGGGACTATCATCCGGATCGTCCGCCCTCTTTATGGCATTGCAGAAGCAGGCCTACATTGGTTCGCAACATACCACAAGCATCATAGGGAGCAGCTACGGATGTCGACTTCAACGTTCGACCCATGCCTCCTTATAACGAACACGGACCCCAACCAAGCGTTTGGCATAGTGGGCATGCAGACGGATGACACCTGATCCTCGGAACAGCAGGCTTTTCTGTACACGAAGAAAACAAGATACAAGAAGCTAAGTTTATCGCCAAGCCAAAGACAAAGCTTTTAATTTCTTCGGCCCTAGACTTCAACGGCTGTACGCTTGCACTAGACGAAAAGGTCGCATTCACCTTAAGCAGAAGGGACAAGCTAAGAAAATCGCCCTTATTAACGTGGAAGCTTCTGATCGTATGCAAAAGTACATGGAACAACGCGCCCGAGGAGCCTATATCGCCTCAATCTGCCAGCCAGAAGCTACGTGTGATATGTCAACCGCGGCACAGGTCCAACAGCCCACAGACACGGACTGCATCACCTCAACAAAAGACTCAAATGGCAACAGGACAACCTACAAAGAGGGATCCAATACGTGCCCCTAGACCTACAGACAGCTAAACTAATGGTCTTTACGGATGGATCATTTGCCAACAATAAGGACCTCTCATCACAAATCGGCTTTCTTGTTATGCTTGTTAACGAAAAACAAGAAAGCTCCGAGGATGTTCCTTCTTTTAACATTAACGGCAATTTGATCCATTGGAGCTCTACGAAGTGCAAGAGGGTAACCCGAAGTGTGCTTGCCTCCGAGATCTACGGCATGACCGACGGATTTGACATCAGCCTTGCTATTGCAACGACCCTAAGAATGATCACCGACCGACTGAATCTCCCTCCAATCCCCCTTATCGTCTGCGTAGACTCTTATTCCCTTTACGAATGCATTGTCAAGCTCGGCACAACAAAGGAAAAGCGTCTTATGATTGACATTATGGCTCTACGGCAGTCATATGAGAGACGGGAGATATTAGAAGTCCGATGGATCAACGGCAACGACAACCCAGCTGATGCAATGACGAAGGCGTCACCAAACAAGGCCCTTGAGCGCTTCATCTCGACTAACCAGCTGACTATCCGGGTAGAAGGGTCAGTCCATAGGCCAGTGTGAAACAGAGCGTCTCCTTGCCTTTTGACTTCTTTCCTTCCCTGGCCACTAGATTATCAACCAGCTATATTGTTACCTTTGTCTTTCCTTGAAAGAAAAAGTTGCTAGTGTCTAGATGCGGAGGACTTCATTATGTGGGGACATGGGCTCTACTGGCCCTACGCGAGAAGGAGGCTTTATAGGAGGGTCTCGGAAGACATTCGGACCGGGGTTACACGCCTCCCTTCATTCCTCCCTTCCTTCCTTCTTCTCCTCCTTCCCCTCATTCTTCTTCATCTTTTTCTCTTCTCTTCATAGATTACCAATACAACAGTCACAGGCATAGCTCTTTAGCACCTTTGATTCGTATTCTCTATCACCCCTGTGCACAGCACGAATACCCACGACCCAACACAATCATTTTCTAGTTGCAAAACTACATTTCAAGCACATATTAAGCTCGGCAGTCCAAATTTTTAAAATAGAATACAGGACTTATACCGTTAAACAGCCTCCGGCAAGCTAATTCGAAAAACGCGTTCAGATCCTCAACATCTCAATACTGCGCGAACAATTGAGGTGACACGAATTGCGTCATCTCGCGATTAAGAGGCTGCTAGGGACTTATCTACTCCTCGAGCCCAATATGACTGCTACTTGTTTGTCCACACAAGCTAGCCCGATGAGAAAGTACCGAAACATCTGCATGATAAGGATATATTGTGCCAACCAGCTGGGTTTAGACGCGTTAAAGTCCCTGCACATAGAAATGGGCACCCCCCTGTTTTGGGCACCCCAAAAAAATCACGACCATTTTCAACACCATTAATTCAATCCCTTCTCACTGCCCACCACCGTGCACTACGATACAATCGTCACCTATTTCTGAAACCTCAGCTTCGGTTTCATCAGATTCTTCATTCTCAGCTGCGTTCACCTCCTCCTGCGCCCGTCGTATTGCCTCAATATTGGCGAACCTCGAATTCGGGCTCGTGACCACCCTCTTCCTTTTTCGGCTTGACGGCCGCCAATTGTGTTTCCAGTGCCTGAATCTGCAATTGAGCTTTTGCTAAAGGCCATCCTTCTCGTCAAACCCTTTTGTGATCTTCCTGAACAGCAATCTCTTCGTGGGCACGTCGTCGTCTAGCTGGTTGAATTGAACTACCTGAACCTTCAGATCTTGCGAGCGCCTCGGGGTCGACCACGCAATCTGGGATGTGTCTGATTGCCAGTCACTGGTGGGTAAGTGGCTATTGAATGCATTGGCCACATTTTTCGCGTTCTTTTGCGTCTGTTGCTGTTCTCCAGCAGAAGAGGGCTCAAAAGTGGCTTCGCCATCGACACCGGCCACAAACCCGTCGCTTTCCAGCCACCCTTGATGTTTGACACAGTGAGCGCTTGCTCGCGTGCTTTCTGGTAGCAGGAAAGAAAGTTTTGCTTGCCGACTGGGCTTGAATCGGTCAGGAGGCTGAGAAATCCGACCTGTTTGCGGTAGTAGTGCTTAAGAGCGGAGAAGACAGACAAATCGAGCGGTTGCAGCACATGAGAGGTATGGGGAGGTAAGAAAGAAGGTGAATCTGATGCTGGTAGCATAGATACATGAAGTCAACCGTCTCGTGACTTCCGTGGCCGTCCAATACTAGCAGTCTTCGCTCCGAAGGGTCGGGTGGCTGGGTTCTTGGAATGAACACCTTTCGAGCCACTCCACCGCAGTTTGGTCCGAAGTCCAGCCGTTCTTTGTCGCAGTGAATTGCCAGTCACTAAAAGTACTGAGATCTTCTGGGAACCACTGTTGCTGGACCGATTTGCCCTTGAAAATGACGAGTGGAGGAGGAAGGTGCCGGCAGCGGACACGCACTCGATGAACGACGTCCAGACCCGAGAACCAGGCGTCTTCTTTTGTACAGATCGTTTTTCAGCACTGCCAACGACCAGGCCATTCTCCCCAAGTCCTTCCATGATGCCTGCTTCATCCATGTTGTACCTGTTCTCCGGCTTAATAGCCAGAATCTCGGGAAGGAAGAAATTGTTGAACCAAGGCCGAATTACCTCGGTAGAAGCGCCGTTGACACGCGCAGAGTCTCTGTGATGGCACTTCTGGGTCCGAACTGCAGGATTTCGTCTTAAAAATGCTTGCATCCAGTGTTTTCCGAGCGGTGTGTGGTCTCCTTTGACGGCGAGCATGCGCTGCGCGAACTGCCTGATCTGCGAGTGAGTGGGAGGAAGGCCCAAGGCGTCCTGAATGAGAATCCATTCGGTAAGTTGCTTTTCCTGTGTCTGAGAAAGCCTCTGAAGAGCAGAAAATGCATCCTTTCTGCATTCGTGACCATGCATGCGATTGTAAAGAGTTGCCCTCGGACGCCCCAATCGCGAGCAGCCTTCTTGGCGGATCCGCCATTGGCGATTGCCTCAAGGGCGCTGTGAATGTCAGACTCTGTATATTTCATCAGTAGTGGCTTGAAGACACATGCGTCAATTTTTAGCAGATTGGATGCGTTTCCGCGGTGAAATTTGCTGTTGAAGTTGACGCAGCCGTTTAGGTTGGGCACCCATCTTGGGTGCCCAAAACAGGGGGGTGCCCATTTCTATGTGCAGGGACTTATTCGCGCTCAATTGACCACCTGTTAATCCTACTGCTGTCGGAAAGTGTCGCGAAGCAGATTTGATGTTCAATTGAACATGTCACCTGAACAACAGGTGGCTTGATCTTTCGTGACAGAAAGACACGGCCAGCCCATCCCACATTTTTTTGCCTGCATTGAGCAACGGTCTTCGCGACAACTTCCACGACATTATTTTACGACGATCTCGCCTAATTCCTGCTTCGATATTTCCGACAGCGGCTTCGGGTCGACCCCCGAATCAACGCCCTGCCCGACGACCTATCCTACCCGTTCAACCTCGACTCCTTTATACTCTATTGTGGTTTATTTGGTATTCTCGAGCCCTTTAGCCAAGACCGGGTAAAACTTCATGACCCTCCAACCTCCCCCTCTTATTTAATCACTTTACGAGTGAATAGCTAATTATAACATGATACATAGTATGGCCCTTGCTGAATCGAAAACATCTGCCGCAGCAAGTTTCTTTGCTCCTAGGACCTGTCAGAACCTTGATGAGGTTCTCGTCGGATAGGTCACGGACACAGCAAGAATGGTACGATCGGATGAAGTGAGGTATGATGTGTGTGTCTGTCTGTGTCCCCCATTTGGGGGTGCTCTGCCCAAGCCCTATATCAAAGGGCGATGGCCTCAATCCTATGACATGCCATCACGTCATATCTCTGTAACTGTCTCATAGATGTCCTCGTGGCCTCATCAGCTGCGCTACCTGGTGCGCTATCGTCTGCGCTACCGTTGGCGCTGCCACTAGTAGCCTGACGCTATCGTAGCTGCATCTACCCGGATTCTACCGGATCTAACACACCCTCCCAGCTGAGCTCGCATCGCGAGGGAAGCTGCCAATGATCCGCCCAAATCGTCCAAAGCCATTGTGTATGTGAATTGTTCTTTCGGGCCGGAACATCATCTCTCCGGGCGAGTATCGTGCCTGTAGATGCGCTCGCGGCTCATTGCGCCTTCTTCGTGATTTCGTCGCTGGTCATTCCTTATCTTCCTTGTGCCACACCTCATATATCTGTTCTTGGAGTTCTTCGTCATCTGTTTCGGGGAGCGACCGGCCGGCGAGGAGGCTGGTGACGTCTTCGAGGCCCATTTGCTTGACGAATGCTTCAAAGTGAGGTCCTTGGAGCGCCTTTGTCAAACCATCGGCCATCAGCTCGGCGCTGGGTGTATACGTGACTTCGATCGTGCCGTTGGCTACTTCTTGACGAAGCCAATGGTTGTGGATGTTGACGTGACGAAGCTTTGTCTTCAGCGCTGCGATCTCTGCGTTGACGAGCCGGATTGTTTGGTTATTGTCGCATTGAATCCGAATGTGTGAGGCATCCAGCTTGACACCCAGCTCGTCGATCAGCCTGCTCATGTATATTGACTCCTTGGCGGTTTGTGACAATGCCAAAAGCTCTGCCTCAGTTGTCGAGGTTGTGACGGTATCTTGCTTGTTTGCCCGCCACCCGATGAGACCTCCAAACAGCTTCATGGCGTAGGCCTGCGAGCTTTTCCGGTCGGTCGAGTTGTCAGCAAATGATGAGTCGCTTGCCACTTCAAAATCATCGCCACCTCCCAGCCTGAGGGCCAAATTCTTTCTCTCGACCAAGTAGCAAATTGCTCGGTCAGCAGCGTCTTGGTGTTGAGGGCTGGGGTTGGACATGAAGTTTGCCAGTTTTGAGGCGACAAAGGCTACATCTGGCCTTGTGATGACTGCTGCATACAAGAGAGATCCGCTTTCACCTGGTAGGAGTTTACTTCTCCGTTCGTGGCGATGCCTTCAAATGGGAGTAGCTCTTCAGTCCCCATTGGTGTGTTAAAAATTCTGCGTTTGTTTGCTAGGCGGCCGATCTTCTCAATGTATGAAGCTTGTGACAGCCAAATCAGGCGTCGATCACGGTTGCGAATGATTTCGATTCCTAAGAACCATTGGAGGTCGTTTCCTCCGGTCAGTTCATATTTTGAACGCAGTTGGTCGGTTAGAGCTTTGCCCTCAGTCCGTCTTCCTTCCGAAACGCAAACACAATGTCATCAACGTAAAAGAAGACGAATATGCCGTCGAGGGTTAGGCAACAGGGCTCATGAGGAACCGTCTTGAAGCCAATTTTCTTGAGCGTATTGGTCAGCTCGCGATGCCACAACAGAGGCGACTTTCGCAGCCCGTAGAGTGCTTTCAACAATTTCAAGATTATGCCGTGTTTCCTGTGACCCGGCGGCATACGCATGTAAATCCCGTCGTCCGTTGGCATTCACAAATGCATTGACGGCGTCGTATTGGATCAGTTCGAGGTCGAATCTTGCCGCAATTGCCATCAGTGATCTGAAGCTTCTTCCAGCCAACGTAGCTGCATATGTGTCTTGGGTGTTTCGACGTTCTTGGTCGCCTCGGACCACAAGGCGAGCTTTGCATTTCACCAGCCTGCCTCGCTTGGTGTACTTGTAGACGTAAATCCACATGCAGTCAAGAATTTGTGTTCCATTTGAGATTGTGTTGAGGGCCACCTCCTTCCAAGAACCCATTTTCTGGTGGCTCTGGAGGTGGTCTCGTTCGGCTTGCTCGAACATGTAGCGGAAAGTGTGTGTCTTGAGATCGTGGTGACTCTTTGGGAGAGGCGGTAGGTCTTTTCGATCGATTTGTTTCTTGAAGATGAGTCTTTCTAGGTAGGCCTTGTCTCGAGGCTTCCCACTTGTCTTGTCTTTTGAAATGGGGTTTGCAACAGTCCCTGCTAGGAAAGCTGACGCCCAAGTCTGTCTTGCAGAGTTTTTCTTTTGACGATGTGGTTCTGGCTCACAGGAGGGTGACAGCCCGTCCTGGTGCCCATCTGTCAAGCTCTGTGATGTTTCAGGCATTGTGAGGTCATCATGACTCTCTTGCCACCAGGGTCTGTCCTGGATTTTTCTTTCCACAAAGGGGTCTTGTATCATTTGTATTGAGGCTGCAAGGAGAGCAGCCGGAGGAGTCTGCGGAGGCGTTGGCAGGAGTTCAAAGCGTGCCTCAGTGTATTTTTCATTGAATTGTTCCTCGTTTGGTGGATCGACCATTTGTTCGTCGTCGTCGTTGAAATCGAAGACGGGCTCATCTGGAGCCTGCGTTGTCATTAGCGAGGAAATTTCATCATTCTTTGGGAGGCCAATCTGGGTGAGAGTGTCTGCCAGTTTGTCAAGGTCGGCTTCCCTGACCGATTCAGCGAGGCTTTGGAGCGTTCCATCGAACACTTGATCCTCATCGAAAACGACGTCTCGTGTGAGTATCACCTCGCCTGTCAAAGGTATCCAGACCCTGTAGATGTTTGAGGAGGAATACCCGACGAGATGGCCAATCCAAGCCCTTGGGTTGAGCTTTTTGAGTCGTTGTTCTTTCTTTTGGGCCACCTTGTCATGGCGAAAACCTTGCACCCGTAGGCGCGGAGGTGTTCGAGGGTGGTTTCTTGCCTGTGAGCACTTTGTAAGGTGATCTCCATTTCTTCCCGTATCTTGGGGTGCGGTTGTTGAGATACACCGCGGCCCTGTAAATCTCTGTCCACAGCTGAGTTGGAAGCATTCCCTCATCGCTGCCTTGTCTTTGATCGTCCCGGCTGAGCGTTCGGACAATCCATTTTGACATTGGGTGTTTGGGGCCGATGGCTCGACCTTGAGGAACTTCTCGTGGACGAGGTAGTTGAGAATTTCTGGTTTCCCCGTAGTCAGCTCATTGTCGCACTCGACGATTTTTGTGATAAATTCGTATTGATGTTTCAGGTTGCTCAGAAGGTATTCAATCGAAGCCTTGACAGTCTCTGTTTTGCGGTCTTGCAGGTAGAAATCCCAGGCAAACCCGCTTGCTCTGTCTGTCACCAGCATCAGCGAGTTATATCCCTTCTTGTCAGGCTCGAAGTCGTGGAAATCGATTCCGAGTCTTTCCTCCAGGTTTGCAGTCTTCGCGGGGTTCTCTTCGTATCTGTTTTCTCAACTTGCCCATTACGCAGTTATCACAGTCAACGGAGGGGGGATTCCTTTGATCTTCACTCCTCGTGAGCAGTTCACGAGGTGCTCCATGGCTCTGGGGCCTGGGTGCCCGAGCCGCAGGTGCCAGAGCTTTGCAGATACCTTCTGAGGGCTTCGTTGTGTTATCGAAGTGTACTTGTTTCGTCTGTTGAAGAATGCCCTTCGAGTGACGTCGCTGGGGATGTGTTCCAGCACAAACTGGTCGTGTTCCTGGCTGACCAGGCCGATGATGCTCCAATCTGAAGCTCGAAGGCACGACTGTTGGCCTGGACTTTCGTCCCACCAGATGCCGTGTCTCTTCAGGGTTTTGTAGGAGACTAGGTTGCACGCAAAATTTTCGCAAAACGCGACATCAGTCAGCCGTAGACAGCGTGGGCCTTGAGGGCCTTCGATCCTGATGTCGACATCACCATAGCCTTGAATAGGCACTTGGCTCTCCCCTGCCCAGAGGAAGTCGCCTTTTGTCGCTCTCCTGAAGTTGAGAAATCGTGAAATTTGGTTGAAGATGTGGATGGTCGAAGCAGAGTCAAGCAGGGCCGAGTTGCACAGCGGATATGACTCGACAGAGAAAGCTGCTTGGCCAGGTTGATGAGCGATGGCGAATGAAGCGGAGCACTTCCCCATCGCTCTTCCAAGTCAGGCTGGAGTTAGATCTTGAGCAGGAGCTGGGGTTGAAGCTGGCTCCCGCTTCGTGCTTGGCATGAATTCCCTTTCTTGCCTCTTTCCACGGTATCTGTCCATTTGTCTTTTCACTTCTTCAAGCTTCGAGTTTCTCTCGACCGCTTCGTTTGGAGCCCACCACTTTGGGGCTATATCTGGGTTGATTGCGTAGCAATTCGAGAATGTATGGCCTGGTTGTTCGCAAAGGTTGCAGAATCTTCTGCTTGGCTCGTCATCTCGAGGCCTCTTGTATGTATCTCTGTCTCTTGTATCTCTGTTGTCCCGGCCTCGATCTCGGCCTCTTCCTCTTCCTCTTCCTCTATTTCCTCTCGTCTCGTCAAGTGTTGGGCCGAAGGAGCCAGGCTTAATCGTAGAAGGAATCATTTCGGAATCGATATAGTTTGTGAAATGGTTCGTCATGGTGTGTATATCAAAATCATCGTCAGTATCTTTTCGGAGAGGTAGAATTGGGTTACCCAGCCGGAACATTGAGGTTTCACAGCCTCCAAGAAGTCTCTGATCCATATAGCTGGGTGTGTCGCTTCCGCGAGCTTCTCTCTGATGCCCTCGTGCATCACGTTCTTCCATGACTGGATCCAGCTTTCCCAGTCTTGCGGTGGTTTGGTGAGAGGTGTAACCGCCTTTCGATACCTATTTTGCAAGGCCCGAGTCATCTCTTTCTTGTTGCCTTTGGCCTGCTTCTTCAGGCTGGCGTACCAGTCTTTGAGGGACTTGGCTGGAAGACAACAGGTCTGAAAATATGGATCATCAACGGTCTTTGCCACCCAGGCTCGCAGATCTTTGATGCTTTCCTCTTGTTTTTCGTGCTTTCCGAACCTTGAACTGGAACATACGCCAGTCGTTGGTGGTGTCCCTGAGAGTAGCGTCAGCTGCTCGAGTGGTTACTCCCGTTTGATTAGCAGTTGGCTGTGGTTCTTCGAGAAGGCTTGCTCCTTCGACTCCAGAAACCCAGTTCCAGAGCTTGTAATCGATGGCAAGTGCCTGGAATTTGGTGTCCCATAGAGACCAGTCCTTGGGCTGCCGGAGGAAGGCTTCAGAAGTCGGAGTCTTTGCGAATGAAGTCATCGCCAAAATTAATAAAAAAAAATTGAATTGCTTAGTTTTTCAGATGCGGGTTCTTCCACTCAATTGGTAGAATTGAGACTCTTAATTGTCAGAACCTTGATGAGGTTCTCGTCGGATAGGTCACGGACACAGCAAGAATGGTACGATCGGATGAAGTGAGGTATGATGTGTGTGTCTGTCTGTGTCCCCATTTGGGGTGCTCTGCCCAAGCCCTATATCAAAGGGCGATGGCCTCAATCCTATGACATGCCATCACGTCATATCTCTGTAACTGTCTCATAGATGTCCTCGTGGCCTCATCAGCTGCGCTACCTGGTGCGCTATCGTCTGCGCTACCGTTGGCGCTGCCACTAGTAGCCTGACGCTATCGTAGCTGCATCTACCCGGATTCTACCGGATCTAACAGGACCCGGCGTAAATTGCCAACGCAGAACTATGCCCGTCGAACGTCCTCAATTCAACCCTCAGAATCCCACGCGCGCGCGCCCTGATCCTAGCACAGCTCCGGCTCCTTCGTCCCCTCTTCCGACTGGCGAAGATACAATTGTCTGCGCCCCCCCGGGCCATCCTGACTGTGAGTCAGATGATGACATGCCCGACGCGGATACACCAGAGCCGCCATTGAACAGTACCGGTAGTCATATGACGCTCGCAGAGAAAGCCGGACTTATCAAGAAGTGGGCCGACAACAAACAGAAGCATGTTCGCAAGAAGAGAGACAAGAACAGCCACGTTTATTGGTACATGCAGAGGGAAGCCATTGACAGGAGCTTTTACTCGAGTACAAGTATGGACCGAAGATATTCCAAGAGTTCCGGTGGACTTGTATAGAGTGCCTTCAAAATCCTTCTACTCTTCGGAAGATATTCCAGGTCCTTGAATCGAACCGCCGAGGGGTTACCTCTGGCATGGGAGACCATTTAAAATCCCACAATATTACGAAGGAGTCTCACCACGCTCGAATCAATGGATACGGCCGCGCCATTGGCGGAGGAGGTTATACAGAGGCAGATGCATGGAGCGGTCGACCCGGCAAAGAGCAAGGCTCACGGCAAAGGAGTCTATCCGCCAGTGGTTTGTAAAACACCGACAACCCTTCTCTGTTGTTGAGACCCCTGCTTTCCAAGAGATGTTCTTGGCTCACAATACAACCTGTGTGTACAGGAGTCGTATAACTTTACGCAATCATATCTACACAGACTTTGTCGAACGCAGAGAGAAGCTGAAGATTGAGCTTGAGTACAATTGTGCTACCATCTCGCTCACCCTTGATATCTGGACAGCACCGAATCGGGTGCCTATTTTCGCCATTATTGCGCACTGGATTACGCCGGAGTTTGAGGAGGGAGAAGAGGTTATTGAGTTTATCGAGCTCAAAGGATCGCACACTGGCAAACAACTAGCTGAGATAGTTGAGAAGACACTTGAGGAGCTCAGGCTGTTGACTTGGTATGAGACATGGACCAAGACATGTTTAGGCAGCACTTACAAGTGGTGAGTCACTGGATAGTGGCACGGACGTGCCACTATGTATATATATGTTGAGAGCTGTCAGACAGAATTGAATAGAAGCAAGTTCAATCGCAACAGGTTATGCACCCGGTTGCTTTTATTTTGCTTCCACTGCACGATTGAACTCGGCATATGAGAACACTTTTTCGTCAAGAATCGACGGTTGACAGCAAAGACCCGGCACTATGGGCAAGAAAGACTACAAAGGAACCATCCTTGATGGAAGAGACTCCTTTGACAGCTGGAAGATGGATCTTGAAGATAACTTGTTGAGTGACGATCTTATGAGCTGCGTCACCGGTATGGCAACAGCGGAATCGTCAGATTTATCAATGCCAGGAGAGAATGCTGCGGACATTAAAAATGTCTCTCTTGCGAGAATGAAAATACGACAGAGTATTGACCAGATCCACAAGAACTCAGTCAACCATCTCACCGATCCACGAGCAATTTATCAGTCCCTCGTTAAGCGATACGCGATATCGAACAAAGCAGGGAAGACCTGGCTAGCCTCTGAAAAAGCGAAGGCGAGAGAGGCCATGGATAGCAAAGAAAAGGCAAACGCGGTCAGGATCCTTGAAGACAGTGGTAGTGAATCTGAGAGATCTACCTACTTGCTTCCGAACACAAAAGTAACAGCCCTCCACAATGGTATCTCGACAGCTGTGCTTCCGTCCATATCACCCCAAGGGAAGACCAATTTATCTCAAAGTTGTCCCCTACAAAGACAAGTGTTGAGATTGCAGACGGCTCCTGAGGTTCGTTCAAGAGGGAAAGGAGATGTGAGGATCTTTTACGTCTCACAGAAAGGAAGAGCAAGGTCGACAATAGTACGGGGTGCACTACATCCCGGAGGCGACGAGCAGCCTGCTATCAGTCGGTGAACTGGAAGACAGGGAGCATGTATTGTCGTGGACTCTCCGGGGAAGACAGTCACGGTGACAAGAAATCAGGAGGAGGTGCTGTTTGGCCACAGACATAAAAAGGTGTGGCGCTTGAGCCAGACAAGAGGGCACCGAGCCCATACAATCCAAGAAAAGGATGGCGATAACGGGGTAGCGCTGAAGTCAATCCTGAAGATGCCTGAAAGACTACTACATGCTAGGCTGGGACACCCTGGAAAGCATATGGAGGGCAAACTGAACGCCATAATGGATGATCTCGGAGACAGCTCATTCTGCCCGTCATTCTGCTCAAGCTGCACCGAGGCCAAAATGACAAGAAAGGTCTCAAGGAGCCAATGTCTGCGGTGACAGAAAAGCTAGAGAGAGTCCATATAGATCTTTGGGGCCAGTTGAGCTATCACTTCAAGGAATGAAGTACATGCTGACAATCACCGATCAGGCTACCGGGCGAGTTTGGGTTTATTTCTAGAGACAAAACGAGAATTACCGACAAGATCAAAGCCTGGGTAGTTGTTGCAGAGGCAGAGTGTCGCGAGTACGGAAAAGGCGAAAAGGTCAAGGCGATGCGCTTTGATCGCGGAAAGGAATTTCTAAACGAGGCAATGAAGGTATTTTGCACGGGAAGAACTATTCGGATCGAACCAACAGTGGGCTACCACCCGAGGGGAATAGTATCTCTGAGAGGAGCATGAGAACCATATCAGAGAGGGGTCTGCTATGCGTCACGAAATGGACCTCCGGCAGCATACTGGGAGTTTTCGAATGCAACAGCGGCCTATCTGAGAAATAGGGAGTTGTCAAGGGAATGGCTAAAAGCCCATGGGAGTTATGGCGTGGAGAGAAGCCAAGATCAGGGCACTTGAGAGTGTTCGGATGTCCTGCCTGGGTATTTATTCCCAAAGAAAAGAGAACAAAGCTTCTGAAAAGAGCATGGCAAGGAGTTTTGTTGGATACAAAGAGGAGACAGATAAAATCTATCTAGTCTGGAACCCAGCTGATAAGAAGGTCCACGAGGTTCGATTCGTGGAATTCGATGAGAGCAAGTATATGGACAATGAAATCAGCCAAGAATCACAATCGCAGTATGACGATGAGAAGGAAGAGAAAAAGGAGCAAGGGGAGCTCACTGATGATGACTCTGATGCCGAAGATTCGGTCGGGGATAGGACTACGGACCAGGAAGCTACAGAATCTGGGGAGGATGCCGGAGAAGCAGCGGATGGGAACCCGACCGACCAAGACACTGCAGATTCGGAGGAAGAGCTCCAAGGAGACACAATCATTGTCAATACAGGGGAGGCGGATATAACCTCTCCTGAAAGGAGTCTGCCGAAAACAAGATCCCAGATTCGACGAGAGGCCGTGGCACTCAAAAGAGCAGAGAAGCAGCGAGCAGAGCTGGAATGGCGGCAAAGAGAAGAACAGCGCATGGCAGAACGTCTGAAGAAGCGAGGGAGAGTGGCAGGAAGGAAAGAGCCATGGTAGCAAGGACGCTTCTCCAGCCTAATACAGACCTGTACGACTTCGACCCGAAAAGCTTACCTTCCGACAGGCGATGAAAGGCAGTGAGAAGGATCAATGGGTAGGAGCTATAGATGAGGAAGTTCAGAATCTCATTCGACGACAGACATTCTCGGAGGAAATCAACGAAGTTGACGTGCACGGAGAAGAAGTAGTTGATGCCAAGCTTGTGTTTGATCACAAGAAAGACAAAGAAGGAAGATACTACGGTATAAAGCACGTCTAGTCGCGAGAGGGTTCACACAGAAACACGGGATCAATTACGAGGAAACCTTCGCACCCACGATCCGGCTCGATGCGATGAGGATCATTCTAGCTTTAGCGGCGAAGAAAGGCTGGAAGGTATACCAGATGGATGCTGTGGCTGCGTTCCTTGCAGCAGACCTAAAGGAAAGGATCTTCATGAAAGTGCCAACTGAGCTCCAGCAATATTTCGGGAAATACGTTCAGATCCTGAAGAGTTTGTACGGATTGAAGCAAGCAGCAAGGATGTGGTATTTGCTAATATCAGAATATCTCAAGGAGATTGGTTTCTTACCGATGACAGTGGATCCGACAATATTCAGACATACAGAGTCGGGGGTAATCATCGGCGTGCACGTGGATGACTTTATGATTACAGGGGACGAGGTTGCCATTGAACGGGTCAAGGAAAAGCTGAAGGGAAGATTTGAGATGAAAGACCTCGGAGAAGCAGAGAACATTCTCGGAATTCGGATTCAAAGGCACAATGGAAAGCTGATGATTGATCAATCACAATTTGCGAAGGAAACCGTGGCAGAATTTCTCTACGACGACTCAATGAAGCACGCAACCCCCATGGAACCTGGAGCTATACGGAAGCTCGTTGAGGAACCGGGACGACCTCTGAACCATGACGAATGGTTGAAATACGTGGAATTGCTCGGAAAGCTGATTTGGCTATGCAATACGAGGTTCGACATTATATTCGCAGTTAACAGAATGGCATCTTTCACGGTAGAGGCATGCTGGAACCACTGGAAGGCTTTGCTACGAATATTGGGTTATGTCAGCAGGACTATTCACCACGGTATCACATATGGCGGAAATAATGAGCACGCACAAGGAGTCGAAGGCAGCGATATCGACTATTATTCCATTGACCACAACATCGAAGGGCACGTCGGCTCTGCAGGCCTACAAGATGGGGAAGCGTTCTCTGACACCGACTACGCTACTGATCCAAGGGACCGGAAGAGTATCCTGGGGTTCGTCTTTATGGTCTACGGAGGCGCCGTCATGACGTATAGCAAGAAGATGAAATCAGTGGCAAGATCTACGACAGAAGCAGAGTATGTTGGGATGGGGAGGCCACAAAGCTGCCCTCTGGGGACGTCGACTACTTGCAGAACTGGAAGGAAAGGGGGAGCAAACAGTGCCACTACTGCTTGGAGATAATAAGGGAGCTGTACAGCTGACCCGAGGAGTATCGAACACGTCGAAAATCAAGCATGTTGATATAGCATTTCATCACGTCGTTGATGAGGTCAAGGAAGGAGAATCCAAGTCTACTGGGTTCCAGGGAGAATATGCTAGCAGATGGGATGACCAAGCCTCTGCCTAGGAGGCTTTCGAGAGGAACAGGAGGAGGATTGGAATTGGACCCATACGCTATGAATAGCGTTGCAGTTGAAGTCTGACAGCTCTAGGGGAGTGTTGACTTGATATGAGACATGGACCAAGACATGTTTAGGCAGCAGTTACAAGTGGTGAGTCACTGGATAGTGGCACGGACGTGCCACTATGTATATATGTATGTTGAGAGCTGTCAGACAGAATTGAATAGAAGTAAGTTCAATCGCAACACAGTGCCATGCACCAATAACCCGGATTATCTACCACACGCCCTCCTGGGGCTGTGCAGTAGCCTTATTATCATCGAGGAACTCGTCGTTCATTTTGGTTTCGGATTCATCCCCAGCTTGGTAAGTCTCCCGCAAATCAGACTCCCCTTCTAGTTTCCCGATTTTGGTATCCTCAAAAGTATTCCGCACAGGTGGGCCGTACCAGGACCGGAGGCACTCGCTAGCTTCGATGATGTCTATCTTAAGTCTCGATCGCCGGTCGGAACTCGGAAAGCAGTATCTTGGCGCTGCTGAATAGCCGCTCACATTCATCCGACATTGGTGGAACAGCTAGAACGTCTAGTGCCATGCGTGCTAGATCGGGCTGCGTATGGTAGCGATCGTTCCAATACTTGATAACGTCAAAGGTTTCGTCCTCACCAAGCCGGATAACATCTGTCTCAAGGAACTGATCGAGAAGGTCGATGCAGACTTGCAAATAGATAAATCATAATCAAATCAAATCAAATTAAATCAAATTAATCCAAATCAAATCAAATCAAATTGCCCCTGCGCTGAATCAAATCAAATCAAATCGCAACACCCAAATTTATTTGGATATCTGATTATTTGGATACGCCCCACAATGGCGACCTGGGCCAATAGTTTTGGGGAGCCAGCCCTGCCTGGCCTAGAGTGGTCGCTAATTACGGGCAGTTGCTTTTCCAGGCCGTGTCACCAAGCTTTCTTTTTGTGTTTTACCTGACACGTTTGATCGTGAAATATATCTTTGGGTGCATCTGCCATATTACGGGGGGAGATATTTGTAGCCGATGGCCAAAATGGGACAGCTCTGCACTTGACTGCTGCAATGGCGCATATGGGAGGAGTACCGAACCCTCGCGGTCGAGCAAGATACGATACCCGAGGAGCCCACAGCTGCAAGGAAGACAACGGACCTAGATGACTTCATGACCTCAATTAGAAACTTGGCGCCCAACCTGCGCCCTCACCGTCCTCCATGCGTGACGAGTACGCAGAATGGGTGGGCAGTACCGATCCGGGCGATTGTCTTGTGGACAATCCCATCCAGTACTGGCTTCTCCGCAGACGCCAATATCCACGCCTGTCGCGAATGGCAATCGACCTCTTTTCCATTCCGGCGATGTCTTCAGAGCCGGAGAGAATATTTAGCCTTGCCGGACAGATGGCCGCAGCTCAGAGAGGCCGCCTCAAAGCGGACCTTATCAAAGCGGACCTTAAGGTATAGGAGCGGCTCAATGTATTTTGTCGTGGAAAAAGTGGGCTATCCAGATATCCAAATGAGATCCAAATCGATTCAAATCAAATCAAATCAAATCAGATCCATGATTTTGCTATCCAAATCAAATCAAATTGGACCCCGGATTTGATTTGATTTATCTATTTGCAAGTCTGAGCTGCTGTGCCTCCAACAACAACCCCAGCTCCCACTATGGTGCCTTCGGCAACGGCTCCGAGGGTACCATCTGTTCCTGCTGCAGTACCCATGAGTTGAAGGGCATGCGGAGTGACCACGGCCATACCGATTAGGCCAAGAGAAGAGGCTCCTGCAACAATGAGGACCATCGTTTCGTGGGTAAGAACTGTCTGATCACCGATGAAGAATATCGGGGTTGACTTTGCACTGTAATTATGGCGTTGCAGCTATAACATTACCAAACCTTGCACTGTCAAAGTGACGTTATATAGTGACATTGGCAGCGTATAGGAAGGTCAAAGGGGCTTCACAATCGGATAAAACGTTGATCCATACATCTATCTAGCTATAGGATATCCATGCTGCATTTATAGGTATTTGTGTCCACGGCCAGTATTCCGTTAAATCCCCGGTGGCCTTAAGCAGGTCATAGAACATATGTCTGTTGTCGCGGCAGGACCAGAGAAACAATAGCTTTGCCGCGACGCCGTCTCGCTTTTCGATGGAGCGAAAGGTTGCTCGCATCGAGATGGTCCAGGGAGTAGCCCCCGACTCTTGAGGGTATCGGGGGTCTTGAGGATACTAAAGAGGCAGCCAGCCGTCGAGCAAGCCGCCCTCGGCCATGAAGAAGCAACCCCGCTGTTGGTAGCAGCGTACAAAGACGGCTGCATCGCACCCAGTCACTTGGAGGAAGTGGCCGCTTGCGCAAGAACCACGGTTAGCCCATCCACGAGGTCAAGGAGCTTGGCTAAGGCCACTGATTCTCTGCCGGGGCGTCGTTGTCCGTGCCACTTATCCAACATAGCTTTACTCAGGGACCCGTCAACCCGCTGCACTCGCGGCACGTTGCCCAGCTGCACCAGGCTTGACAGCTGGGTAGTGATGAGCATCGAGTCTCGGCTGTGAGGCAGGTTCGTGCAAAGTTTTGGAATCATGGCACTGACCTGTCCCTCCCAGACCTGACCGAGATTATCCAGGACCAGTAGCCACCTGCTCTGGTCGGGTCGGCCGAAAAACCTAGAGATAAGGCGCACCCTCCGCTGCAGGGCAATCCCCAGCCCTGGTGGAGGGCCATGGTGGCAAGAGCTGGCGGGCCCGTCCATCGAGACATGTTACGAAACTCAGCTCGGATGCGGCGTCGATCCACAGAATGGAGCTGAAGGAAGCCTGATATCGCCGGGTGAAATCGGCTCCCAGCTGGGTCTTGCCTATGCCCGCGAGCCCATGCAGGACAAAAGGCCGATGCGTTGAACTAGGATCTAAGAGCCATCGCTCGAGTTCGGCCGTGTCAGACGGCATTGGGACAAACCGATTATACCGGGCGATTGGACAAAAGTGGAAGGGCGGTTCTCCGAGGATGGGGCGTCGGTTGTCGTAGTGAGCTGGGGAACAAGCGTTAGATCAAGCCCGAGTCACGGCCGACCACATGTGCAAAAGAGGACTTGCTTACCAGTCATAATGACTGTGACGTCTCTAGATGATGGAGGTGGTGGGACTGCTTGTTTCAATGTTGCGTAGTGGATATAGTTCGAGTTATCGGGACACAACATGTAAACGTGACTAGGACGAGTGTGATGATTTATATCCCGGACTTTCCTGCTTGAGCCTACATGCGTAGGTGACTGCTAAAGCCCAGGTGATGTAAGCCAATACCTACATGAGGTTATGCCTTCTACACTTTGCAAGTATCTTGACGAGGCCACGACTGACTAAGGTGTGCCGGATAGTATTCAGCCATTTGCGGATGATGCCCCTTAGCAATTTGGGGAGGCGGCACGTAACGAAAAGCACAATAAAGCGGGATATGGATGAAATCTACGTTTCGGCCGAGACGCGAGATCATGGCCTTCAGTCCCGCCAGTGTCCACTTCGCGCCTACACCAGATCCTGGCCTGTTGGTAGGACATGGAGGAAATGAAAAACCCCGGCCACCGTTCTCGTTGCACGCCTCAATATTCGCACCTCACGTTATTAAACCGCCAAGAGCGCAACAGTCTATCTCGACGACGGTAGCGCGATGCCTTCATTGACGAAATGCAAGTCGAAACTGCCCACTCCTGCCGCACCGGCTGGGCTAACGGACGGTAGGGGGAAAGAAGCTTTGGCTCCTCATCGCCCGTCGCAAAAAGCAGGAGCCGCGACGGCGCTCTCAACCCACGCCCATGCCGCCCGAATTCGCGCTTCTACCGGAAGAGCATCTTGTCCGATCGCGCACACCATCGCCTCTCGACGACCAGTTTCCTCCATGCCCGCCGCCGCCGCGACGGTCAGTTGGCTGTAACCCCATAGTGCCGCCCTCGCCGCATTGCCAGTACTCTAGCTCTTCACGTCCGTGTTGTTCCTGCTCACGGCTGCGGTGGGTTCCTCCTCCCCGTCACCCCAACCGGTCCAAGCCTCATCTGCCCCTAGAGTAAGGGGTTAGGGTTGGGGTAGACCATGGAAGGCGAAGGTGGCATCGGGCATGCATTGCTTGTTCGATTGTCACGGTTAAATCCACGAGCCGAGGCAGAGGAGGATTGTAACTTACATCCCTGAACTTCGATGCCGGGAATGCCAATTTAGTATAGAAGTCGGATGGATTGACGTAGGGGACGGGAGTACGAGAACTTGGTACCTACCTACCTCCCATTTGCGATGAACTTTTATCACTGCGTGGGATCCTTCCCTTACCAGGTACCTGCTGTCCTTGCCCTAGCGGGGGAGGGGGAAACGTGGCCATCCTTGTCTCCAGCTATACTTTGAAGTATTTCTACATTATCTATCTTCGCAATACTCCAACCGAGCTGCTGCCTCGAGACGCCCCCTCGCCGACAGAGACATATTGATTGGATTCTGTGGGGGACCGTTCATGGAATAGCTTTGGTGATCATCCCGGAGGAGGCAGAGCTCTTGATACCGGTCATCAGGGCCATGGAGAGCGCACCGGTACACTTAATTCCCTACGCTGCATCGACGACAAAGAATATGGTCCATTTCAGCAAGTTGGCGCTGCGTCTTACTCTCTCCCCTCTGCCTTCGTGGATTTCGATTAAGCCGGGGCTGCTCGGTGCTGGACCGTACTTTGACTTTGAGGAGTATTTGATGGCCCTGAAACACCTGCGCTCAGTGGTCAAATTTGGCGGCACGGCATCTGCCGAAGCTGCATCTAGTAAACATTCCACAGGCTTCTCAGCTGGAGACATCTACGCCTTTCTGCCGGAGTAGTTGAGCGTTCGCCGTAAAGGACAGGACATTATGCACACTCCAATGGGGTACATCTGTCAGGGTCGACAGTTAGAAGCGAGACACGATGGTGAGCCAGAGAATGTCGCGGGTTGCCGCAGGCCTCCCTCGATCAGCCATCAGACCGGGACAACGCCGGACGTAGGTCATGACTCTCGGTCGGGTGCTGTTGTTGGTCCAGCTATCGACGGGAGAAAGGTGTCGTAGGCGGTGTGGGTTTTGGTGAGGCATCGGCCGTCCTTGGCTTCTGTCCACGGCTCCTGTAATAGAACGACGTCGTATTGTTCGGAGTCGGCGGCGGCGAGGTCACACTCGTGTGCCGGCGGGATCTTGCCAACATTGGCCTGAAAGACACGTATAGTCCTTGCTTCGTTTTGGTTTCTGCAGGGATGCTTCGTCATGGAGATTGTGCAATGGGGCTGATGCGACTGCTGCGCCGTTTCTTCGAAGGAGAGGCGGGTCTAGAGTCGTGACCATTGCCGTGAGGCTGAGGTGTCGTGGCTAGTACGATGCAAAGCGGGGACATTGTCATGGTTGGGCTGCAAGTCCATTTGCCCAGGTTTGGACATTTAAGTCTTGCGGCAAATACTGGCTCGGCGGGCCCGAAACGTCTCTTCGTGTCGCCTAGAAATTTGGTACAATTGTCCTGCACAGCGCGAGCTTGCTCTAGAAGGTCGGCCTCGGCCAAATTCGTCTCCGCGCATGGAGGTCACGGCCGTGTGCCAACTTCCAGGATCCGCCTGTAATGCGTTGGACGCTGCGCGCAACAACAGTACGAGCGAGTAGGACACAAGGAAGTAGAGACCCACTTTCTCTCTGGTTTATATAGTTCGAGTCTCACCTATAACCAGCGGTGGTGGTCTGCTTCGTGGTAACTTCTTGCCTAACTTGTGTCGTCCATATCTGCCTCAATCATGATTTCGGCTGTCGAGCTAGACAATGACCATGTGGAGGCGCTCAGACGGCTCGCGTATGAGCCGGTTAGCCGCAGCATGGTCGCTCACCTGGCGCGTGTCACGAGCAGAGTCATCAACCAGACCATCCCAGTCCTACTGACGGCTACGGAGCAGCGACAGCAACAGCACGCACCTCTCGTCGCCACAGAGGCAGCACTTCCTAGCCTTGAGACATTCATTGGGTGTCTGGCCACTGCATCCAGAGTCACAACGTTGCCCCTGTTAGCGACCCTCGTCTACCTTGCGCGGGCCAAGTCGAAACTGAAGCAAACGGTCCGCGGTCTTCCATCTGCTCCTCACCGCATATTCCTGGCTTCGCTCATACTATCCACCAAGTATCTCGAAGACTGCCCACCTAAGAACAAGCGCTGGGTGAGATACTCTCGCGTCGACACGGAAAGTACGATGACACATTTCACTCTCAAGGATGTGAATGTGATGGAGAAGCAGCTCATAGACATCCTGGGCTGGGACCTGACGATCAGCGAGCAGGAATTGTATGCGCAACTGGAGCCGTTTCTCCAACCCATCCTAGTTCAGATCGCCCAAAGGCAAATCGCAAAGAGAAACAGAAGGCATAGAAAACGGGTGGTAAACCAGGTTGACCGTGGCGGTGTTCCTACGCTGCCGTTGCCCAGTATGCTCCGCAGCCGAACTGCTCCAAGGCAACTTGACCAATGTGTTCGAGGATATCAATATGCCCTGCATGCCATGATTGACCAGACGGTTTCGACTGACCATGGCACGGCCTGGGAAGCCGAGAAATCTCACAGGACGGGCGATCGAAGCGGAAGGTTCGAATCGAAGACGACTTCGCCATGGTAATCCTTCTGGTTTCCGTCTTTGAAGACAAGGACCAGGAAAACATCATACCGCTAAACTCGTCTGTGATGAGCAAGACGTAGCGGTGTCCGTTGTATGCCGCAGGGAACTCGAATAGGTCGATGAAGACGCGATAAAACGGTTGTCTTGACCTGTTTGCGGATTCCCTGCGGGAGATAATCTCATGAGCCTTGCCTTGGCCGCAACCCTTGCACTCAATGGTCATCGGACCCTTGATTCGGACCCCCTTGGTCTTTAGAACGAGTCGTTCTAGAAAATCTGGCCCTGCGTGGCAGGCTCGAAGATGCCATGTTTCGGAGGAGTCCGATCGTGGTGGAGGCGGCTGCCTTGGCATTGCCATTCTCTGCCGTGATTTTCGCTGCAGACTTGCTGGCTGAAATGAAGAAAATACATCCTGGAAGGCGTTGAACACGGAGATCGGCGATTGTGGAAGTTGGAAGTAAGAACGGGAAATTGGCTTGTATTCGACTATTTCGAGATCGTATTTCTCTGTAAGTCGACAAAGGACGTCGTTGTCCTCATAAGTTCCCATTCGAAGCGTGTTATAAAATCCACAATACCAAAGTCCCTTTCTTTTGAGCCTCTTTGCGCTGATAATATTCGTATGGAACCTCGGAACGTAGGCCACATTAATGAGGACAAGATCGCGTGTGTTCTTTCCGTCTGCGCCATCCAGTACCTTCTCCATCGTTCTCGTGCCTCGTGCATGGACCTTCAGGGAACTGTCACCAATCATGACGTAGTCAATGTCCGCTGCCTCAGGAATGTCAGTCAAATCGGCCCGTGGTTGACGACGCATCTGACTGCTGGCGCCATGCTGATGTGACTGGCAAACTCTAGGCCGTGAGTATCGGCCCGTGGTTGACGACGCATCTGACTGCTGGCGCCATGCTGATGTGACTGGCAAACTCTAGACCGTGAGTATCGGCCCGTGGTTGACGACGCATCTGACTGCTGGCGCCATGCTGATGTGACTCGCGATTGCAGTGATGACAGACTTCTCTTACGCCTCGCTGCGATAGGTGCATGGTTGAGGAAGCTTTCTGTCGTTGTATGGAGTTCTCCACGGGAGTTTAAGCTCGGCCGACAGTTAGCGGGTTCCTGTCCTTACTGAATGTGCTAGGGGGGTCTAATGATATTGAGTATTGCTAAAATACTTCGAACACCCGTTAAGTTGCCAAGGCAAGGGGCTTAACGGCTGAATATCCAGCCCGAAGGGTGAACATCGTATACTTGTAATTCAACTTTCCTAGGGGGAGACTGTCACACACACATCAACCTGTCATAACTACCACTTGCAGCAGCACTTGTTGGAGTGTTCACTTCACTCTTGCATGTCTGCATGGTGCAACAGAGACCCCCTAAAACCCCCCTTTTCGCCTGCAGCGGGCAACCAGCTGTTTAAACCGCTTCCTGGCAGGCCCGGTCTAATTCTAACTATATAGAGGGTAAGAGGGTAGGGAACGCGAGCGTTAATAGCGGCTGAGATAGGAGCACGATATCTAGCTCCTCCGGTAGCACTGGGAGCTCTTCAAATAGCCTACCAACGTTGCGAAGAAAGTGGACAACGTGGCCTCGATATTTATAGAGTACTGCTATTTATATTGAGCGCCACGCACTTGTAAGACCTTGACATGTACGTGAATCCTAGCGATAAGCAGGACTTATCGTGGGGTCGATTTGCGGAGTAACGTACCTCACTGAGTCATGCAACGCACCACGTCATGCAACAAATTGCCCGACCGGCAAGCCAGAGCGAAAATTAATCCTGCAACCGACACAAACCATTTAAAATACTATTAAACATTACAATATGTGAAACACTTCATACAGAGTCTATCTATATGATGGTTTTCTTAGGAAATATGAGCAGGCGGTCTTGTGGTCCGCCCAGACCTGAGAGACTGAGAAACCGGCCTCCATACTTCCTGCGCTTCCGTCGAACGGGAGGTATGTCTTTTACCCCTAAAGCTCCGGGACTGTGGTCTCGAGCCACTGAAGCTTCAGAACCAATCTTTACCCTTTCTTCCTCCGAGTTGTTGCGTGGTTGAATGCCCGTCGCGCAAACCCGCTTCCAACGCCCCTCGTTTTTCTCACCGCTACCATGTCTTTTGTGCCCTCTTACACCAGGCTTTGACGTAGCAGCTACCTCAAACTTGACTTCCCGAATAGCCTGGCGTTCAGCCTCGCGTGCAGACCTCTCTGCTTTTAATTTTGCTGCGGCCTCCCGTTTCTCAGCTCGCTTTGCCTCGCGCTCCGCAGCACGCTCTGTCTTCTCTCGAGAACGCTGCTCTCGCAAGGCCTGACGCATTGCAGCCCGCTGTTTTTCTTCTCGGCAGATTCTCGAGCCTTTTCTTCACGTGATATGGCTACCTGGAGTCGACGATCTTCAATGGCTTGCTTGCGCTGCTCGTCGGCCTGTGCCTTGTCCGTCTGACGTCGCCGCGCCAGTTCCACCTTGGCTGGACTGAAAAAGACCGGCTGGCCACCACTTTCTTCCGGATTGAAAAGGCCCAAGGCCTTTCTGCGTTTCCCTTTTTTATGTGCAAGTTTGAGCGCTTCCTGTAGATCTCGATTTTCGTGTTGTACGAGCTCATATTGTGTCGCCAGTTTCTCTGATGCTCGGGAGAGCGCTGTGACTCGGGAGTCCATCAGCCCTTCCTTGCGGAGACGGCGGGTAATGCGCCGAATAGCCCGAAGAGAGCCTGGAGTCTTCATCGCCCTTTCCTCAGATGCAGTTTGTGGGGGTGTCACATCACTGCTGTGGCTAATCTTGGACAATACTTTGCCGGGGTCGAGTGGATGGATTCCTGTGGCCCGCCAACCAGCCTCGATATTTTTGGCCGTAAATGCCTGGTTCCACGCATCACGAAAGAGTGGCCAAAAATTCCGTTTGGTAAGGCGAATTAACCCCCATCCAATGGACATCAGCTGGTCGGAACCTTGAGCATAATAGGTGGAGAGTGCGGAAAACAGGCCAACATCGAGTGGTTGAAGCCGATGAGTTGAGTGCGATGGCAACACAGCAATGAGAATTCGATTCCGATCGGCATAGTCAATGAATTTCAGGTTAATGTGACTATTGTGACCGTCTAAAATTAAGAGACGGTAGGCACGACCAGCCTTTGCTTCGTATGGCAGTCAAATATGCGCTGAAGCCAGTGTAAACCCAGTGCATCACAGCTCCAGCCGTTTTCCGTACTGGCGAAGAAGGCTACTTCGCTGGAATGGTCAAAATCCTCAAGCCAAGTATCTTGAAAGTCTTTTGACTCCCCTTTGTAAATGAGGGCCGGTGGCGGTACGAATAATCTGCACATATGGCAGCGATCAGCGTGATGAACTCCCGGTTCCCGTCTTGGCTTGCCCCGACCAGTTTTCCGCGCCTGAGGGCTTCTCGGGGGACAACTCGCTTGGTGGAGCGAGAGAGACCAATTTGGAATCCTTCTCGTCAAAATTATAAACATTTGAGGACTGATGTTGTACTTTTCGATCTTTTCGCGGAGCTAGTTGGATTCGGTCAGAAATGGCGACTTTACGGCATTTGACCGAGTATTGTCGGCAGTATACCCTTGAAATGACGATAAAAGCAGTCTTACTAGATTGAAGAAGTTTTGAAATGCCTGGAATTATCAGCAGCCTTCCGCTGATGATCTATGGTGCGCAAATACAAGCTCGAAAGACGGTCATGGTGTCGCTTGCGGAAGCGGCTCACCCAGTTGACACCAAGCTCTGTCCCTGCGATTTCCTCGGCGATATTCTTCAACATCTGAGGGTAGGCGGGATACCACGGTCGGTCAGCTTATTGACGTGCCCAATAAGAATCTCCTCCTGCGCGCTGGTGAGTTTCTGTCGCGAGTAAGAGTTCGCGTCGTGATTTGAGGCTGTTTTGCCTTTGAAGCGGCGCCACAGCGTGGATTTGTCGATATTGTATCTCCTCGCGGTCTCTGCATATTTAGGGCGATCTTGGGATTGCAGTTCTATAATTGCCTCTGCAATACGAGGGTTGTGATCCATATCGCGTCAATTTGAAGAAGACGCGTCAGGTGTTGAAAATTGTTGCATGACCTAGTGCGTTGCATGACGCAGTGGGGTACGTTAATTTCGGGAAATCGTATGCGATTACACATCTACCATCTGATAAGTGCCCGGCGGCGCGCACGCGAATATCTCCACGGCCAGCAGCCCAATCCAGGCCATTCCGGGGCCTGGGGGACTACTACACTCCGGCGGCGCGTTTGGTCGAGGAGCACTCCGTATAGGCTACTGCCCGTCGAGATATTTGCGTTGCAGCGCCGCGAATGGGTAATGGGGGGCTAGGCTCGGCCACAGGAACTGTGAGATAGTAATGCACTGATCCTACGGCCCTTTGATCCTCAAAAATATGTCTAGTTACATGGATATAAATATGTGTAAAGACTCTACGAGGCGGCTGGCTTACGTCGACGAGGGGCGGTCCGCTTTCCCAGCCGGGTCCTCCGCCCCCGACGGCCCTGACCTCGAGTTGGACCTGGTCCCGGGCCTGGACCTGGGTCATCGGGCACGGGGTCCCTACCTGTACCCGTATCTGGCCTGGCCCTGGCCCCGATCCTGGCCCCGCCGTCGGCGCTGTTTGAGTTCGTCGACGAGTCGGTTCAAGCTTCGGCCGGCGCGTAACAGCTCTAGCTCTGCAACGGCCGCCTCCTTGCATTTGCCGGACGCCATACGGGCCAACAGCTCGTCCCAGATCACCTTCCGGCGACAGAACTGCACTCTGACCCCGTTCCCCGGCGCCAGCGGCTTCCCACGTCTCTTCCAGCTCCCGTACGGCCTTCTGACCTGCAAACCCTTCCTCCCACTCCTTCCAGACGTCCCCCACCGTAAAGACCCTTGCCAGGGCTGTGACGATAGGCATGCCTGGTACCAGAGGCTCTGGGTCGGGGGCCGGGGCCGGAGCTGTATTGAGATTCAAGGTAGGTACTGTTGACGGCGCCGGGGCCGGCGCCGGCGCCAGCGCCTCTGCTGACCCGGCTCCGAAGTAACCGGTAAAGGTGATAGGGACCTTGCCTTGGAGGAGGGCATCGAGGCCGCCCTGAATCCCGTCCAGCCGGGCCTCAAGCCGGATGGCGAGCCGCTGACTATTCTGTAACAGGGCCTCCCGCGTGCTCTCTATGACGCCGCTTAGTTCCGGCAGCGCGCGTCGTACGAGCAGGCTTACCGTCTCCATAGCCCCTACCGCGGTGGACCGCACGGCGACGGCGAACTCGTCCCACTCGGGCCCGCTAAAAGGGGCGTAGGCGAAGAACGGTAGCGACGGGTAGCGGAGCTGTAGGACGGCCAGGTCCTGCAGAAGTACTATACGCAGGCGCCGCATAAGCTTAAGGAAGCCGTCGGCGGCTAAGTCGTCGTCGTCGAGACCGCCTTCTGCCCAGCATTGCCGGCGCGCCCGCGCCTCAAAGCGGGTTCCCACTCCTCGATCCACGGCCACAGCTGCTTTTGTAAGACGTACGGGGTTCGTGAGCCGCACGCGCGAAGTAGTCCCCGGGAGGCCGAGAAGCCGGCGACGATACGCATGAACTGCCGCGGTAGGTGCGTAAGATATGCCTGGCAGAGCACGCTCTGGTTCCAGCGGCCGGCCTGCGAGATCTGGGCGAGCGACGTGCCATGGGTCTCCGCGTCCTGGGCGCCCACCCTGCGCGGGAGGTGCGTCTTCTTCGACGCGATAAGGCCGGCAGCGCCGAAGATACGCCAGGTCTCTTGTAGCTGCGTCGGGTACGAGAGCTCCTGCTCGCGGTCCCGCCCGACGAGGACCTTGATCCGATACCAGTCCTGACGGCGCCGGAAGGACGGGGGGGTTCGCCGGCGACGTGCCAGCGCCAAAGAAGAGCTGTGCTAGGGCCCTTGCGTACAGAATAAGGGGTCCTTGTGCCGGAGCGCGCCCATAAACTCCTTCCTCGCCGTCTTATTTAGCTTGCCGTCCCGTAAAAGGCTTACCAGGCAACCACAGGGGTCGGCCCTTCCGAAGGCGGATAGTCGAGTAGGGACAGGTCTGCAAGCTCCATCTTGCGGCGGTTCTCCCCCCGTAAGAGGTAGTAGTGGCCGAAGAGGAGGTCGACTCGCGTACGGAGGTTTTGCGGCGTATACGCGGCGCCAGTGAGAAGGAGATCCTGGATCCGAAGCCATTCATCGTGAGGTAGCCGGCCTGGATCCCGTCGCTCCCGCGGTCTTTAAAGGAGGCTCGGTCGTGCTTCCCCGCTGCCGGCCCCGTTGCTCAAGGAATCCTCGTACGGCGGCGCCCCGGGATTCTCCGTATTCGAGTTGCCGTGAGCCACCTGGAGCCTCCATAGCTCGATAACGGCCGCGATATAGGCGTCGATAGTGCCCTCGTAAGCAAAGACCCTTCGGTAGGTCTACTGCAGCCGTCGCGAGGCCTGTGGGTGGCACGTAACCCTCGCGGTCGTCAGCGAGCAGCTCAGCGGCCTCGGCCAGGGGACCTCAAAGCTTCGGCCAGGCTTTCGGCCTCTGCCATGGCCGCGGCCTCGAGCTGCTCCTGTTCGCGCTGTTGCCGTACCTGTACGGCCTCGCCGTTGCCGTCGCCCTAACCTTACCCGCGCGCGCGGCTTCTTCTTCTGCGGCGGCACAACGCGTCGTAACAGGATATCCTCTTTGAGCCACGCCGCCAGCTTGTCCGGCGTTACGAGCTCGCCGTCGGGCCAGCTATAGAGCGAGCCGTCTGCTGCAGCCCGAGGCGTATGGCACCAGGCCTATACGTATTTGTCTGTTAGCCGCCTAGGGGGGCCGTACGTGACAGGGATCGAAGTGGAGGACCGGCCGGGGGACGCGCCTTCCACTCCCGCTGCTTCGCCGCGTAACTCCGCGCCGTGTTCGCCGGCTGTTCGTCCTTCTTCGCCTGGATGCCCGCCCTCCGGGCGGCACGGGCGCGCTCGTCAGCTGCCGTGTACGAGTCGTCCGCGGCCATCTCGGTCGATCGGGCAACGTTCCTACGGGGCGAATGTCTGGGCTGGTGTTGGCCGGAAACCCGATAAGTTGGGTGGGAACTTATCAAATGCACTTATCAGGCGTCCTGCACACGATTTCACGGGCGGCGTTTTGCGGGCGATAAGTGGTCACGTGGCCTAAGTGAATTACGACGCAATTGCGGGCACCACCGATAAGCACCTCCTCAACCATCGTTAGATCGGGCTGTCGCATGGACCATTCAGCCAAAAGTGAGATGCACATCCCAACAGCACTGCTGCTAGAATGGCTAAAATGGCCTGTCGCTGATTGCAACACGGGCGATGTAGGAGTTGGTGAGGGGGTAGCGACAGGAGACGCTGTAAAAGACGCCGACATCACCGCCGACTGGTCAACCGACCTTACGTCTGCGGAGTAAAAACATATAAATTTGCTGTTGCACACAATGCCAGGCAGCTATCGTCAATCGCGGGTAACGAGCGTCGAGGCCGATCGAGGCTGCCTGCTTGTGTGCTGGCAGTCGACAGGCGATGCGGGGTGCCACGTCTTGGAGCAGCACTTTGACCGCGTGGTCCTGGCCGTGTCCCCCGACGTCGCGGCCAGGGTCTTTTGGCCACTGGCGTCGACGCTACACGAGATGCCGACGAAGCGTGTCGAGAGCTATATCCTTAGCTCCGAGCCGGGGGCCCTGTCCATCGCGAGCGGACAAGACTCAGTGGCAGGGTGCTCGCATCATTGCGGCGAAGCCTGGCCGGCCCAAGTCATTACGGTCCGCACGCAGTTCGACGGGGACGCTTCGAGAACGCAGGCTCTCCACGCCATGCCTGGAGGAGCGCTGGTCAGCACATGCCCACTTGAACCGGCGACGGACTCGAAGGCGGTGTTACGGACTGCAAGCTTCACCAGAACCTTGCGCACCACCGCAAGCAGAGCCGCAGTGCAGAGCATCATGGGCTTGGATAAGGTATTCCGGCAAGACGCACAAGACGAAGCCCAAGGTAGCAGCTATCCCGGCTGGGTGAATGGCGAAGACAACGTATGGCTGGCTGGCTCTTGGTGCTGGGACGGCATGGTGCTGCTGGAGGGATGCGTCGTGTCAGCGATGCGGGTCGCCGAAAATTTTGGAGTGCGCATACCGTGGCGAGGCGACTGACGGGCGTGCGGACATATTGGCACATTGTCAGAAGAAGGCAGAAATAATGTATCTCTCGCGAAGAAGAGAGCATAAGTGGGCATAAAAGTGGATAAAGGGACTTTTCGTAGGTAGATTCTCAGATGATCTGATAGTCGGTGATGTGCATGTGTTTTTTTTTTCTGTCCAGTTGCCCTGTATCCGTCTAGCCCTCCCCTTTTATATCCCTCTGTGCCTTCCCTATGTTCATATCCCGTGTTCAGGTATAATATACATTCTATCAGGAAGAGGGCACTCCTTGCCTCTCACTGAAGGCCGCGTAAGCCATCTACGTCAGCACATTCAGCTCGATCTCCCCGATCAATAGCTTTCCAAGCTATTAGGTCGATAGTTCAATCTCTTGAGGTCCCCGAGCCAGTAAAGATATACCGGACTCCTTGGAGGATCCCGATCGAATAGGAGATCCTCCGGACCCCTCAGTGGTCTAGGAAGAAGAAACAATAGTCTGCAGACTTCCCTTCTTACCTGGTTTCAAGCTGTATTACCTAGAGACCTAGGGACCTCAACTCGTTCGGACCTTCTTCTCGACACACCCTTAGCTATGAGCCGTCCCAACGGGTCAAAGCTACAACCAAAGGTTATAGGTCCTCAACGAGGTTACCGTGTAGTCGTGGCCAGGAGACCTCCCTAATATTCCTATGCGGTCAAGGGCCTCTCCTAACCGTCCTACTAGAATCCGGTCTCGTAGGTCTTCCATCCGGGTCTCAAGCCGAAGCCTGGTTTTTAAGTCAACTATTCCAATAATCTCTTGGAATTTCTGTAGTTTCTGACGAGGGAGTGCCTTGGTTAGGCCGTCTGCTTTCATCTGTGCCGTTGGAACCCAACGGACTTGAATTCTTCCTTCTTGAGTCTCTTGGCGTAACCAATGCTGATGGATATCAACATGTCGTAGTCTCGTTGATAGCTTCGCGTTCGTTTCTGCAAGCAGTCTTATCGTCTGACTATTATCACATTCTAGCTGCAAAGGGTCCGGAATTTGAAGGTATAGGGCCCTAAGCATCCGGCTAAGAAAAATAGCTTCTTTGCTGCCTCTGAAATAGCCAGCAATTCGGCTTCAGTGCTAGAAGTAGTGACTGTTGCTTGTTTCGAAGCTCTCCACGCAATAGGTCCACCGAATAGGGTCATAATATAACCCTGTGAGCTCTTTCTGTCAAGAGAATTATCGGCAAAGGAAGAATCACTAGAGCAAATAAAGATATCGGCTCTCTTGTCGGTTGATCCTCCTAGGCGAATTCCAAAGGAACGGGTATTATAGAGGTAAAGAATAACCCGGTCTGCTGCCTTCTGGTGTGATTCGTTGGGGTTCTGGTTATGTCTAGCTAGCCGAGAGACCGCAAAGGCGATATCTGGTCTCGTCGAAATAGCTGCAAAGAGGATAGATCCTACCTTCTGTAGGTACCTATGAATTTCCTGTTCGCTTGCTCGGCTAGTAGAAGGGAGTAGCTCTTCTGTTGTCATTGGTGTGTCTGGAAGCTTTGAGGAAAGTCGGTCCGGTCCTAATAGCTTGTGGGCTATTTTCTCGATATAGGCATCTTGCGTCAGCCAAATCGTCTTCTTAGTCCGGTCCCGAAGGATGTGTATGCCTAGGAACCAGCGGGCTCCCAAGCAATGTCATTTTATATCGTTCTTGCAGTCCTCGCATAGCCTCCATAGCTATTCCTTGGTCTTCTTTCTTATAGGCCCAGACAATATCGTCAACGTAGAAGAAGACAATGACTGCCCCCTTCTTCATCACACAAGGTTCTTGTGGGACCTTTTCGAATCCTAATTCCTCTAGGGATCGGGTAAGGTGCTGTTGCCAAAGCAAAGGGGATCGTCGTAGACCGTATAGGGCTTTCCGGAGCAAAAGAATTCTGCCTGGTTTGCTAAACCCGGGAGGCATCCTCATAAAGACTACCTCCTCCTCGAGTGGACAGTTAACGAAGGCGTTTACTGCATCCATTTGATCAAGTTCGAGGTCGAATTCTGCTGCAATAGCCATGAGTGCCCGGAAAGACATCCCTGCTAGGGTCGTTGCTCGAGTCGGTAGATCCCCCCTTTCCTGCTGGTTGCCGCAGACCACAAGGCGGGCTTTGCACTTTAGAAGGAACCCATGCTTATTCGTTTTATAGGTAAAGACCCATTTGCAGTATAGAATTTGCTTGCCCGCAGCCTTCTTCCAAGGAACTTCGATAAAGGACCCCATCTCCTCGTGAGAGGCTAAGTGGTCCTTTGAGCTTGAACAAATTCCTCTTTAAAGGGTGCTTTTCTAGCTGCTTGGTGTTTTCTGGTGGGTCTGGTAGGTCCTTCTTGTGTACCTTGGTCCTTGGTTTTGGCTTGAATAGTCGTCCAGCAATAAAGGCTCCGTGTACCCCGTCCTCTATAGGAGTAGGATAAAAGTCATTAAATCGGTCCAAAGTCGGCAGTGGTTTGAGTTCCGGATCTACCCCTATCATCTGATCAGACGATTCCTTGGTAGACGATGTAGAAAGAGGTCTGTTTGACTCGTCGATTGATAAAAAGGAAGCTTTCCAGGAGTTGTCAAACCGCCCCACCCCCTTAGGGGTAGCAACCGGAAGAGAGACCAAGAATCCTGCCTCAGGATCTTCTTCTGTCAGTGGAGGTGTTATAAGAGAAGCTTCTTCAAGCTCCCTAGCCCTCTTATAGTCTTCTTCGTTATCGGTAAGGTCGGTCTGTTCCTCTTCTTCTTCCTCCGAGTCTTCGTCGAACACGCTCTCAAGCTCCGATTCTTCGTCAAGGATTTCCTGGTTGATTTTCTGGTCCTCCGGTATCTCAACGCGTTGAATTAGGTCATTGATGCTAGGAAGCAGCGTCGGCTGCTCGAATTTCCCATCAAAATAGGTAAATTCATCGAAAATAACATCCCTTGTCGAAATGACCTTTCTTCGTTGTGGAATCCAGATTCGGAAGATATTCGTTGAATTATATCCAACCAGGTATCCTATATGTGACCGTGGATCAAGCTTCTGCCTCTTTTTCTTGCCTAGCTGTGCGTTAGAAGTCATGGCATAGGCTCTGCAGCCGTACGCCTTGAGCTGGGCATGCTGTTGAGGTTGATCCTTCTTCGTAAAGAGCTCAAGAGGTGTTTTCCAGTCTTCCGACGAATTCGAAATCGAGTTCGTAGTCCTAGGGGCTCGAGGGGTTCGATTCCGTAGATAGCAGGATGCTTCCACGGTCTCTTTCCATAGGTCGTGAGGAAGGCCTGCTGCAATCCTCATCTTGCGAGCCCTTTCAATAACAATTCCACCGGACCGCTCTGCCCCTCCGTTCTGGGCTTGTGTATTCGAGGCTGATTTTTCTGCTGAAATTCCTCTTTCGTAGCCACTTCTTAATCTTATTAGTGAATAGCTCTCCGTCAGACCGTACGATTTTCACCGTGTAGTCAAAACGAAGCTTCATCCAGCTAACGAAATCTCGAAGTGCGGCTAGGTGATGCTTTGAATGATAGGTCTTAAGGAAATAGGGGAAAACCATGCCCGAATATGCGTCTGTGATAAACATCACACGGACATAGCCCTCGAAATCAGGGTAAGCTCGGTCCAGTCGATCCAAATCTCTTGGCAGGGCTCTTGACGTTCGTCTCGAATAGGGGTTCTTCGAGAAACCTGTCTTATTGCCCTCCCTTGAGCGCAGTGCTGGCATTCATGGGTCTTCGGACCTCGAATATGCACTCCTTTTCGTAGTCCTAGCTTTAGTAAAGCTAGGGGTCCCGGGTGACCTAGTCGGGCGTGCCAAAGGCTAGCTTCTGCTGACGCTGTCGGTCTTGGGTCCCGGGAGCCTCTTCTTCTCGGCTTAGAGGCTTGAAAAGCCGCTTCTTCGATATCCTCCTTCTGAATAGGCTGGAAATCGAGAACAAACTGGCGATATTTCCGAAATAAAATACAAATCGGTCTCTTGTCTCGGTAGACTAGCCGTGTTGGCTCTGTGAAGGTATCCCAGTAGATTCCTTCGTCTCGAAGAGCCTGGAAAGATACCAGGCTTGCTGAAAATCTCGGGCAATAAGCAACGGTTTTTAACCGTAAAGACCGTAATGACCCGTCTAGGGCCGTGACCGTAACGTTGACTCTGCCATAACCTTCGATCCGGACTTCTGAATCCCCTGTGACTAGGTATTCGTTTCTTGCTTTTCTAAAGACCGGAATTTCGATAGGTTATTGCAAATATGTAAAGAAGCTGCTGAGTCTAGCAGAGTCGACTTTCGAAGAGGGTAGTCGTTAGAGGCGGTCGTTTGGCTAGCCTTAAAGACAAAGGCAGGGTTTGCGTGCCCAACGATTCTTCCGACTATCCGATTCTTCGGTAGTTGCTATGCCTCCTTCTCATGACGGATTTTTCCACCTTCTTTCTCAAATCTGGGTCATTTTCAAGGGCCTTTTGCACCTTTCTTCTATTCGAGGATTCGAATCACACCACGAGGGCGTTTATCTTCGAAGAGAGCCCAGCAGTCAGAAAGAACATGACTTATCCGTCCACACGCAGGGCATCGGTTTTTATCGGTTTTATCGGTTTTCTCTGTGTTTTTGGTTGTGTCAGGTTTCTTCCCTTTTCTCTTCTTTTTCGGTCTTTCTTCAGAAGGGTCGTTTTCATCAGTTTCTTTATCAGCTAGAAAGCCGGCACCTCTCTTGATTCCTCCTTTCTGCTGGTGCGGCTGTTGCTCTGCAATTTCTCTGATTTTCTAGCAACAAGCTGAAAGGTCCAGTGAGTCGAAGAAGGTGGTACTGCTGCCAAAGTAGGCGTGCTTCCGATAGAGTCTGGTCGAAGAGCTTGATAGACCCTATATTGAGCAGTTGCTGCTTCTTCATCGATTCTTCGGCTGTCTTCGTAGAAGATAGTGGCGTATCCATCGCTAAGAGGTCGGATGACGCTAGCTATATCTCGTAGCCACTGGCCTGTTAGTGCCTCTGTCACACATAGGATATCAGCCTCCAACAGTCTGACCCCCTATTCGCACAGTCCGTTTCCACATTTCCCCACAGAAACTTCTAGGAGGCATCATCAACGCATCAGTGGCTTCCAGATGATCCGATCAGATGCTTCCATTCACTACCATTCCTTCCATTCTCATATTCAGGCAGTCTATAAAGATCTCGCCTCTTTCCCACCTTAGATAGCAGAATCAAGAGTCTTCCAGTCCCTGATCTTTATGCCCACTTGCTCATCCTCCGTGCGATAGTTATGAGCCCGGTCTGCCATTGACTGGGTATCTTATTCTCGTTCATTCCGCTGCGCAGAATAGCTTCCACAATGAGCTCAGCTCTAGATCTTGATGGCTCTTCCAAGGGCACCGTGCTCAACGGCCCTTGCGACTGGAAACAATGGATTTCTATCATCAAGAAATTCGCCACGTCCCACAGTCTTTGGGACTTTCTGGACCCTGCCGTCAAGGAGGGTAAGCCGGTTCTTCAGCAGCCAGTTGAACCAACATTCCGACAAATCAACCACGAAGCATCTGATCTCGTGGATCTGACCTCGGAGGAATTTCGCCGTCTCGAATTCCTCCACACCCAATACCGCTCGAAGCTTCAAGGGTATAGGGATCAAGTGAAGGCACTCGCCAGCCTTCAACAACACATCGTCAAGACCATCGGCAACTACTACAGCACCATTGCCGAGGAACACGACGTTGCAAAGCAACTTGCCTTGCTTCAGGCTCGTGTGGCCCCAACCGACTGGGCACTCGAGAGGAAGTTGTTCAGCGTTATCGTTCCACCCTTCAGTCGCCAAACAGGACCAAGATCGAAGCTTGGGTCACCCAATGGCAGAAAGTCCTCACTGAGGCAAAGCAATTAGGGCTTCCTGATGTCCAGGACCTTCGCCCTACCCAAGATTTCCTACAGGCTGTTTCGTCCATCAACGCCCCATTCACAGACTATTGGGTCAACAAAATGGAAGACGAGGCCGTATTCGGCAAGCCTGATTGGAAGACCGACTTCCCGGACGGCATTAAGATCAGTGAGATCTTTGAACGAGCTCACCGAATCAAGGCCGCCAACAACAGCAAAGGATCATTCGGAGCTGCCTTCCAAGGCAAGGGAGAGAAATCGGAGAGGAAAGAGGACAAGCCTAAGTGGTCTTCAAGCAAGAACGCTGATGGTGTTCCTATGTGTGTCTGCGGAGAATATCACCGCTTCGTAGATTGCTTCTATCTCATCAAATCAGCTCGGCCTGATGGCTGGACTCCTGATCAGAAGGTTGAGAAGAAGATCAAGAAATCCTCGACTCAATCCATGGGCAAAGAAGATGACGGAGAAAGCACAAGACTTCAAGAAGAAGGAAATGGAGAAATCGTCCGACTCCTCCGTTAAAGGTACAGCGTTTGCCGGTCTTCTACCAGCTCCTGACAACACACCGCCTCCTCAACACCTCCATCAACCAGTTTCTCGACGGGAAAGGCAGTCTACCCGCTGTATGACTCCTTTATCCTTGATTCCGGATCAGACACACACATTTGCAACAACCGATCCCGTTTTCTTGACTACACCGCCCTTGCAGAGCCAGAAGAGCTCTTTGCAGGCGATAGTCAACTTCAGATCCTTGGCTACGGCACAGTCCGTATGAAGCTTGAAGAAGGAGGACTTTTTCAGCTCAACGAAGTTGCCTTCGTGCCAAAATTCCACACCAACATCGCATCCCTCGACCGCTTTCTTGCGAAGGATACAACTGGAATCCACTATCTGGACGCGTCTCTAAAGACGATCAGATTATATTTCATACGAAACGCCGCTTTCGTCAACCGGTCATCGAGTTCAACCCGATTAAGGAGGACTCTCACGCCTCCAACTTCACATCTTCATCTGCACCTCGCGCAGTGAAAACAGCAGATGCTACGCTTTGGCATAAGCGCCTAGGTCATGAACGCTCAAGCCCTAGAGCATCTTGTTGAGAACACGACGGGTTCGAAGATCAAAGGCCCAGTTACCATCGATTGCACCGCGTGTTCCCTTGGGAAGGAAAGAAGGTCGTCTCTCGCCGAACCCCTCAAAACCGAGCCCCAGACCATTCTGGAGAATCTACGTTGATATCTTCAGTATGAACACCTCATTCAACGGCAAGGAAGCTGTTCTTCTTATCAAAGATGAATTTACAAGCATGATCTTCATCTACCTTCTGAATGACGCGACACAAGGGTCCGTTATGACTGCTTTGAGAAACCACGAGGCAATGGTTCAACGCCAATGGAATCTCAACATTTGCATTATCCACCGTGATAACGATCGTTCTCTTCAGAGTGCGTATGAGAGCTGGATCGAGGAAAGGGGATTCAAGATGAACCTTCTGCCCCACTCCCGCTCAAAACGGTTCTGCAGAGCGATCTGGGGGTAATATCTGCCCAGGCCAGAACAATGGGAATTGATGCCAATTTACCATCTGATCTTTGGCCAGAAACCTGAAAGCTGCAGTGTTTTTGCACAACAGATCGCCCATGCAGAACCACAGCTTCCGAACGCCTTTCCAGCTGCTTCATCAGTGGCTGCGAGACAACAACAGAGACATAGGCTACCAGCAAGACCAGCCTGACATCACGTTTCTCAAGGCATACGGCTGCAGAGCCTATCCCTTGACACCCCAGGCCATTCAGAACAGACAGAAGAAGGACCTAAAGACCGACCCTCACACAGAAATCGGTTATCTCGTTGGATATGATTCCACGAACATTTTCAGGATCTGGATTCCGTCCACATCAGAAGTCCGAAGGGTCCGAGATGTGACCTTCAATGAAAGCATCTTCTATGACGGAAATGATCAGCCACCAGAACCTATCCCGCAGCGCGTGGAGTACAGCTTCCAGCCCACATCGAGGACGAGTCGGATTACGAGGAAATCCCCACTCAAATCGATGAACCTGAACCTGACCCCGTTGAGCAATCTCCTCAACCTCAGACCAAGGAGACGCCACCACGATTGTGGTACAACCCGAACCATCTGATCATGAGGACTCGGATGATCAGGATGAGTTTCATGACATTCAGCACCCATATCCGACACCGGACCCCGGTCCGAGTGACTCTCAGCCACGGCGCTCAGCCCGCACTCCAAAGCCTCGCAAGCTCAGTGCTTTTTCGACCAACACTAAGGGTCAATTCCACAGCTCTTTCTTTCTCGGCAGAGAAAAACTTCACAGACGACACCTTCCTCCCGAACCTACGACGTATAAGGAACTTCGCACCCACAGATTTGGTCCTCAGTTCAGAGAAGAGCCCACGCCGAGTGGAAAGCACTCCAACAGAGAGGAACCTTCAGAGCGGTCCCCAGAGACCAGGTCACGGGCAAGCTTTTGCCACTTACCTGGGTCTTTAAGTATAAGTTCGACAAGCATGGCTTTCTTACAAAGTTCAAAGCCCGTCTTTGTGTTCGAGGAGATCTTCAACAGCTAGGTGACAAGGACACCTATGCAGCAACCCTTGCAGGACGTTCTTTCCGGATTCTCATGGCCATCACCGCCAAATTCGACCTTGAGACCCGACAGCTCGACGCAGTTAATGCCTTCACAAACGCCCTCTTAGAAGACGAGGAGGAGGTCTATGTAGCCTTCCCAGACGGATACTACAGACAGGGATGGGCTCTTCGCCTCATGCGAGCCCTCTATGGCCTCCGACGGTCCCCTCTTCTTTGGCAGAAGGAACTCACTGCTGCATTCAGAGAGCTTGGTCTTACACAGTGTCCCGACGAACCCTGCATCTTCCAGAACGACTGGCTCACTGTTTTCTTCTTCGTTGACGATATTGTTTTCCTCTATCGCAAGGAAAACGAGGACGCAGCTGATGAGATGGTTGCAGCCCTCAAGAGGAAGTACGCGATGACAGACCAAGGGGAATTACAATGGTTCCTTGGTATCAGAGTCCTGCGTGACAGACCCAACAGGAAGCTTTGGCTATGCCAAGACTCCTACATTGAAAGGATGGTTCAACGGTTCGACCTTCAACGGCGTGACCACTTCAGAGGAGCCCCTTTCCCGTGCAACGAAGTCCAGCCGCACACAGGGCAGGCTTCTCCAGACCAAATTCAGCTATACCAGAGCAAAGTTGGATCACTGACCTACGCCGCAGCTATCACCCGCTCGGACATAGCCAAGCCAGCGTCTAAACTAGCTGAATTCCTCAACAACCCTTCCGAGCATCACTCCAAGCTCGCAGACCATCTGATCGAGTACCTTTACGCCACTAGGTATCTCGCCATCCAGTTTTCAGGAAAACCCTGCCTCGACGAGGATGTTGTTCCTCAGCTCCACGCTCAACATCATAGCGATTTCAAAGCGCATCCGACGCTGCTTTCGCTGATGATAAAAGACTCGCAAGTCATCCCAGGGTTCAATCCTTACCCTCTTCGGCGGCCCTATTGCTTGGAAAGCCGGTAAACAGGATACAGTCACCACTTCTTCCACAGAAGCTGAATTGCTTGCTCACGCACACGGCAAAGAGACTATTGCAACCTTCCGTCTCTTTGAGCAGCTCTCTTAAGCTTGATGGAATTCCGACGATCCAATGTGACAACCTTCAAACCATTCGTCTTGTCACACAGGATATTCCACGCCTCCGCACAGCCCTTCGTCACGTTGACATCCACACCTGTTGGGCTAGGCAGGCATTTGAGAAAGGCCTCTATAAGCTCACTTATACGCCTACTTCCCAGATGATTGCAGACGGCCTCACCAAAGCTCTGCCAGGCCAGAAATTTGCTACTTTCGTCAAACAACTCGGTCTCATCGATATCTCTACGTTGCTAGGGATCTAGTTTCTTTCTTCAGTTTGCACTGCCCACTAGCCAGCACAACCTGGGGGGGTATGTCACACATAGGATATCAGCCTCCAACAGTCTGACCCCTATTCGCACAGTCCGTTTCCACATTTCTTCCACAGAAACTTCTAGGAGGCATCATCAACGCATCAGTGGCTTCCAGATGATCCGATCAGATGCTTCCATTCACTACCATTCCCTTCCATTCTCATATTCAGGCAGTCTATAAAGATCTCGCCTCTTTCCCACCTTAGATAGCAGAATCAAGAGTCTTCCAGTCCCTGATCTTTATGCCCACTTGCTCATCCTCCGTGCGATAGCCTCAGTTAGGAAGTAAAGGTCAGCTTCTTCTATAATCTCTTCCCACTTAGTCAGCCAGTCTAATATGTTAGTCTTAGTACTAGTACGAAGGTGACTCGAATACTGCTTCCTAATTCGGTCAGTCATAAAGCCGCGTGAAGGAGCAGTCGATGCTTCTAGCTTCTGCAGCCACTGTCTAAGCGTCTTCTCGAAGGGAGGTTAGTTTAGCAGTGCTAATAGACTCCGTAATAGCTGTCCTGGCTGCCGTGATTAGCTTAGTCTCGTAAAGGTATTCCTTACGCCTGCCCTCATATTCATGAAGTGCCGCCGAGTAAGCTCTTTGCTGTTCGCTGGTTAGATTAACAAACTGTCGAACGCCTTGTGCAAAGTCGTCAAAAGTCGGGCGCTCAGGTAGCTCCATAGCTTCAGAGCCATCTTGAAAGATCAGCTTGTGGATAAGCTTATCCACTCGTGCTCGGAGCTCCTTGACCCAACGGTCCCAGTCCTGGGGTTCAGTTAGAATTGTCCGCTTCGTCGGCGCCATAGCCGAGGTCTTCGACATCTTCAACTGCCGTAGAGGGCCGAAAAGGTGGCGAAGATAAGCCGAGGTGGTGTGAAGCGTGCGGGAAGAGGGTTCTTTCTCAAGGTTGCAATTTTGCCACCGGAAGTTACAGAAACAGGTCTGTTTCTCCCGGGCTCATAACTCTCGCGAAGAAGAGAGCATAAGTGGGCATAAAAGTGGATAAAGGGACTTTTCGTAGGTAGATTCTCAGATGATCTGATAGTCGGTGATGTGCATGTGTTTTTTTTTCTGTCCAGTTGCCCTGTATCCGTCTAGCCCTCCCCTTTTATATCCCTCTGTGCCTTCCCTATGTTCATATCCCGTGTTCAGGTATAATATACATTCTATCAGGAAGAGGGCACTCCTTGCCTCTCACTGAAGGCCGCGTAAGCCATCTACGTCAGCACATTCAGCTCGATCTCCCCGATCAATAGCTTTCCAAGCTATTAGGTCGATAGTTCAATCTCTTGAGGTCCCCGAGCCAGTAAAAGATATACCGGACTCCTTGGAGGATCCCGATCGAATAGGAGATCCTCCGGACCCCTCAGTGGTCTAGGAAGAAGAAACAATAGTCTGCAGACTTCCCTTCTTACCTGGTTTCAAGCTGTATTACCTAGAGAGACCTAGGGACCTCAACTCGTTCGGACCTTCTTCTCGACAGTATCCCGCATAAGAGGGATGTCTCATTACCCTGGTCCGATCGCAAGATACGAGGCATAGCGTGCCGCTGGTTTAGTACGTGGAGGTACCGGTATAGTTTTGCAATTCCAGCTCGTACTGGACAAAAACCCACAGTACAACCACGTAATATACCGTGAGTACGGTCAATACCAGCATAGTGTTACAGGGTCAGCACTGTTGGCACAGGTGCTGAGCGTACAGTAGTTGATGTAAATTGAAGGTTCTCCGAGACCTCTCCAAAAAACATGACTTCAGCGACCAGAGGCGAGCGAATCGATGCATGACGATCGAAGATCTCAAGGAGCAAATCGAAACGACAGTTAGCACGACAAAAAAATCGGTCAGGCTTGAGGAACTTCGGATCCTTGCTGTTCTCTTTCTCCTTCTTCTTGCACCCGCTGGAGCTCGCCCCACATCCATCCTGCGTCTCCGGTTTGGAGACATCCGGCTCGCACTGGTGAAAGTGTCGAGAAGAAGGTCCGAACGAGTTGAGGTCTCTAGGTCTCTCTAGGTAATACAGCTTGAAACCAGGTAAGAAGGGGAAGTCTGCAGACTGTTCTTTCTTCTTCCTAACTGGATGATGGTCCTCAAAAAGTGGGCCGGAATTCGGTAGCTCGCAATACCCTGGATCATACTTACCCCTTTCACCAACACTCCTCATCTTGATGTTCTTACTGTCATTTACCATGAGTCCTACGTCTGCCCAAAGGCTTTTACGATGATGGTGCCTATTGTCTGTGCCCGCTGTGGCGAGGAGAGGCCGGCAGTTGATTTCGTCAGCAACAGGAGCTCGGCTAGGGCAACTAGGAACTGCCTGAGCTGTCGCGACCAGCGCACTTCTCCTGTCAGGTCAGTCTCCCACTTTGGAGGTTCAATACTGACGAATTGAAGTACGCTAGGTCCAGAGGCGCGATCCTGAGGTTAAGGAGCCTCGCCACCGCTCCTACGTCAAGTGGCTCTCTCGCTTCGAAGAGAACGGACGAAGATGCCGGCCTATCGCCTGCAAAGGATAGGTCGGGAACTCGTCCAACGCCGCCAGAGACACTACAACAACCATCTTCCGTAGCTAGAAGCTTGTTCGGAGAGCACAGCAGCCAGCCTCATGTTGTATTGGGCACGCCGCTTCCAGCAACCCAACAAAGCCGGCGGCTCTTCAGGGCACTGGCTCCCTCGCCTCCCGTGCAGCGAACGACCCATCCAAGAGTCTCACTCTAATGCATCGACTGTCCGAAGCAGCCCTGGTAGTATTAGAGATTACAGTTACTTGGCTGGTAGATTCCACAGAGGTGGGAAAGACTCGCAAGATGATTCTGCCAGGGCTGGGGCGAGAGCCAAGCGGGCCAAACGACAAGGTCTGCTGGCAGCTTTTCACGGACCGAGTCGGAAATGTCTTTGGTCAAAGTGTAGGTGTCGTCATGCTTTCTCGAGACGACTGACGAGGACTCGAGCACCTCAAAGGCATTGCCTAGTCTTGAGCCGTCTGAAAGCAGACTGGCCAAGTCCGGGGCAAGACCCGAGGCAACTGCGCCTACGTGCTCGATTTCGCCTTGAGCAGTCCATCTTTTCGCGGCCTGGCTCCGCGAAGCAACACGTCGATAGGAATATTGTCCGAGGCGAGACGGAGAGACGATGCGCGGCTCAAGGGTGCTTGGTTTGCTTGGGCTGCTTCGAGGCAGTGTCATGGTACTAGGAAAAGGTGCCGAATGTGGCATGAGCCTATGTGTCTCGTTGATGAAGGCGGACTCCACTAATGACGATTAGTACTAAGCGAGGAACCGTGGCTACGGCCAGGGGCTGTACATGTGATTTTATTCAGGATGTTGTTAATCAAGGGGGTGAAGTCTGCAATCTTGTGGCACATGTCTGAGCTGACGGAGAGGCTTGTGAGGGCAGCTAGGTAGTCCTTAGTCGACGCTCTCTCCCAGCTACAGGCGGATAAGCAGGGGAGCTACATGTAGCCATGGCGTTGGCTGCACTCACTTGGATGCGGATCGCAGCAGGCAGAGAAAGGCCGGTGAGCTGCGCGGGGGCGCGGTTGACGACGGGGCCAAAGTGGTGGAGAATGGCGGCCCATCTGGAGCCGATGCGGAGGATGTGATAGACCTTGTGCCTAGTGCCATTGACAAATGGCAACGCATTCTCGATTTCGCGCACGATGGGATCGACCGACTGGCCCTTGTGGTACAGCTGGGCGAAGGCGTATCAGCAAATGCGTCGAAACAGCTGCTGGATCTCATGCTCGTGTTGCCCCTCTCAATGGCCAGGAAGACACTGACAACGGCGCCGCCGGTAGAGCAGCCACCCACCTGGCCAATGTCGAGCTCGTGGCCGTTTCCAAACACGCTGGTTGCGCTGTGCGGCGAATACGTCTTGACCAGGTCGGCGGCGGCAGGGGACAGTCGAGGTGGTGAGTTGTTGCGTGCCTTGACAAGCAGCTGTTCTCGAGACGGGTCGGGCAACGGACCGTTGGCTGCTGGCGATGATGACGGCGACGACGACGGCGATGGCGACGGAGCTTGTTTGTGTTTTCGCGGCTGCTTCCGTACTCGAGACGCCGTCGGGGCTGCAAGCCTCTTCTTGCCTTGTCGGACAATGGCGTCGTCGAGGTCTCGTGGCAAAGGGATATGGAATAGATGCGGCGCCTCTGTCAAGGCTTGCTGGAGGATGCCGGCCTATGCGCACACGAGTCCACGAGTTGTTGTTTTTACTGAATGGAGGGGGAGGGGGGGTGGAGCGGTTACCTCGCCCGTGGAGATGTCGGAGAATTGCTTGGCGCGAAATTTGTGGCATAGGCAGCACTTGCCAGAGGCGCAGGCTTTAGCGCAGACGAAAGGTACTTTGGGGCCAGGACGAGCTATTGGGGAAGGTCCGTTATTATGTACCCGTGCCACGCCCCATATTTATTTGGAACTCGCGAGCTCGCACCATCAAACCAAATAAATAAGGATCGGGCCGGAGGGTGAACGTCCGCAAAGAGAAGCCGTGGCCATGCCAGACCTCACCTTGCAAGAGATCGAGGAGAAGGTGATGGCCGCGAAGCCCTGGAAAGCGCCTGGTGAGGACGGCCTTCCTGCGATCGTATGGAAGAAGCTCTGGCACGTGGTGAAGCACCGGGTGTGGACGCTCTTCAGCTCATCGCTCCGAGAGGGCGTCGTGCCTCATCAATGGCGAACGGCCAAGATCATCCCTCTGAGGAAACCAGATAAAGGAGACTACACCATGGCCAAGGCGTGGCGACCGATTTCTCTCCTGTCGACGCTTGGCAAGATTCTGGAGTCAGTCGTGGCGGAACGTATCAGCTATGCAGTCGAGACCCAGGGCTTTTGCCCGCGAACCACTTTGGTGCACGGAAGCGCAGGTCCGCAGACCAAGCACTCGTGCTCCTGCAGAACGGATCTACAAGGCATGGAGAACGGGCAGAGTGCTCAGCCTCATCAGCTTTGACGTCAAAGGCGCATACAACGGAGTGTGTAAAGAGCGAATGCTCGAAAGGATGAAAGCCGAGGCATCCCGAGTCGTCTGGTCAAGTGGATCGACGCATTCTGCTCGGGACGGACCGCGTCGGTGGTTGTCAACGGGCACACTTCCGAGCAACAACCCCTGCCGCAGGCCGGCCTACCCCAGGGATCCCCTCTGTCGCCAGTGGCTTTTCTTTTCTTCAACGCAGACCTGGTGCAAAGACGGATCAGTAACAACGGTGGCTCTATCGCCTTCGTGGACGATTACTCTGCCTGGGTCACGGGGCCAACGGCAGAGTCAAACAGAGATGGTATTCGGTCGATTATTGATGATGCGCTTGATTGGGAGAAGCGCAGCGGCGCCACTTTTGAAGCAGAGAAGACATCCGTCATCCACTTCACACGCATCACGGAGCGCAACAGCGACCTGCCTCTCATCATCAAAGGAAACGATGTCAAGCCGAAGAACAACGTGAAGCTGTTGGGAGTCATCATGGACAAAGCGCTTCGCTTCAAAGAGCACATCGCCAGAGCAGCCGCCAAAGGGCTGGCCGCGGCCATGTGTTTGAAACGACTGAGAATGGCTTCACCACGGACGGCGAGGCAACTGTTCGTCTTCGAAGATGAACGTCAAGCATGCGTAGGCGTTTGTGCCGGCAGCGTCGACAGCCGCCATGCAACTGCAGGCTATGGACGAGGGCGACAAATATTAGGTACCATGCCCCACCCCCCTTTGGGTAACGTACTTCACCCCCTACCGTGCCACGCCCCACTTTATTGTCACTCGTAGGACTCGCACCACGCCTTTACTGGCTGGGACGACACAACATACCGTAAGTGGAAAAAGAACAATGCCGCGGAAGAGCAAGAACAGCACCAAGCGCAACTCGAACCAATTCGAGTTGCTCGATGACGAGGAAGACGGTACGAACGACAATGTGGCCTGTAGCATCGTGGCCAATTCGACAAGCGCGGCCGACGCGACAAGGACCAGCGCCCGCGGTCGCCCTCTGAAACCGACGCTGCAATTCGACCCTGAACCGCGCCCATCACGAAAGAAATCCGCCGTCCCGAAAGCGAAACCGACGAATGCCGACCCCAATGCCAACGAGGATTCATTGGCGCGAATCGAAGCTCTCCTGAAACGCGTCGAGGAGCGGGCCGAAAGGGCGGAGAAACGCGTCGAGTCTCTGGAAGAGTTCATCCGAAACGAGCTCTTCCCACGCGTCGCTAGCCCCCGGGAGTCCGCCACTCCAAGTGCGCCTCATCAGCAACAGCAACAGCCCCTGCCACTTTCGCCACCACCCTCTCCGGTCCCAGGGCCACTGCCTGGCATTGGCTTGGACGTGAGTCGGGTCCTAGACAGCGACATAAAGGAAGGCAACGCCGGCACTATTCGTCGGCGCGCGAACGCTGCCCTCGAGAAGTTGGGTGTGACCTGTCTGGGCGTCAATTCTAAGGGAAAAGGGCGTTTTCGGCTTCTCTTTCGAGAGACGGACGTCGATAAAGTACGGCAGAACGACACCTGGATAAAGACACACTTCGACAAGGGAACGCTATATGGGGAACAGTGGTACCCTCTACGGGTTGATAGAGCCCATCGTGGGGTTGCGACGGATGATATCGGATGCGCCGTGTTTGAGCGGATGAACGGGGTGAAAGTGCACAAGATGCGATGGCTCGGGACAGCGTCTGTCGACAAGGAATACCGCTCTCTGGTGGTACACCTGGATAAGAAAGAGGAGGTGGACAGGTTGCTTGCACAACGAACGGTTGAGATGGCGAATGGCGAGTGTGCATACACGCGACCATTTGTTCAGGGACTTCAACCAGCGAGATGCTACCGTTGCCACCTCTACGGACACTTGCATTATCGCTGCAAGGCGCCAGCTCCGATCTGTGGACAGTGCGCCCAACCGGGCCATTCTGCGTCGACTTGCACCTCGGACGTTTTTAAGTGTGCAGCGTGCGGTGGAAAAGGAGCACACAAGGCTACAGATCCTGGGTGCCCGGTATATCGCCGGGAACTCGCCAAGTTACGACCGTCGCCCTACTAACATACATCCTCTGTCTTAACCTTTTCTTTTCAGCACAAACCCTCTACCTATACCTGTGGTTGCCCCACAGCTGGTAGGTTAGCTACACCGGACGGCTAAAGGCAGGTGGACTCTTCGTCAAATGCGGCGGAGGAGAGTGGTCTGTACCTCATCAGACAGGCTCCAGAATTGGAAGGGACAGGTCAAGTGAGCAAGAGACGGATTGAAGGATGTAAGAGAAATTCAGGGATTAGATCGGGACGAATTCCTTGGGCTCGGAACCGAGTATTGGACAGCTCTAGATTAGGCTTAGCGAGTCTGACGCAGTGCCTCTGACTATCGTCAATGGCGGAATATAATAAATAAAAAAATAAATTTACTGGCTGGCCTCGACTTCTGCCGCCTTGCGGCCCCGACCTCTGCTGCCGCCTCGCGGCCCGACTTCTTCTCGTCCTTCCTGGCACGCCTCGCGCTGCCTCGCACCCTCTGCCGCCTTTACTGGCTGGCCTCGCCTTCTGCCGCCTTGCGGCCCTGACCTCTGCCACCCAGCGGCCACGACATCCTCTGGACTGGTGGGCCGCGGGGCCCTGAGGAGCTACAAGAGCCTAGATAGAGCTCAAGGCCTCACCCAGGTGCCCCTGGGTTGCACACCAATTGACAACACCTCCACCACTGCTTGCTACGAGGAGTAGGCACGGGGACTTCGCCAACTGTCATGACCACGAAGTGGCCGGATCGAATGCTCCTGCGGGAGAAGACAATCGCCATCGGGGCTAACCCCCGACTAACATACCTACACTCTCTACCTCCTTTCTTTTTTTTTCTGCCCCGTAGACCCCCGAGGGGGCTTGCGGCCGGCCCATGACTTCGTGTGCTTTCTCAGTCACCCGGCCTCGGCCAAAGACTGACTACTATTACGGCTTCACTGCCGTGCCTGGAACCTGCTGACGGGGGAAGGGCACCGAATTTCCGACCGGCCTCAGAGCCTCAGAATTGCTAGATGGAGTGGTTAGGTGCTACACACGATCCTTAGTCCAGGTAGACGGGATATTCTATGTATCTAGTCTTCTCTAGCCTAGCACGTCTTTTGCCCTTATAGGGATGTCCCAGACGGTAATTGTAATATAGGCTAACTGTGCGAAAAGACTGATATACCCTGTGTGACAGCCTGTCACGTGCCAGCTGAAGCAGACCTCCGAGACATTTCGGAGGTAAGCGTCAGAAACGGGAGGATGCTATTATGTTAAAATCTCGCGAAGATGAGAGCAAAAGTGGGCATAGAAGTGGATAAAGGGACTTTTCGAAGGTCGAGTATCATATGATCAGATGGTATGCGAGAATGCATGTGTTGATTGCTCTGCCCCCGGTTGCCCTTTTCCCGTCCAAACAGCCCCTTTTGTATCCCTCCAAGCTTCTCCCAAGTTGATATCCCGTTTTCAGGTATAGTATACATTCTATCAGAAAGAGGGCACTTCTTGCCACTTACTGAAGGCCACGTAAGTCATCTACGTCAGCAACATCAGCTCCATCTCCCCGATCAAATAGCTCTTCTAGCTATTAGATAGATAGTTCAGTCTCTCGAGGTCCCCGAGCCAGTAATAGTTATGCTGGACTCCTCAAAAGGTCCCCGTTCGAATAGGAGATCCTCCGGACCCCTCAGTGGTCTAGGAAGAAGAAAGAACAGTCTGCAGACTTCCCTTCTTACCTGGTTTCAAGCTGTATTACCTAGAGAGACCTAGAGACCTCAACTCGTTCGGACCTTCTTCTCGACATAAAATGATCTCACCTCTCAAGCGTTGAATAGGCTCTTTAGAGATCAACAATTGCATCACTGGCCCCCGTTCTTCACTCTCTGTTTCGTCGTGATTGTGCGCCTTACACACCCTCCCTATCCTCTTTACAACAATAGTAGGGAGAGAGGCTCTTCTAACCTTCCTCGGGAAGACGAAAATAGGGACGGCGACGTGGTTTGCGAAAGAGTAACCTAGGGACTTCTAGACCTCTAGAACCCTAGGGGTGAACAATAAGGCGTGGGACCAAAAAGACTGACCTTATACTTGTTTCCCTTTTTCTTTCCTATACACCCTGCTAGCTATTTAGCTAGTAAAGCTAGCTATTAAATTAGCTAGCTGCAGGAACTAGCCCTGCCGCGTCATAGCCTAGACGGCCATATACGCGTAATGAATAAAAAAAAAGGCGCCAGAAAGACCGCGGTCACGGCAAACAAGACACCCGCCTCGGTAACTGCCTTGATAGTTATCTCGTCCTGCATGTTGAAAAGTGGCAGCCTTCAACGGTGGAGAGGGTGGAATTTGGACTTGGAGTAATAAAAAATAAGTTACCAAAAACAAGCGTTGAGGTTGAACTAGGAACAGATCAACAGACTATGCTAAAGTAGAGCATCCCCGACATCCCGCACCAAAGAAAACAAATAAGCAACCGACCAGCGGCCAACACGAAGAAGCAGCATCTCGGATCATTCTAGCTGATCATTCGGACTCGTAGTGCTGCATTCTCGATGGTTGGGCAAATTTCCCTAGTATGACCCTTACTTACGTGATACATTCTCTTAGACACACGGATCTAAACGGCCTGGCCGCCTGCTTAGATGGTCACTGACGTGTCTGATTGCTGAAATCAAGACCAATGATCAAGTCGCGGGGCGTCCGGTCACGGAGTTGCGCCGCCCGTTCTTCCGGAGTGTTCCAGTGCGCCCTAGAGTTGGGCTCGGATTCTGGTCCCTGGCAATGATAGTGGCTGGAGAATCTGACCATAAGACTTTCCCACCGTGCAGCATCTTGCCGTTGATCGTGATACGGGGGAACAGCGTGGCCACTATTGTGTGGTTTGCAATACCAACTTTGCCGGCGTTGCGAACTCCAAACTCGGGGTAACTCTCCATATGCTCGTCTTCACCCATGAGAATCGTAACTTGAACAATATCACTGGCTGGCTGAGCTTCGTGAACCCATACCTGGGCTGCTCGGCGCAAAAACTCATCGACCCGCCGATGGAACTCTTGCACATTTGCACGCGAGACCAACCGATCGAGCAGCCTTAGGATATAACCTCCAGCATCGACTACCGCCTCCGCAGCCGCCTCCAGCTCTGAATCGTCTTGGAATTTGGTAACCTGGTGGCGGAAAACTTGTTGTAGCTCTTTTTCTTCCTCGAAAAACTCGAGCATCTGGTCCGCTGCCTGCTTAAAGTCATGCGGGACGTAGAACGGGCGAAAGATGTACGCTGAGAGAGCTTCACAGATGACGGCCTGTCCCGCCGCACGGCGCATTAGAACTGCCTCTTTGGTAGCCCCAGTTGACAAAGGGAGACTAGGAAAGCGGGATTGCAGGCTTTGCAATGGGGGATTAGAAGTCTATGACACTGTCAGTTAATGTCTGTTAACCTCGCTACGGTAGCAGCCAGCTCACCCTTGCAGCCTCGGGGTCGGACATGAAATTCTTAACAATGGTGTGGGATACTGCTGCCAGAGAATTCAGCTGTTCTCTACTGTAGAAGGCGTCAGTCAACCGTTGTAATTTTAATAAGGCAAACCAGATACCCACAGTCTTAACTCTCGAGTCTCGTCCACGTCATGAAAGAAACCAGAGCCAAGGTCTCCTCTCGCCTGCATCAGCTTCAATCTCAGATCGTCGCGTTCAGCTTGAGCCGCCTGGAGCTGAGATCGGTGTATAATGCAGTCTCTCTCCATTGTTTCTGTCTTCTTTTGGAGTCGATCACGTGCATTATTGGCCGAATTGGCATTCAACTCGAGGGTTGCTACTTGTTTTTGTAGAGAAATGTCCCTGTCCTTGATCGTCTCTAGTTCCACTTGGAGTTCCTCCATCTTCCTTTGGTGAGTTTCCAAGATGGCCTTGTTTTGGTCAAATATCTTGTACTGTTCGCCAAACGTATGTGCTAGCACGGACCTCTCCCTAGCCGCGGCCGCCTTATGCTGCACCAGTTCCCCATTTAGCCGCAGGACTTCTTTTGTCTGATCGCCTAGCTCTCTCTCGAGTCGTTGCTTTTCGTCGATGAGGTGGGCGTAGTTTTGTATAGCGTCGGCGTCTCCTCCTACTTCTCGGGCGAGGCAAATGAGGGACCAAAGTTTAGAATCTTTACTGGTTTTGGAAGGGGGCCCTCTGGCTGCCGGCTTTACCTTGGACTCAGCCATAGCAGCGAGAGACTGAATCCGCTCCCTGAACGATAGATGAATCATTTGGCTGCAGAGCCAAGCTGAAGAGGGCTTCGTCTCCATATCATATAGGTGCGCCGCCAACACCCACCCTTATTCCACTGGCCGACCTCCAACTTGGCAGGCAGAATTTGAACCTCAGTTCTGCCTGTCGTGTTACCATAGAGGTGGTGTGATTGTGACCAGACTAGATTGGCCAACGAGTGGGGTGCTGGGCAAACCGTTGACACAGCGACCCATGCAGGAGGCCATCCAGTTGTTACTATATGTGGTTCTTAATGCAGAGTCATAGATTGTACGCGAGACTTCCCCTTCAAGGACTAGTCGACGTTAGTTAAGGCTACGACGGATGGTGGGCCGAAGGATCACTCCTGGAGTACCAAGGACGAATGGTTCTAGCCACCAACCTGGTGGAGTGCTGCCGTCAGCGCCGCTCTGCAACTCACGCGAGTGAGAGGAGCATCGAGTGCAGGGCCAACAGCATAAGTCGGGCAAATCATAGATTGACACGCTGTTGGGGGCAAATGCGAGACCTGCAAGGACGGCCGGGGCAACGAATACGTAGTTGCAGCCTTTGCATTAAGATATTACATTGCTATAACCAACCGCATATAAAGTACATGTTCTCGGCCGGAGATAAGAGGGACTACTCCACTACTCCACGACCCACCTTGCTCTCAAAATTTAAGCCTCACCCATGAGGTCTCCAGCTTCTCCACCAATCTGCTACCTTCCAGTCACAGGGCCCCATTTAGGCATCGCCGTCCCTGCAGGCATCACCTTCGCCTGGTGGCCGCGAGTCTCAGTTACGGAATTATTCTACATTGTGTCCGTATGTGTTGCGTCGACCAGCGCAATGGCGCCGGCGGGGCACGAGCTAAGTGGCTCCCACTCGCGGTATCGCAGGTCAGGCGGCAGCATACATGTGAAGGACGTCGACTCAATCGGCGAGTATCTATCCGGCGGGCGCGAGCAGCTTCCGCCGAGATCCTCCTGCCTCGTCGATGACGTTCAACTACTCCGGCGGTCGCTGAGGACGCAAAGCCCGGCCTCGGGAGGCGACGGGGATCCCGCTGGCGCACTCGGCGAGGATGGGGTGGAGGGGCCACGCCCGGCGGACCACGACGCGACCTCGGCGTACCAGTCCGACAACGTCGGAAACGCAACGCGACTGATCGACCTCGCCCGAAGCGCGTCCGGGGTGAGCCAGATCACAGCGGGATCGCCCGAGCTTTCGGGAATGATACAGCAGCTGTGCGCTTCCAGCAATCAGCGGCGGCGCTGGCCTCGACGGCCGAGCTCCGGGCCGCCATCGTGACGGAATGGGGTGGGAGGCACATCGACATGCTGGGACAGGTGTTTTCCGGGGCCGCGGTGCCGCCGCTCAGCAGGTCAAGGCCGTCTGGAGCATAGCCCTGCCTTCGTTGACACTATTGCTGCTGCTGCTACTGAGCCTCTGCTGCTCGGTCGTGTTATTGGTCGTGGCTTCAGCTGGCGCCAAACGCGTTGCAATCCTGGCGCTCTGCTTTGTCCCATCTGCCGTATCTTCAAGCTGTCGTGTGGCTTCCCGAATCTTGCTGCTAGGTCTCGTGACGCGACTCGATTTTTCGTGGGCGTAGGGCGGGTGTCGCGCCCTGCCCCACTATGATGACGGCCTCAGCCGACTCTTCCTGATGGAGCTCCTTAATCCTCCGGTGCTGTTCTTTCGAGGAGGATGTCGGTTGAGCTCGGAACGCACCGTATGCAGTGTCGACTCTCGTTCGTCTTCCCGCGGGCGATGTCCGCGGCCAGTTTACCAGCAGCGGCGACATCCGCCCCGCGTGTCTAAATAAGCGTTCACCGTGGTGACGCCGCTCAACAGGAACCGGTGGAACCTCAATATGGAGGCGAACCTGGCGTTCCGGGTCCAGGATCGGTCGACGATGCGCACCTTCATCTCTGAGCACAGGTGGAAGGAGGGCCTGCCGAAGGAGGAAGAGGCCATCATGATGCTCAACTAGGGCGACGACAGCGCGATCCCGGTGCCGGCCGTCTTCATGTTCGTGCCGGGGATGCCGGTCGTCGTGACCCAAAACACCCACCAGGGGCTAAAGCTGACCAACGGCGGCGGCTACACGGCGCTGGAGGTCATCGTCGACAAGGCGTACCCGGGCCACCGCGTCTCGGCCGACACGACGATGCACTTTGGGCCGTGGCGTCGGAGACGACCAAGGAGTACTACTTCGTCGGAATGCCACCGGCACCATCCTGCTGACGCCAATGAGTGTCAAGATCCAGCGCCAGCGGAAGCGGCCGTGGCAGCGCAACGACGTCAGCCGAAAGGCCTGCCGTGCGCGGCGGCCTTCGCATGTACCGACTACAAGGTGCAAGGCAGAACGTTCGAGCGCGTGGCCCTCGAGCTACGGGAGCACGGGCGACGAACGTCGACGGGCGGGTGGTGCCCGCGCAGTGCGACCCGTATGGCCTGTACGTGCAACTCTCGCGGTGCCGGACGCTAGACGCCAGCATGCTCGTCTCCAAGGTGCGGAAGAGAGACCTGGTGGGGAACCGGGTGCCCGAGGAGATGAGCGGCGCGCAAAGCAGGTTAGAGGAGCTGTGCGGCAGAACCATCAGGAGTGCTTCGCTGGCTGGGCGATTGCGCCGAAATCTAGCGGGAGACGGACGAAAGGCGTGGAGGAAAGGTGAGGATCGTCGCCCGAAGTGCGGCGATACGGCGACGACCCACCGCGTTATGCTTGATTGGCAGGATTTATTGATACGGATGGTCATTTCTCTATAAAATTAACAGGTAATTATGTGTCGAGAAGAAGGTCTGAACGGGTTAAGGCCCCTAGGTCTCCCTAGGTAATACAGCTTGAAACCGGGTAAGAAGGGGGTTCTGCAGACTGTTCTTTCTTCTTCCTAGACCACTGAGGGTCCGGAGGATCTCCTAATCGAACAGGGACCTCTTGAGGAGTTCGGCATATCTCTCACTGGCACGGGGACCTCGAGAGATTGAACTATTGATCAAATGGTTGATTGGGAAGATCAAGCTGAAGTTGCTGAGCCTGCTGCGATTGTCTGTGGTTGCCAGTTGCTCTCCTTCACTTTCCAGCATAAGCGTAATGAATGAGTGATTGTCGCTGCCTTCCCTCAGGATGGGGCGTAGTACGCTGGAGCAGCTGACACTTCATGCTCGGCTTGCCGCTGCTATCAGAGCTGTAGTCGTCGGCAGTAAGCTCGTCGCCATCTGCAGTTTGGAATCCGATCGCTGCTTCGTTTGTGGAGGTGATCAGGGCACATCTGAACACCTGGAAACTCTCTACAACGTGGAGGCCAGGGTCAGAGGAGCCTATAGTCCTATTAGGACTATAGGCTCAGCGCTCTGAATAGTCCCGACCATTAAGAGGACTATTAGCCCAAACTATAGCCCAAAAAAGAGATATAAATAGGGACTTAGATTTAGGGCAGAAAGAAAGGAACATGGACACAGAAATACACAACAACTACCCATTTTCTACAATATATGCCCTTTCTGCTGACTTTCTTCGTGAGAGCAGCTGCTAGCCTTGGGCCACGCCACACTTCATCGGCAGCGCGGGCAAAATCCGCTCTCACGCTGTGAGAGTCTCCAGCTCCAAACTAATCAGCAATGAAGTGGAGAGCTCAGCAGAGCAGAAAGCAGACCAAAGTCAGAACAGGCCATTCCAGCGTGTGTCTGTGGGAGCCAGGGGGCCACAGTTACATGGACTGCCGACAACATCTAACGGCAGCAAATAGCGCACCAACGCTAATGTGGAAGGGGGCTATTGCACCAAAAGTAGAACGCGCGCTCCAACAAGTGGTTCGCAATTGACAGTTATGGCATGTGGTCTGTGTGTGACAGGGGCCGAGACGAACCGTAGGATGCATGCTAATTTGTGATTCTCTTGCGGTTATTCGTTACAGTCACAGAGCCGCATTCCAGCTGGTCTAAGCTAGCTGTCAGAGCACGCATCTTCCCGCCAGACGAAAATCTATTGCTGCTCAGCAGAAGGACCAAGCAAGGCAAGGCTCAAGAAGACGCCGACAGTTAGAGTTTCTACGACGGACCCTAGAATGATGGTGAGAAACAAAGCACGCATCAAGGTTCGTACCGGCGGCACAACCACGACCGCAGCCAGCCAAGCTCGTGCGAGCCGAATTCCACTCACCGGCCAAAGCACGCCAAAGGCATCGCAAAAGCACCGAGGGTGGTCGAGGAGGACGCCATCGTCTTAGATAACACTGGCGTTCGCGCCCCGGGGGCCACTTGCGGATTTTGATATTCAGAACAAATAACTCGCATGCAATGGAAATATCATATTGATAGACTGAACTGTGCTTGGCCTTCCGGCCTAAGAAACAGCGATACTAGCGCTCAAACCCGAATGCCAGCGTCTAGAGGCGTGCGCGCGCTGCACTAATCTGAAACGCCGTATTCCACATAGCTGCCTCACAACTTCATTGAAGAGATGAGCTTATTCCGTATTTCTTGAGGGCTCCACGTTCCATCTATTGGGACCAATGCCGTTGAAACAGTTTTGCCTTTCTCCTTTTTCAGTGTTGAGATAGTTGTTTCGTTATTGATCTGAACCTGAAGGTTATAGCTTTGGGGATCACCGCTCGTTTTCTTCATGCGGAAAGTTCTGTCAGCAAAATAATGAAGCCTTTTGGGATTAGCAAGCGCACTCACACCCTGCATATCTAGCCGGAAATCAGTGTCCTTGAATATCGTGTGTTCTCCGTCTGTGATATCTTGTAGTTTATTGTCGGGGATGCCTTCAATAAATGTCTTAAGGGCTTTGCTAGCTTTACCCATGCTGGACTGAGGTTCTCCGTGAGAAACGTGGCGTTTATCTCGTGTCGAGGAGGGTTGGCGATGTAAGGGAGGAGCGAGAAGATATAGCTGGCACTGGTGAAGGATTCGAATTCATCCACCCCCAAACCCCACACCCCACCAGTACTTTCTCGGCAAAATCTTCACTGCGCAGAGAACCCCTGCTTTGCTCTAATAAAATCTTATCCCATCATTAGGCGCTATTGCCTAACAGATGCAGGGTCGCATGCTTTAGATGGATATCGGAGATAGATGTCGGACGGGCAGCGGGCTTTGCTCCTTTCAATCCCATCTAATCATTAGGCGCTATGGCTCATTAAGTGCAGGCTCACATGCTTTAGGCGACAGGGAGGCAACCCGATCGTGGGTTGCGCAAAGGAGCCTTGAGGAACGAGGGTATTGCATTGGCAGGGGGATCAAAAACCAACAAGGGTTAAAGAGGCCTTAGCGGCCGGCGCGGGAGGGCCAGGTATGGAGGAAGGCATTGGCACGAGCAGCCAATGGAAAGTAGGAAGGCCGACCAATCAGGAGGCAGCTGGTACGGCCTGAACCATGCCGACCGGGTGGGCCCTGCGCGGAGATGGATGCGACTTGCTCTGTTCGCCCCTAGCGGCGACGGAAAAACTTTCGGGCGACATGGACGGAGGCGACACGTTTAAAACATGGACGCCTCACCCCGCCTTTCGGTTGCTACAGGTTCTCAAAGCAATGGCATCACCAAAGCAGCAGTCAAAGGGGTTCGAATGGGTGCCGACAACTTTCTCACTCGAGCCTCGCTGGACCACTGAAATCGACCCCGAATCGATCAAGAGAGTGATCGAGGCAACCACAACGGCACGCTGTCTCAAGTAAAATTCTTGGCCCAAGGAGCGTTCAACAAAATCTACACAGTCTGCATAGATGGCGGAACTCTCATTATGCGGGTGTCATTACCGGTTGACCCTGAGTGGAAGACAGCCAGTGAAGTTGCCACCATGGAATGGATTCACGACAACACCGCGCTTCCGCTACCAAGGGTCCTTGCTTATCAAAGTAATCAAGATAATGCTCTTGGGTTTGAGTGGATTCTCATGACGAAGATGCCAGGCAAAACATTGTCTAAGGCCTGGAGATCAATCGACATGGAGGCGAAACAGAAAATAGTTCATCATTTCGCATTGTATGCGTCCGTTTTGTTTAAGAATCAACTGCGCGGCATTGGCAATATCTTCCTAGATCCGAGAGAAAAGTCTCATGGCAAGACCAAGTTTACTGAAGTGGGGAGGATTATCTCGATGCAGTTTTTTTGGGGGAGTCGCTTGCAACAAAGCGTTCCGCGAGGACCATTTCGATCAAGCAAAGACTGGATCGCAGCACGTTTGTCTCTCAACGAGTATGAATGCAAATCGACATTGGCCAATAGTCAAGACGCAGATGACCTCGAAGATGCGCAGAGGACACTGGAAATCATCCAAAGGCTCCAAAGCATCCTCGGCGATGTCTTTCCCGAAAGAGCGCACACCGAGAGCCTTCAATGCTCTGTCATGACGACCTTTCTCAGCATAATATTCTGGTGGACGAAAGCGGTACGTTGACTGGAGTTTTGGACTGGGAGTGCGTGTCAGCGGTTCCACTGTGGAAAGCATGCTCCTATCCTTCTTTCTTGATCGGTCCAAATCGGACTATGGTGCCCGACCGGAGCAGATATCGATTTGATGCCAATGGCGATCCTGGAAGTTTGTATTGGGAGCATTTGATGGAGCATGAGCTGACGCTCTTGCGCTGCTATTTTGTGGAAAGAATGCGAGTCCTTCAACCGCAGTGGGTCAGGGTTTTTGAATCGAGCCGTTTGCAAAAAGACTTCGACTTGGCGGCGAATAGTTGCGATAGCGAGTTCTTAGCACCGCACATTAACGAGTGGATCGATGCGATAGTGGCCGGAACGAAAATGACGACCAGTTTGTACGACCAAATATATACGTCTTGAATTTAGACTGGAAATAGACAAATTGGCTTGCAATCGACCTCTCATACCAATGACGACAGATAGTGACTTAGGGGATGACAAGTTGATACATTGGCGAAGAGTGCCGAAGACTTTGACCCTCTACCCTTTACAACCCAGGGATGGGCATCTTACGAACGGGAATCGAATTCGATAGATTCATTCGACCCCCCTAGTCTTTACGAATGTCGAATCGAATTTCGTGGCGTTGAATTCGATGCGAATTGAGCGGGCCTAGGGTAGATTCGCATGGAATCGAACGCAGCGTATTTCATTCGCGGTCGAATCTAACCGCTGGCGCCCGTTCGATCGATTCTGTCGAACGAGTCTCGCCAAGCTGTCGATGTAGGCGCACGGCAGCCTCACAGGAAAATGGCACCACGGACCGCACAAGGATAAGTATGTGTTGGTGACAGCACAATCGATACTGTACAAAAAGGTCATGTTGAAGCCGAGTTTCGCGTGCAATCTAGCGTTGAGACCACAGGTGTCTGGAATGGGCGCGCAAAAGTGCATCCGCTGGCGAATTGACAATCGAAGGCCGTGTGCGTCATTTGTTGGTCCTGCCTGTGTCAAGCCTGCATTACATGTTCGTCCGATAATGCAAGCCATTCTCTTGAGATGGTTGCCACATCTGCCCTGGAAAGGACTTGAGCGCTGGGGACCTTTGCATCTGCACGCACAGCCACGTACATAGCTAAGTACTACAATCATTGCTTGGTGGCGCCCTGCGAGTTTCTATTCCAAGCGCCGGAATAAGAGGATGACGCACCTGATTGAGCCCAACTCGAGCAACACGCCGCACTCAACTCGCCAAGCGCCGTAACGTTGTGTCGGTCACCCATAATTTTCAGAGCAACCCCTCGATCCGAGCTCACCGCGGCGAAAACAAAAAGTGACTCACACCCACCCATGCCTGTCGGGGGATATGGCTGACCTCAGATTCTATACGTTGAGCTAACGGCTGTGGAGCTGAAGTGCATAGGTGCAAAAACCCCGAACCAACCAGAGTAAAACGTATCCCTCCCTGCAGCCTTTATTACCCTGCATAAAATGCAACAGGAACCAACAGCATACCCAAGCGCTACCAAACCGGTTTTCGGTTCACAGACATGGCGGAACTTCTTCCTCTTCGAGGCCGCTCGCCGTCACTCTGTTGGTGGCGCTCTCCTGCCGAAGGTATCGCCACCGTCTGGAGACGTGCCAGTAGAGCACCGACAACGTTCAGGTACGCCCAGATGCTGCCGCTCGTGAACTCGCTTGGGTATACCAAGAGATGGGCGACGACCTCGACTTGCGACAGAGCCCGCTCCGTGAACACCCGGTTCACCGCTCTCATCAGAAACTGCCGCGTCTTCTTTTCGGTTCCGTCGTCGCCGACGACGCCATTTCGGCATCCTCCCCAGCGGCCGGCTGGCCACCTGCCGAGACGATGGGCAGCAATTCCGCTGCCGCAGCGACGCGCTTCCATGTCGGGTCCTCTACCTTGGTCGCGTAATTCGTCACGTAATATACGAGAGCCATGGTCTTCCGCTGCGTTGCTATGAAGGAGATGTCATAGTTGTGGCGGAGCCACGGCAATCGCCTCGTTCCACTGATTCACCATGGGATGAGACCTACGGATCCGCAGCACGCCGTCCTGTGAGAACGTTGTTTTCTCGACCAGCTTCCAAGGCGCCTTGAAGCGACAGAGGTCTCCCTTTCGCCCCTTGTTGCCCAGGAGTACTCGACGCATGTCGGGTTATGGGTGTGGATCTGCGTCGCGCCGGCGCAGAAGTTGGCTTCTTGAATGCGGCCGAGAACTGTTCGGCACTGTCCACCAGGGATGAGACGTCAGACGTCACCGAACGCTCCGCCTGCACGGCGCAGAGGCCTTCCTGGTCCAAGTCCTGCTTTCCGCGTCAGCCTGCGTCTTCTCGGCCCATGACAGCAACGCCCCTGCCGTTACCTCGCAGAAGACGCTATCGACATAGCGGATGATTCGCTTACGGTACGCGGCTTGTTCCTCCCCGTGGGCGTCGGAAAGCATGGAGCTCAGGTGCGCGTTTCCATGTAACCAGAGCAGCCCGTGGACGTGAAGGAGCCTCGTTCGTTGGTCTCCACGGCACCGTAGTAGTGGCTGATGCGCCCGAACACCGACTCCCCGCCCTGCATTTACGTAATGCTCGAAGAACAGCGTCGTCTCCCGGTGGAAGAATATGGCTGAGCTCATCGCTTCTTCGCGCTGACAATGTTCGTGTGGAATCGTGGCACATGTGCAACGTCGAGAAGAACGAGGGTGCGTGTGTTTCTTCCGTTTTCGCCATCCAGAACATTTTCCATCCTTCGGGTGCCTCGCGCTTCGACCTTCAAGGAACCTTCTCCGATCAGAACGTAGTCGGCTTCCTCAGCTTCGCGGATGTCGGTCAACAGACTCCTGTCATTGACGATATGGGTAGTTGCTCCTCCGTCATAGATCGTCGAATTGTAAAGAGGATGCTTCTCGCGTAGAGCTGAAAAGACCGAGTCGGTGGTTCCACTTGTGAGGCTTTTAGCAGGGTTCCGCGGCATCGGCATCATGTGGTGCATACAGATCACACGTAAGCAGAAACTGTCATGGTTCGGATTCCTATTATGCTAATATCCTCTAGACGCGGTGAAAAGCATACGGAACCTAGGGGGGGGGGGGGGCCGCATTAGGGGGGTTGGGTCATAAAGCGCAGCCGCAATGCTATCTGGCCCCAAGCCTGTCCATGGGATTTATCTTCGAAGCAACTCATTACTAGCCACTTACCGCAAGGCACTGGCATCGGCTGCATGTGTTATTGTGAGGATAAAAGCTGCGGACAGAAATGAAGTCGAAGACACGCGGATGCGACGTGACGATGGGACGATCTTCAATTTCAGCCGGGGTTGCAAAATCGTTAGCCGCGAGATCGTGGAACAAGCAAGGGGCCTCTTCGGAGTTGGCCGAGTGGAATAAGGCTATTTGTGTAAAAATTTCACTTCGAGTACAGTACTGTATCTGCCAGCTCTCACGAAGAAAGCAGGGCAAAGGGCATAATTATTTTGGGGTGCATGTGTGTTCCTTCTTCTTTTCTGTCATAGGCCCTTTATTTATCCCCTTGTCCTGCTTCTTCCTCCGTCTTCCATCTTCTTCCTTGCGGACTTACTAATCCATAGGCACCCATCTCTCCGCGTCAGCGTGCCACGTCCTCCCCGTTTCATCCTGTCTCGCCCTACACCTTCAGCTAGCTATCAGGCTTCAGGACCGAGTCTTAGACCCTTCTTCTCGACACCAGCCGGCTAATTGTGTCCACATAAGTAGCCCGAGTTTTATTCCTCCGAGCCAGGATGAGATTTTGGTAGTTATATTCGGCTCTATAAGTCTATATGAGTCACATACTGTACGGCAGTGGCGGCGACAACGGCTGCAAGTCGTTAACCTCATCTCCCTGGAATTGTTCGCGGCATCGCTAAGTGAGCCATTTACAAATGAAATCATCTTCATCAGTCCTTTTTGAGCACGGATTTTTTTTAATTCATTACGCGTGTGTGGCCGTCTAAGCTATGACGCGGCAGGAGCCAGCCCCCTGCAGCTAGCTAAGTTGATAGCTAGCTTTACTAGCTAAATAGCCAGTAGTGTATGTAAGAAAGAGACAGGTAAGGAAAAATTAACAGGGTCAGTTCTTTTGTTCCCACGCTTTATTGTTTACCCCTAAGGACCTAGAGGTCCTTAGGTTACTCTTTCATAAACCAGTTCGCCGTTCCTATCTTTGTCTTCCCGAGGAAGGTTAAAGAGCTTCTCTCCCTACCGTAGTTGTAAAGAGAATAGGAAGGGTTAGAGGCTGCCCTCTTAGGGCCTTTCTTAGCTGGGTTCTCTCCTTCGTGTAGTTCTTACAACTAAGAATAAGGTGTGAGGCAGTATGTCTCGACGAGCCACACCTACACCCTTCTAAGTCTGTCTTTCTAGCTCTAGCTAGGTAAGCTTTCAGAAAGCCTATCCCTAGTAGGAGCTGGTTAAATGCTGAAAACACCGCGAGGCTCCTATCTGGCTTATAGGAGAAGCGAAGAGCTTTGCTTAGCCTGTCGGTAGTGCTTCCCAAGGCCCTTAGCTCTAGGGCAATTTTCTTCTTCTGCCTTCCATAGGGCTCGCCAGCTATCCAGGCTGGCGATACGGACTGTTTTCGTAGATAGCTAATAGAGACTGTTGGCGTCCCTACTAGCGGGGCCTTTAGCCCGCTCTTGCTAGCACGATCAATGCCACCCATCGGACAAAGAACCACCGACTGCAGAAGCGACGCTCCCTCAAGGAGATGCAGTTCGGGTGTACACAGCAGGAACAGGGTCCAGATACCTTCTCCGTCGAGAGGGCAAGGGGTGTAGCCTCCATGCCTACGACGTTGTCTATGTCAAAGACCACTCTGTTCAATTCTGCGATAGTCACAGCTGTAAGCACTCATCTCCGACCGACAAAGGGTACCGGTACAACAACCACCCGTCCATGCTGGTGGCACCGGGCAGTCAGTGCGGGCGTAACACCCGCAAAGACACCGTTGTCCAAGAACTGATCCATGCGCCACTCTGTTTCCAAAAGAATAGGGGAAAAAACTCACCCTCGTTCGTACCAGTTACACCATGTTCGTCTGTCCCTCGACTGATGCTTCCAGCGCAGTAAATGGACCCTCTTGGTTGCGCACACCACTGCGTGGGGGATTAAAATGCTGTCTGCCGATAGAAGAGAGGCACGAAGAGAGAAGGAAGGAGTTTGGGTAACTCCAAAGTGCGAGCCCTCCGCTCTTACATACCCATTCTACTGGGTTCCTCCATCACGTGTGATTCGCCCTACCCGCGCAAAGTGAAGGGAAAAGGAAATCCCTCGCGGGATTAAAAAAAAAAGGGAGCGGGCATCGCAGCCCTTCTTATACCCTCCGGTGCCCGGGCTTCTCGTCCCGGTCATGTGTGGGGTCAGTGAAACTGATCGTAACCTGACCAATTGACGCGGCGTGGTCCTCCGCCCCCCTGCCTCTTATGACGATCAAGTCGCTCCTTCCAGTCGCAGGCCCAACGGTGTATTGTTTGGGTGTGGAGTGTATGACTAAGTGACTTGGTGTTGTATGTTTGTTTTGGTATTCGTCACTCAGTCCGTATCCATGCGTATTGATGTGTGGTGTCCGTCGTGCGCCCTTGCGGACGCCTACTCCTCCTGATTGATGTGTACTGGGGGCCCTTGGACCATGGCACGAATGGTAAAGCCGATTTCCCTTGCGATGGACAGCAGTACAAAGCAGGCGTGGAACGAAGAAGTGGCTTGGTTTAATGAGCCAATGAGACGGAGGGAGCATGGTACGCCGCAGGATGCAAACGACGTACAGTTTCACTGCAGCATTCATTTCCACAGTTGACCGGGGAAGGGACCCGGTCATATTTCATAGGCGAAGCACAAGGAGAGCGGATCGATCATGGCCGCGTATGCGGCTTGTCTATATCATCCAATGATGCCTTGACAGGGGTAAAGCGGTTATGGAGCAACACGTCGGGGAGACAAATACTTAAGGGTCTTGATGTTCGCTGCCTCAGTTTCTGTTTCAACCAAGACAAGTTCACCCTCCATTACATCCATCTGTGTCCTTGAGGTCACTTGGTTAGCTTCGGAAGCAACCCGTGAGTTCTTGTCCGTTCGCAGGAAACAAATCTGGGCGTCGCCGGACGAGAGTTACTAATCAGTGTCTAGAAACACTAACCATGACGACCCATGGCAACGTGGCTGCACATCAGCAGGAGCGGGCCCAAGGAGCCAAGGGCAAAACCTTTTTCTGGGGCAAGGAGTTCGTACCTGAGAGTAGCGGAGCCGGCTCCCTCTTTCAGAGTCTTTTCTGGCTTGCCAAGAAGCTGTACGAGGGTCAGGTTTTAGATCTCACTAAGTTGACGACGAACCTTTCGTCTTTTGGTGCCCTATATGGGTGCAGGGACGTGGCTGTTGTTGCCGTCTACTTTCTTTTCAACCGTCCCGATGAGATGGATATCTGTTGGCGAGAGCTGCGAGGGAACCTAGCGGTAGCCGCTGACGTGTGGCAAAGGTGGCCCGATACTTTGGCGACCGGAGAGCAGGATTGTACCATGGTCTTGCTCTTTGATCCATCATCACCTTTGGAAGGGCCGTTGGAGATGGAGGAAGCGGTGCAAGCAGTCCAACATTTCATGGGTTATTGTTCCAGAAGGGAAGGGGGGCGTCCCTGCTGGAAGGACGCACACTCTGCCCTCGTCGAGCTTGTTCCAGAGAAGAAGAAGGAACAGTGGTTTGCATCTCGCCTTTTACTACTTTCGTTTTTTGGGCAGCATAGTCGTTGTCCCGGTCAGCCGTTTCCTTGTGAAACGAACTAGCCGACTCTCTCTAAACAACCCCCACTTGCCGCTTTTGGTAGTGACGATAGCTTTATCCCCCTCAGATCGGTGTGCATCGCGGTAAGAGCATCACTGGATGGCGACAGTGTCATTCGCTTGCCAACAGAGCGCCGAAGAAAGTTTATGGCCACACGCAAGAGCAAGATCAATCTTTTCCAAGCGAAAACATGGCACTTTTCTTGGCATTCCTCCCCGCAAGAAAGAGGCAAGGATGCTCACACCCCTTCTCGGGTCTGGGACACTTCTCCAGGCATTTGACCGCTTTGTGCAACACGTCAGAATGGCTCTTCCAAGGTAGGGATGACCGCAGTAGAGTCTTTCAGACGGCGGGTTCTTGGACTCTGAGTATTGTTGCTCTTGGCAGGCTTGGGGAGTCTTGTCCAGCGTTTGATGTTATTGCAAATAAGCACAGGTGCTGATTGACGCCGATCTCCGCGCGCTTCTTATGCGACCCGACACAGCCCCATCTCTCGTCCGATGGTTTCTCAACTTTCGGCCGATACCCCACTACAAGGTAGCAGCAGGTCTCGCGAGAAGCTGGATTGCGTGCACCGCGATAACGACACGATCACGAGCGGACGGAGAATAAAATGAGACAAACGGTAGCAGTGAATGTTTTTATCCTTGCCGGCTCCCAATCACAAACAGCGGCGAACGACCTGCAAGCACCGCCATCAAGCGCGCCCCCCGCCCTTGGTACGGCTCACAATCAGGAGCTTGGCGGGCCGTGGGCGACCGACCAAACACCGGCGAGAAGAGGTCCTAAGAGAAGGAGGTATAAGCGGGATAGAGTTCTCCGTCGCGCCGCGCTGGCGTTGACGGCTATTCGGGTATAACGCGCCTACGGGACCTGACGCCCCGGCCCAATTGGGACGGAGGTCCCCCACCTGCACCAGGCTGGCGGCTGCGACCCTCTCGCGAAGATGAGAGCAAAAGTGGGCATAGAAGTGGATAAAGGGACTTTTCGAAGGTCGAGTATCATATGATCAGATGGTATGCGAGAATGCATGTGTTGATTGCTCTGCCCCCGGTTGCCCTTTTCCCGTCCAAACGGCCTCTTTTGTATCCTCCAAGCTTCTCCCAAGTTGATATCCCGTTTTCAGGTATAGTATACATTCTATCAGAAAGAGGGCACTTCTTGCCACTTACTGAAGGCCACGTAAGTCATCTACGTCAGCAACATCAGCTCCATCTCCCCGATCAAATAGCTCTTCTAGCTATTAGATAGATAGTTCAGTCTCTCGAGGTCCCCGAGCCAGTAATAGTTATGCCGGACTCCTCAAAGGGCCCCGTTCGAATAGGAGATCCTCCGGACCCCTCAGTGGTCTAGGAAGAAGAAAGAACAGTCTGCAGACTTCCTTCTTACCTGGTTTCAAGCTGTATTACCTAGAGAGACCTAGAGACCTCAACTCGTTCGGACCTTCTTCTCGACAGACCCATCTTGCTCAACACCGCGACGACGGCCGCCCGCGGGCCGAGGCAGATGGGAAAGGTTGTATATAGGTTTTCCTCCTGGGCCACCGGGTTTTTCCTATATAGGTAACGAGTAGAGGCTCTAGAGCTTATAGGCTAGCTAGTGTAATTGTCAGAGGGAGCAGACTGACGGTCTAATCCGCACACGTATAAACTCCGGTGAAAGAGGCAGGTTAGACACAGGGACTTGAGTCAGGTATCGATACAGTAGAGGAACGAATCCATAGATTGATTGATTACATAATTGCACGAGCCATGGATTGACGTTGACGTAGACTGACCTCAATAAATTGATCAGCATTGCGGAAGCCGTGGATTGATTTGTCAGCTGTAACTGCTCCCTTGATCTAACTCGTGGCTCAAGTCGCTCCAGTAGATGATATTTCGACCTTTCACTGGTACTTGAGTGGTCTAGATTCAAAAAGAATGACAAAACTGTCTCAGCATACAGGGTGGCTTTTCTCGCCCCTCGCCTATCCAGAAACAAGTAATCAGCAGCTAACTACTGGCAGGACCAGATTGCAAGCCTTGCCGTAAGTATCCGGGCCGCGATAAACAATATGCGGCTGGCGACGACTCTGCTGTTAAATACGTTTTGGATGACCCTGAGTCGAAATTCCGGGGTAAAGGCAGTATTGAACCAGGTGATATTTGCACGCTAAATCTTGAATTTAGGCGCACCTGGTCAAGACCCTGTGCACCACTATGGGCACTGTGTTGAGTGAAAGCATCCAAAGGGTTTAGGCATGGAAAGTGGCCTGGTGCGCAAAACTGCGAATTAGGGGGAGTTCCCAGCGATTCAAGCTGCCGTGCACCAGCCTTTGCCAGCTCTGTTGTCGGGCATGCCGTAGGAGAAGGGAGTGAATGTTCCTCGTTTGGACGGGTATAGAATGCCTGAGAGTACCGAGGACTTGTTTGCTGCACACTTTCCGTTCTAGTCGTTGGTACTTGGCCTAAGGAGGGTTGTTGAGGCACCAACACGTTTGCACATCGACTCGGAGCTGACGACGAGGATTCGGACAAAATATCTCCAATGCCAAGCGTATCCAAATGCCGACCTCCAAAATCTCGGATGTGATCTTCATCTGCACGATAGCTCGGAACCCCTTGCCATTCTGCGTGTGTGACGACGCTGACACCTGAGGTTGCTGGGTCTAGGTCTGGCAAGGGTGTTACCTGATTGTCGGGAGTAGAAGCATTTTTGTCAGTGGAAGTGGCGTCAATAGACATCGTCTCGTCGTTTGCTGTTGAAAGTGGGGCATTCAGGGCATCGAGAGTAGTTTCTTCGCGTGAGCAAAGCGATTGTTGCAATCGTTCGACACCTAACAGCCGATCGTCTCCATCACTGGTGGTGTCAGTATGAACTGGCATTGTTGGTGTCGCATGGGTGTCTGTTGACTGAGGCGTGTCGTCCCTGGAGCCTAGTACGGAAACAGTGTCGTGATAATTGCGTCCTTCAATCGTTTAGTGAGCATATTCCCCATGGTTGTATCTTTCATGGACTTCAGCACGCGCACCTTTGCATTTGTCTGCACCGATGGCTGCAGCTCCCTTTGGTTCCGACTTGGCACGTTCTTGAAGAAAGTTCCGTACATGTTCGACATACGGAACAGTTTTGACTTTGAACCGTGCGGGTCGAACTTGTCGAGATATTCGGCAGCAACCCAAGCGACAGGGCTTTTGCGAGGAAAAGTCCTATTAGTAAAGAACATAACGGAAACTGCCGCTCTGAATTGAAGGGTTCTCCTATTCGGAAAGCGTCGTGCCACGCATACTCCCCTGTTTGCGGGTCTTTCGTGTAACATGGTGGTACACACTCATTAAGAGATGTCTCGTTGAACGAGCCTGGCAGGCCAATATCGGCAAAACTGCCCAGAGGAAGGACCATGACGGCGTGCCACTTATTATTCCAAAGTGCAAGATAGACCTCTCCGGGAACTGGATCAATGACACCATGTTTTGATCGCACAGCACGGCCGCGCGTTTTAGTTTCTGATCGGTCACCGGTGGAGGAGGCCGAAGTATGGCCTTTTTTTTGGGTTGCTGTTCCGCCAAAACGGCCTCGGGGATGTCCGTATTCATCATCCGGTGCATCCTGGCCCGCAGTATTGTACTGTTCTGTCAGGTTGAAGTTGCGGTTATGGACCCGAACGCCTAAGTGTTTGATGGCACCCGCATGCCCTTTCGACCATCGATGATGTTTGCTCCTCACATGCTTTGCGGCACCGGTGATGGTTTTGAAAGCGATTCCATGTTCCCCGCATTGAAGGATGAACCACTTACCACTTATCGGTGGATATTCGACTATCGTGGGCTTTCCCGGTGAAACTTTGTCTTTTGGGAACACGTCTCGAAACGCTGCCGACCCTTCGTCCATCGCTGACGGTTGTATCTCAGTGCGAGCGCGCTTGCGTATTTCGCCCGCAGCAGGGGTATCATGGTTTCGTTTTCTCTGCAACAGTGAGTAAATGTACGGTACTGGGTCTTGGTAGAGGTAACACGCACAGAAATCTCTAGCCCGGGACCATCTGCCGCGTCTTCCTCCAAGAACGCATTCTGCACCGGCGATGGCGGCTGAAGTGGAATGGCTTCGTCGAGGTCGTGTTCCTGAAGTGACCTGTGCACTACGGTCGGGCCAAGTGTCCTCACCACATCATCGCAAAGCGATTGCAGAAGTGCTTGCATTTTCTCATCATGCGCGACCTTCTCGAGCTCTATGAAAGCCTCACGATTGAGCTCGAGCTCTTTCAACTCACCTCCAATCGCCAAAGTCGTTTCTCGAATGGAGCAGAGTTGGTCTGGACTGGGATGTGATGGTATGTCTCTCCACAGACTTTGCAAGCGGTGCTCAGCAAAGTTAACCCTTTCTTGATATGAGTCTTGTGGTGGTCTGATCTTTCTAAAATTTTCACGCCATCGTGAGAGGCAGCCATCGAGGACCGTAGCTTTGGTGAAGGCATCTTTTCTCTGGACAGACATTTTGTCCACGCGAGATATGCGTTCCAGATAATGCGGGCGGCGACCCTAAGCCTCCCGAGGAAAGCAGGACGGTCGAGATGAGGGATTGCGAAGTGGTCAAGCATGGATGAATACTTATCAGATAAACGATATGCACGGCAACTCGTTGCGACAAAGAATGACAAGGCCGGTTGGAGTAAAGATTCCAAGCAAGAAGTGAGAGAATTGAGAAGCCTGGCGCGAAGAGGGCCGACATTGTTCCAGGTTGGCAACTAACTAAGGGGGCGCTATCCCTGTCACGCCCCGCTTATTGCATGTCGATCACACCGATCACGACTTTTGCCCTCACGATACGGAATGGCTGCATCACGCAACTCACGCAGCCTGTGCGAGGTATTGAGTGCGTTGAAGGCCACGACCTGAACTGGCCTTTGCCCCCTTTCCTCAAGTGAGGTTTTCGGGGACTACGGCGCACCGAGGCATTTACAGTCGCGTTTGATATCAGTTTCACCCGCAGACCCCGGAGATAAAGGCTCAGGTGGGCCGCTTTTGGCTGTCACCACTTCAAGCGTGGCTGAGTACGATGAGTACGACCGTAGGCAGCTTGGATATCCTCATAGTAATTGCGGTGCAACAAAATTCGTTCTGAGCTGCGGCTTGCAGTTCGATATGCTAGCGAACCGTCCTGGTTCTTTTTCACCCCTTTATGTAACGTTGAAACGGTGTCTATGGCTCAGTTGCACGCTAGTTGTTCCTCGACTCACAATCTATGTCTGGGGTGGGCAAAGGTGCTAAAGGTGTGATGTATCACGCTGCATAAACATATCACATGCTTAGCATTCACGACGCCTGCCGGAGCTTCATTATGTGTCACTATCACCGATAGAGTGCATAACCGTTGGTGACTAGCACCGTCGCCTAATTGCGGGGTGATTGTCAGCGGCCTGTTGTCGACCTGATGGGGCAATAAGGCCGATGATATACCCAGAGGCAGTGACAACGAATGCAGGGATTTAGTTGCATGGCATGGTGCAGGGCTAGCTCCTCCCGAAATTTGCTTACAGCTGCTTGCGGGACGGAGAATCCACACAATGAAGTGACAAGAAGGCGGATTCGTGTATGCAGGTGCGCTGCGGCATTGTGCATCTAGGCACCAACATGTGACTCGCTTATACTAATCCCGTTAAGGAAACGATATGTGAGTTACTACGCAGTGGCGTCGAAACACTGCCCAGCCTGTCCGCGGATTCTAGCCCCTCAAGTAGCGAATGTGGATGCAGCCCTACACTCCGTGTATGCAGGAACGTGTGGCGGCCCAGTTACAATGTAGCAGCATTTAAGTTGCTCTCACCTTTCTTCTGAACAAAGGCTTTCCCCCTGCAAAGGCGAGGGGTGCGGGGGAGGTCGCCAACAAGGGTCACGACTACGACGATGTACACGAAATGTAACTTAGACTGGCGACTGGTCCTCGGAGTAAAGAAGGTAGCTACAAGCCATGTCGTTAGAGCCTTCGCCCACCCGAAGTAGCTAGCTCGAGATGGCCCATCTACATAAACAATGGAATACGCTTCACTCTAATACTAGGGTCAGTCGTACTGTACGATGAAGGAATCGATCATTCGTCCGATACGCGCCTTATGCTTTACTTTCATACGGATGCCGCCTACTGGGGCAGTAACCAGCCTAGGTCCAAGGCCCGACCGCCTATGCCAAAAGAGCCTCCGATATTGTGGGTCTCCCCGGAGGCCGTAGAGGCCGCCGTGCCGTCTTCCCCACCCCAAGAGACCGCGATTTGCCAATCAAACGGCACGGACAGTACCTGATAGTGGGAGTTAGGCAACCGCGAAGCAGCCATGCGCTTGCTTCTTCTACATAAATGGTCCACATTGTTGGTCATAAACGAATGGCGACCAACAGCCTCCGCTCTGGTAGCACTGCGTCCTGCGATGGTCTAACTAAAAGTTTCCCGAAGGATGGCCGTCTATACTGGCAATCTAATACGTGTTGGTGCCACAAGAAAGCCGCGCAAGAGCCAATGCGCATGGACACACAGCCATAGCTGCACATTCCACCCATCATCAGACTACATGTTCATGCAGAGACCATGCACCGGTGTGCGAGCACGAACCTCCGCCGAGTATGCACACACGCTGTCGTCGTCATCATCGTCGTTTCTCAGCTCCCCTCTCTCTACCAGCTGCCCGCTGCCCCTGCACCCTCTACTACCTACTTAGGCATGTACCCTCCACCACCACCACACCCCTCGCTACCACCGGCAGTCTCCAGAGTCCAGACCGCCTCGGCATCTCGCCTCGTACAAAGACGTCACCTCACGGCTCTGCCCTTTCCCCCTTCTTCTCCGAGATTGTCGAGGCAATTGCCGAACAGTCCCTACTTGCATCTGGCTCTCGCTTGCATGCCTGCCCCATCCGACCAGGGCCTTGCGTTTGCGCGACAGATGTACCTACAGCATCCCTTACAGCACGCCTCACAGCACGCCTCACAGCACACCTGACAGCACACCTTACAGGAGGAAAGCCGCCGTGCATGTGGCATCATGCCCGCGTCCTGTCTACAGAATCCTTGCAGTGACTGTACAATAAGAGCCAGTAGGACATCTGCCGCGCCTCTGGATTCAAGCTAGCCCATCGGAGCGGTGATATTGCCAGCGCGCATTAATGAATCAGCGTGCCATCCACGAGCCAATCGCATGATGACGGCGGCGACGACATGGCCAGCGATATGGACCTTTTGTCGTAGCAACACACCAAATCCCGAGAATATGGACCCGACACACTACTGCCTGTTGCCTGGGAAAATCTGCCTAGGAGTACCACCAGGCTGGTGAGGCGTTGGTCGAAGGCTCGGGGTACCCCAGGCCCTGGTGAGAACAGCAGCCTGTTTTCCCCTTTTGGCAAGCATGGAAAGATTTTGGTTCGGCCGGAGTGCCCCGTGCTCACCGATCGTTGGCGCTAAGTGACAGTGCAGTGCGCCCTTGGGGCCACCCTAGTCGCACGGCCTCTCGGCGATTGTCGCACGGCCTCTTTGGCCGGATTAGGCAGTTGCGACACGTAATTTGGATCCCTCCAATTTGCCTGCGATTTGCATACGAAAAGAAGTATCGCGCGACAACCCGACCGGCGCAAGTAATGCATTGCAATTCAATGATTCCCGCGAGGCTATTCAGAACTGGATTATCTGCTCGTACGGCCGCTTGCGCGATGCCTGGCGCCGTGTGACCCGCGGCTTCGCCTGCCTCTGTATCTGCCCTACGTTTCCCACTTCATTTTGCTGTTCAGAAGGGACCTGCGGTAGCTGCCTTGGAAATCCAACGTAACCTTGTGCCATATCCTGTGAGGCTCGCGATACATCATCCTGTGGGAGCAGCGGCGTCATCAGCGGCGTCATCAGCGGCGTTATTATCTGCGGCAGCGGCGGCGGCGGCGCCTGGATTGCTTGCTGGATAGATACACCTTGTGTAGCTAGCTGTGACGTGAAAAAACGAGGCATTTCGCGATACCCTCGTTGGGGCCCGGGCCCAGTCTGTGAGGCCTGTGGCTCGAATTGCCCCCAGCTTGACGGTATACGTGACTGTGCTGTGTGCGATCGAAAGCTGTGAGGTTGACGTACCGGCTGTAGCGGTTGGGCTGGCTGCTGTATCGTAACGTCGTTAGATATCGTGAACTGACCCTGTGGTGTTGAGGCTGCTGTTTGCTGCATTTGTAGAGCTTCAAGGGCAGCCATGCGTGCAATAGCGGCGTTTCGTTGGGCTTGGGTCTGACGGGGTGCTCGAGGGCGTGCTTGTGACTGTGAGGCTCGTGACGATCCTGCTTGCTGAGGAATACTCGTTGTTATATCTTGCCCAACGCGCCGGCGAGGATAATTCGAGGGTCACGGATGCGTTGATACGGATCAGACTCTGGTAACGGGTTTTTGAGATGCCAATGTCGATCAAAAAGGGATAGCGGTAGCGGCCGTAGCGGTATCACGATCCGCTCAGAGTTGGTAGTTTGAAGCCCGAGATAATCCAATATAATATGACGACAAGGGAGCCCGAATTGTGCTGTAAAATTGTGTGCGCAAGGCTGTAGTGGCGTCCGGCGTGGATTGAGGCGGTAACCTTTAGCAAAACGGTATTCTTGCTGTACCTTTTGAAGACTTAGGTAGGAGACTGATGAGACGACTTCTTGATATAGAAGTTGATTGTATGGATTCCTATTTCTCGTTGCTTCTTTAGCAACGAGAGATGCCGCCGCTGTACCGTTTGCCGTTGGAGTCGTAAGGCGTTATATAGTTGCAAAAGATGTGCAGTTCCGTTCTTAATAAAGCTCTGCGAGCTATTGTGAAGAGATTCACAAGGCGAAGTCGTCGTATGACCGTAGTTACGGTAGGTCTTGGTATACGCCTTCACCCACTGTGGCCGTAGTCGAATGTACGTCGTAGAGAGGTATGAGACTAAGGCTGTTGAAAGTGGTGATCTTAGCTATGGTGTTGAGAGGTAGGCCCGGCAGCTGCCTGCCGGTACGGAATAATAGACTTACCAGGCTGCGTTGAAAAGTCGTTCTGCAATGCTTGCCACAATACCAAAAACTCTGCCTCTGTATCTGCATCACGAAGGCCTTTCCACGCCTTCACGAAGTCATCCGGGGTTCGTTGTGCTCGTACGCCGCGATCCCCATCAACAAGAATACCGATATTCATCGGATCAGCCTCACGAGCGGCCATTTCCCCTACCCAACGCTCACGAGCCGCCTTCTTGATGTTTTTCGATATGCCACGTACAGAGCTGCTTTTGGACCAACGGAAACACACGATCGATACCCCAACGCTCCGCTGCATCGAAGTCGGTAATCACAACGTGCGGATAGAAGGCATCGTCGTTGAGGTCGAGGCTGAGAGCATATTCCGTTATCCAGATCTTCCACTGGCCCAGCGCCCATTCGAAGATACCACCGTTCTCGTCTGGCGAGAGACAGGCCACAAGTGGGAAAATCGAGCCCGAGAGAGTAATGCCGTTTACCTCGAGTAACTTCAGCCCGAACCTATTAGTATTATAGGTCACATCGAGCATCATTAAATGCGAATGCCGGGTCCAGAACTCGAAGCCTTCGTCTAGCAGGAAGACGATCTTCTCGAGGTGTTCGTCATTATAGGTCTCGGCGTGCGGTATACGTATATCGTCTAGTTTTGCTACCAACGCCTGCGTTGACGTTCGAGCCCCAAGTTCACGCATTTGACGCCGGGTCTGAAGATTGGTTACATCCTTCTCCGTTGTCAAAATACCCTCGTTACGAACGGAGAGGGATATATGGATCGTTCGAGCCGTTTGGGCAGCATCGCGAGATAAGAGCTCAACTTCGTCAATCTGGGCCTGCGTGAGTTTGCGGTGTTCTGGGAAGGCGATTGGATCCTCGGGACCGTGGTTGTGCTCTGGGCACATCACCGTTATATGCCACAGGTCGTCAAGTGTAGTCATTTGCACTATCTTGACCTTGAACGGGCAGCCGGCTTTCCTCGTGCCTGACTCGCGGAGCCTTGCTGCAATAGACACATGATGGATAGGTCCACGGGCGCAAGCGAGGTCCCAGCGGTGAGGAATACCCATACGCTTATTGGAGGATCTGACTTTGACTACAGCGTAGCCTTCGTCTCTCGCGAGGGCCTGAATAGCTTCAATTGCGGCATCCGCGGTCTCGAATGGCCCTAAATCGAAGGGCGCAGCCATCTTGGTAGGCAGTGTCATTGAGTCCATTGTAAAGGCTTCAAATAAGGCGGTGAATGCGGCTTTGGTGATATCGGCGTTGACGGCGTTGACGGCGTTGATAGACTGCGTTGACAGACTGCGTTTTTACGCGTTACTACCACGAGTCTTACGCGTTTAACGGTGCGGCAACCATCGGTACAAGAGGTACATCAATTTGCTAATAAAATTGCCTAGGCCCTAAGTCTCTCGTGTCGCAACTGCCTAATCCGGCCAAAGAGGCCGTGCGACAATCGCCGAGAGGCCGTGCGACTAGGGTGGCCCCGCCCTTGTGTCCTCACGCTCCTGGACTTGCTCGACCCAGTTGGACAAGATGCAGCCCGATTGGGAAAGCACAGTCTCTTTGTCCCGAGAGCTAGCGGCTCTAGGTTGTACGAGCCGGCGGCGGCCACTCTTGACTAGAGTGGTTGGTGCAACGGGACCTTCTGCCGAGCCGATTGAGACCTCACGCCAGGCCCCATTGGTCGCGGTCTCGACCTGGCCAGGTTCGCCTGATCGCCCGTCGAGAGATCTGAGATTATGGTGACAGGTGGCTACAAATCCGTCACGGCGCACGGTTGACTAAGCCAGTCGACGGCAATATGCGAGCTTAATCCAACGACGTCTCTTCGTTGTCGCAGGCGACTATTTTCTATGACCGTCAGGGTGGTGGTGGACGCGTCGAATGAGAGCAATTGCGGCCCGAAAGTCAATCGCCACAAGGGATGCGCGGGGCGACGCGCAGAATGAGGTAGCCAACAGGCCATCCCACTTGACCTCTTTGCCACCCCATGATTCGGCGTTCCATCGCACCGGTACGTCATGCTAGTGCAGGAGCGCGCGCACTCTGTCGGCCGTTCATCGATGGTTAGGCCGAGCTCAAAGAAACCGCGATTCGGTCGCGACCCTTGCCTTCGCCGCAAACCCCCAATGCTTCTGTCGCAGATGTTGTTCTCGCCACTCGGCTCACATGGCTCGTCATCAGGCGCGCTTCCGCAGCACCCGGACGTTCTCCGAGGCACACATATCATCTGGCAGATTCCAAAATAGACAGCATGCAGCTGCAGATCCTCTGAACAGGCAGGTCTCCCTGAACGCCCGCGAGCAGCAACGTCCCACGGGACCTGGGCGTGTTAACGCCGACGCCGCTCATTAACGGACGAGTTGCAGCGTTGAGCAAGGCACTGCTGGCTGTTGTCGACCAGTGCAAGTGCCCATAAGCAGACGCCTAACCGACCAGGCTTCGAAAATGAACTTGCGACGGCCTTGTTGAGCGCGTGTTGGCGGCCGACCAGCTAGCTAATCAAGGACGAAGACAGCAACCCTACCTCGCTTGAAGTAGCGGCTAAGTGGGAGCCGTTTTGTTCCCGTGCCGATCGCTAGGGGAAGGCGGGAGGCGGGGCCGACGTCGATCATGCCTATCATGCAGTGTGGTTTTCAATCTGGACCCTTGTCAATCCAATCAATCAATATCGCGGATCAATCCTAGTCAATCCGCGTGGCCAATAAATCAAATTAGGGCGGCGCCTCAAACGGCGGATTATGGCGCCGCAAGGATTGACGGATTGAACTTCATTCAATCCGAGCGCCGGCAATCCCCATTATCGGCAAATGAGGATCGATAATTGCGCGCTCGTCTGGAAATTATCTCATTTTAATTAACTATTTGTTCCGCCAAAAAAAATGGACTGTTAAATTGGTGGCGCCGCCATGGCAGTTGTGGCACCAACTGGATTGACAGGATTGACAATCTTACTGGCCAATTGGATCAATCCGTCAATATCGATTGATCAGGATTGACTGGATCGAAAACCACACTGCTATCATGGTTGGCAGGATTGGGGGCGGGGCGATGCATTAAGGCTGTCACGAATACAGGAACGCTACTCTAGCCTCTGGCCAAGATGCAATGCGAAGAAGGCGCAGGTCCAGGCGAGAAGTCCTCTCATTAGCACTGCCAGCGCTTGTTCTCCCCTCCGATAGCACAAAAATTCTTAGTGCCTCAATGTGCCGTCCGATCGCTTCTCGTCCGTCTGCATGAATCATTAGCCAGCAGAACGACGAATCACGGACCTGTCCTCAATACGCCTTTCCTCCTCGACGGGATCCGGAACGGCTTGGTTGTTCGTCCGCTCCCCGACCATATGTACTCGCCCAAGGGCTGATTGGCGAGATTGGCTCGCGTTGTGTCGTCCATACACATGGACTAGGAAAGACTAAATGAATGATCTCTTAATGATGATGATATCTCTCTAGCTACAGAAGGAGTGGGAGGCTATGTCTTATATAGACATAGCTGACAAATGTCGACATGATCATAGACCTTCTAGAGACGACCAGTCTCTTCAACACCCCGTAGCCAGACATGGCTAGATGACTGAACAATCCAAATGTCAAACATCGTGACTTGCAGATTAGGCAATCGGAAGAGAAATAAGTCCAAGTTGACGAACAAAAGCAACATGGCGATCCTGGGTGAGTGGCTTGGTAAGTCCGTCTGCCACCATATCGTGCGTCGAGACATGTTGAATGTCAAAGTCTCCTCGGGTTGTGCGATCAATGATCCATTTATAGCGAGTGTCAATGTGTCTTGTTCTTGCCGAGTTCATTGGATTTAGTACCGTGAGCTGTGCATTGCGTGAGTCCGTGAATATGATGACTGGCTTGCTGGATCGGATTCCAAGGTTCTGTATGATGCGATCAATCCACAAAAGAGCTTGTCCACTTGGCGTGAGATTCATGAATTCGGCTTCCGTTGTTGACAGTGCGACAATTGTCTGTCTACTGGATTTCCAGAGAACCGGACAGCCGGCTAAAAGAACGGTATAGCCAGCAGTAGAGTGCCGTGTTGGTATTCGGTCTGCAAATGCTGCATCCGCAAATCCGAGAAGTGGAAGATTGTTAATCGAGAATTTCCCACCTAGACAGAGGGACAAGTTCGTAGTTCCAATGAGGTATCTAAAGAGGTGTTTTAGCAGCTGTTTATGCTGGTCAGACGGTCCGGCGTTGGCTTCGCAGAGACGATTTGTCGTGTATGTAATGTCTGGTCTCGTTCCCGTCGAAAGAAAGTTCAGTGATCTCGTTTGTCTGATGTATGACTTCTGAGAGGCCTTGTCTGGCTCCCAGGTAGCGGGAAGTTCGAATCCTCGAGGCCAGGGGGTTGTCGCGGCATTGAGTCTCCGATATCCGTACTTCGAAATGATTTTCTCCGTAAAGTTCTTCTGAGAGAGGTAGATACGCCTGTTTGGCCTATCTCGGATGACAGTGAAGCCAAGGAAGTCTTTCACCTCACCCAGGTCCTTAACTTCGAAAAAGGACTGGAGTTGTTCCTTGACGTGGAAGATTATCTCTTTCGTTGGTGCGGCGACTAGCATATCGTCCACATAGAGGATCAGAATGCAGCCACGCTTTTCATCTTTGAATAGACAGAGATCCGCGTCAAGAGGTTCAAATCCGAGGTTTTGAAGGATAGGTGTAATCGTCTTGAACCACCAGAGAGGGCTCTTTCGTAAACCGTAAAGGGCTTTCCGAAGGAGACAGACCCTGTTTGTGCCGTCTTCGTAGCCTTCTGGCTGCATGACATAGATGTTGGTCCCTTCCGGTATGTCTGCATTGAGGAATGCTGTAGCAATGTCAAACTGAAAACATTCGAGGTCAAGAATCGCGGTCCACAAAAGAAATATTTTGACAGATGTTGTGTTAGCCACGGCAGCGTACACGTCTTGGACTGCCCAGCTGTCTTCTTCTTCAAAATTCCCGCAGACGACCCAGCGGGCTCTGCCAAAACATTCACCGGTAGGTGACATTTTCTCGTCAAGGACCCATTTTCCTGGAAGTAGCTTCCCGTCGGGTGGCAAGTTCGTTAACTGCCAAACTTGTCGATCCTGGAGATATTTATACTCTGCGTGCTTTCTGAACGATGTTTACTGTTGTTATTTCCCATCTCACTGTTCTCATGGCCTCCAGCCATTAGACAGCGCTGTTTTCAATCATATAATGACAGCCTACCGGAAGGAGCTTGACAGACTGGCTTCTTTGACGGATTCCACGCCCGTTGACAAGGTCAACTTTATACGTGCGTATGCCAGGGGACGTCAAACGGGAATGAAAGCAAGAAACAGCTTGTCCGGCTGGAGAACCACCGGAAATTGGCCAATCTCGCGTTCCAAGGCATTGGGGCACCCTGAGATCCAGAAGACAAAGTTACGGCATCCCCGGAATATAGGCCGTTTTTGGACTCTGATAACACCCCGAAATCCAGCCGCCATATTCGTGACCTTGGCAAAAGCAGAACACCTACGACTCGGAGGCTATATGCCAAGATAGCTAAAGGCTGGGAAACTCAAGAACAGGCACTAGCAGAACATGGTGGTAAAATTGCTAGGCTGGAGGAGGAAGTGGACAGGCTGAAGAGAGGAAGAAAGAGGAGGGCCATCCCTAACCCAAATAGACGCTTCATGTGTCTCGCCGAAGCTTTGGCGGCCGGTGAGATTGTCCCAGAAATTGGGAGTCCAAAGAAAGCCGTTGTGGTGGATTGCGACTCGGAGGAGGAGGAGGTGGAGTCGGAGACGGAGACAGCTCCGGGGATTGAGGTCAAGGTATTTGGGCCTCCCCAGCGCACCACACGACTGGGTCCCGTCATAAAAATACCAAGAACCAATTAGTGTGTTCAATTCTCGTTCAAATGATGTAGCCTTTACATTTTTATCTCCATAGTTCGCTGAAATATAAGCAGTTCAAGAATCAGATTTTCTCGCGAAGATGAGAGCAAAAGTGGGCATAGAAGTGGATAAAGGGACTTTTCGAAGGTCGAGTATCATATGATCAGATGGTATGCGAGAATGCATGTGTTGATTGCTCTGCCCCCGGTTGCCCTTTTCCCGTCCAAACAGCCCCTTTTGTATCCCTCCAAGCTTCTCCCAAGTTGATATCCCGTTTTCAGGTATAGTATACATTCTTATCAGAAAGAGGGCACTTCTTGCCACCTACTGAAGGCCACGTAAGTCATCTACGTCAGCAACATCAGCTCCATCTCCCGATCAAATAGCTCTTCTAGCTATTAGATAGATAGTTCAGTCTCTCGAGATCCCCGAGCCAGTAATAGTTATGCCGGACTCCTCAAAAGGTCCCCGTTCGAATAGGAGATCCTCCGGACCCCTCAGTGGTCTAGGAAGAAGAAAGAACAGTCTGCAGACTTCCCTTCTTACCTGGTTTCTAGCTGCAATCCCTAGAGAGACCTAGAGACCTCAACTCGTTCGGACCTTCTTCTCGACAGATTTTTGGTGAGGTTTGTCTCATTTGGCGGAGCAAAAGGGGGGGGTGAGCAAAAGGGGGGGTAAGGATGGTAGGCGTGGAGAAGCGATGGCAAATGCTTACGAACGTATGACGCTCAAAACGTGGCATGTACCGACCTTACGCTGTCGCGTCGTATGCACCTATGGTTCCATGGTCTAAGAATCGCGACCGAACCGTCGTGAGGGCTGGGAGTTTCGGGTAACACAGAAACGTGCGTAGAACACGGCCTATTAATGCGTCGGCTAATTGATGGCGACGGAGAAGTGATATCGCGCGGGGGGGCAAACTGTGTGATAAGGCACGGCCAAAAACTGCACTGGGGACGGGGACGTGGATAACTGGCCAGGTTCGTCTGTGGACGTTGTCGCAGGTACCCATTGCGTTGCGCCGTCGTCCGGTTGCTGACGAGCAGATAGATGACTGATGTGGCGGCCTGGATGTGGATGCAAGTTCGGAATGGGCTTCGCGAAAAGAACAGCCTTCACGGCCGCTGTCCCGAGGGCTACACTGGCACAGGACGGAGAGAAGCGCAATTGTGCAATAAAGTCTTTCCCGGTCAAGCTCCGTCGTACTGTGTTGACGTGGCGAGTTGCATTTCCTCGGCGCTCCACTCCATCGCTGCGGCTTGCGCATTCAGGATTGGGGAATCAAGTGTGTGGGCATCTGGCCGTAATCGAATGTTAGTTTGTTGATATTATTACGTCTGCCGCCTACGCCGCTGTCATCTGATTCTTGACGAGCTGGTCACGGCTTGGCAAGGATACGCGCTTTTTATTTTTATTTTTTATTCTTTACTCGCATGTAGCCTCTATAAGCAATCCTAGCTAGCTACATAGCTTTAAGAAGCCTATAACTAATTAGGGAAGGGATTTTGTAAGGAAATACAAAGGTAACATAGGAAAGGTCAATCTGGTCGGTCCCTCGCTGGTTCTTTTACCCCTAACGGCTTTTTAGGGCCTATAGGTTACTCCTTCGCCAACCATGTAGCTGTACCTATCTTAGTCTTCGCTAGGAAGGCTAGAAGGGCTTTCCTTCCAAGCGGCTAGCTATAAAGAAAAGGTAGGCTAGGGTTTTCTGCGGTCTTAGAAGAAGGGCCTTATAAAAGTCCCTTCTTTCTTCCTTATAGTTAGGGCACCTTAGTATAAGATGCTCTGCTGTATGCCTCTCTTGCCCGCAGCGGCAGGTATCGAGGCTAACCTTATTAGCCTTTGGATACGCGCTTTACGTCGCGCTTCGCGAACCAAAACAACCCGGCGTACTGAGTTTGTGGCCTGTTTCCACTCGCTTGATTGAAGCCGTTGCCAGGAAACAAGAACCCGGAAAGACAAGAAAAGAGCAGCATTCCAACATGTCCGGGAACTGTTCTACATACTGGGACGAAGTGTACGGGCAAAGGCAAGTCTGATGTAGACATCCGGCTAGCGGAAGGTTGTTGGCGACGCCCTCACCGGCATCCCAATTATCCACTTCCTGACAAATTGTCACACCACTAAGGTGGTCCCGGGCAGGGACTGGTAATGGCCCTGCCTAGCGCCGGTATTGGGGCCAAATCTAGGTAATACGTCTCAGGTCAATGCTGGCCACATGAATGCGCTAATGCCATGGCCAACGTCCTTTATGGCACCTGGACCACTTCCTATCGAAACAGCGATCTCGAAGGCCAGATGAGGACAGTTCCCACTGTGACTTATTCATCACCCTGGAAGGCTACCCAACCACCCCCCCCCCTTAAAGTTCAAGGCCACAGGATGCCGCCCTGGGGCGACCGTGAGGACTCTGGCCCTACTGTAGGATGGCAGGTTCCTACTCAGGTAGGTCCAGAAGTGGTATACTCTTACCCGGTATATCCTTGATTGATACAGATCACCTTTAACGGCATGTCGTCTCATAGGTACTATTGGCACGCAGTAATCTAGATGAGCCGGAGACGGCCCTGATACTGACTCCGATTCGTGCTGTCTGGTGAAGTAAGCCGCTCTTTCACTGATGTCAACTGGAGTGCACTGCCTGTTAAATACTCTCCTGCACGGCATCTGAACCATTATAACGCCGATTCCTGCTTAAACATGGCGCGGGAAAGACTCGGAAAAGGCCTGTCATGTTGGCCTCTTTCGGTGTCTCCCTATGTTACAACCTCCATCCTTTGTTAGTACACTAAAGGCAATCAGTCATTACGCACGTACTGTCTGACCGGATTCCCGCGCAAAGAATGGATCAGACCTGGGGTTACATGCAATTCTGTCTGTCAACTTAAGGCTTGTGTGGCGTACGTCGCCTACTGTACATTCAATGCCATGTCTCTGTGGAGGAAGCTATCCCTCAGCACCGACTATTGAGGTAACTTGTGCTTCGAGAGAAAGAGACAGCGTGGGCTGTATTAGAGTTTCTGATCGATCATGCCGTTTACGGTGCAGTACAATACAGTACTGTCTGTACGATGATGTATCTGACCCTAACCAAGCGGTACAGGCAAGAAGGAAATAGTTGACCTTCTTGCCCAAGTCCGTATTGTGAGGGCACACTTCTACGCGCATGAACTGAACAGCTGGAAGCGAATCCACCTATTTCAAACGACAAATATAACGCGATGCGTGCATCTACGGCCTTGAGCATTGGCACTGTTATCCAGTGCTAACAAAAGTCATGGTCGAAATTGTTGCCTCCACTCCTCAGAAAAGGGACCGAAGGAGTGAGAACGTGTCGAGAAGCTTGCGCAATGTGATGAAGAGACTGGACACGTTGCGATCGAAGTACGATGTCGATATCTACTTCTGTGCTAGACATGGTAGATATTTCGAATATTCATCATCTCCTTCTTTCCGACCGTCAGTGCTTGAAATAGTACGTCAATCTGCCATGCTGGAGATTGAGATAGAAGCTAATTGATGACCAGGAAAGGAGTTATAGGGCCGTGCAGAAGGGCCCTGAAGACTTTAGAACGAATGATGTCCTCTCGGGCTCTTCGGTTCATCCGCAACGCTCGCCAATGAGCACCTCAGAAGTATTGGAAGTCGATGAACAAGAAGCGTCGGAAAGTCATGTACTACGGGCGGAGGTTGACACGTCTGTAGCCAACTTTACAACATAAATGACGTTCCGGCGGGGCCATGTATGGCCGCTCAAGATTTCCATTTGACGCAGACCAATGACATGAACAACACCACTTCGGACCGGCGTCGTCCGGTGAGATGATAACCGTCATCACATGAAAGAACATAGAGGACCGGCATGTACCCTTGACATTTAAGTCTGGCGGCTGCCGAAGTATCGGACCTGCTGATACAGTATCTTATGTGTTAGAATGCATCTGTCTCGAATGCTTCTGCCAAGTTGCAGAGAAATAGGCTTGGTTGTCCAGTTCGTGTGCCGCTCCGAGCATGGTGTAGCCAACCGAAGGCCTGTTACCCGGGGCTCGCGAGGAACCCGGAGGAAAGGATAGCTGTCCTCTAGGGTGGACTGGAATTGGCTTTGTTTCGTGTTGCAAACCAGACGTCGTTTTAAAGTGCGCCTCAATTGAAGGCCGGGCTTTGTTAAGAGACTTGGCTTCCGCCTTCGTGCGGATGTACCCGTGGGTCAAAAAGAAAAAGGAGCGAATCAAAAACTATGGATGCCACGTCTTGTGTAAGAGTCATGCCATTGTTTTCACGCGCCTGAAGTGCTTGACCCTGGTAGGTGGCTGGTGATTCCAACTACTGGCTGAATTGACTATTCCAGAGAAAAAGCACGGGGCCGGGAGTCATCTCGCGGTTATAAAAGCAGGTTAGCATAGCCCCTTAAGGAGGCCGTCAGAGATCAATGAATTGAACGATTTGGCCCCCGTTCTTCACTCTCTGTTTCGTTGTGTGCGCTTTGCAGGTGTAACCTTTTGTTCATGCCGGTGTACGATCTAAAAAAAGATCTTCAACGTCATCTAGGTACGACTTGCTCTCTGGGTCCCCTCCCGGCCCATCTCGCGGCCACAGTCAATAAGCCGGCATAAGGTCGAATAGAGGTCTCGGAGGGCATGAGATCCCTAATTTCAAAGGGAGTGAATCATGTTGCACAGTCAATACAGTACTGTACTGGCATCCAGAAAGGTATTTTTTGCCAAGGTTTGCCGAAAGATGCACCGAAAGTAGAGAATTGGCTGTCGTCAAGTTTAGGCATCGGGGCCGGGCGCAGGGAAGAATTAGTCGTTGAGCTGGAGCGAACTCCCTGCAAACAGCCATTTGAAAAATTGATTCGCCGAAGACACCTGTCAATTGCTGTGGTCGGAGTCAGCCCTTTGACGGCTGCTTCTGCTGCGCCAGTTTTGAGACCTTGCTGGTTCGCTGGTGAGTTTGGGAGCCCGGAAAGTTTTGGAGCCTAGCGAGCAAAAGTTGACTCTCGCACATGCCGTTCGTGATTTCTATAAACATCCGCCATACCCATTGGAGCCAGTGCAGCACGTGAGGCCCAGACTGCAGGGAACGTGCAATGCTGGCTCAACATATACCTTGCGTCTTCTTCAGCTCCCCTTTCTTCACGCACTGCCACCGCTGCTCCGCAATAACCGGGAGCATAAACTGCTTTGCGAAAAGGTACGTTTCTTCCCTTGTCGATTGCAACATGACTTTAAAGCAATTGGCGTTATTATTTCTCTTATCTGACGGAATATGACCTGCTAGTTTTTCGTGATCATAGTTGGCTGAATCATGAAACTGCCCTTTCGAAAACGTGACAAGAAGATTGTTGTTGCGTCGCCTTGTCCTGACGGGGTCCGCCTCCCTAAGCCGGAGCCGCCACTGATTCCGCCACGTGGAGCATTAGCCGGACCGCTCACGCAGATCCTCCCGGCCATCCTGCAATATATATTCTCCTTTGTGTGCCCGCACTCGCGTGATGAGAGCTACGACACGTGCGAGGGGAGTATCGGCGACGGTGGATGCATGCTGTGCGACCTGAGAAATTTGTCTCACTGCGCTCAAGTCAGTCGAACGTGGCGAGCCAATGCGACCATGGTCCTGTACGTTTTGCAAAGCCGCAAACCCTCTTTGTCTGTTGAGACACCAGTCTTATGCACAGTCTCTGGTTTCCAGTTATCACAGCGTTCGAATAGACATGGTGCACTATTGCAGGCTCGAGGCCCATCTAGCTGAAAAGCGTAAGAAGACTTCACACCTCGACCGCAACGGCATCCCGACAAATCCGGCACTAGCGAGATTGAGGCTCTTCCGACGGACAGTACGTGAAGATCCAATTCGTATCGGCAAGGTCGTCCAATTTCTCAAGACGCCGTTTATGATACGCGAATCGTGGCAAGTCGAGTTGGCCCAAACCATTGCCGTGCTGCCTAATCTGCAATATGTTGACCTACCTGAGAGAATGTTTACTGATGAGCCCAATAACGCCATGCTCAGGCGCGAGGTGCAGGTGCGGTGCTGTAAGCTCCGCAAAATCGCATATTCTCGGGGATCTGAGTGTTGGCTTGTCGGTTTGGCCTCTCAGCAGGTGTGGCTATGGCTCGAGGTTCTGGAGCTCAACAGCCTTGACGTCGACCCCTTGGCGATGCGGGCTGTCCTCGCATCTCTAACCCGCCTCCGGGCTCTCAAGGTCACAAAGACACACAGCTTTTCCGATGAGCTGATGGCCTTTGACGACGGTCTCCCTCCGCTGGTCGCATTGGAAGAGCTGATACTGAAGGATACGCCTAGGATGACTACTGTCGGTTTGATCAAGTACTTATCTTCATATGAGACCCAAAACGCGCTTAAGGTCCTAACTCTCGAGGACACGGGCGTCCAGTCGTCGCAGCTGCAAGAGGTCTTGGTAGTGACACCAAGCTTGAGGACCTTGGCTTTCCAGGCAAAGGTTTCGGAGCCTTTCCCGAGCGCGAAGTGGCCTCAACTGCTAGCATCGGCGAAGCTGAAGACGTTGCGTTTCGAGATTTCCGAAACGCCAGACGCGGGTCCATACACAGCGCCTGGCTATTATTCATACCTCGCGTCTTCCATCCTTTCTGGAGGTCTGCCCAGCATACACAGACTATACGTTAACGACGTCAGCTTCCCTAACAAGCTTTCACGATTGTCGTGGCCGATCTCAAAGCTAGGAAGAACCCGAATCAGTCGAGGCTGTAGCTCCTCTATCGCCAGCCCACCTTCGATGCGCATGTCGCTAACTTCAATTCCTGCTGTCGCCATACCACCCAATCAGCCGAGTTTCAGCCTGAACAAAAAAAATCGCCTCAACTGTAATTGTCCCCCCTTTGTCCAGCAGGAAGCAGATGCGCCTCCAACACAGATCCTTGAAGTATTTAGCAAGAGCAACGACATTAATACCTGGGACTTTACCTGCATTGACTCCCACAGAATGCCAGGCGCTGGGGTAGCTTCGAGCAGTTGTCCGGTGAGCAGGTACGGTCTCGCGGCGGACGTGGCCGGACATGACTGGGACCGAGGCGAGGCGCGCTGGAGCCTACTGAGCAGAGATAGCATAAATGAGTTCTTTGTAGTGTCGGGGTGAAAATTAAGCAGAACAACAATTCGTACCGCCCTTCAGTATAACTTTAACGAACAGAGTCGCCAACAACAGCAGCTGGTGCGAGGAACAGCATCAACCGTGTCCTTCGACGAGGCGATTCAGTTCTTGTGGATGTTTGCCTTGCGAAACTTTCTCAAATTACCCAAACCCTCAGCAAGAAGATATAGTAGACTTATTGCAAGACCGCTAGCAGAGGAAGCACACGAAGGAACAATACATGATTTTGCGAAATTGGCCAAGATCTAGGGTTTCAGTCGCCAGAGATCAAGAGTCTAGCGCAGGCGTCAGGCAGCTCCGAAAATAGCTGGGGAGTCGAGCTCGATTGTAACTTGACAGAAAAAGTTTGCCTGTTTGAGCATCACAACGTCGTCCCAGCGAGTGTGGTGGTGAAAAGCGAGGGCAAACCGCATTTACAACGACGTTGCGGTCACCCGAGATACGAAACGTACTACCAAGTCCGGAAGTTTCTCGAACCACTTTCCTACAGACGCCGCCTTACGGACGCCGTGTGGCTGACCCCCTAAATCTGGCATGGATACATTCCACTGCCATGCACCATGCCCCTTCCAGTGCATGGCTGGTTTTGGAACTTTTCGTTCCAACCATTACTTCCCCAGCCATTCTTCTGGCTAGAAAAAGGCAGCTATCTGTAGCTATCCTAGAATTTCGAATCTTCTCCATTTCAACAATACTAGGAGTAGCGATATGACCACCATCCTGTCTCCTGGCGGCGGCCAGACACAAACATCGCGTGCTCTGTTCGACCCTGGGCTTCACTACGGCGATGGAGACAATAATTCCTTATACAATCTGTTTGCGATATGGCCAGAAAACTATTTCAGCAGTCTGCCTAAGCCGCATGGCAATCGCGGAGTCGATGAACCGTATTGGGTTTTGCGGCAATCACGAATATTCTTGGACGACTGTTTCCGCGGCGGCGGCGCCAGGCGGTTATTTACCCGGTGATTCCAGGCCCCGACAAGCCGGAGAGAGCGTGCTTGCGCGAGCAGACGAAATCGAAAGACACCGACAAGTACATCGGTAGCACCGTTCGCTTCCAGTCCGCCTTGTATTTCGCTCAAGAGCAAGCCAAGTTTGACACAGAACTGGCTCTTGAATTGGCCAAGAATTGCCGTAGACTTGGTCCTCGGCGAGTTGCTTCAGACATCCTCAGCCCATCGACGTCGCCCTTATCACCGTCGCCGCTGGAGCAACCAAGCGGAGAGCAAGAGGGATATGAAGAATGGAATGGCATTTCCGATGCAGAGTCTAGCAGTCAAAGTACCTCTGCACCTATCCCTAATCCGCCAATTCCTGGCCCTGCCGCTTTATCGATTGATGCCCTTCAATTCCAAGTCAACGAGTTCGCAAAAGAAAACGGATTTGGGGTTGTCAGGCATAACGGCTCCGGCAGTCAAGCGCGGAAAACCCGATACGTGTTTCAGTGTGACCGGTACGGCGAGCCTCGCCCGTCTAGGAGCGCAAGTCTTCGCCAAAAACGGTCCCGCAAGTGTGGTTGTAAGTGGAAAATTATTGCGGGGGCCCTGGAACAGGACGACTATATGTGGACTCTACGGGCGTTTTCCAATCCGCAGCACCGCCAACACAACCACGACTGCAGTATGAGTCTCTCGGCCCATCCAGTTCATCGGAGGCTTACTGAATCTGTCAAGGCCACAATCGAAGTGATAAGCCGACGAGTCGGGATAAGGGCGCGCGATATACGCGGCATCGTCAGAGAAAAGCACCCGGCATGCTCTACACGAGAAAGGACATATACAATGCCCGAGCACTTTTGCGCCGCGAGAAGCTTGGCGGATTGGGCTCAACGGCCGCTTGATCAAGCTCTTTGACGAGAGGGACATTCCATATATCGTCAAGTGGTCAGCGACAGAACCTGGTCGCCTTGTTGGCCTAATATGGACCTTTCCATTCTGTCTCCGAATGTGGAAACGCTTTCCGGAAATAATGAGCTTTGACAACACGTATAATACGAATCGATTCAAGCTACCGCTCTTCCAGGTTACAGGCCAGACTTGCCTAAAGTCTGTCTACAATGCCGCGTTCGGTCTGATCGATAACGAGAAACGTGAAGGGTTCCAATTCCTCGCAGAAGGGATCAAGAAATTGAGTGAGAAACATGAGATTCCGCTACCTGAAGTCGTTATCACCGACTACGATCAGCAGATGAAGGCAGCATTGGATAACCAGTTCCCCGACAGCCAACAACAAATATGTATCCACCATATCAACTCCAACGTTCTTCTCAATGCCAAACGGAAGTGGAAGAACGCAAAGGAAGAGAGCGATAGCGACGGTGGTAGCTCTGGCAGTGGACAGACGCAGATAGCGTTGACTTCGGGGGATATAGACGCTGTCCTCGCGGTAGGGAGACATGGTGACCCGCCTTTAAAGAACGGCCGCCCCGCGCCTGTGCCTCACAGCTACCGGGGCGTCCTTGAGCTATGGAAGTATGTGGTCTTCGCACAGACCAAGCAAAATTACGAGAAGGCATGGGTGCGCCTGTGCGAAGAGTTCAATGACCAGCAGGCTATTCTAACGTATCTTTACAAGACCTATTTGCCCATAAGCGCGCAGTAGGCTCATTGCTTCATCAAGAAATACCGCAATTTCGGGGTTCGGGTGACCTCCGGTACCGAGGCCAGCAACAACAATATCAAAAGTTATCTACTCAACGGAATGAGCAATTTTCATGGGCTTGTTGAGGCGATTGAGGGTATGCTAATCGATCAGGAGCGAGACTTCACTGATAACTGCTCGCAAGACGAAGTACTGACCTCACGAACATACTCTGGCCCGGGGTCAGAGTACCTGGGAGTGCTTCGCATAGTGATGTCCCAGCCAGGACTCAATCTGCTCGCTAAGGAACACCGCCATGCTCTAAGATCGACACCAAGCGGTTCCTGTCCTGGCCGGAGCCGATCGGAGGTTGCAACGAAGACTGTACTATCTCTCCGCAGCTGGGGATTCCTTGCCGTCATACAATCTATAACAAATTGGAAGCAGGGGCGATCTTGACGAAATGGGACGTCCACCCTCGGTGGCACCTAAGGCAGCCCACCTCGCGCAACCCCTACCGCCGAATTCTCGATCCCAAGATCACAACGAGCCTTCGAGGACGTCCAAAGAATGCTACACAACCTGTCCCTGAGAGCAAGGCGGTTAGTCTACCAAACCATGAATGCAGGGAGATCGGGTAGCGGCTGGCAAGACTAGCACAAGCAGAAAGTTCAAAAACAAGACAGCCGCCCTTGGACCGAGTAAGCAGACAGGTGTATTAAAACTTATATCTATACCATCTTGTTCAATAGTATTGTAACGGTCTCAACTGAGTGTGTTGACAACTAGCTGAGCGACTGCGACGAGTATCCTAAAGCTAAGGAGAAAAGAAGAAGAAAAGAAAAGGAAAGCTCTCGAAGATGGCACGAGCTTATAAGCGGAGCTCCGGTGGGTCTTGTCGAGAGCGGAGCCGAGACCCTCACGGGCTCAGCCCGTTACAATAACCCCTCCTTCCTCCCCGTTTCGATCGTTTCGATTGGGGTGGTTTCGATCCAACTTTCCCATGAACTTCTTCATACCTAGCCAGTGCTATTGTGTCTGCGACGTACTTGACTGGCTCCCACGTCGGACCTATCCATCCGACCCATTTCACCAACACTTTCCACTCTCTCCCGACTTTCTTCCTGTCCAGAATCTCTTCCACTTCCCACAGCTCGCCATCGTCCGTCAAAATGGCCGGTGGGCGGTAGTCATCCGACGTCTGTGACGGTAGCGGATCGTCCGCTGCTAAGCGTAAGAGCGACACGTGGAACACGTTGTGTATTCCCGGAGGCGTGTCCAGCCTGCACGCGTGTGACCCAATGGTCTCCAGGACGGTGTACTTGGCCGACAGCCAATCGAGCTTCTTGGATGGCCGATTGGATCGGATGTTGCGAAGTCGCAGCCATACCTTGTCTCCAGGCTTGAACTGGTCTGACGGCTGTCTTCGCGAATTGGCGTTCTTCTCTTGCTGCTCTTGCGCTGACGCAATTGCCGCCTGGGCCCATTCCGTTGCCTCTCGAAATCGTTGCACAATGCTTTCAGCCCTGGTCACTGGGGACCTTCCGTCCGTCCGTAACTTCTCCTTGACTTGTATCGGGTCAACATGATACCCATGCGTGATAAAGAACGGGCTCAGGCCTGTCGACGTCGAGTTGTGATTGTTGATGGCCATCATGGCCGCTGGCAACAGCTCTTCCCAGTTATCCTGAGCATAAGCAGCAAAGATCCTCAGATATCTCTCGACTTCCTGATTCGCCCTTTCTGTTGCACCGTCAGTCTCGGGATGCCACGCCGTAGACAATCTTTGCTTCACGCGTAGCAGCTCGCAGAGCCTCTGCCATAGTCTACTGGTGAATTGCGTGCCACGGTCAGTGACGATCGCGCGCGGCACGCCATGGTGTTGCACCACGTTCCGTAGCAATGCTCTGGCCGTCGTCTCGGCCGTGATGTCCTTCAATGACTCAAGAACGACACTTTTGGACAGTCTGTCCGTCACGACCATAAGGTTGGTCGAACCGTTCGACTTGGTTGGTGGCAGGTCTGTCACAAAGTCAATTGACAGCTCCGACCAGATCCTGTCTGGAATAGGTAGCGGCTTCAATAAACCGCGACGCTTCTCTCGCCAAATGTTGCTTCGGCCACACACATCACAATTTCTCACAAATTGACGCACGTCTGAATCGAGGCCTGGCCAATAAAACTTGCGGCTCAACAAGGACTTCAGCATGTCCCGTCCGGGGTGTCCTGCAAGCGTTGAGTCATGCGTCTCCTGCATAAGCCGCGTGCGCAGGGTTCGTGGTTCGGCACCCAAATTCGCTCTCGCCAGCAGAGCCGCTGTCCATCGTCAATCGAGCATTCCGAGAGCATCACGGGCAGTCCCCAATGCGACGGCAGACGCCTCTCGCCTTGCTGTACGGCCTTTCGGATGAGCCAATAACGATTGTGCTTCTTGACACCTTCGTCCCATAACTTCTGCAGTTCCGGGTCCGAGAAAGGGTTTTCGATTGAGTCGTCTTGGTCAGTTGTTGCGTCATCGGGTTGATCCGTGTCGCCCTTGGTGACATAACCGCTCTTGACTTTTGTCACCAGGCCACCCTTGTTACGTTGCAGCAGCTGAACACGTCGTCCTTGCAACCGATCATCTTCGGCGCTGTGCGGCATGTCCTGTTCTCGTCGAGACAGCGTGTCCGGTACGACGGCTTCTTTGCCCGGTCGATGCTTGATGGTGAAGCTGTACCGCGATAGCGTCTCAGCCCATCGCGCCTGACGTTCACTCAGTTGCTGCTTCTTGGTGAAGTAACGGAGGTTGAGATGATCCGTCAAAACGGTAAAGGACTTCACACTCCTCAATTCGGCGTCCCAATGCTCAAGGCAGCGAATGATCGCCAGCAGCTCTTTATCGTGGATTGGGTAGTTGCACTCCGCCGGTGCGTTTTTCTTTGAGAAGAAGGCCACAGGCCGCATGATGCCGTCATCGCCCTTTTGCGAGAGCGCCCCTCCTGTGACATAACCGGATGAATCCGTCTCCACAATCGTCTCTCTATCCGGATCCCATTGCGCAAGGACCGGCGCACTGGTCAGAAGAGCCTTCAACTCCTCGAAGGCCTTGTCGCACTCCTTCGACCACGCAAACACCGCATCCTTCTTTGTTAACGCCGTTAGAGGCGCGGCGATGTTGGAGAATCTGGGAATGAATTGCCGGTAATAGTTGGCAAACCCCAGAAAGCTTCTGACGCCTTTGACAGAACGGGGTCGCTGCCACTGCTGAATTGCCTGCACCTTCTCCGGGTCCACGCGGATACCTTTCCCGGCTTCGACGATGAAGCCCAGGTACTTGACACTCTTTGCCTCAAAGTCACACTTGTCGATATCAATCTGCAGGCCTGCATCTCGCAGTCGAGCAAGGACCTGCCTGACTTTGTTGCGATGATCTGCGAGCGAACCGCTCGAGTAGATCAAGATGTCGTCAATGTAAGCGGAACAGAACTCGTCGAGGAAATCTCGCAACGTGTGGTTTATGTAACGCTGAAACGTTGCGGAGCACCCGTCAACCCGAATGGCGTGACAAGCCATTCGTAGAGTCCGTAACGTGTTCTGAATGCTGTCTTCCACTCGTCTCCTCCTCGACGCGAATCTTGTGAAATGCTGCGATAACGTCAAGTTTGGTGAGCCACTTGGCCTTGGACAGCGACCGCAAAGTTTCCTCGATCAACGGCAAGGGATATCGGTCTTTCTTGGTGATCGCATTCAATCCTCGATAGTCCACGCAAAGCGCAGACCACCACCGGGCTTCCTCACGAACAAAACTGGTGCTGACGCTGGAGAACTACTTGCTCGAATGAAACCCTTGTCGAGTAGCTCAGTGAGAGTCTTTCGCAGAACAATGAGCTCTTCTCGTGACATGCCGTACAATGGTCCCCACGGCGGTTCTTTCTCCTTGTCATCAGGGCCTCTCTCTAACTGAATCTTGTGATCACACCCCGGACGACGCGGTGGGAGTTGGTCCGCTTGGTCGCGGTCGAAGACGGATAGGTACTCGTGGTAGTGACGGGGCAGCTTCTCTCTCGGGTCTGACTTCTTCCTCGGAGTCAATGCCTTCTCAATGTCTTTCAGGCTTGCGGCGAAGATCCGCACTCCATCGTCTCGATGCTTGAACTTTCTTGCTCGGCGAACCATTCCGGCGAACACGAACGCCGCCTGTCCTCGTATGTTGCACCGTTCCTCCTCCTTCGGGTCTCGGCCTTTCACCCAATGGTCGTGCGTCCCGATATGCAAGAGGTTCTGCGATAATCGCAAGGTGACATCCTCCTGGTTCAACCACTTCTTGCCCAGAATCACAGGATCGGTCTGGTCTCGCACAACGTAGAAAAAAGCTCTTTTCTTCTGGTACCCGTCGATATCGAAGTCGAAGTAGGTCACGGCACAGATGGCCTCGGGTGAGAATGTGTTGACCTGCTCCAACGCTCGAGGTTTAATCGGAATACGCGGCAGGTGAAGCTTGCGGGCAAGGCGCTCACTGATGGTCCCATAACACAGGCAACCACAGTCAACGAAGGCCGTGGTGAAATACTCGATTGATACCGAAATTTACGTAGAGGCCTTCACAGTCCATCTCGTCCTTCTGAGTTGCCCATTCCGCCTCAGCCTTTGCGCGCTCCTGACGGCGATTTTCGTCAGGAGCTACTCGTTTTCCGAATGGTCATCGGAGGTATCCCCGCTAGAACTCTCCGCGGGCTCTTGGTGCTTTGCTCTCGAGCTTCTTGTCTTCTCTTCGACACGGACCTTGACTCTCTGCTGCCGCCGCTCCTTCCCGGGACACTTGGCCGCAAGATGGCCAAGCTTCCCGCACTCGTAACATTTGCGCTCCTCCAACGGAACAAATTGCTTTTCCTCCGGGGCCCTCCTGCCGTTTATCAACCGATTTGCTTTCACGGGTTCCCAATCCATCTGATCATCGGACGGGGACGACGTGGTTGGCGATCCGGGTGACGGGGCTTTGTCGGGACTCGAGCGGTTCGGATAAACGACCATACTCCTTTCTTGACCTCTGCTCGCGGCCTTGTTGTCGTTGGTGGAAATTGAGGCTATCTAGGCGCGAGCCAATCGTCAAGAGTAGCTCGGCGTAGCTGTTGAAATCCTTCGGGAGACTGACGGCACTGACGAGACTCGACTTGAGCCTATTATTAATTGCTCCTTCCAAGTAATTGATTTGCACCACGTCGGCCCACTCGCCACCGCCACTATCGGCAAGCTCTTTCTCGAACTTTGGGAAGAAACTGGCGAAACTCTCATCAGGCTTCTGCTTCAACGATCGAAGTCGATCCAGTGCTCGTGCCTTTGCGTTCGGGTCCCCGTACCGACGGTTCAAGTAGTCGAGAAACAGATCTGGGGAGCGAGCACCATCGATACCGCCCTGTTCGTAATAAGCAGCGGCCATGTTCTGGGCTGTTACGCCAACCGGGAGTACACATAGGCGAAGAGTGCTTCTTTATTGTCGAATGCCTGTCGGTCCACAGCCAATTTCGCTTTCATCTCTAAGAACCAGGGACGGAAGTTTTCCTGGTTCCATCGAATTTCGGCGGATCAGGCAAGGTTGGTTTTACCCTCTTTGATGGGATTCTTTCGGATGTCTCGATCGATTGAGGCGTGTTGTCGGACATCGGTTCGATAGGAGCGACTGGTTCATTTGCCGGAGTCGGAGTTGAGACGGCTGTTTGGAGGATTCGGATCTGCGATCGCATCTCTTCGCGTTCGGCCTCTTGGCTTGCACACACTTTCTAGTTTGTCCATCACTGCAGCCAGGGCTTGCATCATCGATTGAGGCTCAAAAGAACCTTGCTGGGAATCGATTGCCTCCATGACTGAAGATTTTCTCCTCGTCTCTCAGGACTGAGGGCGACTTGATCACACAGCAAGTCTGATACGGAAGGGATATCTCGACAACGGTCGAACGCTATCAACGCCTCGAAGGCTCCTTCCTACACGGCTGGACGTTCTGCACAGGGCTTCTAGTCCAGCTGCTGCCGTCCACACTGGGAGCCAAGCAGCAATCACGTACTTCTCGCTCAACCGCACGCCGTACGGAGAGCAGATTGACGCTCCACGTCCTTTGCTCGGGAGATGAGAGCTACGCGACGCGAGCCAAGCTGGCTTTGGCGCCGTACACACGCACTTTCGTCGCGGGCGTTCCACACAGGATTGCCCAAGCTACTGCCACTCCGCGTACCCACAAAGGGAACTGAACAGCGCTGCCAATTGATTGTGATCAAAGGCTTTAACGATGAAAGCGGAGCTTTAGGATAATGTAACGGTCTCAACTGAGTGTGTTGACAACTAGCTGAGCGACTGCGACGAGTATCCTAAAGCTAAGGAGAAAAGAAAAAAAGAAAAGAAAGGAAAGCTCTCGAAGATGGCACGAGCTTATAAGCGGAGCTCCGGTGGGTCTTGTCGAGAGCGGAGCCGAGACCCTCACGGGCTCAGCCCGTTACA